>NC_139513.1:200444706-201044706 GCF_947247035.1 Vipera ursinii
GATACTTAATACTGTTGACCACCTCTGTAACTGCATCCTTGATACTGAGTGGAGTATGGCTATGCCAGCTCTTTCTGAGATCTACAATGATCTCCTTTGTTTTATGAACATTTAGAACCAGGTTACTTTTATGGCGCCAGTCCACCAGAGCCTTCACCTCTTCCCGATAAGCATCTTCACTGTCGTCCCGGCTAAGACCCGCCACTGCCGTGTCGTCTCCATACTTCACAATATGATTTGTAGCAGATTTGGCACAGCAGTTGTGGGTCATCAAGGTGAACAGTAGCGGACTCAGGGCACAGCCCTGTGGGGAACCCGTACTCAAGGAGATGGAAACTTTCTTTCCAACGCGCCCAACCTGGGGCCTATCAATAAGGAAATCAAGTTATCCTGCCTTTTTAACTTCTTTTATTAACAGCTCAAGACAGTGAACCTATCTAACATTCCTTCCTCCTCCTCTTTTCTCCACAACAATAACCTTGTCAGGTGAGTTGGGCTCAGAGAGAGTGACTGGCTCAAAGTCACCCAGCTGACTTTCAGGCCCAGGGCAGGATTGCAACTCACTCTCTCCTGGTTTTTAGGCCAGCATCTTAACCAGCAGACCAAAGTGGTTCTTTAGTTATCTAGTTATGCTTGGGATTTTTGATTTTTGTAAGAATGCGGTTTATATTTCAGGTTATTCTGTATTCTGAGGGATTTGAATCAAGTAAAATACTTGCAAGGAAGATGACCCAGATGTATAAACTCTGTAGTGAACAGCTTTCCCAACAAGACCACTATGATTTTGGAATGAGAGCTGTCAAATCTGTGCTGGTCATGGCAGGGTAAAATATTTTTGTTTCTTTGTTTGTTTGTTTCCCACCTTTATTATTTTTTAGAAATAACTCAAGGCAGCAAACAGGCCCTAAATACCTTCCTCCTATTTTTCCCCCACAACAACCCTTTGAGATGAGTTGGGTTGACAGGGTGACTGACCTAAAGTCACCCAACTGGCTTTCATGGTTAAAGTGGGATTGAACTCACGGTCTCCACTTCCTAGCCTGATGCCTTAACCAGTAGACCAAACTGGCTTTCATGTTCTGCGAAATGCAATTTTATATAGAGGCTGATACATTCACGTATTGTTAGGAAAAAGCTTTATACAGTGGACTTATAGAAAATAAAATTATTTCTATGTGTAACTTCTGGGCAATAAAGCTTTTGATGAATGCCACTAAAGTGTATATTTTTATATTGACATGATTAATGACAGGTATGTACAACTTGCTATATAATAAGCAGAACAATCCATTATTTGTAGTTGTTTTATGAGGGTTTAATTCATCTATTTTAACAATCTGTATATGATTGTGAAACAAAACGTATAAAGCACCTAACAATGAGAAACAACATTGGTATATAATAAAACATGTTTTACTGACCCAGTAGCAATATTTAACTGATAACTATAAATTTAGGATTTTGTAGTTATTAGAGAAGACCTTTATAAACTTCCAATTTCCATATATGTCTAAAGTAACTGACATACTAATGTTAATATAAACTTAAAATACTGTTTTCTGTAAATTTAGATCACTAAAGAGAGAGCATCCAAACTTGAATGAAGATGTGGTTTTAATAAGAGCCTTACGAGATTCGAATCTCCCAAAATTTCTTGCAGATGATGCTCTTTTGTTCAGGTACTTTTAAAATTTATTCTTACTTTTTTATTTCATTATAAGATCCACAATGAAACAAAAATGAAAACAGACGGTTTCCTTAAACTCTTCAGCAGTTGAAACCAGATCCAGAAACGGATTGTGAATCAATAAGTATGCTAAAGATTTGATTCCATTCTTCAGTCTGAATTAACAATCTTAAGGTCTATTCTGTATGATTGCAATTAGTTAGTCTATTGTTGTTTCAAAGGCAATCCCATCATGACTGTAGTGTAATAATCCAGCCAAGAGGCTGAAGCTGTATAATAATAATAAGAGTGCCTTTGTTTCTGTTGATTCCAAACATATATGTACACTAAGCAGATAAAGATTTGCTTAGCTACAGTGAGATGGGTGGCAAACAAATTTAATACATACATACATACATACATACATACATACATACATACATACTTATTTACTTCTTAGGACAATATTGGATGAGTGAGTTCCTGTAAAGTGGAAATCCAGATTTCATTATGAATATTTCTCATTTCTGGTTATCTTCTGTGATATTGTTTCTCTGACTGCTTCAGTTTAATACATGGAGGTGGCAAGGACAAGGCAATTTTGAACTTAAAAGTTTTGAATCTGGGATTTTTATTTTACCTAGTGAATATTTACAGCTACCTTGTTATGCCCATTTTTTGTACTCCGGCCATGGTTGGGGAATAGAGAACCATGATTCCCAGTTTGGTTTTTTACCCAACCATGTCTGTCAGCATTTCAGTTGAGAGATGGGGTAAAAGAAAAGGAGAATTAGAGGAATTAACAACAGAATGCAAATCCTCACATTTGTTGAAATGTAAAATGTTCTCTTTGATAGCTTAAATTTTGCACTGGTGGTGATGGGGTACCAACAAAGTAAATAAACGAGCAAATCTCTTGTGCTTCATTTCTTTCAGTGGAATTATATCTGACCTTTTTCCTGGCGTCATAATCCCAGAACATAATTATGGAGTGCTACAGTCGACAATAATAGATACCATTCTTTCCAAAGGATTGCAGACCGAAGCTACCATGATTCGTAAAGTGATTCAGCTGTACGAAACTATGCTGGTAAGGCATGGGGTCATGCTTGTTGGACCAACAGGAGGTGGAAAAACTACAGTTTATCAAATTTTGGCAGATACACTTGGAACTTTACATAAAGCAGGTGAGGAATATCATTTTTTCCAGCCAGTTAAAACATATGTTCTGAATCCTAAATCAATAACTATGGGTGAGCTATATGGTGAAGTTAACAATTTAACCCTGGAATGGAAAGATGGCTTAATGGCACTTAGTGTGCGAGCTGCTGTAGTTGACACCTCTGAAGATCATAAATGGATCATCAGTGATGGACCCGTGGATGCACTATGGATCGAAAATCTGAACACGGTTCTAGATGACAACAAGATGCTTTGTTTGGCTAACAGTGAAAGAATCAAACTGACGCCATCCATCCATATGATGTTTGAGGTAATTTACATTCTTAGTTTTAATGGATTTTCTAAACGCTATATTCAGAGTATCACTGGATTTCACTGGGTTTGTTTCAGTGCTTTTCTCAAGAACAGCATCGTGGTTCAGATCTTCAAAACTAGTTTGATTTGGGTAAACATGGAAGCCTCTATTAACCATGTCTTATTCAAAATATAAAAATGAGCTCTAACTTTGTCTCTTACATTTTAGCACTGGGGGAATTGCTGTTTTCAAGGTTTTTGTTTCTTGTATTTCTTCTATATGAGGCAATAAATGTTGTGTAGCCTAAAACCTTGCTTGCATTGTTATGCAACTGAACAACAATTTTACATCTGCCCTATATTTAAAGTTGTTTTTTAAATTATGTATGACTTCATAATTTGACTATCTTATGAGTTGCCTCTGTTGCTGGAAGAAGCAAACCAGTGTGTGCTGTTGACTCAAGTTGATAGGGCAGAAGGAAATATCGATAACTTCATCTTCCAGGATGGGAAATAATTTCTTTCCATTCTAAACATTGGAAAATTTTTATTTTGTTTTTTTTTAATGAAAATTACAAGACTGGAATAAATATTCCCTTAATGTTATTACTGTATTTGAGAAATACTGTACCCTGGATCTCTTCCTATTTTTTTTTACTCTTGTGTGATTAGAGTTTTGAGGTAGGATATGAAAGATTTGGAAGTCCTTCTTCAGAGACCCAAGGTGAAATCCTGAAGCTTTCCTCTTTGCTGTGAAAGCCAACAATGCTTTTATCTGTCTGGGATTACAATCTCAATTAACCAAGAGATGTTATTTCTGAACCAAAGATCCAACTTTAGCTGCATTGCTATCTTTGCTAAGAATATGCTGAACTAGAAACAGGTGCAGTGTCTATGAATTTTAGGTAGAAGACTTAAGAGTTGCTTCTCCTGCCACAGTAAGCCGATGTGGAATGGTATACATTGACCCAGAGGAATTGAAGTGGATGCCCTATGTCAAAACATGGATGGCAGGCCTTGAAGAAAAAGTATGTTTTATCTAGTACACAATAATAACTAAGCATTTTGCACATTTTTGTTAAGACCGAATATTCTCTGAGGCCACCTTTGTTATAGGCCCCACATTTATGTAACGTACTGGTCCCAGAAGAACCCTTGGCCTTTTTTGTTCTGGTATTCAAGCAGATATTGAATGTTTTTCTCAGTGCTTTTTTTGTAAAAAAAAAAAGCGCTGGAACTCACACACATCATACAACCCACCTTGCCTACCCTACAGGGTTCCATCCGAAAAAGGTGCCGGAACTCCATTCTGGGCGTTCTATGACAAAAAAAAGCCTTGGTTTTTCTTTTTTTTCAAACATGCCTTTGGTGTTACGCTACATTGGGCAATCAGCATGTTATATTTGATGGCCATGCAATTTATTTTTAACTTATCTATATTGTTGTAAGGTGTCCAGAACTTGGGATGGGCAGCATAGGGAAGGGAGGGAGGGAGGGAGGAGATTCTCAATTCCCATAATCTGTTTTTTCATTGTTGAAATGGCTTTGTAAAACGGCTATAAACTTAGGTATCTTCCCTCTGGGCATACCAGTACCTTCTTTTGTTTCTCATTTGTCCTATTTTTGTCTCTAGACCTATTAGCGCAGGAGACTTTAGAGTGCAATACTATATTCATGCGGTGGCTCAGTGGGTTAGGACACTGAGCTTGTCGATCAGAAGGTCAGCAGTTTGGCGGGTCGAATCCCGAGTGCCGCGTAACATAGTGAGCGCCTGTTACTCGTCCCAGCTTCTGCCAACCTAGCAGTTCGAAAGCACGTAAAAAATGCAAGTAGAAAAATAGGGACCACTACGGTGGGAAGGTAACAGCGTTCCGTGCGCCTTTGGCGTCAAGTCATGCCGGCCACATGACCACGGAGACGTCCTCGGACAAGCGCTGGCTCTTCGGCTTTGAAACGGAGATGAGCACCGGCCCCTAGAGCCGGAAACGACTAGCACGCATGTGCGGGGGAACCTTTACCTTTACTATATTCACTAATATATCAGATTTGCTTTCTTATGAAATGTACATTTTTCTGACTAGGTGAGGAAACAATAATTGTACGACAATATTGATTTTTGTTTAGCTCAATGAAGAAACAAGAACATATTTGTTCGAACTCTTTTCGCGTTATGTTGAAGATGGTCTAAAATATGTTCACAAAAAGTGTTCCCAAGCCATATCACAAGTGGACATCAGTAAAGTTGTTACTCTTTGCTGTTTACTGGAGTCATTACTTCTTGGAAAGGCAGGACCCAGTATGAACTTGGTATGTCTGTTTGCTTTTCCCCTTGTATAATTTCTTTTCTTTTCCTCTTTCTTTTTCCTACATGGTGGGATCTGATAGGTCTAAAAGGAGTAGAGGAAATTTTTAACATAATCCAGTCTTATTCTATTCTACATGTGGTCCAGCACTTGTATCCATTCATTCAGCAACTGCTCAAAGTTACGGGAGTACTGAAAAAAATGGACTTCTGACTAATCCGCATTTGTAAGTTCCCTCCATTGCAGCACCCCCATGGGCATGTGATCACAATTTGGGCATTCAGAGGCCCTGATTGCAAGTACAGTGTAGCAGTGGGCCATAGCTGCTGACAAGTAAAATCAGTGGGGACAACGAAGTCAGCGGGGAAGCCAGCAAGGAAAGTTGCGAGTTCCTCCTGTAAATTGCTCCTGCCTCCTTTTTTCCCCTGTGGAAAAACCAGTGGAGGATCTCATGCTCCATTGCCTCCCCATCTGCCTGCACTCTTTAGCAGCAGCCCCCAACCTTTTGAGCACCCGAGACCAGTTCTGTGGAGAGAGGTTTTTCCACAGACCAGAGGGGGCAAGGTTTCATGTGTTCCCTGTATCCCACAGATGTGGCTTGTTTGCGTGGCCCAATTTCTGGCATCCCGCGGCCCGGTGCCGGTCCATGGACCAGGGTTGGGGACCCTTGCTCTATAGCATGTGCCTACCTGTAGTCTGCAGCACATACTCATCCGCACCACCCCCACCAAAAACCTCTGCCCACCCTCCCAATGCTTCCAATGGCTCTCTTAAGGCCTCCAGTAATCCAGCAAAAGCCTTTGTTCACCTGCCTGACTTCCATGGTATCTGTCTGTGAGAGTTCCCCCCCCCGTCTCACAACACCACTGCACTCCTTGCTTGAGACTGCCGCTTCTTCCCACGTATGACAAACGTGGTCCAGTGGTTATGATGGCAACCGAGACTTTTGGGATTACTGTCAGTAGATGATCTGGCCACATTATGCTGCACTCTACAGCATAAGGTAGGGGGAAAACATACATTGAAAGTATCGAGCACCGTTTTACCAAACCTGCTAGAATCTAATTGTGGTATATTTTCTAAGACTAGGTGTGGAACAAACTTCATAAGCCTCTCTCTTCAGCTAGAATACACACTGCTTAAAAGACATTTCCCTTCAGACTTGTCTAAATGATTTCTGAGAGCGACAGTACAAGGAAAAATAGCTTCACATGTTGATTTCAAAGAAATACAGAGTAACACAGCCATCTGTTTAATATACGTCTAGCAATATTTCCATGCTGGTTTGTTCTATAGAAGCCAAGCACAGGAAGAATAGTTTTTTTTTCCTAAACCATCTCAGAGTTATGATAGCAGTATTCTTTATATAGCAGTGGTGTTTTTGCCTGAAGCACTATGTAGATAAAGCCTATTGTAGTAGTGATATTAACCTGTTGCTTAGAACTATAGCTAGTTAGCTATAGAAATACGTTCTGAATGTAACAATTTGAAGGCATGTATATGTAGATGTACATGTATATATCCTTCAGCTTCATGAAAATGCATTCACTTGGAATGACTTGGGCTCATGATAATGATAGGTAATGTACTATGAAACACAAAATGCAGAGATATACAGTATATGACCCATTTCAATATGTTCATTTTTGAGAACTGTAGGGGACATTAAGCAAGGATCTCATGTGACTACAACATCCAATTTCCTGCCCTGTTGACTTTGCTTATTGGAAGTTGGCAGAGAACATTGGAAATTGTGATCATGTAGCTCATTGCAATTTCATAACTGCAATCTTGATCCCAAGTGCCCGGATTATGATCAAGTGACCCACAGCAACAGCCAAAACTCCAAAGATCAGTTATAATTACTGTTTGTTCAGCATGTTCGTAAGTTTGAACAGTCAATGAGTTAATGGTAATTAAATGAAGACCACCTCTATCCCAAGCAGGAGATTCCAAATATGCGTTGACATTTTTGTTCTAGGAGAAACTTGCTGGAAACCTGTGAATATATAGTTTAATTCTGATGAATGTTCAGAACTCATTTTTCCTTAACAATTCATCTCATTTTAATTGAATGTTCATGTCAGCTCTTCAGATGAGACATGCACCATGGTTTATGATTAAGTATGAGTTTGTAACTATTGATTCCACCCTTTTTGACACCACACCCAAATGCCTTCTGTGGGTTGTTGTGAGTTTAATGTGCACTTTTTTCAAGATTCATTACAGTGTTTTATAACACTACAGTGTTATAGAAACAAATCTAAAATTGGGTTGTTTAAGTGTATGTCTTCTGTTATTAATGAATGGAAATGAAAGCAGTCAACACTTCTTTAGCTCAGGTCTACAGTTCCTGTTTCTATTCTGTATGTGAGCCACAAGCTGGTAATATTATGATTAAGTTGGATTGGTTTGGGGAAGAGGGGGTTAATGAGTGAAATTTATTACATTGGCTTAAAGCATCCATGTTATTTCTTAACCACTTTAAAATGAGAAAAATCAGGCCAATATTTAGGTGTACAAGTAGTCTTTGGTTAACAACTGCCCTGTTCGGTGATCATTTGAACTTATGACAGCATCCCCATGGTCACATGATTACCCTTGCGATCGTCACAGCTGCCTTCCGACATGATAAGGCTAGCCAATGGGGAAGCCAGCAGGAAGTCGCAAGCCTCTGTCATATGACTGTGTGCTTTTCTATTTAGGGTGATTCTTTTAGCAGCTGAACGGAGATTGTCAGTCAGGCATTGTAATATTATATTTGACATAACTATATTGCTGGTCCCAGTTGAGGTAGTGAAGTGAAGACTACCTGCATTTTGAATTATTACTTATGGAGATTAGCACCAGGTTTGCCCCTTGAAGCATCCAGAACTCCGAGGAGATTTGCAGCTTGAAGCTATATTAGTCCAGGCTAAACTCAAAACTCCAACGGCAGCATTTGGGAATAAAATATCAAAAGTTCCATGATCGTGCTTTCCAAATTGTTCAGGATGAGTGTATTGTACAAATGCATTATATTTGTTCTGAATATTGTGAATATTAGTTAATTGAGAATTGATGTATTAAAATTCTAATATATTTGTTCATAATGGCATAATGCTTAAATCTTATAAAATATGAATATAATGTGCACATATGTTTTTACACTACCAAATATTTTTCTTTCTCAAGATATGTGGAATATATATTCCTTAAAGTAGCCTGCCATTTCCCAGGGAAGATCAATTTCAATTTGCAAAATTCATATTCTTCAAGGATATTTTTCTTACATTATTTTCTATCAAAGTCACCTTTGTAGTCACCTAGCCCTAATCATCCTTTCCTATCTAAACAGGAACAATCCCGGTTAAATTCTCTTGTGTGCCAGACATTTGTCTTCTGTTATTTGTGGTCTGTGGGTGGAAATATAATGGAGAACTATTGGGATGCCTTTGATACATTTGTAAGACAGCAATTTGAAGATAATCCTGATGCCAAGGTATGAAATATATTGTGGGAATAATACTTTGGCTTTTGTGGTAATGCTCTTCATTATCATGTCGCAATAAAACAAGAGTGATTTTTCCTTTATTCAACCGCTAAAAAGAGATATTCACAAATGTTTCTGGATTCAGATATACGCCCAAACAAACATCCCTTTAAAAGAATATTAGGGCAGGAATGTGCAAAATTCACAGATTTGGGAAGAAAATATTTGGAAAGAGAACATTCTGGAACTCGGGAAAGTTCTCTTTCTCTGTAGATCTTGCTAAACCTCCTCTTGAACTGGAGATGATCCAGCAGTTTCTGGAAATAAGTTCCCTGAACTGGAAATGTTTAACATGTTCTGGACCAGTTTTCTAACCTGTTTCAGGGCTGGATCAGCTCGGCTCACCCTGAATTGCTTCTGCTTTGAAGGATGGGGACCACCCCTGGAATGGCACTTTCAAGAGGTGTTTTGGCTGAAGTAAGGTTTCCTTAAACAGACAACAAACTGCAGCAATCATGCCATTGCTGGTGCATTTCAGCAATTATCGAACAGGTGTTGGAGCCAGACAACTTGTATGCAAATGAACAACTTGACGCTTTCTTGGCTATTTTAGGCTAATGCAAGCACCTCTCTTTCCCTTTGATTTCTGGACCCAGTTCTCTATTATAATTTAGGCAATAAGAGATTCCCAATCTTTCAAACTGGGCTGTTCCTCATAATGAGGTCTCCAAGCATACCTGTGGCTCAGAATCCTAGATCAGCTACTTTTAAAACAACAAGCTCAGTAGACTAAACCTTAGTTTAAAAACAGGCTAAACAGGCGTGGTGCAGAGGTTGTTCCATGAAGCTGCAGAGAGAGAAGTGGGGGGTTCTCTCATTTATCTGATGAAAACACCCCCACTTCCACCCAATCTGTGCCTGTCAGCTCTTTTTCAGGTTTGCTGACAGGCACTGATGTTAAAAAGGCAGCTTTCCCATTGCCTGCCCCCTCTGTCAGCATTTGCTGCTGATTTCTGGGTGGGTGGGTGGGTGTGGAAGAGGAAAACAAGGTGATTTTACTCTATTTATCCTCCAGGTCTTTCACAGTAAATAAAAAAACAGCACTTGATGGCATCATTGATATAATTTTCTATCTTCTGAAAGACTCATAGACACCACTCTTGGCTCTTACACTCTGTAAGATTTATTCTTGGTTCAAAACTTAAGTAAAGCTCATTTACAATAACTGGCAAACACGTGAAATAAATAAAGTTTTCCTTCATTATTTGCTGATTCAAAATGCATAGGGTAATACCTGCTTTAGATTATTTTTTTTTTAATGGTAAATTCTGAGGATAAATGAACAAAATTCTGCCTTCGTTACTGTAGAGGAAAAACCCGAGAATGTATTTCTGCTAGTTTATGGATGAAAGAATCTGAGCAATTTATGGTTCCAACTCCTATATCTGTATTAATAGAAATATTCTTTGCTCTTAGTCCTTGGTAGAATATTAACATGGCTGTTTCACCTTCTAGCTCCCAACTTCTGGTGATCTGTGGAGTGTTTACATTGATTACGATACAAAACGCTTGGATCCTTGGGAGCGAATTATACCAACCTTTAAATACAAAAGGACAGTACCATTTTTTGAAATGCTTGTTCCTACCACTGACACTGTACGCTATGGCTTTCTAATGGAAAAATTGCTAGCTGTCCAACATTCCGTGCTGTTCACAGGAATTACTGGAGTTGGCAAAGTAAGAATTATTTGATTACATAGTGAAATTATTTTGTTCTGAAAACGAAACAAGACAACAGATTCAAAAGGACTTATTAAAAAAAAACATTTAAAAGACTGTTCATTAAGGCAATTTTTTTTTACTAAGGCCCAACCTTATGATTCTCACCATACACTTGGGTGTTGTGTAATTATTTTTTATTTAACAAATAACAGCACAAGGACTGTGAGCCAGATGAGGCATCATATGTAGAGAAGAAGACTTGAACATTTTTCCCTACTGGAGGCCGAATCACCGTTCTTCAATTAAGAGTGCCATGTATGCTCTGTTCCCAGTTCTAATCAAGACGGTGGTCTTTCACACCACAGTCCCAATCTGACTCAACCCTTTTCTCCCCATCTCTTCAATTAGCCTGTCTGTTGCCACAAAAATCACACACACGCACACACACACACACACACACACACATACAAACACACAGAGATAGACAGAGAGAGAGAGAGAGAGAGCGCCTTGGAATGTGTGCCATGACTTTGCACAAACATCCCAAAGCAGTGGAACTTGCAGCAAACTGGCACAAAACTCTTTTTTGTCAATTTGGCAAAAACAGCCAGGAGCAAGGGACCCGCATGTAAGCAACACCAAGTTGCCTCTGGTTTGATGTTAACTCTAGAGACTGTGAAGGATTACAGGAAGAGTCATAATTTCTGCATTTGGGAAAATTAATTTTCCATTACAACCATAACTTCATTATAAAAGTTATAAAAGTTCAGTATTGGCTGATCAGCTAAAAAGGAAGAAGATAAATAAATGCATTATAAATATTTTGAAAGACCTGTTGAGTCCCTTATTTAGTGGGAATGGGAAAAGAGAAAAAAAACTTGCATGCGAACATTTTTTTGGCCCCATAGAAATGGAAGAAATATGATTGGGAAATGTATTACTGCTCATAGGATTCTGTACTCTGGTCCATGTGTAGCAGTAGAGTAAATATTGGAGGGAATTACAGTATCTACATGTCCTGTTATTTATCTACTTTTTCTTTTACAAAGTCTGTAGTTGCAAGATCACTGCTTAACAAAATACAAGATGAAGCTGGCTACGTTCCTGTTTACTTAAATTTCTCTGCTCAGACTTCTTCATCCAGGACACAAGAGATTATTGAATCAAAATTAGAAAAAAAAAGAAAAAATATTTTAGGTAAAGATAAGTAAATACATTCTTTTTCTTGTAGTTGATTATTTACTTTTGTTTTTTGTTTGGTTTGCTTATCTGTACCTCTTGATCACCTAACAGAACTGAAGAAAATTAGCTTTCTGACAGGTACAATTCCTTAATATTCTTCTTCCTGTTTCAGATTTGAATGTGAAATAATATAGTTGTACCTCAAAGTAATAGCAAAAGGAAAACTGTCTTGAAATATGAATATAGGGTGCAATATTAATTGTATGTTTCAACACTTTTACACAAGAGGGCACTATTGGCATTTGAGAAATCTAATATATTCATGTTATTATGTTCTATTATGTTAACCTGAGTTTTAGTTTAATGAGGGTTTTTCAGTCAGCCTCTCCAGGAATTCCCAACTGCTGATGTTTATCAAATATGTTGAAAATATGTTGAAAACTCAGATTCTAATGAATAGTAAGTTTTTTTGTAGAAATAACAGAATAACAGTTGGAAAGGATCTTGGAGGTCTTCTAGTCCAACACCTGCTCAAGAAGGAAACCCTATATCATTGTAGACAAATAGTTGTCCAATCTCTTCTTCTTAAAAATCTCCAGTATTGGAGCACACACAACTTCAGGAGGCAAGTCGTTCCACTGATTAATTGTTATAATTGTCAGGAAATTTCTCCTGAGTTCTAGGCTGGCTCTTTCCTTGATTAGTTTCCATCCATTGCTTTCTTGCCCAGCCTTCAGGTGTTTTGGAGAATAGGTTGACCCCCTCTTATTTGTGGCAACCCCTTAGATATCGGAATACCACTATGTCACCCCTAGTCATTCTTTTTCATTAAATTAGACATGTGCAATTCCCACAACCATTCTTCATATGTTTTAGCCTTCAGTCCCTTAATCATCTTTGTTTGATCTCCTTCTTTGCACTCCTTTTAGAGTCTCAGTATCTTTTTTATATCATGGCAACCAAAACTGGTTGCAACATTCCAAATGCGGTCTTATCAGGGCATTATAAAGTGGTATTAACACTTCATGTGATCTGGACTTTTTTACTTTTTTAATGCAGCCTAGGACTCTGTTGGCTTTCTTGGCAACTGCAGCACAGTGCTGGCTCATATTTAAGCGATTGTCCACTGGGACTCCGAGATCCCTCTCACAGTTACTACCATTGAGCCAGCTACCATCTGTTCTATACCTGTGCATTTGGTTTTTCTTACTTTTCTCACCGTTGAATTTCATTTTGTTAGATAGGGCCCTGTGTTCTATCTAGTCTGTCAAGATTCAGATGTGTTGCTCCATGTTGGAGCTCTTCTTCATGTTCTGTATGAATCTTGTCAATAGGCGTGTTCAGGAGAAAAAAATATTTTGCTTTCTAACCTAAACAAGGTTTGGCCATATTTTGTTCTTGTTTTACTGATCTATTATTAAAGAAAAGAGGATAGAATTACGTGTCTCTCTTTGCCTTCAACAGAAACAGCAAAATTCCTTTTTAAGATTAATCTACTTTGCCAGGACCCCTGGGATTAACTCCCTACAGCAGCTTTTCTAAATAAATCTGAGCTTTTCTAAATAAATCTGAACCCTATATTCGCTGCTGGGAGTTTGGGATTTGCAGTGCCAAAAGATCTGATGATCTCCAGGTTGAAGAAGCTGCCTTAGATGCAAATAACTATACTACTATACTACTAAAGACAGTTAAGGTAAAAAAAATTCAACTCTGATGATCATGGGCTATCTCTCATCTTCTGTTGCCTTCAGCCAATCAAAATTTCAAAGGCTTTCTTTTGATCTCTACTTTTAACAACATATCGCTGGAAGAGAACATAAAGATGATTTACTGCATCAGTTACAGTAGACTAGTTATTTTACATATTATTTATGTCTGTCTGCCTCCTTACTGTCAGTGTGCTCTGACATGTCTGATTTTAGCTTTAAACTTACTGGTGGGACTTGGTCATAGTTCACTCCAACCTTCACCAGAAAATATAAGATAAATACCATTATATCCAGTAGAGAAAAGAAATCTATTACCGCTACTTCTACCCAAGCGTGGATACAGAACATTTGACAACTTCTGTTTCAGATTTAAATTAACTGATTAATTTAATAATCAACTAATTGTTATACACTGCCCAGAGTCCCTCTCTGGGGGAGATCAGAACTGTAAAAAAATTAAAAAATAAGTAAATAAATAAATAATCCCACAGTTGTTCTGAAAATGGTACATTAGCATTTTTCATCTTAGTGCAAAATCACAGTACCTGTTTGGATTCTAGAAAATGTACCAATTTCATCACTGCTTAACAGAAGCATCCTAGCTTAGCATGTGCCATTGTATGCACTGTGATTATCTTTTAATGTCAGCCAGATCTCTTATAACTGTGATTTAATACCTCACTATGAAACAGTATATAGGTCTAAGTGTTATTGCTATTGCTCATACATTATACTGTAAAAATATCTAAGTTACACAGTATGTGTTATTACAGCATGGAATATACAGTATAAAGTTGGTGTAAGGCATCGGGCTAGAAACAGGGAATTGTGCCTTAGGCATAAAGACAATTGAATGGTCTTGGGGAAATCACTCTCTCTCTCTCTCAGCCTAAGGAAGAAAGCAATGGCAACTCACTTCTGAAATCTTGTCAAGAAAACTGTAGGGACTTGTTCAGGCAGTTACCAGGAGTCAACACTCATTCAAAAGTGTGCACGCACACAAAAGTAGCCTTCCCCAATACGATGCCTTCCATGTATTTCTGTTATGCATATATAATCTCTCACTGGCATGATCAACAATTAGGGACTGAAAATCAAAATCAGATATTATATATCTGAACGATTTCATCTGAGAAGACTGAAGCAGAGGCATGCATTTTGAGGAGCAGCTAAGGATGAAAAGATTGAGGGGGATAGAGCAAAGCAACCAAGAAAGGTTTGTGGAAATGTAAAAAGACTATCAGAAAAATGAAGTGGATACAAAAGATCCCAAATTGCTGGAGGCCTTGGAGGGCTGAATTCAATAACTAAGGAGAAAATAGTTTGTAAATGGAGAGTTAAGGATTTACTCTCTGTACCCTCTTTGTTCATCACTCTATTGCTCTTTATCTGAAAGACAGTTAATCTGAGATCGCTTCAATTTTGACTTCTGCACATACAATATGCTCTGACTCTTTTCCTGCTACAACGTAGTTATCCAAGGGCCAGGCTTTGATTAGCCCACAGGTCTGCAACCTGTGGCTCCGGAGCCACATGCGGCTCTTTCAGCCGTCTCCTGCGGCTCCCAGTCCTCTGCCATGTGCAGTCCCCCCCCCAAAAAAAGTGGGACTAAAAAAGTTCAACCAATCAATTCAAATATGCAGGGTAGGTCCATATCTCGCCTTGGCTCCACTCTTCTGTCAAACCCTGTTCTGCACATGCGCGCATGTATGTGCATGTGGACACATTTTTTTGCGGCTCCCAGTTTTTCCTTTTGTGAGGGAACTGGTTCCGAGTGGCTCTTTCCCTGTTTCAGGTTGCTGACCCCTGGATTAGCCCTATAATCTATTTCTTGTAAATACATTAACTATTATAAATACAATTGTCATTTCTGATGCAGCTGTCAATCTTGTGTCACTAACACTTGCACAGGTTAAATTCCCACTCTCAGAAATAATTGTACAGACCCCTGTAGAATACTCCAGTCTCCAATACAAATTACTAATGTTTATGATTGCCTTCTTTCTCAACATTTTTGCTCTTGTTATTTGATTATGTCTCGGTGATTTTAGGCAAGTACTTTTTAATCTTAAAAAGTAATTTTTATGTATTCTTTATTTCACCTTCAGCTTTATGTTATTATTGGAAAGGTGGCATGGACAGGGATGTGGGGAGCAGAAATTCACATTATTTATTTATTTATTTATTTTATTTTATTTCTATACCGCCCTTCTCCCGAAGGACTCAGGGCGGTGTACAGGGCAATAAAAATACAATAAGAAATACAATATACAAAAGTTAAAAATAAGATTAAATAGAGCTAGCCCATTACAATAAATAATTAAAAATACTAAATAAAATACCCCAAACCCATTAAACCAGGCCGGCTTGTTCAAATAGGTACGTTTTCAGATCACGGCGGAAAGAGCGAAGGTCAGGAGCCATCCGGAGCTCAACCAATTCTGCCCTGAATGGCATATTACCATTTTTTTCCCTTTAGGAAAACTATATGCCTTATTTCAGTGTTCGCTGGAAGATCAATTAGTTCTCAGATGTGGTCTTTAGGTGACTAGTCAGCAAGCCCACTCTGCCAAATATATAGTGGTTTGTGGTGTTAAAGTCTTGTTTGACAAACTGAATTCTTCTGATAGCCATGACTTTGATGCTTGGGCTTATTGAAGAATACGTGCAATAAGGCAAGAAGACTTCTCTTTTGTTGAAAATAGCCTTTTAAATGCCATTATTGGTGATTAAATTGTGTGCATTCAAAAGTAGCATACCTGATTGGCTTGTTTCCCTCTGTAATTTGCATGCCTTCTGACAATTCTCATCCCTTCAGTGTGACCTCTTCAGTTTCTCTTGTTGTCCAGTCAATTGCTTCAATTTTTCCTACTTAGGAAGCCTTATTAAGGATATGATAAGCTTTCTTTGCAACTGCTCGTCCTGCCGAAGGGATGTTAAAACATTGCCATATGCCTTCATCCTTTCTGGCAATTGTCTCACTTCAGAGAGGCCTCAGCAGGTTTTAACTATAGACAACTGTTTAGTAACTATTATATCACCCATGAATATAATACCGCTGGTCATTAGTCCAAATTGGATTTTGCAAACTGTTCCCTTTCTGCCTCTGATAAAGCTTTACGTTTTCTGATTCAAAAATGCAGAATATTGCTCAAACTCTATTGCACATAGTTTTTTACATACAGTAGATATTTGCTGTAAGGTAGTCATTTTACCTTTGTTAAAAAAAAACCCATTATATATCCTTACAGTTACAAATTATATATTCTTGTATTTTCTTAATAAATGTTTTTTTGAAATGTTAGTAAAATATACAGTATATCTCTAAGAACTTCCTCTCTGTCTGTGTGCAGTTTATGCAATGGAATGTAGTGAGGAGATGGATCCCCCAGGAGGTGTATTCCAAAAGAGTAAGAGGCAACTTAGCCTTGATACTGTATGTGAGAGAAAGAGGATGAAGACAGCACCTCCCTAATAGCCCACAGAGTGTATTGTAGATGCAGATAGTAGAGTCCTTAGTCTGGCAAACTTTTGTCTGTAGCTGTGGAACAATAAAGAACTCAGCTTGGAAGAATTGCCACGTGCCCTTTTTGATTTTGAGCCTGACAGTTGTCCTCTTGATATGACAGTAATATGGAAATCATTCAATCCTGGCCACCATTTTATTAATAAAATTCTCAATTCATTTAGAGATTAAATCAGACCATAGAAGAAGTAAACTGGCAGCCTTTAATATAGATCCATTCTTCCTGTTTTTTCACAGGGTGAAAAAAATAGTGCTGTGTCCAAATGTTTGCTTCCTACGGGAGTGTCCTTTTTTTCATGTTAGGGCAGTATCCTGTCTACCTTCTTTTGTTTGCCAAGTCCCTTTCACAACAAGTAATGACATTTTTAACTTTGTTATGCGTAGATTTATCAGCACCCTTCCTTAGTATTGTTGGGTGGCAAATACTCTTAACACCTGCCAATAAGCTGGTCAACCTGCCTTCTTTTGCATGCATTAGGCTTATTCCTCTGGGTCAAGCAGCTTCTACTTTATTGATTTCCCAAGGGGACTGTGTTGCCTGACGTTTGTCAAACAGCTAGCTGTCCATCTTCTCTTAACACTACAGATTAGAAGCCAGAGCCCAGACAAATGCTGATTTCAAATGGCAGTCTTCAATAACCAGTTTGCTCTTCTATCAGCAAGCATAGATGTGTGTGGTACATGGGAGAAAGAGACTGTCTATTTTTAAATATGGCTCTTCAAACGATGATTTGTGCTTTCACACAATCTACCCACCATCCTTTTTCAGGCATATTTCTTTCAAGCCTACTATGAGAAGCGTACCTCACTTTCTCTCTTATACAGTATCTGTTTAAGGTCAAGGACCTAAATGGAGCTTCACAGAATTTGCAGTAGGGCTTCTTTCTTTGGAAAGCTTTGCTTTAGGATTTTTCAACATTGCTATGTGTAAATGAACATTTGAAGAATTAGAATTAGCCGAATTACTATACACCAAAATACTAAATATTTGGTATAAAGACCTTTATTCTGTGGCAGGGCTTACCAGCAATGGTTTCTTACCTCATGTATTGTTTAGGAGCACCAGGGAAAAAAAGAGTTGTCATTTTTGTGGATGATCTAAACATGCCGAAACTGGATCGTTATGGCTCACAGCCCCCTATTGAGCTACTTAGACAGTACCAAGACTTTGGAGGATTCTATGACCGAGATAAACTGTTTTGGAAGGAAATCCACGTAAGTCTATTTTCACTGCCTTTGACTGTTCTAATTCCATGTTTCATCAGAGACATGCTATAAATAGTGCTAATTAAGGTTCTTCTTCCCAAAGGCCGAATTCTGATACAAGTAGAGTTTTGAGACTTGTCGTTTCTTCAAGACTCTCTTCACTCCAGTTCACACAAGCAAGAAACAGAGTGGCGTTAAATGTAATGGAGGTTTTGCCCTGTGGAACAAACTGCTAATCTACTACTGTTCTCTGTGTATATCTAGGCCATATTTTTGTGCCACCGTTTGCCAAAAAGAGTCATTGTACTTGGAAGATTTCTCAATTGTTGTGGTTCTTGTTCTTATTTAAATTAGTATACAGCCCAATTTCCAATGACTCTAGGCAATTGTAGCAGTAAGAGAAAGAAGATGCAGTAAATTTGGAGAGAAGCTCTGTTCATAACAGAAAATGTGAACACTCCCTTTCCATTATGTCTTTCCTCCACATCCCAGTCTTCCATCGGAAGCTCAGATACTGCTTCATCTGTGATATTTTCTTTTCAGTGTATGTTTGGTCCACGCACATATCATACCGTATCAAGCTGCCAACAATCAGTGACAAAATGGTTGCTTTTCAGAGGTGCATTCTTTAGCAATTTTTGATCTAAAATGAAAATCAAAAAGGGTACGTTAAACCTCGGTAAGGCCCGGGGCTCCTATTTTGACGTGTAATCCTTCAATTGATGCTCCAAAATGGGCTGAAAATGTTCAAGGTTGGCTACCCGGCGACCTGCATTACTGACATGCATCTCCTAGCTCTAAGACAGAATATCAGGTTGGATCAGATATAACTAGCAGGAGGGACCCTCAGGAGAAATGGAGGCAGGAATGATAAATCATTTCCCCTTTTTTTCAGGAAATGCAACCATGTGCCGTAAACTATTCTGTTTCAGAGAGAACGCTGTCCTGGCATATCTGGGCTGCCTAAGGCTTAAAAGCTATTCACGTCACCACAGGTGCCCAGTGCTCCCCAATCCTTCGCCTCATTACCATGTGAATGATTAGGCCAGAAGGGAGAATGGGTGAAGGTGACCTCCCTCACGTGCCCTTTTTTTCAGTGTGATTGGATTTCCAGACCTGAATCAGAGGGCACATGACAATTACAGCTGAAAGGAGCACGATGAAATAGCGTCTGAGCTTGACCTTTGCATGCTGTCTTCTCCCAGTCGATCACGTCCTTGGCAAGCCGCCAAATAATATGGGGAGCTTACCAGGAACACAGCTGTACTTTGGAAGAAGTGGACTAAGACGTTGCAGTGACAGAGTGCATAAGAGTTTGCAAAACTTTTGGAAGAAGTGCTTTTTGCGAGGCACAACTGAAGTGTCTGTCTTCATAGTGTTAATGCAAGCTGCGTCCTTTGCAAGGCTGCACAGTTGGTTTAAAGGCTGGTTTTGGTTTTCTGCAAGTATATTCCAAGATAATGTTTCTGCTGGGATTGTTAACAAAACTAAGTGCCTACGTATACACACATAGACAGAGGGCCAGAAATAGCCTTTGAAGCAGATGTGAGTGAGGAGTTATTTTAAAGAGATGCTCCATTACTAATAGTACATTTTGTAAAGCACCTGTTTTGAATACTCTGCACGACACTATGTATTCCCCCCCCCGATTTATTAATCTGTGGTATAGTCAGTGATTGTGCTGTAATGAAGGTAAAATCTGTTGATTTTTTTCCCTGAAATTTAAACACCAGAAGAAACAATCCACTAGAGGACAGCAGCTTTCTGATCAAATTACTCTTCTACTTGGCTAGGTCAATATTTGTCAAGTTCCCTGTGTTATGCCATCTGGATTCCTTTATATTCAAAACTGTAGAAGAACACAGAATTGTACAAACTCAAGCTAAACCTGTATGCTCATAATGCAGGTATTTTGATACCAAATTAAAAGTTGGAGTAAGAATGGAGTAATTATATTGAGTTATGGTTTACTTATAAATATATTCTTTGAAGCAGAGATCTTTAGAAGTAATAGCACCACAGATTGTTAACCTCTCACACAAGTCATCTTGCAATCTACTCTCCAGGACGTAACTATTTGTTCAGCTTGTGCACCTCCTGGTGGTGGACGTAATCCAGTTACCCCACGTTTCATAAGACATTTTGCTATGCTGTGCCTTCCAACACCCTCTGAACATAGCCTTAAACAAATTTTTCAGGTGAGTACCACCATCTATGTACATAAACTAAAAGTATATTTTGGGGGGTTTTCTGTCATAGCACATTATTTTTATTTTATTTTATTTTATTTTAATTCCATTTATATCCCGCCCTTCTCCGAAGACTCAGGGCGGCTTACAAGCTTAGCAGTAGTGCGAGGTCCAGATAGACAGCTGGGCTAAAGCTGTTGGTAATTTCATTTAAATTAGAATGTAAAGTAGCAAAGATACCTGTATAAATAAACAATCAGACCCAGTTTCTGCTTTTGGCTTTATTGTTTTAATTGTTTTTCTGGTTTTTAGTATTGTTTTGAGCTGCTGAGAGTTTTGTTCTGAAGATGGGTGCCCATAGAAATCTTTTAAATAAACAAGGCTAGACAAGATTGCCTTATGTTCAAACTAACACAATTTATCTTTTTTCAGACCCCTTTTTCTGGAGAAAAGATTTTCAGGCTAAAAAATATTAGTACGTTTAATGCTCATTTGTACACATAATGTTCTCTGTATACCTTCCAGAGGCATTCTTTCTTTCTGTGGTTTTACAAATGAAAGAAAATTATAGTATTTAAAAAAGCAACAGTGCAAGCCAAATCTATGTGTTCCAACTGTGCATGGATGAATTGCTCTGATGCACAATAGAATTTTTCCATCAGCTGCATTGATCCAAAACCTTGTATGTGTTTGGCAATGAAACATAACGTTCTTCCTTTCAGATGCTTCCTTATTGGTTTAATTCGTTTGCAAATTACAAACTGGTCCTCCCATCGTAATGAGTGGGGAATATTTGTAGATGTAGAAAATGGAAAAATGGTACTCAGAGTAGATGAAGAATGTGAGCACCTTTTACAGAGTCTGGGTTTTTGGGGGTTGATACAGAGCTCTAGGTTCACTTTTAGTGTTTTTTAAAATCAAAGCTATTGTAAAAGAAAGAAACAAAAATATTTAGCTTTGTGTTTTGTATTATTTTTCCCTTGGTCTAGGCTATTCTGAAAGGCTTCCTAGCTGAATTTGCCCAAGCAGTAAGGCAGTGTGCAAGTAGTATAGTGGAGGCAGCTGTTGAAATATATCAAAGAATGAGCATTGATCTGCTCCCAACACCAGCAAAATCTCATTATGTGTTCAATTTACGTGATTTGTCAAAGTGTGTCCAAGGTAAGGTATATCTATTCCATATAGTAGTTTTTTGTTGTTCAAATTCTGTGCTCACATCTTCAGCAATTATTCTCTATATTTATCACCTTACATAAATTTAATACTGTATTAATAATAAATATTGGTAATTCACTTGATTATTTGTTTTCATTTTTTAGCCTTAAATAACCTTATTGCTAGTGTACTCTTTCATAAAAGCATCATACTTAATACTTTTAGAACTACTGCCACATTCTTCAACAAGGATGCCTATTTTGAAGATGTTAGAGAAGACTTCAAATCAGAGTGGTACAATCTGTATAAATCATACTCAAAAGGCATATGCATCCAGTGCAATTATAGATAAAATAATTCGTGTTATAGCCGTAGTGAAAGTTATAATATGCAGTGCCAAATATTTGCTGGCTTATGTGGTCTGAAATTAACTATATATTTCTGATGTACCTTTATTTGAAGAGAAGTGGACAACCCTATCACCTTTATTGTATTTCCTAAAGCACACATAGAGTCAGAGAATATAATGTTTAGAAAGGACTATAAAACTCATCTTGTCTGGTGTTTCCAAACTTTGGCAATTTCCAGATGCAAGGACTTTAGATCCTAGAATTCCACAGCCGAGATGACCCTTGCCGAGAATTCTAAGAATTAAAGTTCACCTAACTAGAGGTAGTTGAAGTTGAGAACATTAATTGGGCTCAGTTCCAACTGAGTGTAGAAATCCTAATACTATATCTCGAAGAGATGTCCATTCAGTCTCCATTTAAGTTCCTCCAGCAAAGAAAATCCACACCCTGTCCCACTGCAATCTGTTCCACTACAGAACAGCTTACACCAGAGGTGTCAAACTCAATTTCATTGAGGGCCGCATCAGCATTGCGGTTGCCCTCAGGGGGCTGGGTGGGTATGGCCAGGGTGGGCGTGGCCTACTGGGTGGCCGTGGCTAGAGGGCGTGTGGCCCACTGGGTGGGCATGGCCAGCTCTACATTAGTCTCATCAAGGGTGCCTATGGGGGCCTGGGCAGGAGTGGAACAGATCTGAGGGTCTCTGGCAGAAGGAGGGTCTCTGGGCCAGGGCCAAGGAAGTGGGGGCCATTCCCTTACTGTTTCCAGGATGGCTTCGCGGGCCACATGAAACCACTTTGCGGGCCGGATCTGGCCCCCGGGCCTTGTGTTTGACATGTCTGGCTTACACCATTAGGAGATGCTCCTTTACATCCAATCGAAATTTGCTTCATTATAATTTAAATCCATTTCTTTTCGGCCTGTCTTTTGAAACAACACGAAGCAAATCTATCTTCTACATGGCAACCATTCAAATGCAGGTCTGACTGCAGTCTTCTCTTCTCCAGACTAAATATACCAAATGTCTCCAAGTGTTCCTCATAAATTTTTCTTTCCAGGACCCTAATTATTTTGGTTGCTTTCTTCTGGACGCACTCCAGTTTGTCAATATCCTTCCAGGAATAAGGACAATATTCTAGGTGTGCAATAAAAAATAGAGAGGAAGGAAAGAATTTTCACAGTAAAAAGTATCAGGAGGCTAATCAAACTATATAGCTCGGGCTATTTAATTTAAATATACAGTTAAACAAGAATGTTGCATTAGTTCCAATTCCTATACCTACTCAGCAACATCTTTATTTTCAAGAATAGCTCTTGAGTTCTAGATAAGTCCCATAAGCATATCTCGGGGTGGGAGAAACCTGAGCGACTGCATTAAAGTGTGCCCCTCCCCCACCATTTTATGTGAGCAACAATAACGCTATCGACATTCCAAATGCAGATAAGTTTTTCATTTGTGAATAGAATCAACCTTATTTGGTAAACTGGTAAGGTTCTATCCTCCAGTCCTCTCTAGTTCTGTTTGTGTGAGTAATAATAAACATGAATTAGTAGTATTAATATTTCTCATCTTTTGGATTGGAGACAAGGAGGTACTGCTTTTCTGCTGAAGCGCCAACACTGTGGAATAGCCTCTTAGTGGAGCTCAGGCTGGCTTCCTCTATGCTTGATTCTAAAAAACAAGCCTTTTCAGAGATCCTTCCCATAATTTGAGCTGTAGTTGCTACAGTATATTCTATTTTCTTTTCATTTGCATAATTTCACTGTGTCATTATTTTTCTGTCAGGTTATTTTACATAGCATTTTTATGCAAGCCTCCAAGAATAATTTTTGATTGCCGCAGCATAGAAATATAATACAAATATTCCTTATATCATAAAAAATTGTGTGTAGTTGTTTTCTGTATTAGACAAGACATTCTGTACAATGTGTCCAATAAGATAGATTGGTTTTTTCCATATAGAATAGAATGAAAAGAACTGTAACCTTCAGTAAATAGGTAGGATGAATGGTTTACACTATCGCTGTTCGGTCTTTTTCTGTTGTGATCAAACCTAATATTTTATAACATGCATTTACATGATTTTCTTTTAGAAATTAAACTGAGAAGTCAACTTTTTCCTTTGGAACACTCTCCTTTGCTTAACAAAATATGAATTCCTAAAGAAACAGGAATATTGTATAATCTTTGAAGATTTTTTTAATTCATTAGCTTCAGAGCTATTCAAATGGAAGAATAATTTTATTACTATAAATAATAGCTGTAGATACCAATTTTAAGCTAGTATAGGAAAACAGACTATAAAATAGCATAAAATGGAGGAGGTAGTTTTCTAATTTTTTTCTATGACATTATGCAAGAAGCCTGTTAACCTTGTCTATTAATCATTTTAGAATGTTTATTAAAGTCAGTGTATTAAATGAAATTAATTAAATTAACATCATCTGAATTTGATTTCCTGTATTCCATCCTAATCAGTACAATATAATAATAATAATAATAATAATAATAATAATAATAATAATAATAATAATAATAATAATAATAATAAAAAAGTTGGAAGGGACCTTGGAGGTCATCTACTCCAAACCCCTGCTCAGGCAGGAAACCCTATACCATTTTAGACAAATGGCTGTCCAGTCTCTTCTTAAAAACTTCCAGTGTTGGAGCAGTCACAGCTTCTGGGGGCAGATTGTTCCACTAGTTAATTGTTCTAACTGTCAGGAAATTTCTTCTTAGTTCTAGGTTGCTTCTCTCTTTGGTTAGTTTTCATCCATTGCTTCTTGTCTTGCCTTCAGGTGCTTTGGAGAATAGCTTGACTCCCTCTTATTTGTGGCAACCCTGAGATATTGGAACATTGCTATCATGTCACTTCTCTTCATTAAACTAGACATACCCAATTCCAGCAACAGTTCCTTGTATGTTTTAGCCTCCAGTCCCCTAACCATCTTTGTTGCTCTTCTCTGTACTCTTTCTAGAGTCTCAACATCTTTTTTACATCGTGGTGACCAAAACTGGATGCAGGATTCCAGGTGTGGCCTTACCAAGGCATTATAAAGTGGTATTAGTACTTCACGTGATCTTGATTCTATCCCTCTGTTAATGCAGCCTAGCACTGTGTTGGCTTTTTTGGCAATTGCAGCACACTGCTGGCTCATATTTAAGTGATTGTCCACTAGGACTTAGATCCCTTTCACAGTTACTACTGTTGAGCAAGGTACCTTCTAAACTATACCTGAGCATTTGGTTTTTCTTGCCTAAATGTAGAACCTTACTTTTTTTTAACCATTGAATTTCATTTTGTTAGATAGTGCCCAATGTTCAAGTCTGTCAAGATCCTTCCTTCTGTTGTGTTGGCTATTCCTGCCAGCTTGGTGTCGTCTGCAAATTTGATGAGTTCCCCATATGTCCCCTGATCCAAATCATTGATAAAGGTGTTGAAGAGCACTGGGCCCAGAACAGAGCCCTGGGCCACCCCACTACTCACTTCCCTCCATATAGATGCAGTTTCATTGGCAATTATGTAAAAGTGAAAGTATTTGGTGATAATATGGGAGACTGATACTAAATTTTTACACAAAATTGTGGGGTTATTACAAGTTTTCTAGGGATAGTTTTTATTATGTCTGAGTTTAGCTTTGTTTTGTCTATGTATACATAAAAGTACCTTTCCTAATCAGCATATTAGTTAATTATACAACCTTTTTCTTTAAAATGAAATTTGATAGCTGTATTGTTCATCCTTGTCTTCCTTGGTAGAATGTTTAGTAAAGAGATAATGGATGAAGATATCTTAATATGTGCAAATGTTGACGAAAAGAAAGAAAAACAGAAAATATGATGTGCTAATCAAAATAGCTATGTATAAAAGAATAATTGTGCTACAAATTTACATTGTAGTAAATGCTTTGCTATAAAGAAGTGAGGCATAAAACTAAATGAAGTAGAAATGGGGCACCTAAGAGCTTTGTGTGTGGTAAAACAAAAATAGATAAGGTCAAGAATTCAAAGTCAATATCAAGACAATTTTTTGATTGTTAACGTTGAGTTGTTTGCATACAATGGATTTCAGCAGGCCTTTCATTTCTTGGTTGAACCCTGCTGCTAAGCTGCTGAGTATTGTAGAGAGTCTCCTGGTGTTCAGGGAGCTCAGCCTCTTTTTGAGATAAGGAGGCTTCAGATAGGAAGACAGCTTAATGAAAATATCAGTGTGGTATAAGCAGGGTTTTTTTTCTCATAGAACGCTCAGAACGGAGTTCCGGCACCTTTTTTGGATGGAACCTTGTAGGGTAGGCAAGGCAGGTTGTATGACATGTGTGAGTTCCGGCACCTTTTTCTTTTACAAAAAAAGCACTGGGTATAAGGATGCTTGAAGAAAGGCAAATGATATGTTGAGACTCACTAGGAAAGAAATCAGAAATAAAACCACCAATATTGTATACCTTTATACTCGCTTGATCACCATACCTCTGTTCTCATAATTGCCTCAAGAACACCATGGAACCTAAGAAAGTACAGAGAAGAGTAACCATAATGACCAAAAGCCTGCAGCACCTTAACTGCAAAAAAGGTTACAATATTCGAAGCTTTTTAGCTTAGAAAAAAAGCAAGTAAGGGGCGGCATCAACTTCCCTTTGTCCAGTGCGCTCTCACAGAGAGGGCCTTCTTAGGGTGCCGTCGGTCAAAGAGTGTTGACTGGCGACCCCCAGGGGGAGGGCGTTCTCTGTGGGCACGCTAGACCTTTGGAACCGTTTACCGGTTGAGCTCCAGATGGCTCCCGACCTTCGCTCCTTCCGACGTGATCTAAAAACATACTTATTCGAACAAGCCGGCCTGGTCTGATGGGTTTGGGGTATTTTAATATTAATATTAATTGTATTATTTTTATTGTTATTGGGCTGCACTATTTAATTCCTTTTTAGCTTTTGTATATTGTATTTTTATTGTATTTGCCTTGTACATCGCCCTGAGTCCTTTGGGAGAAGGGCGGTATAGAAATTAAATTATTATTATTATTATTATTATTATTATTATTATTATTATTATTATTATTATTATTATTATTATTATTATTATTATTATTATTATTATTATTATTATTATGGTGCTTAAAATAAGGCATGTTTGAAGGGAAGGAAACTTTTCCCTTAATACTATAGTCTGAATTCATCCAGTGAACTTGAGTGAGAGGTTAGGACAGATAAGGGAAATGTTTACTTCTGTGTGTAGAATTCATTAGTACAAAATAGACTGCTAGCCACTTTGTTAGAGAGTTTTTTTAAAAAAAATATTAGATAAACTTACAGGATGAGAACATGAATAATGGTTAGAATATGTTCAACATACTTAAAATGCATTAACCAAAAAAAGAGTAAAAAATACATTCCAGCTGCAAAACCTTTCCAAAACATTTGACCAGCTTACTCAAAAATACTATTTCTTATTTGAACTTCCCTCAAGACATTTTGAAGCACATATCAGCTATCTGTTTCTGGAAGTTAGAAGTAGATTCAACTCCCACTATTATATAATAGTTCTTCTGACCTTCTGCCACATATAAAAAAATCTTAACGTTCTTAGATTTAAAGATTCAATGACTTTGTTTAGCGCGCTAGGTTCTTAATATGCTATTCCATGTAAAACACTCACAAAACAGATTGTAACATATTGTACAGTAAAAACATAAACTGTATTGGAAACATTACTATATTTGCCACATAATTCATGTCCCTTTGAGGTAATCCAGCCAAGAAAACAAAAAACTTGAGCATTGACACTACCTTTATTGTAAGGTTATAGTAACAGAATCTTGCAAATCTGAAAGCACTTCTCCTCTTCCTCACCTTTACTTTCCAGATAATTAGAGAAGGTACCTTCCTTCACTCTCATTCCTTCTGTGGGCTGAGATACCTCTTATCTGAATATTGCCTAGGCTGTAGTTCTTCCTCCTGTCTCCCAAGGCTATTCTCACAGACAGGAGGACACTGCAATCAACTGACACTAATCTGATTGTCATACTGGGGGATGAAAAAGAAGGCCACAGGTGTTGAATATAACTAGGACAGGCTTGCTACTCCTAATCATGCTAAGCTATGTCTTGTCATGATCTGAGGCAGTATGCCTCTTAATTCCAGATACTGCAGAATGTGACCAATGATTGTTACTATGTTCATATTTTAATTGTGTGCTTCCCTTCATTAATTGGCTGGCTGCTCTAAGAAAAGATTTTTGCCCTAGCTGGGCCTTTTGTCTGATCTAGTATAACTCTTTTTGTGTTCTTTTGAATGCCTTAGGAACAGTAGCATGCCACAGGAAAAGATTTACTTGCAAATTGCATTTAAAATAGTTTGATGTTGCAGTTATCAGTTGGTGAATATGTATGTATTTTTAAAAGTATTGAAGATTGCTTGTTATGTAAATAGCATTTATTTTTCTATACAGGCATACTGCAGTGTGATCCTGTGTCAGTTCGAGACCAGAATCAGATATTTAGGCTATTCTGTCATGAGTGCCAGAGAATTTTTCATGACCGACTCATCTGTAATGAAGATAAACAATATTTTTATTCTATGTTAAGTGACATGGCCAGTAAGAATCCTTATTTAATGTATTTGTGTACGTCTGATTACTTTTTTATTCATAAACATTCTGTGCTTTCAAATCAGCAAACCAATTATTATTTTGATTTGTAGGTAAATATTTTGGAGTTTCAACTGACCCAGATTCATTTGCATCTAAACCTATCTTATTTGGAGATTACATTAAGGTGAGCATACTACTAACATATATAGAATCATAGCTTTATGATTAGCTTTATTTTTTTATATAAAAATGTCCTTTTATATCAGCCTTTCTATAGCCATAGTTGATTTACTCTTATGAAATATTTATGAATTTCAGCATCCAGTATTACAATAACAATCTTAATAATCAAACTTTTGCTGCTGGAATTCAATAAAACCATGAAAGTGTTTTTAGATCAATAATAGAGAGGTTTTAACAATAATATGGTTATTTTACAATCAATTTATTTCCCTGATTTGGAAAAAACATTCATATTCCCAAGCTGGCATCAAACGCCCTTCGCCCAGTGCGCTCCCACAGGGAGGGTCTGCTCAGGGTGCCGCCGGTGAGAGATTGCCGGCGGGTGACACCCAGGGATAGGGCCTTCTCAGTGGGAGCGCCTGCCCTCTGGAACCAGCTGCCGGTGGAGCTGAGGACTGCCCCCGACCTCCGATCATTCCGCCGGGGCCTGAAGACCTGGCTCTTTGAGCTCTCAGGCCCAGGCTGAGGAGAAATTTTTAATTGGGGTTTTAAGTATACAGGGTCAATTTAATATTTTTTAATTTGGTTTAACTTTTGTATGGTGGATTTTTTAATTCCCTGTAAACCGCCCTGAGTCCTCAGGGAATAGGGCGGTATATAAATATAACTAAATAAAATAAATAAATAAATAAATAAATAAATAAATAAATGCAGAGCTTTGAGGGATAGTGGAATATAAGTGCAGTAAATATTGGAAAAAATCGTATGCACTTAGATATTGTTTCAAATGTAAAACGTAATAGACCCCAAAGGGTGAAGAGGCAAGAGCGAAGTTTAAAACCACTGTTTCTGCCAACATCTCTGTTAGTTTGTGCATATCTCTTAATTATTAAGTGTCAGACGGAATGATGCCTAGCCTTAATAATGTTTACCAAATTCTTTCCCCCACAAATGATGGTATCTCTTTTATTGAGATGGAATGTTCTCCAATTTGAAGTGTCTCTTAGATTATCTGGAAGTGTCATATTTAGGAATAAATTCTGAGCTGCTTTCAGAACTGACAGATCAAATCAGTGCAGAAAGTAAACAGCTGATCAGCAGATGGCCCTGGAACAAACATATGGAGTGAACATGTTGATGGTTTTCTTGCTCCTTTGCTTTGAAATAGTTCCTAGAGTAATCTCTGAGGCACAGAGACTCATTTCACTAAATCTGTTAATTAAATATTTACCTGTATAACTGTTATGTGATTCATTACATTGAATTGACCTTCCATTTTATGAAGGAAATGTCTTCAATATGCACTGATATTAATTATAATAAAGATACAAAATTGTTTTGTGATAGTCCTCATTTTGTATATATATATATATATATTAACCTCCTGGACCTCCTGGATTTCAAATCACAACATAGATCTGGTGTCAGCAAAAACATGTACTAGTTTTTTTAAAATTTTATTTTAGTTTCTCAAAAGGCTAAATTCTAGATTTCAAATAATTTGTTAGATGGACAGCTAAGGAAAGGGAGACTTCCCTGCTCCAGGCATCTTGCAGAAACTTATTTATATACAGTATGTCCAAATAGAGAATCTTACTGCAAATTTGTAAGATTCATTTATAACAATTGACAGCATCAGTAGGTCATAGACTTGAATCTATGATTTCTGCTTGGATGACAAGGGGATTTTAAAAAAACATCCTTTCATAATGTCAGTTTTTCCACCAATAAATAAAATAGGTACTTTTTCTTGGAATTATCTTCATAAATGAATAAAAATATGAAGTAATATTTGTAAAAAGAAAGCCTAGAGAGTGACAGATATGTGTACTGCAAATATACCTTTTCCTCTTCTGAGCTTTTCAAGCTGAAAAGTTAAAACAAGAAAATAAATAGAGGTTAAAGTTCACCCTTTTGGAAATGATGTAGATAGATCATTTAGATTTAGATATTTGAAAATTTAAAACATCAAAAAATGTTGTATTCCCATCTGTTCATTGCTGGGCAATTGATCTGTAATCACCTTGATGTCTCCTCTTTTCTTCCTTATCAATCAGCCAGGGAGTATCTTATGGCATATTCCAAATTGCTTTGAAGGATGTTGTAGTTGAAAACTAGGATATGCATTCATTAATAAATAAAATGCTATGGAGTTTAAGAACAGAAAGAAAGAGGTGGTTCATTGAACTAACTATTAATTTGCTGTAGTGTTTCCCAGGAATCCATGACAGAGTCAAAAGTGAGGGAAGAGGATTCCAGTGCACCTACATTCACAAGGAACCATCTTATGCCTAACATTTTAAATTAATTAATAGATCCAGGAGGTGTGACAAGCTACTTTTCTCTCTGCATGCCTAATTTTGTATAATCTCTGTCAGTATTGTTTCACTCCTGTCGTCACTATATTTCTTTGATTAGTGTCTGTTCTCAATTGTCATTAAATTATCATTTCATTATATTCATCTGATTTTTCTCAATAATACCATGTAGGTTGGAGTAGATAAAGCTGATCGAATTTATGAAGAGTTACCTGAAATGGAAAAGATTATTGGAATTTTACAAGACTATCTTGATGATTATAATATCACAAGCTCTAAAGAGGTCAGGCTGGTATTTTTCCAAGATGCAGTAGAGCATGTTTCAAGGTAAATTATCATTAATTTAGTATTAATATTATATATACAATATGGAATACAATATTGAATATCAAGTATATATGAAATGTGTGACATACCTTTGTCACATACAGGTAGTCTTCAGGTTACAACTGCAATTGTGATCAGGATTGTCATTTCCAATTAATTAAACCAGTGAAAACTTAATAATTCAAATCTTTTGCCAGGAACCAAGCATTATTAATATAGCATCTGAGAATATAGGCAGTTCCAAGCTATGTATATCTTTGTAAAATTAGAGTGCTCAAGTCTGATAAATTCAACATTTGTAAACATCAAGTGAATCCTTTTTTATCCCCCTACCCCCCACATACAGAGTCAAGACAGTAGACATATCTAATACTCTTGCTCTCTCTTTTCCCCACAATAACAACCTCTCTACTTCTCTCTCTTAAGACAGCGGTGTCAAACCACCGGCCCACGGGCTGGATGCATCACAAGGAAACCGCACCCACCCCATTGCCGGCAATGGGGAAAAAGTTCCAATACATTGCGCGAGGTCACGTGATGTCCTGAGTTTGACATATTTGAAAGAGTAGTGCACAGGTCGGCAACCTGCGGCTCCGGAGCCACATGCGGCTCTTTGAGCTGTCTCTTGCGGCTCCCAGCCGCCCGGTGCGCGCGCACCTCTTCCAACGGGCAGTGGTGCGCGCGCACCTCTCCAAATGGAGAGTGGCACCGCCCGTTTGGAGAGGTGCACGCGCACCACCCCGAATGGGCGGAGGTGCGCGCGCACCTCCCCAAACCTTTGGAGAGGTGCGCGCGTACCTCCGCGCGAATGGGCAGCGGTGCCGCTCTTTGAGGAAGCTGCTGCGGCCCGTCTGCGAAGCTGCCGCTTTCGGCAGCTTCGCAGATGGGCCGCGGCAGCTTCCTCAAAGAGCGGCGCCCCTGCCCATTCCGAGAGGTGCACGCGCACCTCTCCGAACGACCGGAGGTGCGCGCGTACCTCCGCGCGAATGGGCAGCGGTGCCGCTCTTCCAGGAAGCTGTCGCGGCCCGTCTGTGAAGCTGCCGAAAGCGGCAGCTTAGCAGACGGGCCGCGGCAGCTTCCTCAAAGAGCGGCGCCCCTGCCCATTCCGAGAGGTGCGCGCGCACCTCTCCGAACGACCGGAGTTGCGCGCGCACCTCCCCAAACCTTTGGGGAGGTGCGCGCGTACCTCCACGCGAACGGGCAGCGGTGCCGCTCTTTGAGGAAGCTGCCGTGGCAGCTTCCTCAAAGAGCGGCGCCGCTGCCCCTTCGCGCGGAGGTACGCGGGCACCTCCGGTCGTTCGGAGAGGTGCGCGCGCACCTCTCGGAATGGGCAGGGGCGCCGCTCTTTGAGGAAGCTGCCACGGCCCGCCTGCAAAGCTGCCGAAAGCGGCAGCTTTGCAGACGGGCCGTCGCCGTCGGGCAACCGGGAACCGGTTCCATATCATTTTTTAAAAAATGGCAGCCGCGTGCGTCCGCGCATGCGCAAAAAACTTTTTTGCGCATGCGCGTGCATGGTCACACGCACGCGGCTCCCTCTTTTTTTAATTTGTGATGGAACCGGTTCCCAGTGGCTCTTTTTCTTTTTTAGGTTGCCGACCCCTGGACTAGTGCTAATTTCCCAGCTGGCTTTTATGCCTAAGGGAAGCCTAGAACCCAGAATTTCCTGAGTTCTAGGCCAGCTCCTTTGTCAAAGTGAACCAAAACTAGATCATATACGTACATAGACAATACATATCAGAGATATAGTGGTCCTCCTGCCTTTATTTCTTAACTTTTAACTTATTCTACCTTGTTTTTTACTTGGCTCCTACTTTACTGATATTTTTATGGGTTTTAATATTTTATCTGTGAACTGTTCAGAGTGACAGAGTGAGATGGGCAATATATATATATATATATATATATATATATATATATATATATATATATATATATATATATATATATATATATATATATGTTTAAGTATTTGTCAAGGCTTTTTGAATGGACCTTGCTAATTAACTCTTTCATTCCTGTTTTGGCCCGGCTCAGGGCTTATCCACAGGATATAGTCAACTATGACAGCTCATTATTTGTGCAAATTATTCAAATTGCTAATAAAGAATTTGGGAGGCTAAGATGATCATTTCGAACTCATTATGTTCTCATCAGTTAGTCATACCCTTTATCTGAGATTCGAACCCGGGCTGATTATATATCAGGCAGTGTTTTAACCTCCTGAGCCACGGGGTTCTTTCTCTCTTATATTAGCTGGAAGGCAAGGCAAATGTATGTTTAAGTATTTGTCAAGGCTTTTTGAATGGACCTTGCTAATTAACTCTTTCATTCCTGTTTTGGCCCGGCTCAGGGCTTATCCACAGGATATAGTCAACTATGACAGCTCATTATTTGTGCAAATTATTCAAATTGCTAATAAAGAATTTGGGAGGCTAAGATGATCATTTCGAACTCATTATGTTCTCATCAGTTAGTCATACCCTTTATCTGAGATTCGATATATATTATTTGTAGATATATATAGATATATATATAGCTATCTATAAACAAACTAACCATTAGGTCAGTTTCCAGGCAAGCAAAGACAAGCTCACTCCAATATGTGAACCTGGATTTTATGTGTCCCTCTCCATATTTTAGGTAATGTAACATTTGAATAAAATTATCACCACACCCTCTTGAAATCTAAAAATATTCTAGAGAGATTGCAGAAAGACTCATGATATTTGCTATACTGAAGTGTAGCGAAAGGACGGGCAAAAGATGCATGTGTCAGAGATGCACAAATAGTTAAAGCATAAAACAAAATAGGTATGTGTGAAATAGAGCTGGAAAAGACATTATATGCATATAGGGCAAAGAACAAAGAAGTAAAATGCCAGTGAGCGATCTAGGCCCTTGAAGCCATCAATAGGCCTTGTACCAAGGTAAAGCTAACAACAAATTCACAAACCAGAACAGGTTTGGTGGTGATTGTGTTACATTTCATAAACTTAGTTCTGCCTGGTCAGGAGGAGTGACCAAATCTATCACAGGAATTTAGCCATGTAGGTGCAGGTGATTCCTGAGTCACAATAAGAGGATGCATGAACCAAGCTGTATATTGTAAGTTTTGCAGTCATGTCCTGGAAGAGTATTAAAAAAAATCTTCTGCTTCAATTCTGGTACATGCAATATGTCACAGATGAGTACAGTAGAATGGTATTTTTACTTTTGTAAGTTTTATCAAAGTCAAATGTCATTTCAATTTTCTGCCTAGAATTGCTCGGATGATTCGTCAGGAAAGAGGAAATTCCCTCCTTGTCGGTGTTGGAGGCACAGGGAAGCAGTCTCTGACTAGGCTTGCCTCTCATATTTGTGGCTATAAATGCTTTCAAATAGAACTAAGTCGTGGCTATAATTATGACTCTTTTCATGAAGACCTTAGGAAGCTATACAAAATGGCAGGGGTGGAAGACAAAGACATGGTTTTTCTTTTCACAGACACCCAGGTATGAAACAATATTGAAATTCTTTTTGCAGATAAAGCACTATTAATATATTGAAATGCATTGTGATTTAGCCAGTGGTGGGATTCAGCCAGTCCTCACCAGTTCGACAGAATCAGTAGCTAATTTTTTGTTGCTCAGGCCCAGAATGGACTTCCAGAAGTGGCATCCACACAGAGAACCACATTTGATTCCCATATTTGTTCACATATTTGAATCCCTCACTGGATTTAGGTATTTTTGTTTATGCAGCCAAAACACTTCAGAACGGGAATTTTAAGTGCCATTAAATGTTGAAGTTCAGATAAGACATTGAAAGTAGATGCACTCTGCTAGCAAAGGATAAAGATAAAATTTTGATTCCTTCATGTTTCTGCAAGGTGTGGCTGTTGTTTGTTTCTTTGTTTTTGGTTGTACGAGCAACCCTTGACTTACAACATTTCACTTAGTGACCATTCAAAGTTACAACAGCACTGAAAAAGTGACCTATGATCATTTTTCACACTTGTGACCATTGTAGTATCCCCATGGTTACATGATTTACATTCAGATGCTTGACAGCTGACTCACATTTATAACGGTTGCAGTGTCCCGAGGTCATGTGATCACCTTTTGCAACATTATGACAAGCAAAGTCAATGGGGAAACCAGATTCACTTTAATAACCGTTTTACTAATTTAACAACTGCAGTGATTCACTAAAAAAATGTGGCAAGAAGAGTCGTAAAATGGGACAAAACTCACTTAACAAAATGTCTCACTCAGCAACATAAATTTGGGGCTCACTTGGGTCGTAGGTTGAGGACTACTTGCCTCGTGATTTTATTCCAGATATAAACTCTGGCAGGCAATGAAGTTTGCTAGTTTGTGGTGAAGGGTGATTCAAGGCATAACAGAGAAATCTCACTCTTCATTCTTGGAATTGTAATGGAAAGTGATAGAGGGACACAGCTAGTAATGCACAATTGCAGGTTAGGAAGATAAGTAAGCATGCTTAGCTACTTGAGAACTTGGAATTTTCTGCATGTGAGCCACTGCTGGATTATGACACTCCCCATAAAACTAAAAATTGACCATAAATTAAAGAAAGAGAAAATATAACATTATAAGAATCCATTTATGTGCCTAAATTAGTATAGAAATACAGGAATAAAAATCAGGGCTAAAGCACATACATAAAAAAGGAAACACACGTGAAAACAAAGCTGATGAAATGTTGATCTCAGGACATTGTTTTCATCAATGAAAATGACAACAATTTCCATGGCAGCATTAATAAGTGGTCGAAGTGTGGAATAACATGCAGTAATTGTGGTTAAAACAGTGATGTAAACAGTGTTTGATGCTTAGAACAGTAATTTGAGCATTTACAAAATAAACTAGATCTATTGAAAGGACATGTTTAAAACAGATATTTGTTCCAGTATTAATTTAATAATAATAATAATAATAATAATAATAATAATAATAATAATAATAATAATAATAATAATAATAATTTTATTTGTATACCGCCCTTCTCCCGAAGGACTCAGGGCGGTGATGAATAGGGGATAGAACTGAACAGCTGTTACCATGTTATTTGAATAAGATTCTGTGGATTTACATAAATCTCACACCTTAAAAATGAAATCAACAAGGAAAAATTATAGAGGAAGTTTGGATGGTAATGCTGGGAACAAGTGAAAGATGAAAAGGGGAAGGGAGAGAGAGAGAGAGAGAGAGAGAGAGGGAGAGAGAGAGAGAGAGAGAGAGAGAGAGAGAGAGAGAGAGAGAGAGAGAGAGAGAGAGAGAGAGAGAGCAGCCTTGCCTTATTTTTAGCTTGAAATCATTTAAGGATTACCTTGGGTTGAGTCTGAGCCAAAACCCAGAATAACAAAAAAATATTTGAGAGTTGTTTAGGATGAATTATGGACAATCTCAAATAGTTTAGAACAGTGTTTCTCAATCTTGGCAGCTTGAAGATGTGTGGACTTCAATTCCCAGAATGTCTGGGATGTGAAGTTATGTTTGGCTTTAAAAGAAAAGATATTGATTTCCTTTTAAGGAGCTGATTAGCATCCCTCCAGTCCATGAGAAAGTACCAAAACACCCTAATTCATTGTTCTCATGTTCAGTTTATCCAGCATCCTTTAAAAAAAAAAACAGTCCCTGCAATGTTGTCTCTCCACTCAGGCTTAACCTCACCAGGGACTGGGAACTCAGGAGATAATCCAAGGCCAAAGTTCCTGCTGCCTGCCCCCAAGCTTTGTTATCACTATCTTAACATTCAATTCACAATGATACCTCTTATACCACAGCTGAGCCAGGACGTAACTACCAAAAAAGAGAGGCATTTTTATTTTTGAAAACTTATTTTGGCTCTATGAGTTTTCATAATGGCAGTTCTCTGCAGCTGCTATTATTTTTCCCTCATGGCTCCCTCATGGCTCCCTGCTATTCCCTGGAATAGCCTCCCCTCTCATAATCAACTCCACCAATAATTTTAGACAGTTTACCCATTTGCTGCCTGGAAGCAGCAGGAGGGTCAATTTTCTCTTAGCTTGAGAAACAATACAATAAAAGGCTGATAAAGATGTAATGTTAATCAAAGGTAGGGAATTGATTGCAAAATGCTCACTCAAGTCTCTATGTCTCTATGGCTGCTATCCCTCTCACCCCTCTCCCCCAACAGCACAAACACACACTGCTTTTTTGCATTTATATTTATATCAAACTGATGTTATAACACATTTTCTGCTTTTTCCACACAATAGTCTCTCTACTATTTTGATGTGGGGTTTTTCTAAACTTATAAAAATGTTCGAAATTTAAAAGATTAGATAGATAGATAGATAGATAGATAGATAGATAGATAGATAGATAGATAGATAGATAGATAGATAGATGATAGATAGATAGATAGATAGATAGATAGATAGATAGATAGATAGATAGATAATGATGATAGATAGATAGATAGATAGATAGATAGATAGATAGATAGATAGATAGATAATGATGATAGATAGATAGATAATGATGATAGATAGATAGATAGATAGATAGATAGATAGATAGATAGATAGATAGATAGATAGATAGATAGATAGATAGATAAGTTCCACTCCTGGTTAAATAAAGATGGAATATATACATACACACATACACATACATATACATACATATACATACTGTATATAAAGCAATAATAACCAAATTATATCATAAGGGCATTAAGGAAGCTCTCTTCATTCTTAAAAAAAACTATTCCATTTTTTCCTCCAATTGTTTCATTACAGAATACAAATAATGTAGAATAGAAATAAAAATTAAGTTACAGTGGAATAGAGTGAAGAAGAATGTAGCAGAAGCATTTGGCTACAATAGAAACTGGAACCTTTTAACACTGAGATTATTAAAGTAGATAAACCTTTCAAAACTCTTTTCAGTTTACAAAATTGGATACTGGATCAGTTTCGATATTAGCTGAATTGCATTCAGAAATGCTTAGGCTGCTGTTCCAGCAGACCTGCTTAATAGTTCACACGAACACATTTTTATAGGAAAATTGGAACTGCCATGAAATAGCCCAGTTAATGTGAGATGATTGATACTATTTATCAAGCATTTCTTTCTAAAAAAATCATTGATTAACACTGTTAACAATATTTTAAGATTGATGTATATCTACTTCATTTAATAGGAAGGAAATCTCTCCAATGGTATGTAAAATTTAATTAAGCTCAGCAGGCTTTTCCTGAAAGTTTTTATCAAAACGTGGAGGATTAGGATTCTGAACTCGACACAGTATGTTGTATCTTTCTAAACTTTGAAGCATAAAAGTCCTTTTAAAAATCTAGTTTACATCAGGATCAGATAAATATCAATAGGAGGCACTTATACAAAATTTACACTATATAAACTATTAATAGTGTAGGTAGGATGATCAGCAAATTAATACATATTATCATTTTGGGTGATAATACCCAATAAGTTTTTTATTAAAAGGTTTTGAAGAAAATTGCCCTACAATCTTTCATAATGAATCCTGCTTTTAATTATCCATGTTTCCTAAAGCATAAAAATTGATGCAACATAAGTAATAGGTTCAATTCCTGTTGTTAGCTGCCAAATTTATTATTATAATATGTTAGAAAATTAAAACACATCTTGAATTAGAGCAACGGTATTTAAAAATATCTCTCTGGCTGAAAGTTAACACAACAATAAGGAGCTTTGAAAACTCCCACAATAAATTATGATTCTGTAACTCTTACTGCTGTTTATCAGCTACGTTAGCAGTGGTTTTTCTAATAATGTACTAATTAGTTACATTATAATTAATTTTCTAATAATGTAATAATGTTTCTCCGGTTTTAAATATTGAATTTGGGATATTTAAAATCTATTCCTTCTTTGACTATCACATGCATCAAATCAAATTCTTTTCTTTAATCAGTACAGCCAGTTTACCCATCTTTGCTAGCTCCATCAGTTTTTGTAACCATTCCTCCGTTGTGGGAATCAATCTAGTCTTCCATTTCAAGGCCCTCACTAAAGAATGTTTAGTGTAGGAGAACTTTTTTCAGGGGTACGTTTGAATCGAATTAATTTATTAACTGAAGTGCAAATTGGTTTATTGCCAGCCTTGTAGGAAATGGAGGAGACCTAAACAACTGCAGCTACAGTTACTTTTTTGAGATGTGTGCAAATTAAAATATGCATGTAAATAGATACCACAGTGAGACACTCCATGGGATATATCCAGGGCTTTTTTTCTCATAGAACGCTCAGAACGGAGTTCCGGCACCTTTTTTGGATGGAACTTTGTAGGGTAGGCAAGGCAAGTTGTATGACGTGTGTGAGTTCCAGCACCTTTTTCTTTTACAAAAAAAAGCACTGGATATATCCAATACAAAGTATTTAATTAGATCACATACCTAGTTAGATCAGTGTAGGTGTTAAGTGTAACTATAAGGTAATGAGGCAGGACTACAAAGACATTGGAGTTTTAAAAGAACTAAATTCTGTGATCCTAGGGTTTTTTTTTCCAAGGGAGTTAATTTCTTTTATTTCCCAGAACTCTATTGCCTCCCAGCTTATCAGCATTTCTTGGCCTTCTCTGTTTTATGGCTTAGCTAACTATTTAGTTTCCCTGGGAAAGTATATTAAAGTAACAATTTTTAGCTTAACTCCACAAAATCTCCATCAGGAAACAGTTTGTTTGAGAATTTTTACTTCATCAGAGACAATTTAACAAAATGGTATGAAAAATATTCTGAACAAGTAAAATACTGAGATAACACAGAGAATTTTTATGAGACTTGGATACCATATTTGTTGCTGTTAGTTGCGAAGTCGTGTCCGACCCATCGCGACCCCATGGACAACGTTGCTCCAGGCCTTCCTGTCCTCTACCATCTTCTGGAGTCCATTTAAACTCATGCCTACTGCTTCAGTGACTCCATCCAGCCACCTCATTCTCTGTCGTCCCCTTCTTCTCTTGCCCTCAACCTTTCCCAGCATTAGGCTCTTCTCCAGTGACTCCTTCCTTCTCATTAGGTGGCCAGAGTATTTGAGTTTCAACTTCAGGATCTGGCCTTCTAAAGAGCAGTCAGGGTGGATATCCTCTAGGACTGACTGGTTTGATCTGCTTGCAGTCCAGGGGACTCGCAGGAGTCTTCTCCAGCACCATAATTCAAAGGCTTCAATTCTTTGGTGCTCAGCCTTTCTTATGGTCCAACTTTGCAACTGGGAAGACCCTAGCTTTGACTATACGCACTTTTGTTGGCAGGGTAATGTCTCTGCTTTTTAGTGTGCTGTCTAGGTTTGCCATAGCAAGTTTGCCTAGGAGCAAGTGTCTTAATTTCTTGGCTGCAGTCCCCATCTGCAGTGATCTTGGAGCCCAGGAAAATAAAATCTGTCACTACGTCCATTTCTTCCCCATCTATTTGCCAGGAATTGAGAGGGCCGGATGCCATGATCTTGGTTTTCTTAATGTTAAATTTCAACCCAACTTTTGCACTCTCCTTCTTCACTCGCAACAAGAGGCTCTGTAGTTCCTCTTCAATTTTCTGCCATTAGAGTGGTATCATCTGCATATCTTAGGTTGTTGATATTTCTCCCGGCAATCTTAATTCCAACTTTTGATTCATCTAGCCCTGCCTTTCTCATGATGTGCTCTGCATAGGCAGGGTGACAGTATACAGCCTTGCCGGACTCCTTTCCCAATTTTGAACCAATCAGTGGTTCCATGTCCAGTTCTCACTGTTGCTTCTTGACCCGCATATAGGTTTCTCAAGAGTCAAATAAGATGGTCTGGTACTCCCATCTCTTTAAGAACTTGCCACAATTTGTTGTGATCCACACAATCAAATGCTTTAGCATAGTCAATGAAGCAGAAGTAGATGTTTTTCTGGAACTCCCTAGCTTTCTCCATGATCCAGCGTATGTTGGCAATTTGATCTCTAGTTCCTCTACCTCTTCGAAATCCTGCCTGTACTTCTGGTAGTTCTCGATCCACATACTGCTGGAGTCTAGCTTGTAGGATTTTAAGCATAACTTTACTAGCATGTGAAATGAGTGCAATGGTGCGATAGTTTGAACATTCTTTGGCACTGCCTTTCTTTGGAATTGGAATGTAAATAGATACCAGTAGATAAATCCTAAGACAGAAGTTACCTTGAGGTAAGGTGGGTGGCTTATTAAATAAATAAAATAAAATAAAATAAAATAAATGTATTGAGCACCAATTCATTAAAATCGTACTCAGATGAGCATAGCCATGGAGTTCTAAGAAAAACATGTCACTTTACTGCATGTGCCTTTTTTTCTGCGTCCCACTGAGAGAAAATGGACAGGATATATGCATTTGTGTTTTTTTGTAGTGACATATATCATTAGGAAGATACAGTACAGGATATTTATGTTCTGTGGGATAGTGTGGTACATATGGACACTCTTCAACAGAATCTTGGTTTTGTTGAAAATATAAACTTCTCTTGAGTATTTGGATTTAGTGAAATTGTGGTAGAAAGGAAATTAATAAAACTGAACTATCCAGATTTTTAAGATATTGCTTTAAACTTGCTTATTTTGTTAAGGATTTGACATTAATAGGAAAAATTTAGATGAGGTTAATTTTTCAATCTTTATTTATCTTCTGAAGTAAACCCCATTCAAGATAAATCAAAATAATACAAATTATCAGTCTTGGATAAACAATCCAACAGTACAAATAGCATGCAGAGAAAGAAGGGGGCATCTGTTCGTCTGCTGAAAATTTTCTCTGATTTTAGCAGCAATGACATTCATTAATTTTGCAGTTTTTCTAACAACTTCTTTTGGATTTAAACATCATGGAAGAAAATGCTGAATGACTGGCTTTTTATAGATGACTTAGTAATGACAAATTAACAGTAAAGCTGAGAAGTAAACACATTTTAGAAGTAATAGCATCTGTTTCTTGTAAAGTGTACTAGTATTTTTTCCCTTTTTTTCTAGTGATGTTTGTTTTCTGATTCTAAGTCCTTTTTTTAACAATGTAACTTTTTAATACCTGGTATTTTTAAAACCTTTAGATAGTTGTAGAAGAATTCCTAGAAGACATAAACAATATTTTGAATTCTGGAGAGGTACCTAATCTGTTTGAAAAGGATGAACTGGAGTTTGTAATGGGAGCTACCCGACCCAAGGCAAAAGAAGCAGGAATAGCAGAGGGCAACAGAGATGAGGTAAGATATTATAAATATAGTACTGCTTTACATGCCTTATTTAAATCCATGTTTATTATAGATATTTAAATGCGATAATGATAATGATGATGACGACGACGACAACAACAACAACAACTTTATTGTCACTTTGAATGTACACCAATCGGCATACATCAAAATAAAATTTCGTTGCATACACCTCCGATATATACTCCTTGTTCGTGGCCAGCTCAAGTTTCAGAACGTCCATTTTAGTCTCTAGGGAGCGAACGATGGCAAACAGGACAGATGGAAATGGAGCTCCATGTGGGTTAGCCCTCAATTTAGCTTGTATTCCTGCATGACCATCTTGCCTCCTCTTCTCTTTCTGATCCTGTCTCTTCCACCTTTTCCTTAAAGGGGCCTCACTCCTTTTCGCCCCTGGAGCATGCTGCTGCCTCCAACTCCTCCAAAAGCAAGCCTCTCTCCCTTCCTCTGCGCCTGCCGACAGCCTCATCCAGTTCCCTTGCTCCATAAGCCCCGGGACCTCTCCTCCTTTGCCTCCTTCGAAAACAGCCCTGATTTGCAATTAAATCTGTCGCTGTGCCAGCAATCAGATCTTGCTGCCAGCAGAACAATATTTAAATGTATCAGCAATTTATAGGAAATAAAGAGTTATATAAGTCAGGGCTTTTCAACCAGTGGTACGGGTACCACCTGTGGTGCATTGGCACCTGGGAGATGGTACGCGACCATCCTAGAAAAGTGGTGGCGGTGGAGGGGAATGAGCTGAACTGGTGGCAGCACCGCACAAGGCTGAGCGAGAGATGGCTGGAGCTGCAGGGCTGTCAGGGCTCAGCGGAAGTGCTAGGATCAGCGCTTCTTCGGGGCTGTCAGGGCTCAGCAGTAGCTCCAGGATCTGCTGAGCCCAGAAGAAGCACCGATCAGGGTCTTGTGATTTACATTCAGATGCTTGGCAGCTGATTCATATTTATGATGGTCACAGTGTCCCAGGGTCATGTGAAGTGACCAAAGCCTGCTGCAACCACCCAGCAGATGGAGGGGGGAATAAAAACCAAACACCCCCCCACCTGACCCCCGCTGCCAATACTCAACAGAAATGCTCACAACAATGAAAATCTCGGATAGGAGGAAGAGTGCCGCCAGGCAGGCAGGCAGGTGTCTTGCTCGGCTGTGGCTTGGGCGGCACTTTTTTCAGTGCCATTGTAACTTCGAACAGTCACTAAGCGAACTGTTGAAAGTTGAGGACTACCTGTACTTCATCACTTTTTTCCTTTTTTTTTTTTTTGGTCAAGTTTTTGACACCTTGCTAGGCGACTGGTATACTCGGATGTTGCCATATCCTAAAAGGACCCAGATTGTTGGGGGCAATAAGCTGACTTTGTAATAATGCCGCTTGGGGGTGTGTGTGAAAACCCTAATAAGCAGGCATATACATAGAATGAAGGCTACTGCTAAGCTTGTAAGCCGCCCTGAGTCTTCGGAGAAGGGCGGGATATAAATGGAATTAAAATAAATAAAAATAAAAATAATAAAAGTAGTACAATGGGTGAAAAGGTTGAAAAGCCCTGATATAAGTAGTCCTTGACTTACAACTGTTTAGTGACTGTTTGAAATTTCAATGGCACTGAAAAAGTAACTTATGACCATTTTTTATACATACAACCATTGCAGCATCCCTATGGTCACACGATCAAAATTCAAACGCTTGGCAACTGGCATGTATTTAATGACAGTTGCACTGTCCTGGAATCATGTGATCACCATTTGTAACCTTCTCAGCTGGTTTCTGACAAGCAAAGTCAATGGGGGAAGCTGAGTTCACTTAATGACCGCATGATTCACTTAACAACTGCAGCGATTCCCTTAACAATTGTGGCAAAAAGGTCATATAATAAGACAAAACTCACTTAATATTGCTTCGCAATGGATTTCCTATATTTAAGTCACTTAAACTATTGGTTCTTATAATATATTATTCTCAGTTACACAAACTGTCTAAAAAGTGGATGATGGCAGTGATTCTGATAATTACCGGTATGTTCACTTTCTATCTCTGAATTATAACTTGTCTTTTCTCAGGTATTTCAGTACTTCATTAGTCGGGTTCGACAGAAGCTACACATTGTCCTGTGTATGAGTCCTGTTGGAGATGCTTTCCGAGCACGGTGCCGAATGTTTCCCTCACTTGTGAATTGCTGCACTATTGACTGGTTTGTGCAGGTAAATTATTCATTGAAGAATTTTGATAAGATGTTAAATAATACATGAATCTACTTTAAGGATTGCTGTTTTCCCATCAAGTTTATTTTTTTCTATATTCTGCAACATTACATTTAATCTATAATTTAAGCACAAGTTAATATAATTTGGGGAAATGGTCAAACATTGGTCCTTGGTCTTTGTCATCATTTGTGGCTTTTGAGAAAATTATTTTATATTTTATAGGGAAAGTAGAAATATCTCTGCTAAATACAGTATCAACTGAAAAGAGACTATACTTCAATAGTCAACTTTCATTCATGTTTTCGTGTGTTGCAAGTGGAATATGTTAGTATTTCTTACAAATTCCATAAATCATCAATTAAAGCAGCTGCCTTATGTTCATGCCATGTGAAAGTGAGCATATTATATTAACTGCAATTTAATAATGGCCTCCGCTTCCGTTTTGTCTTTCAGTGGCAATTCTTCTGAAATAATTGGAAAAGAAATGGTTTGTGTATTGCATATATACTTCAAGAAAGATTATTTAGGTAGCCATTTTCTTTTCTTTCTTTCAGTGGCCAAAAGAAGCACTTCTTTCTGTATCAAGGACTTTTTTTATGCATGTTGATCTGGGAACTGATCGAATGAAAGAGAAACTTTCTGTAATGTGTGTAGACATCCACATGAGTGTAACAGAGATGGCAGAGCAGTATTATGCAGAGCTCCGGCGACGCTACTATACAACACCAACTTCCTATTTAGAGTTAATTAATCTCTATTTGTCCATGCTTGCTGAAAAAAGGAAGCAACTGGTTTCAGTAGGTTGAAGTTTATTTAAAAAAATAATTGAATTAGCATAGAAGTATGTTTTATTCCCTACCCCACTGTCGTCATACAAACAAACAAGATTTCCGTTGTTCTTTATAGTGGAAATATTACTATTCAGTATTAGGAGTGTAGGTATTCTTTCTATCAAATTGGCTTAAATGTAATCCCCCTTCAATTTATATCTAAATTTATCATGATTGTAATTCAGATGTCAACATTTCTTGGTAATTTCCTCTGTCTCTGAATAAGGCAATCTGCATTAAAGAAAAACAGGTATGTTGTTGGTTTTAGCGATGCTTTTCACAAATAATAGGAGTTTTGTGCGGTTATCTTCCATACAGAATGACAATGTATTCTGGTCTTTATATATAGACACAGAGCTAGGGCTGCAAATCTCCAGGAGCTTCAAATGTTATATGCAGCAAAGTAATAAGAGGCATAACTGAATATAGCAGCATGGGTGGGAATGCCTTTGTCTACCTCTCAGTGAAAAGTACCTACTAGATTGGCACAATATGGACTAGCCTTCTTCATTCTTCAGATGTCTTTAGACCAACGGCCCCCAACCTTTGGGGCACCAGGGACCAGTTCTGTGGAGAGAGGTTTTTCCATGGACCAGAGGGGGCGTGCTTTAGCATGCTGCCTATATCCCACACATGGGGCTTTGTTTGTTTGTGCGCCCTGGTTTCTGGCATGTCATGGACCAATGCCGGTCCACATACCAGGAGTTGGGGAGCCCTGCTTTAGACCATTCTGACTGAAAATTCTGGGAGTGATGGTCTGATTGAGGAGTACTAACTGAGGAAGGCTACCCTAAGATCTAATTAAAAAAAACATTCTTTGAGTAATAAACATTGCAACAAAATGTCAATTATAGTGTGAAAACTAGATTAACTTTGATAGAAATATTTACTTTCTTTTTGTAAAAAATAATGTTTTTTAGTAAAAGAAATGCTAATCCAATCGAATAATTTCTTTGACATGCTGATTTGGCTAATTAAACTGATAGTAATAAATACATATTAAAATATTCATATCATTATTATGGTCATTTTAATCTAACTATGATTATCTGTGGATTTACAGAAAACAGCCACCTGCACCAGCTTTTTAAGATAATATCTTTTCAAAGTACTGAAACAATTATCAATATTTATTTGCTTATTTTTCAGGCTCGGGATCGTGTAAAAAATGGTTTAACCAAACTGTTAGAGACAAATGTACTTGTTGACAAAATGAAATTAGATCTTTCTGCTTTAGAACCAGTTCTCAAGGAGAAATCATTGGATGTTGAAGCCTTGATGGAAAAATTAGCAGTCGATCAAGAAAATGCTGATCAGGTATAAAATGGTGTGTGTGTGTGTGTGTGTGTGTGTGTGTATGTGTATGTGTGTGTGTGTATGTGTGTGTGTCTCCATTGTGTGTCTCCCTCTATCTGAATATATCAGATAGGTTTTTCTGTTCAGCAGTTCTTAGATAAAGTAACATATATAAAAAACATTTAAGAATCTATGTATTATAAGTTATGATATAAGTTAATATGTGTATGTGGGTGCCAAATTAGGGATTTTGTAATCTTGAGATCACCTTTGAAAAAGAGAATTGGCCAATCTTCCATTTTGGAAGCGGCCACAGTTTTTGCAATTTGAGAATTGTAACTACTTCTAAAATGGTGCCCTCTTCCAGAATAGCACCACGTGGCCTCTGCATAGGAAGACTGGCTAGCTCTCTTTCTCAAAGGTGGTCTTCAGTAACCGAGTGAAGTGTGACCTGGGTGAGAGAAGGCTCAAGGGTATGAAACCTAGTGGGGCGGGAAACTGTGAAAAGGGTCCCTCGAGATAGGGGTCACCCAGGTAAGACACATATGAACACCAAATCCTCCATTTAATGACGTAGAGAGTCACTTAACCAAAATGGGGAAAGCAGGAATTGTGGCCATTAAGCAAGGCAATCACATGAGTACCTCACTTCATGACTGCCACAACTTATGATCATAATTCTGCGCTCAGTTGGGACCATAACCCAACAACTACCCAAAATGCAGTCTGGATTACCTGTGTTTAATATATTTTTCTTCCTTAAAACATTTATTTCTTCCTTTTAGTTTTATTTGTTTATTAAATTTTTACGCTGCCCATCTCTCCTACCAGATTACTCTTTTTTTTCCAGGTTCGGCGTGTTGTTCAGGAAGATGAAGCTGTTGCAAAAGTAAAAGCAGAGGAAACTCAGGCAATAGCTGATGATGCCCAGCGAGATTTGGATGAAGCCCTTCCAGCTTTAGAAGCTGCCAACAAAGCCTTAGATTCTTTAGATAAGGCAGATATTTCTGAAATCAGAGTTTTCACTAAACCTCCTGATCTTGTCATGACAGTGATGGAAGCTATTTGTATTCTTTTAAATGCAAAGTAAGATAGCTATACTGTATATTTAATCTTTTGCATTGACTTGTAGCTTTACTCTTCACCTCGAATGATGGGGTTTTTTTTCTGAAAAGCAATTTTCTTTAGCATGCGTTAATTTTCCCATCTCTTGTGCACTGTATGTGATTCCCCTCTGATACAAATTTCCCTACAGCTATTGAAATAGCCAATGTCATGAAGCTGAAACCATAAACACGGTGACCTTACATTATCCCTTTGGTAGTAGTTATAGATAGATCTTTCCCTTCCCCCCGCTCCACAGATATTAGGGCTTCAGATTCAAAAGGAAAAACATGCATCAGAGCACACCTGGCACCTCTCAGCAACTTTTTAAAACTACTGAGTCTCTTCCCGAGGTCACACGGTTTTCTGCTGCAGCCAAGAGTGCAATCTTGAGAAAAGAAATGTTGGCTTGAATGAGCAGCTGACGTGATATCCCAATGGAATCCAGTAATGAGTGACACTTTAAGTGTAGTTATTGGAAAGCAAATGAGAGGCAGAGTAATAAATAGACTTTTTAAAAAGATAGGTTTATATAGACACCCAGCTAGAAACCAGGCGACCATGAGTTCTAATTCCACCTTAGGCATGAAAAGCTGGCTGGGTGACTTTGGACAAATCACTCTCAGCCAGCCCAACCCACCTCATAAGCTTGTGTCTGAGGGGAAATGTGAGGAGGAAGAAGTATTAGGTATGTTCACCGACTTAGATTATTTATACAGATAATAAAGGTGGGATAAAAACACATAAATACAATAAGAGTTCTGACTTTTCAAGACTCTGGTCCACCTCATTGTAAATAGGATTTCATTTGCTATCACCAAACTACACTTCTTCTTTAATGCTTATAGTTGACTTTAGCACGCTTTTCCTCTCGATATTTGATCTTATTTTTTCCTTCCACGTTTCTTCTGCTGTTGCACAATTCCAGCTGCTCTTTTTATACGTTTCCCGCCCCCCGACAAGCTGTCAACTATTGTGACATAGCCTTGAAATGTAGCTGCTCAGTTGGCTGTTAGCATAGGTATTTCATTGACCTTTAAGCTTTCAAAAAGACTAGTGCTCATCCAGTTCTCTGACCTGTCTTCCCCAGTGGCTAAAATACCCTGTGCTCTGATTAATCTTATAGGGAATATAAGGATGGCTGTACATCTCATAGCATTCTGCCCCTAACATTGTCTGTCTCATGAATGACATTTGCAATCAACTATTATATATTTACTAGATGATTTGATTTTTCAGTTAGGGAAAAATCCTCATTGTAATCCAAATTTAATTTTACACGCCAAACATAACTGACATGTAGAGTAAATTTGCAAATTGGCTCTACCCTTCTTGTATGTCCCATCTGCTTATGAGTATGAATAACTCCCTAAATAGATGCACCTCTTTGATGTTTGATGATGATTACTCATTTGACATAATCAAATGATTACTCATGAATGAATGAACCTTTATTATTAAAGTACAACATGTATACAGTGAGATTGGCTGAGCCTTCCTTCGTGCCTCCCCCCGCCACAACTCACAGTGACAACAAACCCGCCATCTTGTTACACCATGTGAACTAATTGTACAACACACCGGCCTCACAAGTCAATCATACATAGAGTTATTTCCCGTTCAGGAGCCTGATAGCCCGTGGATAGAAGTTGTTCTTCAGCCTGTTGGTACGGCTGGCTATACATCTATATCTCCTACCCGATGGTAGGAGAGTAAAGAGGTACCAACCAGGGTGTGAGTCGTCCCTGAGAATTTTCCTCACTCTTCCAAGGCAGCGAGCCCATTTGATTATGTCTGATTTATTTTGGCCATGTCAGGCGTGCAAATTCATTGGAGAAGGCGATCACGCTAGGAATGGTTAATGGAACAAGAAGAAGGGGCAAGCAAAAATCATGCTGTTTTGATAACATCAAATCTGATACAAAATTGTACATCCAAACAACTGAAAGAAGCTGTGCTTGACAGGATAGCATGGAGAGCACTTGCCTGCAAAGTTGCCAAGAGTCAGACACAACTAAACGATTAAAACAACAACTCACTTGCTTAGTTAGTTTAATCATTTGTTTTGGGTAAATTGATCATAATATATATTACACAATTACACTTGCTTATTAGATAAAGGTATGGATTTAGTATAGATGTACTCCTAATAAGATTTACAAAAAATGAGCCCGACTGAATCCAGTGACTGAGTAAATAGAAATGCTGTCCGATATTATCAAGCTTAAAGTGGAATAACTGTTCAATAACTGTGACTAAATGGTACCAGTTTGTTTATATGTTTGTCAATTTCTTACAAGGCCATCTTCTCTTCATCTATTTATATCAGTTTGAGAATCTGTATTCTAGATATCCTTTTTAAGGCCGGGAGAGCAATTAGTGCCGGCCCTTCAGTTTCTCAGCAGAACTAAGCCTCAAGCTGCAGTTGTAAATTGTCTTCTTTCCATTTCTACATAAAAAAGAATTATGTATGACATCAAAAATGACAGCAGCATATTTTATCAATCTCTCATTTACTTTTACAGTATATCAATGATATGGATGAAAATGTATTTTCTGTTTAAAAAGTATAAAGGAACCTTGTGTTTGACAAGCAAAAAGAAAGATAAAAAAGACTGCCTCAAGATAATGAAATTATATATATATATATATATATATATATATATATATATATATATATATATATATATATATATATATATATATACATACACACACACACACACGTTTTCTGAGGTTTTTCCCCGCGTAGAATTGAAGGTGTAGGAGCAACGTTTTGACGGAATCCCATCCGTCATCCTCAGGCTGGTGGTTTCAGCTTCCTTCTTCTGAAGATGAAAGGAACGCGGGAAGAAACCCGAGACTATATATATATATATATATATATATATATATATATATATATATATATATATATATATATATATATATATATATGACAGATGCGTCATGCCGAAACACCCCAGCTCCGGCAATGGGGAAAGAAAGACACATCATGTGACATGGCGAGTTTGACACCCCTGCTGTAAAGGAAGAGATATTTTAGCAGCCTATTATACTTTCTTTTTAAAAAATGAAATAAATGATATTCATAATGTTTAAGGCATCCGGCTGGATTCAGGAGACTGTAAATTCTAGTCTCACTTTAGGCATGAGGGCCGGCTGAGTGACTTTGGGCCAATCTCTCAGCCCAATCACCTCACAGGGTTGTTGTGGGGAGAATAGGAAGAAGGAGGAGTTAGGTATGTTCACTGCCTGGAGTTACTTATAAAAAATTATGAAGGTGGGATAAAAAATCTAAATAATAATAAGCTTTCATCCTGCAATTATCCACCATCAAACATCCACTTTTGCCTATCCCAAGTCCCTAGAAAGGACTCAATTGGTGGATACAAATGTAAAACCCAGTTTGACCATCTGGCTGGCTGTGCGACAAAAATAGAAGTTTCAGTTTATGATACCACAAAACAGTAACTTAAACGTGCAGCTTCTTTCCTTGTATTATATCTTCTCCTTAGAATCTGAAGCCTAAATACCGGTAATTGTTTTTAATTTTTTTCACCAAGTCTGCAAACTGGATATACCTGTAGGTCATTAAATATATATTTCATCTTAAAACTGGGCTTTAAAAAACAAACCAGCACACCCTATAATACAGATCTTTTTACAGTATATATTTTCCACGGTAGATCTTCATCAATCTTTTCATTTTAATCTTTCAGGCCTGACTGGGCAACAGCAAAACAACTACTTAGTGATTCCACCTTCCTGAGAAAGCTCCTAGAATATGACAAAGAAAATATAAAGAGCGCAATATTAATTAAGCTTCAGAAATACATAAACAATCCTGACTTTGTACCAGAAAAGGTAGAGAAAGTGTCAAAGGCATGCAAGTCTATGTGCATGTGGGTGAGAGCTATGGATCTATACTCTCGTGTTGTGAAGGTGGTCGAACCCAAAAGGCAAAAGTTACATGCTGCCCAGGTATTTATTCTTTTTTCCCCCCAAGATTTTTTTTTTAATCTGCAGTCCGATTATTAACCGATGAATCAATCCACTTTCATCACAACTCTCTTCTCTTTTTTACCTATTAGCAACTAAATGATGGAAACAGGCACTTTTTTTCTGGTAGAATCAGGCCACTGTTGATTCTTTTATGCAAGGCTGTTCCCTATATTGACAGTTAGCCTATTTTGGATTATGGAAACGGTGGAATTCTTTATTTGCAACGTTAGATGTTAAATGACTTTCCTTCTTTTCCATTTCATTCCCAAACCTGCTGGGGTATTAGAGTAGTTTTCTTGTCTTGAAAAAGCATGAAGAATTTACTGACTCTTTAGGGCTGCTCCTTCTACATTTGCTTCCTTAGACAAGGCTGACAGGAGTGGAGAACATTTGGTTAGTTTAGTTTTCATAGAAATCTCCTCAATTACCATTGCTTAACAGTAGCACTGCTACCATAACAATTTCAATATTATTTTTTTCTATATCAAACTCTCTCAAACTGACAGAGCTAGGGCCGGGTTTATGTATTTCCTGCCCCCCCCCGGCTCAGAATAATCGCTCTCTGTGTCTAAAGTTGAGGCAATTACAAGTGAATGATTTTTGTTAAAAAAAAACAAAACAGCATCAGCTTATTTTTATGAGTGGCAATGTTTGTCCTTTTATTTTATTTTCCTCTTTTATTTCTATTGCATGATCCCCAAATTAGGGAATGTCTTGTTTCTGGAATTGCCTTCGTTTGCATCAGCTTATTTTTATGAGTGGCAATGTTTGTCCTTTTATTTTATTTTCCTCTTTTATTTCTATTGCATGATCCCCAAATTAGGGAATGTCTTGTTTCTGGAATTGCCTTCGTTTGCATCTTTAGAAGAGCAATTAAGATTTACTTCTGTAACAAGATGCCTGTTACACCTCTTGTAACACATGGCGGGTATAATATTGTTATTTACATATCTTTGAGAAGAAATATATTGGGCATTTCTGTAATTGGTTGTTGATAGCTGTCTTGATCCTAATGTGAACAGAATGGACGACTATAAATTGAATGAATGAATCTAATGTATTTTGCCAACATGCCCCCAAACCATTGGTCTTTACCTGTCTTTAAGTGGCATGCCATAATGAAGTAGCAACATTTCAGAAATATTTGATTATCTGCTAAATGAGAACCATCACATGACAATATAAAATAAAACTGAAATCAGGGAGGAAAACCTGCTGCTGCCCATTTCCCCCCACAAACATGTCAAGATGTTTCAAGGAAAGTTGTTGCTATAATTCCCATTCCAACATTTTTGTTCTCCACAAAGCATGTGTGCATGAACAGGGATAGGAAGGAATGTTTTATTTATTAATATATTCGTTTAGCATGATACCAACAGAGTTGGATTTCTGATACTTTGATTCAAATGCAATTCTATTTTTAAGGGTGGTGATTCATTATGAGGAAATCTTGAGATTCCTCAAAGTGAACATCAATATGTATGAAATGTTATATAATTTATAATGTTATATAAGTAATTATAATGTATAATTATTTGTAGTTTCTTCATATTCCATTTTGCTGTAAAGCAACTGTGCAAATGAATAAAATAAGACATTCAGAATATATGGCAGAATAATAATTTGAATTAATTTGTATTATGATTAGGCAGAACTTGATGCCACTTTAGCTACCCTTCGTGATAAGCAAAAAAAACTGAGACAGGTAGAGGAACAAATACAGGAATTACAAGACCAATATGAAAGAAGTGTGAATGAAAAAGAAACCCTTGGTAAGTACCTACCGTATTTTAAAAAATATGAAAAATATTTTAGAGTGGTGTTTCTTAATTACCCTCTTACTGCATGGAACAAAGTTTCACGCTCTCGTGAAGTCTGTACTAATACAGGTAGTCCTTGACTTACGACCACAATTGAGCCCAAAATTTCTGTTGCTAAGCAAGATAGTTGTCAAGTGAGTTTCGCCACATTGCAAAAGTTGTTAAGTGAATCACTGCAGTTGTTAAGTTAGTGACATGATTGTTAAGTGAATATGGCTTCCCCATTGACGTTGTTTGTCAGAAGGTTGCAAAAGATGATCACATGATTCTGGGACACTGCAATCGTCATAAATGTGAGTCAGCTGCCAAGCGTCTGAATTTTGATAATGTGACCATTGGGGATGCTGCAATTGTCGTAAGTGTGAAAAATGGTCATAAATCACTTTGTCAGTGCTGTTGTAACTTTGAACGGTCACTTAACAAACTGTTGTAAATTAAAGACTACCTGTAGAGGACTACCTGTAAAAGTTCACCAGTGTAGCTTATTAACATCTTAAAAATCCTGCGTGCATGTCATTTTTCAAAAGCTTATTTTTACTGTGGATACATTTTGTATACACAAAATGTAATAGCAAAACATCCATATGTGAGCAATGTATCATGTTATGTTAGGAAGGCCGTCTGGTAAGAAAGTGTATATTATCAAAGTGTACATTATCATCACAAAATCAAATGATCACCGTCTGTTTTTTAAGAATTACTCCACAATGAAATCTTTCACATTGCTAATTCCAGCGATGTAATTTATTATTCATTAAAAAGACAAAAAATAGTTAACCAAATGAATTGCCCTGTTTAAATAAATTATAACCGTGAACTAATAGAATTATCCTTGTTTAGCAAAGACCATGGCACTGACTCAGGCTCGCCTTAACCGCGCTGGAAAACTTACGGCTGCATTAGGGGATGAACAGGTTCGATGGGAAGAAAGCATTTTGAACTTTGAGGCGGAGATTTCAAATATCACTGGAAATGTATTCATAGCTGCTGCTTGTGTAGCTTACTACGGGGCTTTTACTGCACATTATAGGCAACTGGTGAGTTAATTAAAATATTTGCTTTCTCTAGAGCGCATCTTTTACTGATCTGACTTTTATGTCCATCTTATTATAAAGCCAATATGCTTCATAAAAGCTGTTGCAGGTCATGGAAGCAGCTGTAAATCTAAACAAGTGGAAATAATTTTTCCACACATGGAGAACCGTCAAAAGATTCCTCACAGCCAAATCCTGATTTTTCCCTGTTTGCTCTCAGTAGTCAAGAGTGGCTGTGGATATTTTTTGATGCTGCTCTTTAAAAATAATACTCAAGATCAAACAGAAGGAAAAAGGTGTAAGTGCAAACGGTAACCTAGAATGAAGATAGTGATTTGGGAAGCTAGCATTAATGCATGCTGCGCAGGTCAAATGTTTAAAACAGAGGGAGAAGGAGATTCCTTACCCTGCCCTGCACCCTGATAATTGATAGTACTGAAGTTCCTCAGAAACTACTCCCTGTGAGTATGTGTATCTCTTCCTAGTTTTGGCGTGTGCTAAAAAGCTTTACTGTTATATACAGATGGAGATATTTTATAGGAAAGTAAAATAGTTTACGTTTTTATTTACAGCTGGTCCTCGACTTATGACCACAATTGGGCCCCAAATTTCTGTTGTTAAGTGAGACATTTATTGTGAGTTTTGCCCCATTTTATGACCTTTCTTGCCACAGTCTTTAAGTCAATCACTGCAGTTGATAAGTTAGTAACCTGCCTTTTAAGTGAATCTGGCTTCCCCATTGACTTTGCATGCCAAAAGGTTGCAAAAGGTGATCACATGACCTTGGGACACAGCAACAGTCATAAGTGTGAACCAGTTGCCAAGCATCTGAATTTTGATCACGTGATCACGGGGAATGCTGGAAAGGTTGCAACTGTGAAAAATGGTCATAAGTCACTTTCAACGGCCACTAAATGAACTGTTGTAAGTCGAGGACTACCTGTATTTTAGTGGAAATTGTAAATTGTTTATAAAGTAAAAATTGTCTAAAAAGCAAAAAAAACCCATAATTATTTGATTAGTTTCATTAACAGACACCTACAAAAGCAAAAATGTTTCCATAATTAGATTTTCATGGTTGGTTGCACAGTCAAGCAGATATTTATAGAATTCTTCCCAAGGACCTGGGATATTTTTTATTATTAGGTTATTTAATGTAGATGACCATTCAGTTCTTTTTACCTTTCCTTGAACTGATGTATCGTTGCCAATTCAGCTACATTTCTATGTAATTTTCCAGCATCAAAGTCAGAAGCATTTGCTGAAAAATCGGATTTCTGGTCCCATTCATTTTGACAATCTCATTAAGAGAAAGATCTTTTGGTTAATAAGATTATTTATATCCCAAAACATTACTATATAATTTCAGATCAGCCAGTTTTATATATATATCTTCATATTGGACATCTGCCTTATTAACTCTCATGCAAACTTTTTATTTCTTATAGTAACCGAAATAGCTTTTCCTCATTTGTATTTCCCCTTTCAAATTAGTTAATTGAATGCTGGATCAAACAATGCCAAGATCTAGACATTCCTATTAGTTCTGAGTTCAGTCTTGTAAATATTTTGGGAGACCCCTATGAAATTCGACAATGGAATACTGATGGATTACCTCGCGATTATATTTCTACTGAAAATGGCATTCTAGTTACCCGTGGGCGACGCTGGCCACTCATGATTGATCCTCAGGATCAGGTAAGTGTTTATTTTAATCATTTATTCATAACTGGCATATTCAAGAAATATTATATAGTTTGTTTTTATATATAAAAGACACATTGTGGTGCAATTATTATTCAGTATTTTTGGTGGCTCAGTGGGTTAGGACGCTGAGCTTGTCGATCAGAAGGTCGGCAGTTTGGCGGGTCGAATCCCGAGTGCCGTGTAACAGAGTGAGCGCCTGTTACTCATCCCAGCCTCTGCCAACCTAGCAGTTCGAAAGCACGTAAAAATGCAAGTAGAAAAATAGGGACCACTCCGGTGGGAAGGTAACAGCGTTCCGTGCGCCTTTGGCGTCTAGTCATGCCGGCCACATGACCACGGAGACGTCCTCGGACAAGCGCTGGCTCTTCGGCTATGAAACGGAGATGAGCACCGGCCCCTAGAGTCGGAAACGACTAGCACGCATGTGCGGGGGAACCTTTACCTTTACCTTTACCTTTACCTTATTGTTGGTTTACGGTCCTTTAGAGATTCAGCTGGACGTCTAGGCTCTAGATAGTATGTTCCTCCTGTTCCTTCTCTTCTCGCCTTGCTCTGCTAGTTTGAAAAGAAGAAGAAAGGCACCGAAGAATTTAGGGATTTGCCACTGCTTTTCTGAACACACAACTATTGACTTTGTCAAACTGAACTTCCCTCTAATTCTCAGCTACAATTTCACCAATCTATCACCGTGATCTGGTGTCTTTGAGCAAACAAGCACCTCCTTTTTTCTCTATTATTATAGGAGAACTAGCCAATGGCTGCTACCCTCTTTCTAGAAATGTTGATGTTTTGAACACCCAGAATTCCTTCAACCTTTTAATTGGCCCTAGAACTATTCACTTCTTTTTCTGGGTCCAATTACACACATACAATAGAATCTGGCAGTCTTCTGTAATGCCGGACTATAACAATAATAGCCACAAACAGCTGTAACTGTTTAACCACGTAGACTCGTGTATTTGAAATGGGTGGCCATATAACATAAAATAAAATGGAGTTACTCTGCGATAAGATAGGTGTACTTGTAGGACAAGGTAGCTATGTGAAAGAAAGGCCATAGTCATTTCAAATTAACTAGACATCCTCTTACCAATAGCCATTGTATCATTTTTTTTTCTTTCACTGGTTGGGTAGAATAGGGAACTTAGGCAAAAATTGATTAAAGAATAGATCAAAATTAAAATCTAATTATGTGATTGTTTATTCATTACTCTGTGGCGGGAGGCCAGGATTGCTGAAGTAATTCTCTATCAGGTACCTATCATATTGCCACTGTAGCCTGTTTTCTTTTCCCTTTATACGAAGAGAAAGAAGTTTTAAAAAAGTACAGCCCAGAAGTTCAAAATAATACCTTAGCTGCTGTCATGAAAAGTTCCCTATCAAATTCTCATTCTTATAACTGCCATGTAAGAAGATGGCACCTCCTAAACTTTGCAGATCCACGAGGCCAATAGTATCTTCCTTAGATATTCCCCATAAATTGAGGATTGTTGGTAGTAAATAGTCCCTGACATATCCTCAATGCTGACAGTGTTCTTTCTCTCAAACCTTCTTAAAAGAAATATTCTACACTGTTAATACCAGCACTGCTATATGCATCAGATTTGAAGCATCCCTCTGCTCCTTGTAACAATCCTCTTTCTCATGTGAATTCCTTGCCATAGGTGGAGGATCTCATGTACCAGGCAGTGGAGGAAATACTGTTGTATTTTACTTTAATTTTACTTGCAAAAGCATGAGCATAACTGAGAAATATTGGTTCAAATTCTCATCCTGCCTCTAATTATTGCCCTGAGAAAACAAGGCAAGCAGTAGACTTCGATTTCACTCTATGCTGATAAAGCAATCATAGAAATAAGAAGGAAATTAATTTTTAGGGTCTGGCTGTTTTAAAAAACAAATAAAACAAGCAGTCCTTTTTAGTGTTCAATTAAGATTTCCCATTTAACTTCACATTTAATCATATTTTTTCTAATATACAGGCAAACCGTTGGATAAGAAACAAAGAAACAAAATGTGGTTTAAAAATAATTAAGCTCACGGACACTGGCTTCCTGCGTACCCTGGAGAATGCTATTCGTCTGGGTTTACCTGTGCTTCTAGAAGAGGTTTGCATCTTTTTGCATTTACATAGGATAATCTTATTATTTCTTTTATTTATTTATTCTGCAGGCTACAATTGCTTGCTAAAAGGTCCATAAGAAAAATGACTGTTTTTTACTTCTGGGAGAATCTATGTTTATTTATTTGTTCATTTATTTTATTTGTCAAATGTTGTTTATCAAATTTCTGCCCCACCCATCTCACCCAACTGCATATGGGCAGTTTACAAACAAAACATAGGGCAGTCTACAAAAAAGGTAGAGTTAAAAAAACAAAACATGTTAAATGAGTTTAACAGAATGAAAACAACTTTAAAAGTTTAAAAATTTAAAACGTTACAAAAGGTGGAGGGTGTGTCTCAAGCCACCAACCATCCTAAGGGTTGTGTATCAGTCTTGGACCCTCATGTCAGTTATTTTCCATTTATGAGAATTCCATGTGAATATAGGACATTGGATCATAGTTAGTAGCTTCAAAAAGTTCCTAGTAAAATCCTTTTAAACCCACAGGGGGCTCAGTGGGTTAGGGCGCTGAGCTTGTCGATCAGATGGTCGGCAATTTGGCGGGTCGAATCCCAGGTGTCGCGTAACAGAGTGAGCGCCTGTTACTCGTCCCAGATTCTGCCAACCTAGGAGTTCGAAAGCACGTAAAAATGCAAGTAGAAAAATAGGGACCACTACGGTGGGAAGGTAACAGCGTTCCGTGCGCCTTTGGCATCTAGTCATGCCGACCACATGACCACGGAGACGTCCTCGGACAAGCGCTGGCTCTTCGGCTTTGAAACGGAGATGAGCACCGGCCCCTAGAGTTGGAAACGACTAGCACGCATGTGCCGGGGAACCTTTACCTTTACCTCTATACATACCATCAATTTATAGTTAAGACCTTGTGATCCGAATTAGAATTACAGTAAAAATGGATGACTCAATTTATGACTACAATGACTTACAACAGAAATTTCGGTCCCAATTATGGTAATAAGTCAAAGACTACCTGTAACAACATTCCAACTCATTGCCCAATTGCCTCTTCCAAAAGAAGTGTACCATACTGTAGAAGTTTTAAAATTCTTTTGTCCACAGCTCCAAACCAGATCCAGTTATTTTAAAACACAATTTTTATCTGGCCAGCTTATTCCCCAATACCTGAAATCAGTTTCCATTATATTCGGTGTTAGAGAGTTATCCTGCTGAAAGATATAGATCTGAGCTCTTTTATATCATTTCTTTATAACAGTCTGCTGGGTTGAAAAGCATAAAAAGGAAGGGCGGGAGAAAACCATCCTAGTTGTGCTTTTTATCATTGTGAATACCTGAAAATACTTTTTCCATTTTGGGTAGGAGATATCCCAAAGCTTTGCATCCTAGAAAGTTATCAGTATTATCCATATTTATTGAATATAATGGTAATAAGTAATGGTAAAGGTGGACAATGGACTTCTTACATGAATGCCTCAAAGCCCTTTATATGAAGTAGCAGTTAATAGGTCTGACACACAAGTAAGGTTTGGAAACTTGGAAGCCTGTAAGTAGGGACAATTGTGCCGATCTTTTTGTCTTGATAAAGTCCAAACTGAGAGAGAGAGATAAATTATATAATTAGCTGTTACATATGTCAGGAATTGTGCAGAGATCTCCTTGAGCTAACAAGAAGTTGCACAGACAAAAATGGTACTGAGAGCAGCAAAGTTCACACAGTAACCACACAGATACACTGAGGTGTGAAAAACAGAATACTTTACTTTGTGGTGTAATACAAAGCACAGTCAAAAATAAACAGTCCAGGTCATACAAGTGTAAAGAACAGATAAACAATAGTAACAGTCCAAGAAGTATTCCAAATACAAAGTCTTCTTACTGGTCCAAAGGTCAAAACACAGTTGTTCAGGTTTAACACAGTAGCAAACCAACAATAGCAGTAACAGAGTAACTAACAGTGAAAAAACAGCTAGAGCAGAGAGAGAGAAACTACGTCCCTAGCTCCCTCTTATGGCCGTTGGGAGGCAAACACACCCTTGGCCAATCATCACATTTAAAGTGATATCATACATCATGGCTTATATATATCCAACCTAACCAGGTAGGCTTAATCATATGCCTAACAACATACAGGGTCCCAGATTTTGAAATACTATTATATATGTATCAATATATGAAGATGCTGTGGCTCAACTACAGTGGGTTATGTCTGTGAAATCTGACCTCTTGTTCCTGATCTCTTCTAAACAGCCTAATGAAAGGGGTGTCAAACTGCCGGCCCGTGGGCCGGATGCGTCATGGCAAAACCACGCCCACCCCCATTGCCGGCAATGGAAAAAAAGTCGTGATGCGTCGCAACATGTGACGTGGCGAGTTTGACACCCCGGCCTAATGCATGCATGTCCTAACTGAATTTTTTAATGATTTTTCAAAACCTTACTTGGTAAAATGTATGCTTTTCTTCTTCTTTTCAATAGATTAAAGAAACGCTTGACCCAGCCCTGGAACCTATTCTTTTGAAGCAGACTTTTGTTTCTGGTGGAAGACTATTAATTCGCCTTGGAGATTCAGACATAGATTATGATAAAAACTTTAAGTTCTACATGACAACAAAAATGCCAAATCCCCACTATTTACCTGAGGTATAATATTAATGAGATGTAGCTGAGCTGCAATTTTCCGCAGAGCTATTCAATTGAGCGTAATTCTGAGTAGACAACATAAAATTAGACTCTTAAGAATTTAAAAAGAGGCATTTTTTTCTACTCAATTAAAGTAATTTGTATATTTTGTTTGCAAAACCATCTTAGGCTTTTTAAAATCTAAATTAACAACCTCTGTAAAAGTTATACCAGGAACGTTTTTGTACAGTTGGTAGACAGTGTGCTAATAGCACTTTCTGGGCTCTGTGATTTTGCTTTTTTGGTCTTTTTTGTATGCATAATTTACTATAAGAAATGGGAACTATGAATGTTAATCAGCTTGTGTTCTAATGCTTTTCAATTTTTTTCTATGGAGAAAAACGGGCTACAATTGGTGCATTGTTTACATTCTTTCGCTTATGAACATTTGAAATAGAATGTAATATGAAATATGGTCATGGAGCCCAGAAACTGCTATATCAATTATACCAGAAAACAATAAAACCAGTGGTATCTTTCAAACAGAAGCTCCTACAAAGGTGAGGTGTCTGAGAGAGAAAAAGAGAGATAAGGGATACTATATATTAAAGGACAAACCTCTCAGGTACAGTAAGTTTGTTTATTGTAGAAAAGTGATGAGTCCATTATGAAACAATTCCTGTTTTTATAATAAAATCAATTCTGAAAATCTTGTACCTCTTCTTCTTACACAAGCAATACAATGATCTAGAAATCCTGATTTGGATCTATGTCTTTTTTTGGTACCAGTTATATTGGCTGCCAGTTGCCCTCCGGGTGAGATTCAAGGTGCTGGTAATGACCTATAAAGCCCTACATGGCATGGGTCCGGATTACCTATGGCAGCACCTGCTGCCGGCATCAACCTCCCTCCGTCCAGTGCGCTCCCACAGAGAGGGCCTCCTCAGGGTGCCTCCGATCAGAGAATGTCGATTGGTGGCCCCCAGGGGGAGGGCGTTCTCTGTGGGCGCGCCAGACCTATGGAACCGCTTACCGGTTGAGCTCCGGATGGCCCCCGACCTTCGCTCCTTCCGGCGTGATTTAAAAACTTATTTATTTGAACAATCTGGCCTGGTCTGATGGGTTTGGGGTTGGATTTAGTTTTAACACAGTTTTATTATTGTATTATATTGGGCATAATTATTTAATCCTTTTTAACTTCTTTTTTAACTTTTGTATTTATATTTTGATATTTATTGCCCTGTACACCGCCCTGAGTCCTTTGGGAGAAGGGCGGTATAAAATTTATAATAATAATAATAATAATAATAATAATAATAATAATAATAATAATAATAATAATAATAATATCTAGTAACACTCTGCTCATTTTTAATCATATGTGAACTTAGTGTCAGCCTTCCCAGGTAACAGACAGGACACATGATTAGATAAGTTAATTCTACTTTATTGTAAAGATACATTAACATTAAATCTGATAGTACAAGTCTACCACCGTCTCTTTTACAGCCTGAGAATTTAGAGTCCCTTTGGAGCCTCTTGCTCTGCCCAAAATGCAGGTGTAGGCTATGCTCTCTCTTATTTGACTGTTCCATAGACAGTGATGGGATTCAGCCAGTTTGCACCAGTTCGGCAGAACCAGTAACGAATTTTTTTTTATTGCCCAGGCCCAGAATGGACTTCTGGAAGTGGCATCCACACAGAGAACCGGTTGTTCACATATTTGAATCTCATCACTGTCCATAGACACTATTTTTTCACCCCCATCTCTCCAGGTCTTCTCAGATACCATTACACGAAGACTTAATGTGGTTTGTGTATAATGTGTTATGTGATCCTAGCCTTTTGGGTTAAACAAATAATAGAAGAGAGCTTAAGGAATTACACAGAACCAGCCACAATGGCGTTTTCAACAAAACCTTGTCAAAAGAAGCCTTAGGTTAGCTCAAGCTGTGAACCAGCTAGTGAATGACTCAGCATCTAGATAAATATAGCCTACACTAGAATTTTCCATGTATCAGCCAAATACAGTAAATTTTGCAATACAGAGGAAGTTAAATTGTATACTACAGGTGACATTGGAAGGCTAAGGGGAAAAAAGCACTTTGTGTTAAATTCTGCCTCTTTCCTTGTAATGTATTACAATGCTTTTCTACAATATTGTAGTGCACATTTTAAATCTTCACCCATGATTTGAAACAGGGCAGGGAAAGGTACAACATAATGACATTACAGTATGAGAAATATTACAAATTAGAAGACAAGGAAGAAGAAAGCATTGGACTATTAATTTTTAGTGGTATTTCCATGTCACCATAGAATGATTTTGGTGGGGTATTAAATGTTTTATAGTCCAACTGTGAAAAATCAATTCAAGGCCACAGTTGCTGTATAACTTTTCAGAAGTAATGAGCAGTGTAACAACAACTTAAACTGATAAAGAATGTCATCCGTACTCGGGAGTATCAAGTCCTATCAAAGCACATTAGCTTGGTTGATTTGGCAACAAGCTAAGGAACATGAGCAGTTCTTACCCATTGCAGAATCCAGGGATATCTTAAAGCATTTGCAAACAGTTTCAGAGTGCAAAATATTTATAAAATATATAACTTTTATTTCATTAAAGGACCTTAATTGAGATTTATGGTTGAGTAAACATCTGCCAGACTGCAATGTGAATTTCCTATCATCTTTTGAAGGGTCATACATAACTTTTTATCATTTTTTTAAAAAAAATCTGAATATAACATTCTTTTTAACGTGGAGATGCTTTTCTTTTTTTCTTTTTCTTATAGGTGTGCATCAAAGTAACTATAATAAATTTCACTGTTACCCGATCTGGTCTGGAAGATCAGCTGCTAAGGTACTGCTTCTATTTCTTAGTGTAATTTATTGAATATGTCTATAGTATATTTTTTTATTTGATTTTTTTATTTTATTTTAATTCTATTTATATCCCGCCCTTCTCCGAAGACTCAGGGCGGCTTACAAGCTTAGCAGTAGCCTTCATTCTATGTATATGCCTGCTTATTAGGGCTTTCACACACACCCCAGCGGCATTATTACAAAGTCAGCTTAATTGCCCCCAACAATCTGGGTCCTCATTTTACCGTGTGTGTAAATTCTGCACAACTTCCCTGTAGCCTCATCTCACCTTCATGAAGCATTATTAGTTTCTTCTATCATTGTTGTGAGGTGTGAAAAAAAGTATCATATTCATTAATTAGATAAAACAAAGTAGTGGAAACCTGATATTTATGCATAACAGAAGAATGTGTTTCACTGAAATGTGGTTGTGTGCTGATAAGCATTACAAAAGAACCTACTAATGTTCTAAAGTATGGTAGTATCAATCTATCCAATGAGTTCTGATTAATTAATTAAAATCTCCTCTATGCTCAAGGATCCAGCATAGAGATGCTGATTACTGCATCTCTGTGAATTTCAGTGTTCTTTCCAGCTTCCATTCAGATGGTTGTTTCTGGAGAATACTAGCTCTGCCCGTTTTTATTTTATTATATTTTATTATCTCTGGTGCTTTGTATTGTGGAGAGGAGCAGAAAGGTATGAAACTTCCATTTGCATAGATCGAAACAGGTCACGCCTTCATCGTATCACTATAAGTACAACTAGGAAAAAGACCAGCTTAAAGCAACTATCATTATCAGCCAGCCATTATCAACTCAACTGGCATGCTATCCTTTTGTAAAAACTAAAGAAACCTATATGGGGCTTCCCACTTGTGGGAGAACAAAATAGATGGCAACAAATGTTTTCTGTTGAGTAAACATTTTTCTCCTTCCTTGACATTTAGATGCCAGACAAGAAACTAAGAAATATTCCTCCACCACCCAATTTTTAGTACCAAAGTTTTAATGCATAGCAAACATGATTTTTTAAATAATTGGGAAAATCGATAGTAGGAAGATAAGTAAGAAAGCACTTGCTGATATCTGCATCAACTGTCATGGTTCTGACAGACAGATACGAATAAAGCAGAACTCCAAGACTTGCAAATTCCTCAAAGAACATGTTTATTAGTTATAAAGTATCAGCACATCAAGAGTGAAACCAAGTCTGGATACACAAGTAACAATTTTCTAATACAAAGTGAAATGTCCAATCTATAAAAGCTATGCAAGCAACTACGTTCCCCAATATGATTATTTGGCGGGCTTTTTATACAATGCCCAGTCCCTAGTTTTGAGAGCAGCTTTTTATGCAACGCCCAGTCCCTAGTCTTGGGAGCAGCCGATGACCTTGGTTCCCACGGGACAAAAGATTATTTTAACTAACAAAGCACTGGCACTGGCTCTTTGGCTTTGAAACAGAGAGGGCAACCCTCCTCCCTCTGTTCTATGTGGCAACTTAGAATGAGAAGGAAAATGGCTGCAGCCATGCTCATTTATAGAGATGACATCAACATTAAGAAGCTCTTGAAAGGAGTTATATAAAACACTAAACATTTTTATGTATTTTTAGTTTTATTGTACCTGGAAAATTAGAGTTCCAAATCATTGCTGCATAACTGTTTATTGTAAAAAAAGAAATCATTGTAAATTTGTTGAGAAGCTTTCACTGTGAGACTTCTACATGGCTGGGAGAAAGCAATCAGATGTTCATTGAAGAGTTAAATAAAATTTCCTGCTTTGGAGAACTTTGGTTAATCCAGTTCATTGTGTTCATGAAGCTACAATTTCGTACATATGCCTACTGGGTTTATGATTCTAATGTCAACTCCTCTGTGAGATTGTTTACAATGATTAGAATCAATTTTACCTTTATGTGAGTAGGTCTAATTTATATTTGGAAAGTATAGATTGAAATATTTCTAAAAAATCCTTTCTTATTATAACCTGTAAGAAATTTAGAGACCTTTATGACCAATAGTCTATGTTATAGTATCATGTTCTGACATTCTATTATTCTGTAAATTTCTAGCATAGCAAATTAGAAATTACCAAGAGTTTAACAATGATTACAATTTAAAATACATTTACTAAAATATTTCATGAAGTACTTCCAATGAACCCTAATAATTCTCCCCAATGATTTGGAGTAACTTTTGTCTTGTGAAATATTCAGTAAAGACTTTAAAATATGTATAAAAGTAATGAGCCCATTCTGAAAAGCAGAAAGAAAGAATTCATTGTTTTAGATAAGTGAGATTATTCATGTCAACGTTTCCTTAATCAATTTCTTTTGTATCCAAGTTATAGCTAAGAGACAGCCTAGATTGCTTCCTTGAATGGGAGGAGGGGGGCACCATGATTCAAAAAACAAGGCATTATATATAATACATTTAAAGGTTTGATATCTTGTCCGTGGAAAGCCAGTTTGGTGTAGTGGTTAAGATATCAAGCTAGATGCCCAGAGACTGTGAGTTCCAGTTCCACCATAGACACAAAGCTAGCTGGGTGACTTTGGGCTAGTCACTTTCTCTCAATTTTAGGAAAAAGGCCATGTCAAATCACTTCTGAAAAAAATCTTACCAAAAAACCTGCAGGGCCTTGTTCAGGCAGTCTCTGAGAATCAGGCATGATGGAACAGAAGAAAAATAAATACTCTTAGTAGCATATTTCAAAAGGATAATTGATATGATTGAAGATATTTTCAGAGAAATTTGAGTGGTTTAATAATAAAACAACTCATATGCACAAATAGATTGTTGGGAAACTGCAACTCTCAAAATTCCCAGCTTTAATACATCAGGAATCCTCAAACCAGCTGGAGGAAAAGTGCAGAAAGATTGTAATCTTCATTATTTTCAATGGCAGACAAATTGTTGTATAGCATGTCAATGTATGGGTTTGTGACTAGAATAAACAAATTACTAAACATTATTTAAACAAAATTAAAAATTCTGACAAAATGTGCCACTCTATTTTATTATTTGCCAAATGCTACCAATGCAATGGAAACAATATTTGTCTGGCAAAATGAGGGTGGTTATTGCTGAAACAGCAGCCTTGCTTTTCATATTGAAATATTTCCAATCTTTCAATTTTATCTCTGTGGCTAGGGATTTCATAAATAATAAATATTTAAAAATAAGTGTGTGTGTGTGTGTGTGTGTGTGTGTGTGTGTGTGTGTGTGTGTATTTATTCCTAAGCCTATTTTCTAATAATATTTAAAATGTCTTCTGTATATACATCTAAAAATAGCTTTAATATAAATTGGAAGGTAAAATGTAGGAACCTAAATGTATTCTTACAACATTATGACCCGATCTAGATCATGTATTACTACAAGGCTAAGAATAGGTAAAGGTAAAGGTTCCCCCGCACATGCGTGCTAGTCGTTTCCAACTCTAGGGGTCGGTGCTCATCTCCGTTTCAAAGCCGAAGAGCCAGCGCTTGTCCGAGGACGTCTCCGTGGTCATGTAGCCGGCATGACTAGACGCCAAAGGCGCACGGAACACTGTTACCTTCCCACCATAGTGGTCCCTATTTTTCTACTTGCATTTTTACATGCTTTCGAACTGCTAGGTTGGCAGAAGCTGGGACGAATAACAGGCGCTCACTCTGCTACGCGGCCCTCGGGATTTGACCTGCCAAACTGCCGACCTTCTGATCGACAAGCTCAGCGTCCTAACCCACTGAGCCATGATCATGATCAAATGCTTTTTTCCCCCTTATGACAGAATTGAGTACAGGTAGTCGTTAATTTACAACAGTTCATTTAGTGACCGTTCGAAGTTAAAATGGCACTGGAAAAAGTGACTTACAACCATTTTTCACACTTATGACCATTGCAGCATCTTCAGGGTCACGTGATTTACATTCAGATGGTTGGCAACTGGTTCATATTTATGATGGTTGCAGTGACCCAGGGAGGTCATGTGATCCCCTTTTTTAACCTTCTGAGAAGCAAAGTCAATGGGGAGGCTAGATGCACTTAACAACCGGATTACTAATTTAACAACTGCAGTGATTCACTTAACAACTGTGGCAAAAAAGTCATAAAATGGGGGGGAAACTCACTTAACAAATATCTCACTTAGCAACGTAAATTTTGCACTCAACCATGGTCGTAAGTTGAGGACTACCTATAATCATGATAGCGTTATTTCCAAATTACATTAGAATTTTTCATTTCTTCATTGATTTCTAAAAATGTGTCTCACTTCTTGAGTATTTTTAGAAATATATTTTTAAAAGACAACTGAAAATGGCTTCCTTTTCCAACTTCTTCACTGCATTACCCTTCTCACTTTATTTTTGCCCTGTAGGCAATCAGAATTATATGCCCAAGATCATTTCACATTAAGCTGGGGTTTTTTTGGGGTGTGGGCTTCTCTCAAGCCTGCTGATTTTCTCTTTTGTGAATGTTAATTGTTTGTTTTCTATAAAACGTCTCCTCTAGCTTTCCCTGGGTGTCGGGGAAAGAGGCAAGTAATAAAACATGCATCACAACACAGCAATGCAATTTCTATCCATTACAGATTTGCATGCAGAATTGAGATGCTGTTACAGAATGGTGGAGCTTGTATTATACTGTCATGATACTCATTTTGGCATTATTGTGGCTGTAATCCTTTTCTCCAAAGGATCAGAAATAAACATCTTTTTGTACTGAATAATAGTTAAAACTTTAACTTATAACAACATTGCTCATGTTCACAAATTCTACATTTTAACTGTCATTTCAGTGATGTCGTGCGATTAGAGAGACCTGAACTAGAGGAACAAAGAACACAGCTCATTATAAGAATTAATGCTGATAAGAATCAACTGAAAGCAATTGAAGATAAAATTCTAAAAATGCTTTTTACATCAGAAGGGAATATTCTGGACAATGAAGAACTCATCAATACACTTCAAGAATCAAAGGCAGGAGGCATTTTGTATCTGTCTGTCTGCTTATCATCTATACATATGTATCATCAAATTTAATCATGTTTATAATCAAGAAAATATATTAAGCTTGTAATTTTCAGTGATTATATTCTAGACGGTTACATTTGAACAATAGGAGTAACTTATTTGACATTGTGCATATTACAAAGTGGAAATACTTTCATTTTTCATTAAGAAATAGGTTTTATTCCTGAATTTGCTGCAGACAACGAAATATGAAAAAAGATAACACGTAAAAACCTCTTGTTTATACCAAAATCACAAATCAGTTTACTAAGCCTTACATTACAGGGACATCATTAGATTTACAACATTTAGAAACATCAGCAACTACTTCAGTTCATGGTCCTAATAAAAATAATCTCCTTCATACATCAAGCCAATTTAGAGCAATTAATCCACCATAAAAACAATCTCCAATTATATCCTAATAATCCTTTACAATATGAGAAAATTTACATACTGTAACTGAGTATGGCTTCAGCCCATTGAACACTTAAAAGTGATGTACAAAAAATAAATATTCTTATTGTTATTATCTATGTCTTTTCAAATGGTACAGCAGGATTTTGTGAAAACAATGTTCCATGTGTAAAATGAGAGTTTTATAATGATTAGAAGCAATATTGGGTGCAAGAAGACTCAGGTTTACGGTTACCCTCAGCCATGGGTGACTTTGGGTCTGTTACTCTCAAACTATTATTTAGGGACTTTGTGGTGGAAAATTGGAGGAAGCCATTTTATGTATGTTGCTCTGAGAAATTGGGGCGGGGGGAGAGAATATAAGTCAGGGGTGTCAAACTCGCAACGTCACGTGACGTGTTGCGACGCATCACGACTTTTTTTCCATTGCCGGCAATGGGGTGGGCACGGTTTCGCCATGATGCATCCAGCCTGCGGGCCGACAATTTGACACCCCTGATATAAATCAAATAAAATTTAAATTTGTGCTTTTAGGTTACATCTGGTGCCATTAAAATAAGGCTTGTAGAGGCAGAAACTACAGAAGAAAAAATAAATGCTGCTCGTGAAAAATATCGCCCTGTTGCTACTCGAGGATCAGTTATGTATTTTGTAATTGCAAGTCTTTCTGATATTGATCCAATGTATCAGTTTTCTTTAAAATATTTCAAACAGGTTGGTAACTTTTCTTTCAATTGCATGTTTCCATTAGCTATTTTTTTCTCATTAAAAACAGACACAACATAGACAATTCCCTCCATGTCATTGACTTTGAAACTAATTGCTAATATGATTTGCAATATGACTTGTTTATTGCTGATTGAGGTAGCTACAGATAAAGTTGATTGTCTCATTTGTTAGATCCTGGTCTTTCTATAAGATAAATTGTCGGAAGAACTGTATGGCATACAATACTAATTAGGGGTTGCCACAAAGAAGAGGGGGTCCATCTATTCTCCAAAGCACCTGAAGGCAAAAAAAAGCAATGGGTAGAAACTAATCAAGGAGAGAACCAACCTAGAAATAGGGAGAACTTTCCTGACAGTTAGAACAATTATTTGGCGGAAAGCTTGCTTTCAGAAATTGTGGATGTTCCATCACTGGAGGTTTTAAGAAGAGATTGGACAACCATTTATCTGAAATGGTATAAGGTCTCTTGAGCAGGGGTTGGACTAGAAGACCTCCAAGGTCCCTTTCAACTCTGTCATTCTGTTATTCTATATACTAGCATTTGGAGTCAGGCAGTACGTAAATTTAAATAAAATTAGTTGGTCCGCTGCTTTGGGCCACTGTATCTCAGCCCAACTCAGCAACAATATTGTTACTGTGGAGAAAATAAGAGGGAAAAGGAGCATTAGGTACGTTCACCACTTCAATTTATTTATAAAAATAATAAAGGCCAGATAACAAAAGTCTTTAAAAATCTAAATTAATATTCTGCTTTTATTTCAGGATCTCACTTTCCCTATCCTCTTTAATGCTCATTTTCTTTTCCTTTTTCTTTGTAGCTATTTAATACGACAATTGAAACTTCTGAAAAAAATGATGTTCTGGAATTGCGATTAGCTATCCTACTAAGTCAGACTCTCTATGCAACTTACACTAATGTTTCCCGAGGCCTTTTTGAACAGCACAAACTCATCTACAGCTTCATGCTGTGCATTGAAATCATGCGGCAGAAAGAAGAACTTACAGACCTTGAATGGAATTTTTTCCTGCGTGGAGCTGCTGGTTTGGATAAGGTATTGGGGGGGAATGATTGTAATGATCAGTGAGATTTCAAATTTCTATTTTTAGTCATTGTAAACAAGAGGTTAGCATTCCAACTTCTCACTGAGAATTTAAGAAATTCAAGAAAAACAAAACAACCTTAACAAAAATGGTTGCCAATACTTCTTGTTCTTAGGAGATAGTTTTGTGGTGTTTGTTTAATTGAATATACCTTTATTAGTCAACAACCAAAATAAATTCCCTACCTGTCTGTCTACCAAACACCCTTACAGCTGTAAAAAAACAGTGAACAGAGATACAACCATTCAAGATACAGCCAAGTATAATATCAGTAAACAAGGAAAGGCTCCAGCAGCGCTACGCTGAGACTTTCCTTTGCTGTAGGTATTAGCCTTCAAATCAACTTAATTTTGAAATGCCCAGAAAGGTGCTGTTCTTTTTGGTGTTTTAGAGTCCATAAATGGGAAGAAACAGAAAAGGAACAGGAAAAATAGAAATACTCTAAAAAAAAAAAGCATGGAGAGTCCTCAACCAGAATATCTGCTGCTAAGCAAGGCAATTGTTAAGTGGTTGAACCTAATTTTATTACCTTTTTTGCCACAATCATTCAGCGACTCATTATGGTTGTTAAGTGAATCATGCCGTCATTAAGTGAATCTGGCTTCCCCCATTGACTTTGTCAGAAGCTGGCTGTGGAGGTTGCAAATGGCAATCATGTGATCCTGGAATGCTGCAACTGTCATAAATACATGCTGGTTGCCAAATGCCTCAATATTGATGTGACAGTCTTAAGCGCAAGGAGCAGTCATAAGTCACCCATTCTGTTATCATAAAGCAGCTGATCAGATATCTGATATTAAGGTTTGATCAGAAAACTAGGCAATACAGTAATTGTGTCATTCTTTGGATTTTCTTCAACTTTATTCATATTTTATCTAGTGTGTAGGCTGAATATATTCTCTATAAAACATTTGCCCATTTTACTTGACATATCTATCATCTTTGTAACAGGAACGGCCTGCCAAACCTCAGATTCCATGGCTGGAAGAAAATACGTGGTTTATGTGCTGTGACTTAGAAGAAACACTTCCAAGTTTTGAAGGCATTCAAAAAGACATATTGCTCAAGCCCATTTTCATTAAACTAGGTAACATATTTCTAAGGAGGGATTGTAAAAAGTTTATACAAGAAATGGTTTTATGCTTTTCCTGCATAAATTGGGCTCCTCTCAAATAATTAAATTCTCTTTTTAGTACTTACTGTGTATACTTTAATTGTATTTTCTAATGGTTGATGAAAGTTAGGTAGTTAATTAGTTAGCTAGTTAGTTAAGAAAAGAAGAAAAGACAACCATTTGTCTGAAATGGTATAGCATTTCCTGCCTGAGCAGGGGTTGGACTAGAACAGAAGTCCCCCACCTTTGGGGCACCAGCGACCGGTTCCGTGGAGAGAGGTTTTTCCGCGGACCGGAGGGTGCGTGGTTTTGTGTGCTGCCTGCATCTCGCGGATGGGGCTTTGTTTGTTTGTGTGGCCCGGTTGCTGACATGCTGCAGCCCAGTACTAGTCCATAGACCGGGGGGTTGGGGACCCCTGGACTCAAAGACCTCCAAGCTTCCTTCCAGTTCTGTTATTCTGTTAGTTGCTTATAAAGATCTTGTTTTCCAAACTAGACAGCATAGGAGGGAGAAGTGCTTAAAGGTGTCCTTCCTGGCTAGTTAGTTTGATCTACTCCAAACCTCTCCCACAGGGGAGAACTATAGTCATGTAAAGCAAGTGCAGCCACCACTTCATTTTATGTTTTAAACTTTCTCGCTGGAGAAATTTGCATAAGAAAGAATGACATAAGAGAAGCTTGCATTGGGAAATACAAATGGTAAGGGAAGTATTTTAATCATACACAAAGTTGTTGTTTTTGTTTATATATTTGGGTTTTTTTTGGAGACTTATCTAAAAAAGATAGACCTTGTGGGATTCAGTTTAGTGTTGCTGTCTGCAATGGCAGACTGCATTTTAGTGAATCCACTGTGTGAGAGATCTATACTAAATTTCTCTTTAAGTTCCCTAATGACAGCCTCAACAACTAAAACCTTCTTTATCTACTGACATTTGCATAATTGGAGCCTCTTCCTTTGTCAGCAAATACTCCCATTTAGGTAGTATTCTGGCTGTCTACAAGCCGTGGTTTGCAAATCAAGAGGCAATTGGAGGGGGGGGGAAGATTATGAAATCTCTCCTAGTTTTCCATTCCTCTTTGTTGTTTTTATAATCTTTTTAAATGCCAGTTTCTAATAATAGCTCTCACAACATCTTCCAATAAAGTTAAAAACACAATAACCCTGATAATATTCCCAAATACTGCTTCTGTTCTTCCTTTGTCCTGTGTAACGGTGCTATGTTTAAACTAATTATATATCACTCTAATTAGAGTTGATGGCAACCAGGATTCAAAATTAGGGTTTGAAATCACGCTAAATGAAATTAGAATCAGATCTGGAAAAAGAACAACATGAGTAAAGCAGGCAAATTAAACTTCCAGTGCATTTTTCCCAGTAGACATTTTGGTAATATCTCATTTTTTGCAGAATAAAGGGAATAAATTTCCATTAGAATTAAGATTTCCTTCATCTTTTCTTTTTTATATATAATATTTTATTAGTTTTCTAATTTTACAATTAAGTATTTAAAGAGCAACGTGGTGGCTGGGTTAATCAATAGTTCAATAACATACATAAATCTTTAGTACAAATCTCAAGTTACAACATCAGATTTTTCCTTTCTTTTTCCCTTAATATCTATATATCATATTAGGCTAATATGGTTCTTATTATTATCAACTAAGTAAAAACATCATTATTACATGTATCAATACTTTTTAGGTTATACATATCTTAATTGTGTTTACATTCAATCCTTATATACATTATAGCTTTTTCCTTATATAGCCTTTTCCCCAAGCTTTAATTTCCTATCAATATTCAAATTAACAATTGATATTTACAATTTCCAAGCTTTAGGTAACCAAAGTTTCCCTTATCTCAACTTCTTTTTTTCCCTTTTCATAACAAAATCTAATATTCTAAATATACATCTGATCTATTTGAGTATAGTCTTGTTCTGTTTTCTAAAAGTTATCTATTTTCCACCATATTAAACCATCTAATTAATAATACAGTATCCCCTTCAATAAATCAAAACCATTATATGTAGTGTCTGGGTTAACCAATAAATCAGTAATATTCATAAACTTTTTCGTTTGGGTCTAATTTTTAAAAGTTGAAATACTCCCTCTCTTTTTCTGGTAATATCTTTTATCTCATATTAAGCAAACAGAATTCTTATTTTCAACTGATTTCCAAATATTTTAAATTAGGTGACCAAAATTCCCCTTATCTCAACTTCTCCCTTTTTCTCTTTTTATACCAAAGTCTATTACGTCTTACCTATTCAATTACAATGATACTTTATTTTCTAAAAATTATCCATTTTCCACCATATTCAACCCTCTAATTAGTAATATAAAATCCCCTCTAATAAATCAAAGCCCTAATTTTCTTCAGCCTTACTCTGGCTTTTTTCCTTTGCCAACTAGCCTGCCATGTCAGTGCATTTAAATCATCAAATAATTCTCCCTCTATTATTATATATATATATCATTTGAAATAAGAAAGACCATTTAGTTGCAGGGTTTTTTGGAAGAACTAGACCATTTGTATTCATTAGACCACCTCCCTATTACTCCAATTTCCCATGATTGTCCTGATAAGTTTATCTTCCATTTAATCTGTTCTTCTTCCTTCTCCTCAAATTTCTTCTGATTTATATTGAAAGTCTTTTCCATTTTCAGTGTTGTCACTCCCTTTACTGAATTTTTCATTGGCTGGAATTGTTGGTCAATTAAGTCCTCCGTCTTAGTGTTTGGTTGTTCCACTTCTCCTGTTATTTTCGGCATTGTTAGTTCTTTGGTTGTAGTCAAGATCTGGGTTTGTATATCTAAGCTGGCATCTTGTTCCTTTATGTTGCATCTTATTTTATCAAAAACTGAGAGAATGATTTCGTATATTGATTTCAACATGGAAAGGATTTTTTCCTGATCTTCATCCATATTCTCTTAATAATGTATTAAGTGGAAGACTTTAGAATCAGACGTTAAAAATAGTTCAAACAGGCCAGATATGTTGCCCAGAAGTTCTCTTTACAGGTGAGTTTTTCACAGGTGGTATCTGTCAAGGTCAAAAAAGTTTTTTCTGGAGTCTGGGCTTCTCTTTTAGGCAATAACAAGTTGTAATGCCATACCTTGCCACAAGATGTCACTGATGCCATTTAAAGCTTTTTAAGTCCAAAGTTTTTATGATAGATTTTCAAGTTTTATTTCTTTTTTTAAAATTAAAAAAAATGTCTCCAGTGAGAATAGGAAAACATTTAGTCCCCAAGTTTCAAAAGCATTAGATTAAAATTAGATTAAAATTGTTCTTATTATTGCTTTAATTCCCCTGGGTAGTTAGTCACCGCTTTTCTTGGGAAGGTGGGGAAGGTATTCCCTTCCCTCTCTCCTCACAGGGGGAAAAATACTTTGGGCAGCTTTTACAGGAGAAAATACATAAAGTCTTAAAGAGAAGATCAGATCTCACCCAGTTTCATCCGCATTGCTTTAAAGGTGCTTGATGGTAATTTTGACTTCGGCTGTCAGCAGTTTAGTGATGAGCCATATTGCTATGGCTGGTCTTTCCCCCGCCAGTTTGGAGGGCTGCCCCAGATCAAGCAGAAGGGCTGCTGCCCTCCCACGATCAAGTGGGGGTCCTCTCCTTGCTCGTTGCCCCTATAGGGCAACTTTCAACCCTTTCCAGGGTCCCCCAATGGGATGAATTCAGATGCAGAAGACAGAGCTCGCCTTCTTGCATCCTCAGGCGCCATGATGGCAAACCAGAAGTCAAGATTTTCTTCATCTTTTCTAATGTTGCAGAAGCTATTGATGACCCATTTTTTCCATTGAGCATTTGGTTAGTTTGGTATTTTAATCTTTAATTTATTTTAATTTGAATTAATTATATGAGTTTAATTGTTTTGTTTTTTCTGGTTTATTTTATTTTTTATAAATTGTATTGTAACTGATTTATTATTGGTTGTTTTAATTTTTTTATACTTACATGTATGTCTTAATGGCGTGTATGTTTTATCAACCAACGTGTATCCATATTGATTCACAATGACTGATTCTGAATACAATGGCTGTTTATTAGATAGATAGATAGATAGATAGATAGATAGATAGATAGATAGATAGATAGACAGACAGACAGACAGACAGACAGACAGACAGACAGAGGGCATACACTTACTAAAACATGATCTCCGGTGAGACATCATTATGGCCATATTTTTAAAAGATCCATATTTTGTAATGATACATGTGAGATACTATTAGACATATCCTAATGCCATATCAACCCCATTGTGAAAATGACTTGAAACTATTACAATTTTTTAAGGGCAACTTGATATTCATATCAATCCAGAAGAGTGGGAAGGCTATAAGCCTGAAGTTGATGAAAAGAAAAAAAAAGATGACAAGCCATACATTCCCTGGGATAGTAGGCTGACCGTTTTTCAGAAATTAATTGTAGTGAAATGCTTTATGGAAGAGAAGGTAAGTTTTTTATTGACAATTTAAGGCATTGTTGTTATATTAGTAGTGTTCTTTGAGGCATGCAGGAATCAAAAACTACTCTCCTTCATTCCCAATAAGATGCTCTTGGTTTAGACTAGGCTTTCTTAAACTTTTTGTCCTTGGACCCCTTGGAAAGTCTGGTGAAACTCGTAGATTGTGTTAGAAATAAAATCCAATGCAAGAATTTGTCACTTGATTTTGATTGGTTTTTTTTAAAACTGTCCTAACTGAATGGTTGCTAAACAAAGCAGTCAGTAACTAGCTGTAGTTTCCAAAGAAACAGAGATTAGGCACTATATCGGTAAACCAAAATACAAAACAAAATAAAGCTAGTCCTCGACTTACAACAGTTCATTTGGTGACTGTTCAAAGTTACAACTGCACTGAAAAAAGTGATTTATGACCAATTTTCACACTTACAACCATTGCAGCATCCCAATAATCACATGATCAAACCTCATACTCTTGGCAACTCACTCATATTTATGACGGTTGCAGTGTTCTGGGATCATGTGATCTTCTTTTGCGACCTTCTGACAAGCAAAGTCAATGGGAAAGCCAGATTCAACAGCCATGTTACTAACCTAACAACTGCAGTGATTCACTTACCAACCGTAGCAAGAAAGGCCATAAAATCAGGCAAAATTAACTTAACAAATGTCTCGCTTAACAACTGAAATTTGGGGCTCAATTGTGGTCATACGTCTAGGACTACATGTATACTGAAATAAGTAACCCATTTAACTTTATATGAATAGGGTGGAAAAGTAAATGCAATTATTGTTCCATTTTTTATTTTTTATTCATAATGGAACCAGGTGTGCTTGCTTGCCTGTTATGCTCTTGCGCTAGCAAACTAACTGTGTTGCTATTTCTAGATCGTGTCAGCACTTACCGAGTTTGTAATAGAGAATCTTGGGAAACAATTCATTGAGAATCCTCCAGTTGATCTGGCAACTCTTTATCAAGATATGTCTCCTGCCACACCGCTGGTGTTCATCTTAAGTACAGGATCTGACCCCATGGGGGCTTTCCAAAGATTTGCAAAAGAGCGAGATTATTCAGAACGGTATAGATTGTCATTCTGAATTCTATATGAAACCTAATACCATTTAAATATAAAGCTATGCTATTTTTTAAAATTCAGCTTGTGTTTTAAGACATTTTTTAAAAATGTGGGATTATATATGTACGCAATAGACTTCTTGGAAAAAATTGCCTTGAAAAATATAAGAAAAGATGCTAAACATCCCCAGGTTATGTAGTTTTTAGCAGCACTGTGCCCCATTTAGAGGGTTGCCTATATTTAATTCTCCTTCTGCAGTCTTCCTTCCTAATAAGTAATATTCTGTCAGTAGTGGCAACATTTAGTTCTGATTGGATTCATTAATGAGAACTGTTGCCTCAATAGGAAAGAAAAAAATATTTTGTTTCTGACATCTGTCTTGCTTGTTTTGAACTTGGATAATCAGATGTGACATTTTTAATGTTGATCATTTTAAACGAGAAGCTGCCAAAACCTCAAGCAGTAATACATTTACTGTCTTAGTTCCCTATTTTTAAAAATATAATAAAAGAGATCATGTGAAGAAAAAAATAGAGCAGTAATAATTAAAATTTTCCTCTACTTAATAATACTATGCTAAATATTCATATGTCATAATTTGGCCACTGGCTGACAGTATTTAGCTGCATTGTTTCAGCTTCAGTTCCAAAGCACAGCAAAATAAACTGTCACATTGGATTTGTATATATTAAAGATGTATTTCCTCCTCTGGACATTTTGAGTCCCCAGCTCTTCCCTAATGTGAACAGCATAAAAATGTTCACAAACATTTGTCCCCTGCTTTGGTTTATCTGGTATGCATCTGACTAAATCTGATTTAAAAAAACAAACAAAAGCATTCATCTTATCTATCTATCTATCTATCTATCTATCTCTCTCTCTCTCTCTCTCTCTCTCTCTCTCTCTCTCTCTCTCTCTCTCTCTCTCTCTCTCTCTCTCTCTCTCTCTCTATCTCTATCTTTCATCAATTTTAAAACTGCCCATCTATCTCATAAAGGAGTACACAAGGGAAAATTTACTTTTTCTTTAGCCATTTGCAGAATAGAAATAGTAGCATGTATTCATAGCTCCAACAGTATTGAGATCTCAAGGTTTTTACTGAGAAAAAAAATGAAGCCACGATAGTTGGACAGACATATTCAAAGAGAGAGGTGCTGCTGTTGCTGATACAACAGTCTTAGATTTGCATAGCAAGCCAAGGACAACCTAGTAGGCAAATGATAAGCCTTTGCTTTCTGCTGTTTTAATGGGGCTGTCAAATAGTCAGGGTTTCAAGTCTGACTATTTGTTTCAAAGGCTGAGTATGGCTGGTACCACCGCTAGAACTAAAAGAGGCGAGCTTTTTGGGCTTCATTGGGTTCAAAGAGTGAGTGAGGGCAGACATACTTTTTTTTGGTCATGCCTAAGAATTTTGATGAACTATCAGAATACATTTTTAGTGCCTTCACTTTGAGCTTTGCAACTTCAGATTTCATAGGAAGATGGTGTGAGTTTTACAGCTGATTCCTGTCAAGTCCAACCTGAGGATTTTCCACCATTTCAAAGATACATAGCTGTTCCTATTGGTTGAGGCCCCTGTTAAAAAAAAGGCTTATTAATCATTTAAAAACTTACTGCATTAGTGGTTTGAATTTTGTTGAAAATCACTTTTTATATTTTTAATGAGGCATGTACAAATGTTTTAAATAAATACAGTAAAATAAGTAAATAAATACAGAGTGCAGGTAACGTGAGCTCTGAGTGTGGAATCTGTTCGGCATAAAATAATAAAACTGCTTTTCAGAAGATTCTTATTCTAGTCCAAATTCATAATAATGTAGCATACAAAACATCCTGTATTGGTTTCAGTGGATAAATGATTGTTCAGTTTATGTGAAAGTTGAATTATTTTTATGTCTAGATGTAAATAGTTGATCCTGCTAATCATTAAGAATTAGAATATTTAAATAATGTATTTCAGATATGTATAATATGAATACTGACAAAATGCATTGATTTTCAGAGTGCAATCAATTTCATTAGGACAAGGACAAGGACCTATTGCTGAAAGAATGATTAAGGATGCACTGAGAACAGGAAATTGGGTATTTCTTCAGAATTGCCATTTAGCTGTTTCATGGATGTTACCAATGGAAGAGCTCATAAAAACATTTACAGAGCCAGGTATTTTTTATATTTTTAATTTATCTTTTATTAATTTATTTTTCTTTCTCAAGGAATGCTTCATCTGAAAGAAATAAGAGCTGATTCAGAATGGGCCATGTTGGAGGTTGGGGTAGATTGTAACATTTAAAAGAAAGGATGATGAAAGGTTGGTGATCTCCTGAATATTTCAATCCTATAATTTAATAGCTACCAACCTTTCTTATAGGTATTTTACTTTTCTACTGTAGTTCTTGAGAATGAAACATTCCTGACAGAAGGTTTTATATAACCTCTTATTTTTAATGGTTACCACTTTTCCCCCCACAAACATTCTCTCAGTTATCCTTACAATAACCTTGTAAAATGGACCCTGATTATTAATCCCATATTGCTGAACTGTTACTGAAAAAATGGCTGTAGACTCTTGGGAATAGAAGACAAGACCTGAACCATGGAATTTTGGTTCTTGGTTCAGCTTCTGTTGAATAAACTAAACATAATAAGCAATTATATATACTCGTGTCCAGAAAAAAAATGATATGATGCTGCCTTGAGCATTTATCGGATAGAAATCTAATAAATAAATAGAAGTTCAAAAATAATCACTAGGAAAGTCTTAAATTATATGGAAAAGAATATGAGGGAGGGGATGGGCATCCTCATTCCTTTTTGCAGCAATAGTTTATTTTTCCCCAATCTTTCTTGTCAATAGATTTGTATTATGTTGAGTTTGGCCATTAACCTCTATCCTACACAGTCTTGATTTCTTTTGTTCTATTTAAAAGAAACCAAGTTGTATCTCATTGGGCCTGTAATGAAAATGTTTCATCCATATACTGGTAATCCTTGACTTAAAACCAGTTACTGTAGTTAGCGACCATTCAGAGTTACAATGGACATCCCTAAAGGGTACTTACAACCAAATACCTCCGGACCACCACCACCACCTACAATCCTATGACTGCATTTTGGATGCTTGGCAATATGCACACACATCTACATCCTTAGTAGCAACCCAGGACTACATGATTATGATTTATGACATTTTTGACAGAAACTGGCATTTACTTCCAGTTTCTGGCAAAAGCCGTTTAATGACCACAAGACTCGATTGTAACTCAAGAGCTATCTTTATTGTAGGTGAAAATGATACTCTGTGTTGCTTTGCCACCTTTCAGAAATGCACATAGCTTACTTTCATCACATAGACGTAGGACACATTCAGCATGAATGATTTAGAATTATTATTTTCAAATTGCTTCCCGTGTTTAAATTTTATTTAATAGAATCTGCTGAAACGTGAGGAATACTAATTGGTGAGCAATGGTCTTAATAGTTTAAAATGCATTTTGTTCGGCCTGTTGACCATTTTTTTCCCCTTCACAGCTGGAAAGCTCGGATTTTTGATGAATTCAGGATTCCAAAAGGGTACATGAAGGAAGAAAGACCTTTGATTATCTCCTTTTCCTCTCAAAGTTTTTATTAAAGGATTTGTACACCAGCTGAAGGGACATGGTGGCTCAGTGGGTTAAGGACACTGAGCTTGTCGATCAGAAGGTCGGCAGTTTGGCAGGTCGAATCCCGAGTGCCGCGTAGTAGAGTGAGCGCCTGTTACGCGTCCCAGCTTCTGCCAACCTGGCAGTTCGAAAGCACGTAAAAATGCAAGTAGAAAAATAGGGACCACTACGGTGGGAAGGTAACAGCGTTCCGTGCGCCTTTGGCGTCTAGTCATGCCAGCCACATGACCACGGAGACGTCCTCGGACAAGCGCTGGCTCTTCGGCTTTGAAACGGAGTTGAGCACCGGCCCCTAGAGTCGGAAACGACTAGCACGCATGTGCTGGGGAACCTTTACCTTTACCTTACACCAGCTGAAAGAGGGAATTTAAGTATGGGAAAGTGAAGCTTCTCCTAGAAAACTTCTTTTACCGCTTGCAAATCTTAATTTTCCCCAATATTTTAAAAAAAACAGCCCTGAAACCTCCTGCGTCATCTCCAGAGAAATTATAATATTCCCCCTCCACTCTGACATTGGAGTAGTCTCAGAGACCAGGGAATGAAATATAATGCATTTTATGGTCTCTGGTTTCACTATATCAGAAGCCATTATGGTGCACCCGTAATGTCTAAAATATTAGTTCATACATATTAATAAAAATTCTATATTTTTCAGGTGCCACTATCCATGAAAGCTTCCGACTCTATTTGAGTTCCATGCCGTCTACTACTTTCCCTGTCACTGTCCTTCAGAATTCTGTCAAGGTAGGGTTATTTTTTTAAAAAATAAAATAAAATGGAAAATACAGTTTCAGAGTACGGTAAATTCTTTTCAGCATACAGAACAAATTGAATTCACTGCAGCTGCAATTAACTGTTTCTAAAATTGCTTCCTCTTAAAACAATGAGCAGCATAAAAAATGAGTATAAAAAAACACCACCCTAACAGTTAGAACTTCCTTTTATAGACTGTTCAGTTTTGCTCCATCCAATTGTTTTCAGGTAACAAAATAACATCAAAATCCAAAAGAGATTCTGTAGGAATTTATAACCTAAATGATGATGGGAGACCACAGTGAGATGAGGAGAGGACCTAAAGTGGCATGATGAAGTGGAAGAATTTATATAAATCCAATTACATTATTTAATTTGTATTACAGTAGATTGTCATTTCAGTCGATGAGGATTAGGAAGGTTTTATAAAAAAGATGAGGTTCTGCAATACTCAAAGCAGATGTACATCACAAAGGGACACAAAGCAGCCACTGGAAGCGTTATCTTTTGCCTTTTGATTTTTGTCTTTGCCCATCTTCCCCTTGATAAGTGTTTCTCTGACCTTGATTCTCAAATTCATTAGTGTCCATCCAGTTAAAATCCAGTCAGTCGAAAGAGCTGCTGCTCAAATCTATTAAAAAATAGTCCCACAATTTCTGTATAATTGATCGCTTTTACACATACATGTAGTTTTATTATGTTTTACATAAAAGATCATTTACATTAATAAAATCTTGAGGCTCATCCAAGGCTGCAGTGCATCAATATGGCTTTTTCTGATAAAAAATGTTAAGTTGTGAGGGAAATAATTCATACTCTCTGCAGAGAGCATGGTTATTCCATGAACATTGTTGTTTCCATACTTTATAGGGCTTTTCAACCTTTTCACCCATTGTACCACTTTTAGGATATGGCAATATCCGCGTACCACCAGTCGCCTAGCAAGGTGTCAAAAACTTGATGACTAAAAAAAAGAAAAGAAAAAAGTGATAAACTACAAGTAGTCCTTGACTTATAACAGTTCTCTTAGTGACTGTTTGAAGTTACAACAGCACTGAAAAAAGTGACTTATGACCATTTTTCACATGTATGACTGATGCAGCATCCCTAGGGTTTTGTGATTTACATCCAGATGCTGGTCACGTGATCCCCTTGTGCGGCCTTCTGACAAGCGAAGTCCATGCAGGAAGCCAGATTCACAACCCTGTTACTAATTTAACAACTGCAATGATTCACTTAACAAATATGGCAAGAAAAGTCATAAAATGGGACAAAATTCATTTAACAAATTTCTCACTTAGCAACATAAATTTTGGACTCAGTTGTGGTTGTAGGTTGTAGGTTGAGGACTATCTGTACATCTGTACTTGTGCCTGTTTCTCTGACATTAATCTTTGCACTGTTCTATCCCCTTCTCTCCTTCTGGTTGACTCAAAGAAGCTGATAGGTGATTGCAGGGGCTTTGGGGGGGGTGCGACTTCTGCACTTGAAGTGGGGTCACGGGGGGCATGTTGGGGTGCTAGCTGGCTATCCCCCAAAGATCCCCTAACTTTAAAACAACTCTTGGGTGGCAACAGTTACCCAGCATGAGGGTCTCAGGAGAAAGAGATGGCGACAATGCTAACTCCCAAAAATGAAGGGCTCAGAGGCAACTACAGGAAAGGAGGGGGTGGGACAAAGAAAGGAAATAAACCTGATTGACAGGGAGCATGTAATCCTGCTGCTACTCTGCAGAGGGCAGATCCCCATCATCCCCAGTCCAGCAGGAGTCTTCTTGCCCCACCATTGCAGACAAAGAGAGGCTCCAATGAGAAGGAGGAGGAAGAGAGTTTAAGCAAGTTTAGCAGCCGGAGAGGGGATCCCCCCCCAAAAAAACGTGCTTCATAGGTAACCGCCCAGCATGACAGAAGTGACCAAAACCTGCTGCCACCACCCAGCAGACGGGAGGAGGGATAAAAACCAAACAGCCCACCCCCCTGCCAATTCTCAACAGAAATGCTCACGACAACGAAAACCTTGAACAGGGGGAAGAGTGCAGGCAGGCAGCGTCTTGCTTGGCTGGTGACTGGACAGGTTCAACCCCCCCCCCAAAAGCTGCCCTCTCATGGAAGCAGGATGAAAACTCCAAAAAACGACAAGGGAAAAAGGTTAAAACAGAAGAGTGTCTCTTCTGAACAAGAAAAAAAAAGATCACATCCACATCCAGCAGTTGGACGTGGAGTGGGGGATTTTTATTTTTTGCCTCGTTTTGCTCTTTTAAAAAGACCGCCACCACCCCCGAACACCAGAAGCTGCTCACCAAGTTTTTTCTTTTTTCTTTTGTGGTCTTTACCTATTTAAACTGCTAGAAGGAAGTGGGGAAGCAAACCATCATGAGACACTCTTCTGTTTTAACCTTTTTCCCTTGTCATTTTTTGGAGTTTTCATCCTGCTTTTGTGAGAGGGCAGCATTGGGGGGTTGAAGATGCCCCCTTTCCCCCCACCCAAGCCACAGCCGAGCACATTCTTCCTCCTGTTCTAAATTTTTGTTGTTGTTAGCAGCCGGTGTGTGTGTATGTGAGGATGGCAGCCGGGGTGTGTGTGTGTTTCATTTTTATTCCCCTTTCCCGTCTGCTGGGTGGATGCAGCAGGTTTTGGTCACTTCTGTCGTGCTGGGAGTTTACCCACAAAGCACATTTGTTTTGGGGGGATCCCCACTCCGGTTGCTAAGCTTGCTTGAATCCTCCTCCTCCTCCTCACCAGAGCTCTGCTTTGTCTGCAATAGCGCAGCAGGAAGACCCCTTCCAGGCTGGGGATGATGGGGATCTGCCCTCTGCAGAGTAGGGGTAGGGCTCCAGCTGATCAGTGCTTCTTCAGAGCTCAGCAGAAGCGCCAGGATCAGCACTGATCCTGGAGCTTCTGCTGAGCCCTGACAGTCCCAAAGAAGTGCCAATCAACTGAAAAGCGGCACTGATTCTGGCACTTCTGCTGAGCCCCGAAGAAACTCCAATCAGCTGGAAAGCAGCACTGATCCTGGTGCTTCTTCTGAGCCCCGAAGAAACTCCGATCAGCTGGAATCCGGCGCTGATCCTGGTGCTTCTGCTGAGCCCTGACAGCCTTGCAGCTCCAGCTGTCTCTCGCTCAGGCTTGTGCAGTGCTACCACTGGTTCAGTTCATTCCCCTCCCCCGCTACCACTTTTCTAGGATGGTCGCGTACCACCTGCCAGGTGCCAATGTACCATAGGCGGTACCGGTACCACCGGTTGAAAAGCCCTGCTATAAAGGCACCCTAAGTTTAATTATGAACTGCTTTATCAACTATGGTGCCATTTTCTAATAATGGTGAAGACTGCTCCTGATGCCATTATTACTCGTCCTGAGGGCAAAGCCTAGGAATGAATGAAGTTTTTATCTGCACGGTCCAAAAAGGTCTCTCAGCAATGCAATATGAGACTGGATGCCTTAACAGAATACAACCCTTGGTAAATGCCAGCTCTTTTTATAGTAAGGCCTCCTGGCTGCATAGTGCAGTGATGTATGAATGAACAGACACGTATAATATTATCGAAAATCTGTTTGGAGGTGTAAAAATGATATAATTCTGTTTGGGGGTTTGAGATCTACCAGCAATCTAGACAGCAGCGTCAGAGGAAAGTGGTGGGGGGGGGAAGAGAATGATTCTACAGGAGACCATGTCAATGACAAATTATGCTTCTTCTGATTGTTCCTGAATGTATAAGCTTTCTTTGAGACTATGCTGTAAGAACAAGCTAGAGCTTTCATTAGTGTATGATCCAGCCTGCTGGCCATCCTGCATGTCATTGCCAGACTGTGGATTTTAATATTGTTCCTATTGGAACAAAAGGTATGCAGTCTAAAAATGGAGCACAGTGTTCTAAGTCCTTTGCTATAGTCAGTTCACTGTCAGCTGAAGCTGCACATTACTGTCATCGACAAACCTCTGCAAAGGCGGTAGTCAAATTAAGATGGCCTGTCATTGCCAGCTGAGAGATCTGAATGCTTTCCTGGCACCATATGGGGATTTACCCAGTGCCTAGTACCTGATATTCTGTTGGAATGGGATGACAGACAGTGTGTGCTGAACATGATCGCTTTTAAGCGGCCTCACTTTGGTTACAGATCCCCGAGTGCCTCTGAGTTTACAAAGAAAGCCCAGGAAATCAAGCAAGTAAAGAGAAGCCTACGGGGCTCATTTAAAAGACAATGAATAAAAAAATATAAATGAGAAATACAAGGCCTTGTTTACTGATTTGTTTGTTTATTAAATTTATTTGCCACCCAACTTGTATCGAAACGACTCTGGGCGACTTACAACATTAAAACACTAAAATCCTAACAGATATATAATAAAAACAGAAATCACGGTCAAAATAAATATTTAGTTATTAAATGGGAAGGGAGTGAACAGGATGAGCGAGGAAGAGGAGGTGAGATTGTCTCTTAATTCATCAACGACCATTGGGGCCCCAAGTCATCTGGCAGAGCCAGGACTTCAGGCTCTTGTGAAAGGTCTGAAGGATGAAAGCCAATCTCACCTCAGGAGTAAGATGTTTCTAAGTCAGTGGTGGAGTTCAGCCAGTTCGCACCACTTCGGCAGAACTGGTAGCTAATTTTTTGTTGCGCAGGCCCAGAATGGACTTCTGGAAGCGGCATCCACCCAGAGAACCGGTTGTTCACATATCTGAATCCCACCACTGTTCTAAGTGCAGGAGCCACGGCGGAGAAGGCCCTTCTCCTGGATCTGATGGGGCCTGCAGCATGCCTCCTCTGCCTGTGCAGGCGGGGTGCGCCGGTCCCAGTGGGGTGAAACAGTTCCTTGAGTAATTCCTCATATTCAGACTTAGACAATAGCTGTAATACACTTTGGTATGCCATAACAAGTAAATACTTTCACACTTAGCATTTAAAACAAACATATTTTTTTAAATTCCTGCTTTGGCAATCAGTCATTTGAAATACAGGCCACATGTCCTTGTGCCTGTTCCATAAACAAAGTCCATATCTATTCCTCATTCACTGGAAACAAAGTTATTTTGGGGGTTATTTTATCTATGCCAGGGATGGACACTCTTTTTTGACCTGGGGAACCACAACTCTATTCCCCCAGACCGGCGGGGAGTGGGGGGTGGCATCAGCCGGTCTTCTGAGGCTGAAAAGTTTGAGGATTTTAAAAGACTGAGAATGTGAGCACTTCACTTCCCAGAAGTGTTAAATTCTCATTACCATTCATATTTCACTGTTCAATAAAGCAGCAGCACCTCTGAAATTTGGAATACATTCTCCAGTCCTGTTCTAGATCACAGATCACTCCAGATCACCCCCTTAGAAGGGAAGAACTGTTTCTTTCCTTCTTCATTGGCTACAATGAATATCGGTGAGAATAATTGTTTAGGCTTCTCCAAAAATATGGAAAATCTCTGCCACTGATTTTAGTAATTGTATCTCTGATTAAAATTCTTTCTGCCCACAAAACAGGCTTATGTCAGACAAGTATTTCAAATGATTCAGGTAGTCCTCGACTTACAGCAGTTCATTTAGTGACCAATCAAAGACTTACGATCATTTTTCACAGTTACGACATCTGCAGCATCCCCATGTTCATATGATCAAAATTTAGATGCTGAGCCCCAAGGTCATGTGATCCCTTTTTGTGACCTTCTGAATGGGAAAGCCAGATTCATTTAACCATTGGGTTACTAACTTATCAACTTGTCACATTTAACAGCTGTGACAAGGAAAGTCGTAAAATGGGGCAAAACTCACTTAACAAATGTCTCACTTAACAACAGAAATTTTGGGCTCAGTTGTGGTCGTCAGTCAAGGACTACCCATATTTGAAAACAATAAAAAAGCAACTTTATTGTGTGAGTTCTAATTACAATTCCTCTGTATTTATCATTTATGTAAGCAGATTCATTTTTTTCCTGCTATACATATCCTTATTTTCAGAAGGTAACTTTTCATTTCTTTATGCTACTTGGGATAAGTAATCACATATATTAACTTGGTTAAAAACAGAGTTTTCCTCTAACTAGAAAATGCTATTTGCATACAGATAGCTACTAATTCATGCATTAACTTGACAACACAGTGCACAACTGGAAAACCTAGTCCTGTAGCTGTGCAAATGAATAAATGCAATGAGGCATGATGTGTGTAAATTACCACTGCTTCATAGCTATTTCATATTACATAACTTTATAGAAGCATCATAGGAATAGTTTCTGGAAGCTGTTAAAACATATATTTGAAAATCAATCTGATAACATGTGTATACATATATTTTTCCTTTCAGGTAACAAATGAACCCCCTAAAGGTCTACGGGCAAATATCAGAAGAGCCTTCACAGAAATGACTCCATCATTTTTTGAAGAAAATATCTTGGGCAAAATCTGGAGAAAAATCATTTTTGGTATTTGCTTTTTTCACGCAATTATTCAGGTATCTCCTACTCTAAGAATATATTAAGTAATAATTAGTAGTGATCATCTGTGTACATTGTAGTCATGAGAAACAGTGCTATTATTATAGGCATATTAATATCAAGGATGTACAAACTTACGGTTTTTACTCCTGGAGCATTCTTCAAAATATTCCTTTTATTCTCTCTGAAAACACATTGAACCAGTCAATATGGAAGTGAGTTGATTGTCTCTTGAAATAAATCTTCAGGGATTGTAAGTTATTTGTGTTTCTGGGCACAGACCTAACCTCTCCAGTTCGGGACTATTAAACCCCACAAACAGGCAAATCATCCTCAGAATGGGCAGATTGTTTCAGATTCATCACTCCATTCTGAGGAATGGGTCACACAGATAATTAATACTCATATATTAGCTCAGAACAACAGTGTTCATGGAGCCTGCTCTATTCATTTTATTATTTATTGATCTGGTAACATTCATCTGAGCCGTAGCCTTTGTGTTGCATGCACCCTTCATCATAATTTAAAAAGCAGCCTGCAAAGGATCAGTTCAGATGACTGGTGAAAGCAGACTACATTTCCACTGCAGCATGCGGCTTGGGAAAAAGGGAAAATAATGTGAAAAAAGATTTTAAAAATATGTCAGTCAAAAAATGTGTATCTCCATCCTCTATGACTCTGGGTTCGTTCACTACTTCTTTTAATCTCAAGTCCTACTCTCAGTTTGGAGTAATTCAGCCCTTAGCAGAAAAAAAAACATTGGCCACATATGTTAGTTTCTGATATACCTATTTTTCCAAGCTTCTTTACTAAGCAGTATCAAGTACATTCTTTTATTGAATCACAATTTTTTTTATGATATCAGAGGCAGCAAAAGCCTTAAAGGCATGGGCAGGCAGGCTTTGCCTCCCAACTTCTTCCTTAGGTTTCTGTAGCTATTTTCTTTGGAAAAAAGGCTTGCCTTGACTAATGCCATACTTTCCACTTCATATGATTATCATAATATCAAACTTCCCAGTAAAATGTTAGTCAGCCTAAAAATGTTTTCAGTTAGAGAAAATTTATCAAGTATCTATTGGAATGGAAGATCTGCATTCTTCTTTTTGTATTCAGAAATATTTTAATTTAATTTCATCCAATCCAGTGTAGTGCTGTAAAAGAAACATAACAATTCATTCATCTCAGTTGAAATTTCTTTTCCATTCCTTTTTGCTTCAAATTCTCTTAGCTGTTTATGAGAAAACTAAGCATGAAGATTGTTGGAAAACACCAACATTCATGCCTGATCTCAGCTTGGGGACGATCCATGGGTTTAGCAAGGACCCAGCCAGTATTGAATATAAATAAGCATAGGGACTAACTGGTTGGACTTGTATGAGGAAGATCTGGATTTAAGTCCACTGTGCAACTATAATGTGACTTTGGATCGGCAATTCTGTTTTAGTCACAACAGTCGTTGCAGAAAAGAGGTCTCATCCACACAGACTGGACATTAAAGGAAAAAGTTAGCAAATTAGGTGCCATTAATTTGGCCTTGGCCTTGGTGATTATACTTCATCTAACAATTGTTAGCTGTTTGAAGACCACTTTTGATTCCAAGTATCATCCCTTCTAATCCTTTCATTCATTGAATATATATTTGTATTAGTTAAATATATTAGGATATCAGCTCACTTTCTTCTCTTTTTTGAACTAGGGGTACTTCAAATTCAGTTCTTACAGAAGCTTCTTATTCATTGTAAACATTCCTTAAAAAAATAATTAGAGGTCTGGTATGCCCATTTCTCTGAATTGTATTTTGCATTCTTTCAGAGGCTACACATTCAATAGGTTGCTCTAATTAATAAAACATTCTTATATTTTCTTGCTGTTTTTAATATTATCTTTTGTTAGTTGACTGGTTTCATTGCTTATTCTGGAATGTGCCTGTTTATTTGTTATTTCCGTGTCCATGCTTGGCTCTCTAGTTTTGTAAGATTGTAAGCAACCCTGCTTACAGTTTGTGAGGAGTGCTTCAGTAATTCGCTTACTGAATTAATTATTGTGTCTATTTCCAATCTCTAAGCCATACATTCTTCTTTCATATTAGTTGGTGTAATGCTCTTAATTTTAAGTGTTTCTTCTAAAGCTTTAAATAGTTCAGTTCTGTGCTTTGTACTTTTCTATTTGACAGCTAGTCTATTGCCTATTGTACCTCACTCTCTAGTGGAATCAGTCCTTGAATATATGCCCTCTCTATAAATGTTTCTGTCATTCTATAATCCCATTTGTAAAGGGTTTTAGAATAGTCTTTCCATCTTCCCTTAACCTCATTTGTCTCTGTTAGACCTCTTCTATGATTGAGCTTCCCTCCTTTGCTGTAAATTTTTTGGTGCTACCTCTCATTTTAAAAATACCTCTCATTTTTCTTTTCTTGTTATTTTCCTAATGTTGTTGACATCCTTGATTGAGATATCTTTTTTGTCCTTACGTGCTTAACACTGAAAATCTGTGTTCAGACATCACACTTCTTTATTGTTACCCAGGCTTTCATCCTCTGACTTTCTTTCTTTTTTTTTTTTTTTTTGGTCAAATAAAATAGCTCATCCTCAAAGCCACTCGGATCCTTTCCTCTTTGAACTTTTAAGAATGATCTTTTCTGCTTTAGTTTTCAGTGTTTCTTATTTATTTGAATTTCTCCTCAAGTTGTCTTATTTATTTATTTATTTATTTATTTATTTATTTATTTATTTATTTATTTATGGGACTTATATCCCGCCCTATCTCCCGAGGGACTCAGGGCGGCTAACAACAACAAAAATTAAAGGTCTAGCCTGCTGAATTTGTATCTTACATTGAACTTGAATTCTGACCTTCTGTACGCGTGATCGAACATTGCTGCCATGTTATTTTCTTTGATTTTTCTACGTGAAACTCATATGTATTTGACATCAATACTTTAATAGACTTAATAGTTCCACAATTTGCATCTGGAAGTGACCTTGCAGACAAGATTATTTTTCTCCATCTATTTCCTACGATGTAGTCAAACTGATAGTGATGCCCTGCGTAAGTGTTTTCAGCAGGGCATTAATCTTCTACACGGAAACAGTTAAGCTTCTGGACATCAAAACTCACTGCATCAGATGCAGTATCATCCTTAGAGAAGAAGATTCCAAGTGGCGCAGTAGAAAACTACACACTTCTGCTATTTGCAGAAGAAGGAAGATGGGAGAAATATAAAGAAACATCTAATCGCAGCCATCTTTAACTGTTTTTGTATTTTGGTGAAAATTGTTCAAAGATGCTTTCCCAAGATTTCTGGAATAACATTCCAGGATAACATTCTAGCCAGGTTTTCATCTCCTGCTTTTTACTCAAAAAAATAATAATAAAATAAAATAGAAAATTTCTGTTGAAATTTCTGTTGAAAATAGAATGTCAGGAAAAGCCTTGATTTGTTTTCTAATCAGTGCGTGTAACGTTGTATTATATAATTCTTTTGAGTTTCTTAATCACTGCCATTCAGTTTGTAGCCTCTGGATCTCTGATGTTCCTCTAGGCACAGCTAGAAAAAGCAACTAAAGAGGAAATAGCTCTTTCGTCTTATTCTTCAGAAAAGCAGGAGCTATTTTGTCAGTGTAATAGGACAAACATATCTTCCGTTGATACAATTACGTATTACAATGAAAATCTGATATTATCACTAAGTGAAATAATCTATGAGAACCCACGGACTAGAATCTGGGGGGGGGGGAACTATAGAAATTGTGAAGGAACTGAATAATTCTTTCAGGGATATTTATGGATTTCTTTTTTGTATGTTTCTCCAACACTTACCAAAAAAATTAATTTCTTTAATCTTCAAGGAAAGGAAAAAATTTGGACCCCTTGGTTGGAACATATGTTATGAATTTAATGACAGTGACAGAGAATGTGCCTTATTAAATCTCAATCTTTTTATTGAAAAGTTTTAAAATACAATTTTCCTTTAAAAAACCCCCCTTCCCCTGCCCTCCTCCCCCCCTACCTCCCCCCTCCCCCTCTCCCTCCCCCCCCTAGCTCCCCCCCTCCCTCCCTCCCTCCCCCCTACTTCCCCCCCTCCCCCCTTCCCCCCCTGACTTCCCAGAGCTAAATACAAGGTATATATCTAAAAAAAAACAATCATAAACAATCATATACTAACAACTATAAACTCTAAAATCCATCACTCTCTAGCTTATATAAGATAAACCAATCCTTAATAATATCAAATATATATATAAAACTAAGATAAAAAGAAAACTAGCGTCATTCATGTTAAAAAAAAAAAACCTTCCTCCAGTGTCTATATTTTTCCACAATTCTCTATTTTCTAAACAAATTCACACTTACACACCACAAACACCTATCCCTATTATCCTAATCAATCTCTAACCAACATAGTCTATAATAGATAATTCTTACACAAATTAACCCACATTAGCCCATAAAGCTTCCTTCCATTTCCTCTGTAGTAAATTTAGTCCATTAGTTCCACTGTTTAACTATAAGTATGTAGTAAGTTTAGTCCATTAATTCCACTGCTTAACTGTAAGTACATTATAGAAGTTCCATAGATTTCTGCTAGCCTTATTTTTTAATCTTTTTTGAACGTTTTAAAGCAGCACGCGTCACCCTCTGTTCTCTAGGGTCATCCAAAAGAGTTGTGGCTTGATCTCCTCCTACACCCTTCTCATCTGTTTGTCCATCTTCATCTTCTTGATATTCTCCTTCTCCAGATCCCTCTGCAACTTCCGAGAGTATTGATGGGGTTGCTTTTAAAACATTGTTGTAAAAATCACGCGCTTGCTTCACAGTAACCAAACAATACCTTTTGCCTTCATACGTTAGGCTCAAGCCAACTGGGATCTCCCATCTGAACCTTATATCTCGTTGCTTGAGCTCTTGCACAAGAAATATAAAGTCCTTCCTTCTCTTTAAAATCTTTGGAGGAATTTCTTTTAAAACCAGAACTTCTTGATCAGCAATCACAACTTTAGTATCATAGGCAGCTTGTATAACTTCATCTCTAATTTCCCTTTTTAGAAAATAAACCACCACATCTCTAGGCAGCTTTCTCTGTTTAGCAATCCACGAGTTCACACGAAACACTTTATCCATGCCTTGTTTTATTTCAGATGCTGGCAGGTTCAATACCACCTCAAAAGCCTCTGAGACCAGCTGCTTTAGATCTTCCTTAATATTCTCTTTTAAACCTCTAATTCTAACAGCAAACTGCATCTGATAAAATTGAGCCAGACTCAGTTCGCTATCCATTTTGTCTTTTAACTCTTCAATTTCCAATACTTTTTCTTCTAATATAGCATTCTTTTGAGTCAAATCTTCCACTTTCTCATCCAGATCTTCCACACATTCAGCTACTTTACGCACTGAAGTCAAAATGTCTACCTTCATCTCTCTAAGTTTTTGTTCCATCCTCTCTTCCATTCTCTCCTCCAATTTCTGCAGTTTCTCCTCCATCTGTAGAAATTTAACACCCATTGATTCCAAAATTAACTGAGTATGCTTTTCAAGATCCTTCAATGTCAATACATCAGAAGAATGCAGCGCCTGCAATAATGAATGTTGTTGCACCGGAGAATTTCCAGCACTCCGAAAAGTTCTAGGAGGAGGTTTAGCCGCCATCTTTTACTTACAGTTGTGACGCACTTTCACTTTAAGTTTTAGAAAAAGTCCATCAAGCTCGAGAGTAAAATAAAATAAACCTCTTCATCTTTCCCTCTTGTACCGCTCTGCCTGCTCTTTTCCTTTCATAGTCTTTCCTTCAGGCAGGGATGGTCACAGACGCCTGGCTCTGCTCCATGAAATCGGAGCAGAGACGCTGGCCAGCTGGGAGCAGCCCAGGCTACGGGGGAGTTCAATCCTTCAGCCGCCCAAGCTCAAAGCTCAGGCGGCCCTGGAGAACTCAACCCCTACCTGGGGGCTCACCCCCTCCTCTTCTCCCGAGGAGGGGGCTTCAGATTCGCCCGAACAGCTGATCGGCGCTGTTTCGGGCGAAAATCACTCAGCTGAGCCGCGGGCAGCCCGTCTTATTCTTCAGAAAAGCAGGAGCTATTTTGTCAGTGTAATAGGACAAACATATCTTCCGTTGATACAATTACGTATTACAATGAAAATCTGATATTATCACTAAGTGAAATAATCTATGAGAACCCACGGACTAGAATCTGGGGGGGGGAACTATAGAAATTGTGAAGGAACTGAATAATTCTTTCAGGGATATTTATGGATTTCTTTTTTGTATGTTTCTCCAACACTTACCAAAAAAATTAATTTCTTTAATCTTCAAGGAAAGGAAAAAATTTGGACCCCTTGGTTGGAACATATGTTATGAATTTAATGACAGTGACAGAGAATGTGCCTTATTAAATCTCAATCTTTATTGCCAAGAAGGAAAAATACCCTGGGATGCCCTTACATATATAACAGGTAAGGTATCCAGTTAATAATTTTGTGACATCTGTACTTATCCATACAAATTACCTATCATAACTGTCTGCTGTAAGTGATTGGGGTCAGAGAGTTATTTATGTGAGATCAAGGACTTTGTGTTATCCAATGCACTTTCTAACTTTAAACATAAAAATAAAAACATAATCCTCCAGTATGACTATCAGCTGGGAATTTTATTTTGACTGTCCCCATAAATCTATGTGGTATCAAGCTGTGGAATTATGCCAACTTCTGTCAGTTTTAAAAATAGTTTGTCACTGCACAAAAGGGACTTGTAATCTATTGGCCTTTTGTATATGTTGTAAGTGTTTGCTCATGTTGCACTGCTTGCTAATTGCTTGCATTCAATTGCTAAGTGCTAGTTCACATGTATGTTGTAACAGTTGCTAGCCGGCCCAAACTGGTTGTCTCCAGCCGGCTAAGTAGGTCTTTGGGCGGAAAACCTGTGCTTCAAACTTATTGGTTGCCGCCTATCGGCCAACCGTATAAATAACTGCGCAGCAGCTCCCTTGTAGCTTCAGTTATGTTTGACCTTCAATAAAACCTGTTGCTGTTTTGCACCTTCCGTCTCGCTCAATGCCTGCAAAGAACTGGCTACACAACAGGACTGTTGATTACAAGTCATAATCCCTAGCTCATAGATCCACGTACAAATTTATTTGAAGAATAGAATATATATGGTGGAATGTAATCAGTGGAGGGATTCAAAGATGTGAACAAACGGTTCTCTGTGTGGATGCCTTTCCCGGAAGTCCGTTCTGGGCCAGGGCAACAAAAAATTAGCAACCGGTTCTGCTGAAGTGGTGCGAACTGGTTGAATCCCACCACTAAATGTAGTCCGGAACCACAAGAGGGAAGGGCCCTTCCCCAGGAGGCAAAGAGACAATAGAGCGTCTGGTGGGCAGGAAGAGATCAAGGTCAAGCCCTCCCTAGCAATTCATAGAGCGTATGTATAGTTATTGCGGATAACTATATGCAGGCAAACAAAATAAAGGAACTACTCGGAAGTAGCTCCACATGTCGTTCTTAGTTCTTTGAGCCTGATAATATCTCACACAGAGTGGTCATAATGCTTTGCTGATCAAAAGAATTTAAGAAGTTTTGTTTGAGATATTAAGTACTTGTTTTCAAGGCTTTGTGATTACTGGCACAATTATTATCCCACTGAGTTCACAATTATACATAACAACTTAATTGCTGGAGCAAGTGGAATTCTTTCTGCATAGGAGAATATCTGGTGGGTGTTGTTTGCATATATGCAATATCTTCATTGCATATGAAGTACCTTTATTTCTGAACACAATTATTAGTCTTACTCATAGAGTTACAGATTTCTTCTCTGTGTGATACATGCATACCATTATGCAATAAATTAAAATTTTCCAACTGAAACAATGAAGGCCTGAAATTGTCCATTTTGCCTGTAAATTCTTGATACAGGATCATTTGCTCTTTTTTTTTACCAGTAAACTGCATGATCTTCTACAGTTACAGGCATGAAGGCAAATTATAACAACAATCCAATTAGAATGTTTTAAATGGGCAATTAAAATTAAGCCTGAAAACAGGTAAAACTATCAAGTTTAAATGTTTTGTGGCATTTTTAAATACCAACGAGTTGTTCGAAGTCCATCGGGAGTGGATTCCAGGGATCAAAGAACAAAGAAGACTCAGTCCCTGGATTCCACTAGCAAGGCTGCAGCAACTTTAGGCAAACTTCCCCAGTTACTTCATCATCTAGAAATCCTGTCTTTCACTCTGAAATGAATTTGCAGTCAGTGAAGGTCTTTTGGTACAAGTGTAGCCTGACTACTGCGTTCTGTATTAATTGAGATTTCTAGGCTAGATTCAAAGGCGTCACCTTACAGAACACACTGGGGTAATCAAAAAGTAAGGCAGCTACCAATATACAGTTTAAAGCAATTTTCTTCCAGGAAATGGCACAGTTGGCACATCAGCAACAATTGATAAAAGGCAGTTTAAGAAATGACTCTGAGGAAACAGTGAGGGATCTGGATCTACAACAGCTCCAGACTGCATACCTTCGCTTTCTGAGGAAAATAAGTGATCTAGAATAGGAAGGGTCTATCATTTCCTTGGAGTAATATCATCATCATCATCATCATCATCATCAAGTTGGAAGGGAGCTTGGAGGTTATCTAGTCCAACCCCATGCTCAGGCAGGAAACCCTATACCATTTCAGACAAATCAGTCTCTTCTTAAAAACTTCCAGTGTTGGAGCATTCACAGCTTCTGGAGGCAGGTTGTCCCACTGATTAATTGTTCTAACTGTCAGACAGTTTCTCCTTAGTTCTAGGTTGCTTCTCTCCTTGATTAGTTTCCATCCATTCTTGTCCTGCCTTTGGGTGCTTTGGATAATAGCTTGAGTCCCTCCTCTTTGTGATAGCCCCTGAGATATTGGAAGACTGCTGTCATGTTCCCCCCTCATCCTTCTCTTCATTAAACTAGACATACCCAATTCCAGCAGTCGTTCCTTATATGTTTTAGTCTCCAGTCCCCTAATCATCTTTGTTCCTCTTCTCTGTACTCTTTCTAGAGTCTCAACATCTTTTTTACATCGTGGTGACCAAAACTGGATGCAGTATTCCAGGTGTGGCCTTACGAAAGCATTGTAAAGTGGTATTAATACTTCACGTGATCTTGATTCTATTCCTCTGTTAATGCAGCCTAGCACTGTGTTGGCTTTTTTGGCAGCTGCAGCACACTGCTGGCTCATATTTAAGTGACTGTCCACTAGGACTCTGACATCCCTCTCACAGTTACTACTATTGAGCAAGGTACCCCCTATACTATACCTGTACATTTTATTTTTCTTGTCTAAATGTAGAACCTTACTTTTTCCACCATTGAATTTCATTTTGTTAGATAGCGCCCAGTGTTCAAGTCTGTCCAGATCCTCCTGTATCTTAAGCCTATCTTCTGGAGTGTTGGCTGTTCCTGCCAGCTTGGTGTCATCTGCAAATTTGATGTTCCCCATTTATCCCTTCATCCAACTTGTTGATGAAGATGTAGAAGAGCACGGGGCCCAGAACAGAGCCCTGGGGCACCCCACTACATACTTCCCTCCATGTAGATGCGATTCCATTGAGGACCACACACTGAGTATGGCCTGTCAGCCAGCTACGAATCCATCTGGTGGTGATGCTGTCTAACCCGCATTTTTCTATCTTATCAAGTAGAAGGTTGTGATTTACTTGATAAATGCCTTAGTGAAGTCCAAGTAAATTATATCCACAGCATTCCTCTGATCCACTAATTTTTGCCACTTGGTCAAAGAATGCAATAAGATTTGTCTGGCATGATCTGTTTTTGACAAACCCATGTTGGCTTTTAGTAATGACTTTGTTTGTTATGCCTTCTGCAATTATCACATCTATCTTATCTGAATTTGGTTTCTATTTACTTGCAGTTCATTACTACTGTAAAAAAAATAGTTCACGGGAGGCACAGCATTACCTGGAGACAACAAAATAAATTTAATAATTTAATAACACCCAGCTCCAACCCTTTTGATCATGTCCCCCAATTTCTTGTAGTTATAAAAAAAAATCTTGAGCAATTGTTTTACGGCATCTCAATCTTTGCATTGAGAGACTGTTTAAAATCTACCAGAGAGATATGAATGGATTCATTACAGACCACAGATGGTCCTCACTTAATGAACACAATTGAGACCATCAACTCCATCACTAAGCAACATGGTTATTAAATAAAACATAATGTGACTGCACCTGAGTTAACAATGTCAGTTCTGCTACAGTTAATAAGCAAATCAGCTTAGTAATTAAATGAGACATCACATGACTGTGACTGGCAATTTTACTGCCAATTTCTCCATTGACTCGGCTCGTCGGAAGCCAGCTGTGAAGTCTGCAAATGGCAATCTTGTAACTATGGGACATGCAAGTGTTGTAAATGCATGTCAGTTGAGAAGTGTCTGAATGGTAATTTCATGACTGTGGGATGCTGCAATGTTCATACATTTCAGCACTGGTTGTTAGGTTACTTTTTCAGTGCCCCCTTAACGTCAGTCACTAAAGAGGGCAGTCATTAACTGAGGACTACCTGTAGTGTCTCTTATTCCCAGATCATCTCAGCAATCCAGAATGATGCATTGACAATGGTATTGAAAGCTGCTTAGATCAGCAATGCTTTCTTGATCCAGAGCAAGGTTTGTCCCTTAGTCAAGTAAGCAGTTTTGAACTGGTTTAAATGGCTGAGGTAATCTGCCTCCTGCAGGATTTCCTGCACTTAGAAGAATAACTTCCTTTTGATCACTTATCCACAATTGATTAATTAGGGGGTCACCTATTTTCCAAAGCATCTGAAGGCGGGACAAGAAGCAATGGATGGAAACTAATCAAGGAGAAAACCAACCGAGAACAAAGGAGAAATTTCCAGACAGTTAGAACAATTAATCAGTGGAACGTCTTGCCTCTGGAAGTTGTAGGTATTGTGTAGTGGGTCCGACGCAAGAGAGACGCCAGCCGGTGTGTGAGTTCAGCTCTTTATTGGAAGGGGAAGTGAACTGAGGAATGAGGGCTACCTGGCCTCCTTATATACCTGGCCAGGTAAGCTAACAGCCAATGGGGTTGGCCCTAGGTTTCCCGCCGAAACTGTCCAGGCCAACGCCCCCTGATGGCTGTTGCTATGCAGATGCCTGCATACATAACACCCCTCCCCCCTTAGAGAAGACCCACATAACAACAACAACATGTAACTACTATAACTATGAGTATATATATAAAAATAACAGTGGTGTCCTTGTGTGAGGGTCACTTGCACACATAGTCCGACAGGTAGGCTGGTGTCCTGTGTGGACGGGTGGATCGTCTGGGTGTGCTTGGCCCCTGGGCTTGGACCGTGGGTTCCTGAGGCCTTTGTGCAGGGCTGCAAGGAGCCGGCATCAGGAAGTCCTCCTCCTCTGGTCCCTGCCCTGTGACATCCTCAGCTGGGTTGACCCCTCCTGGAGTGTGGTCCTCCTGTTGATCGTGTGCGTTGAGTTCAGGGACGTGTGTGACGCGCTCAGGGGCGTGTGTGACGTGCTCAGGGACTCTTCCTCTCAGCTGATCGATGTGTCGCCTTATGCGTCTGTCCCCCTCCACCCCTACAATGTACGAAAGGGGTCCTGTTTTCCCAACCACTGTCCCCGGAACCCAAGGATGTCCAGCCCCATAGTTCCTTGCCCAGACCAGGCCCCCAGGTTGAGGACCCTGTGTGTGGGTGATGATGGCAATGGTGATGGTAGTGATGCTGGTGATGATGGTGATGCTGGTGATGTTGCCCTACCGGTTTCGGCTGCTACCCGGTCTGGGTGTAGGCGGTCTAGCTTGGTGATGAGGCGCCGTCCCCATCGCAGTTCTGCTGGGCTCTTGCCGGTAGCCACGCATGGTGTTGTGTGTTGGGCTAGTAAAAATTTGGCCAGTCTGTGGTGCCAGTCCCCGCTGATGATGCGCCGGAGTGCGTCTTTGGTCGTCCTTACCATCCGTTCGGCCTGCCCGTTGGTAGATGGATTGAAAGGCGCGGAGGTGGCGTGCCTAATCCAGTTCGCCTTCAAGAACGCCTGGAAATCAGCAGCAGTAAACTGAGGCCCATTATCAGACACAATTACGTCGGGGAGGCCGTGTGTGGCAAAGAGAGCTCTGAGCACCTGGATTGTCCTCCCCGAGGTCATGTTGGGGACAGGGACTATCTCTAACCACTTGGAGTGACTGTCCACCACTACTAAAAATAGTTGACCCTGGAATGGCCCTGCATAGTCAATGTGAATGCGGGACCATGGCGTGTGTGTGGCCTCCCACCGGTGTACTGGTGCATGTGGCACTTCTGGCCTGGATCTCTGGCACGTATAACAGGCCTTGACCCGATCCTCAACCTCCTTGTCCAACCCGGGCCACCAGAGGTAGCTCCTAGCCAGTGCCTTCATCCTGACCACCCCCGGGTGCCCTTCGTGTAAGGAGTCCAATACCCTGGCGCGTAGTGTGGGTGGAATGATGACCCTGCTACCACAAAGGAAGCACCCTTTGTGTGTGGAGATTTCATCGCGTCTAATGAAATAGGCCTGAAACTCTGGTCCCGGGGATTTGTCCTGCCACCCTGTGCAAACCCATGAGTGCACCCTGCCCATGATGTTGTCTGTGGCTGTGTGGCTGGCAATGTCCTTGGCAAGAACTGGGCACTCGGGTAGTTCCTGCAGGGCTAGGATCTGTGTGGCTGGTGCTGGGTCTGGGTCGTGTGTGTCTAGGGGAAGCCTACTTAGACCGTCTGCGTGGCCCATCTTCTTCCCTGGCTTGTGTACCAGCTTGCAATTGTATGCTGCAAGGAAGATGGACCACCGGAGCATCCTGGGGGACAGAATCTGGGGAGTTTGCCTGTCTGTGGTGAACAGGCCCAGGAGTGGTTTGTGGTCCGTGAAGACAGTGAACTCCCTGCCATATAAGTAATCGTGGAATTTCTTGATTCCTGCCACGATTGCCAGGGCTTCTTTGTCTATTTGGGCGTAGTTTCTTTCTGCTCCAGACAGTGTCCTAGAATAGTATGCTATGGGGACTTGTGCCCCGTTGGGCTCAAGGTGGCTTAGGACAGCGCCCACACCATAAGGGGATGCATCGCAGGCGATACAAATGGGCTTGGACTCGATGAAATGGGTTACTGTGGACTTGTCTGACAGCAATGCCTTCAGGGCCTTGAAGCTCTGATCATGGGTGGCCGTCCAGGCCCATGTTGCCTGTTTGTCTAGCAGCCTGTGGAGCGGTTCAGCGCTGGCTGCCTTGTGTGGGAGGAATGTATGGTAGAAATTTAGCAGACCCAGGAATGCCTGAAGCTCTGCTTTGTTCTTGGGTGTGGGTGCTAGTTTGATGGCCCTCACCTTGGATTCTGTGGGGTGGATTCCCCTGGCGTCTACTCTGAACCCCAAAAATTCTGTGGAAGGAACGCCTATGCTGCATTTTTCCTTTTTGAGTTTGAGGCCAGCTGTGCGCAGCCTTGCCAGCACTTCCCTAAGCCTCCCTGCCAGTTCCTCTGCTGATGCTCCTGCGATCAGGATGTCATCAAAATAGGGGCAGACTCCTGGAATGCCCTTGAGTGTCTTTTCCATAACCTCCTGGAAAATGCCGGGAGCAACGCTGACTCCAAACTGCAGCCTGTTCACCCGGAACGCCCCCCTATGGGTTACTATGGTTTGGATGTCAGCTGTTTCCCTAGTGACCGTGAGTTGCTGGTACGCCTGTGCAAGATCGAGCCTTGCAAAAATGGCGCCGCCTTGGAGGGAAGCGAGAACGTGGCTGACCGCGGGAACCGGGTAAGCGTGCGGGTTTAGGGCGCGGTTCACCGAGCCCTTATAGTCGGCGCAGATCCTTATTTCCCCGTTGGATTTGAGGGGGGTCACGATGGGGTTTTCCCACTCCCCTCCATCTACAGGCTCTAAGATTCCCTGGGCCACCAACTTGTCTAGTTCGCGCTCGATTTTGTGTTTGAGCGCAAACGGGACTCGCCGCGGCTGGACCCTAACAGAGGAGACGTTCGAGTTAAGCTTGAACAATATGGGGGCCCCGGTGTACTTGCCTAATGACCCGTCAAAGACGTCGGCGAACTCCCGGCAAACGGCCTCAACGGAGTCCCCCTGGATCCGATGGATCCCGGATACTGAGATTCCCAGGGCCTCAAACCAGTCCAGCCCGACCAGGCTGGCTCTGCGGCCCTCTACCACTACAACGTCCAGGTGCCCTTCGCGACCCTTAAACCCCACTGAAATGGTGGCCTCCCCCTTCACCTTGACCGGCAAATTCTGAAAATCGGTCAGGGTTAATTTAGTAGGCCGTAATTTAATCCGTTGCTTGCTCCGGCTAATTATGTGGTTAAGGGTCTCGTCCGAAATAATCGAGACCGCTGATCCGGAGTCAAGCTCCATGCTGCAAGGGACACCTTGCAAACGGATTGTTAATCTAATTTTGGGTTTGAGCAGCCGGTGGCTACCCGTGTGGATAATGGCCAGCCGGCTCTCGACATAGCCAATTTTTGTTTTGGTGGGGGCCCCAGTACCTTCGAATGGCGGTTCCTCCGGCTGCAGCTCGTGGATCTCCTCTCGGGGCGGCGGCTACGGCAGACGGCGGCTATGTGGCCTGTTTTCTTGCAGGCCCGGCACGTGGCGGACCGGAACTTGCAGAGGCTGCGCATGTGGTTCCCACCACACCCTGCGCACCTCTGGGGAACGGCAGTGTTGCTGGGAGGCCTGGGCCTGTCTGGGCGTCTGGCTCGCTGGTCGGGGGTCGACTTCCGCTGGAGGAGGTCGATGCTCAGGTCGTCCTCCTCTGTGGCCCCTTGCCGGTGGACGCTGGTTGCCTGGTTGCCGGGCCGGGTTCCCTGGCAGGCTTGGACGGCCCCGCAGGCCGCTTCGTGGGCTAGGATGGCGTCCTCGGCTTCCTGGAGAGAGACCTCCTCTCTTTCGAACAGGCGCTCCTGCAACCGCCTGTCGCGTAGGCCGCAAATCAGCCGGTCCCGTAGTCGCTCCTCCAAATTTGTGAACCTGCAAGCGACGGCAGCTTCCCGTAGGGCGGCAAGGAAGTCGGCGCCGGTCTCGTCGGTGCGCTGGTCCCTTTTCTCGAATTGTGACTGTGCGGCCACCTTGGAGCGCCGGGGCCTGAAATGTGCGTTGAGCCTGGCCACGAGGTCTCGGTACGCGACGGTGTTGATGGCCTCCTGGGGGAACAGGTTCGCGGCGACTTCCAGCAGCGCTGGTCCCCCAAGGCAGAGCAGGGCGGCCGCCTTTGCACCATCCTCCGATATCTGATTGAACCGCATGTACAGTTCAACGTGAGCCAGGTAACGGGTCCAGGTTTCGGGGCAGCGGGTCTCGAATTCGTGGGGTTGTCCGGCTCTAGCCATGGTGGCAGTTGGTCGTGGATGTGGCGCTTGGCGTTGCCGGTTCGGCTGGCGGTCGTGGGGGGAAGAAGGAAAAATGCCTTTCCCTTCAGCTCGCGGAGCGTTTCCCCAGTGACTTCAGCTCTTGGTCGGCAGCAATCCCACCTTTGTCGCCACTATTGTGTAGTGGGTCCGACGCAAGAGAGACGCCAGCCGGTGTGTGAGTTCAGCTCTTTATTGGAAGGGGAAGTGAACTGAGGAATGAGGGCTACCTGGCCTCCTTATATACAGTACCTGGCCAGGTAAGCTAACAGCCAATGGGGTTGGCCCTAGGTTTCCCGCCGAAACTGTCCAGGCCAACGCCCCCTGATGGCTGTTGCTATGCAGATGCCTGCATACATAACAGTAGGTGTTTCAACACTAGAGGTTCTTAAGAAGACATTGGACAACCATTTGTCTGAAATGATATAGGGGTTTCTTGTCTGAGCAGGGGGTTGGACTAGAAGGCCTCCAAAGTCCCTTCCAACATTCTGTTATTCTAATTAAATGCGAGCTTATAATTGTCCATCTCTTAAGAATCCAAAGCAAGCATGTTAAGAAAAGTTGAACAATTGCTTCTCTTTAAAAGCATTTCATCCTCAGAGAAGTATTTATGTTGACTGAGGCATCTGTAATAACTTTTTAACCAAAAATTACAGGCCAGGTTGGGGAGGAATCAAGAAGTAGAACACAGAGCTCCCAATAGCCACTCCATTGAGTCTGCCATTCAAGAAGGCTCCTAAAGTGTCTCTGTTCAACTCTGGGATGAAAGAGCAATATTACTTACATTTATTGGCTGCATTTATATATTGTTTTTATGTTTTAATATTTTATTGTACACTTCCCAGAGTCCCTCTGTGAGGGAAATGAACAGTTCTTAAATTAGACAGAGATAGAGACAGAGACAGAGATAGAGATAGGCAGGCAGACAGACACAATATTTATCATCACAACCTCAGATGGGCTCTATGCTGTGCTTCATTGGAACTAAGTTTTCGAGTCTGTCTCTTTTATGTTCTGTCGTCTGCCCTCTTGATTCCATCCCCACAGTTCACCCATATACCACGGGGCAGGTTTTTTTAGATTGTCTGAAGAGGATATTTGTTTGGGATGGCAAAAGTAACCTTGGTCCTTATATACTGCCACACATGCATTCAGCATGAGCTAATTCTCTAAGAGATATTCTGCAAGGGAGATATTCTTCAGGATTGCAGTCATGCATCTCCCAACTGACTTATTCCTCTGGCCAGCTCAAATACTAAGTACGGGTACTCCTTGACTTACGACCATAATTGACCCTGGAATTACCATCATTAAATTGGGACCTGTCGCTAAGTGGATTGCTGTATGATTGTGCCCAATTTTACAAACTTTTTTGTGGCACTTGTTACGTGCATCATCACACTTGTTAAATGAATGCCATGATTAAGCAAACGCAGCAGTTGCTAAGTGAACCAATGTTCACAACAGATTTTTTTTTAAAAAAAAAACACTGGTTTCTGTCAAAAAAAGATCATAAATTGCAATCATGAAACCATGGGATGCTGCAAACTGCCATAAAAGCAGGCCGGTTACCAAGCACCCGAATATGTTCACGTGACCATGGGAGGGTCCCAGGCCTTGGAACTTCATAAATAGCCTGTCATAATATTAAACAAAAGGGATGCGGTGGCTCAGTGGGTTAAGATGCTGAGCTTGTCGATCAGAAGGTCGGCAGTTTGGCGGATCAAATCCCGAGTGCTGTGTAACAGAGTGAGTGCCTGTTACTCATCCCAGCTTCTGCCAACCTAGCAGTTTGAAAGCACATAAAAATGCAAGTAGAAAAATAAGCACCACTACGGTGGGAAGGTAACAGCGTTCCGTGCGCCTTTGGCGTCTAGTCATGACGGCCACATGACCATGGAGACGTCCTCGGACAAACGCTGGCTCTTCGGCTTTGAAATGGAGATGAGCACCGGCCCCTAGAGTCGGAAACGACTAGCACGCATGTGCGGGGGAACCTTTACCTTTACCTTTAATATTAAACAGTTACTAAGTGACCAACTGTCAGTCAAGGTCTACCTATGCTTGGCTTTAAAGAAATCAGGGCCCTTACCTTTCTTCCACGATTTATTTATTTATTCCATTTTGTTTTTGTTTTGCTCGCAACATTACAGACCATCAGAGAAGATAGAAGGAGAACTTATTATTAAACATTAGTCTTCCTTCAACAGTTATGGCCTGCTGGCCTGCCAAAGGCAAATCATCTTTTCTCTGCTGCTATTGTATTTGCCAGCCCTGATTTAACTGAGACAGACCCGCCTTCCTCCCATGTACTAAATATACCCAGCAGATAAAACGAGTGCTTAAAAATAAGAGGAAGCCCCTTTTAAAGTATAAGTAGGCTCCATTTGTTTACCCTGTAACACAGAAATCTCCATGGATCTGTTTTAAATGATCTGAAGAGGCTAAGTGTCTGAAAAGGCCATGCTTTTTGCTCCTCTCTGAGAATATTTATCATATAGCCCTTCATCTGAGCAAAACAGCACAGTTGGGAACCAAAGACGTGGATATGATTGGGGTAAACTGTAGGAGTGACACAGAAATATGATTTTCATTCTCCTTTAGTTCTTTTGCTCTATTTTGTAAAACACGGTCTTTTCTTGCTTTACATTTTGTACTGTTTGTATTCTGATATGGCCTAATGAATAATCAAAAAATTATTATTCATATATTATTACGGTTCGTCATACCATCAATCAGATGTTCAGATTGGATTTGGAATTTTTATCCATCTATGGAGTCCTTCCCAAAAATTATAATGAATACATTATTATTTTAATCAATAAATCATTATTGTATAAAAATATGATGTTCGCCTTGATTTGTGGACAAATAAATTAGCAATAGAATCTTACTATAATTTCAGTCTCAAGAGTTTTCTGTTTCCTGGCTGTTTCAATACATTTATTACCCAGAGCTCTATCTACTGGCACGCTCAGCTTCACTATTGCTAATATGCAACAGGGCCAGCAATATACTTAACGCTGCAGTTCAGTGAAAACTGCAAAGTAGGTACAACTTTATATATTTATAAAGATATTACAGTTGCCATAAAGCTCTAAAAAGTTGAGTATTGTTTCAACTAAAAGCTTTTAAAAGCAAAATTTCAAAATCTGATGTGAAACTTGAAAGCTACAATATGCACTATCTATTATATTTATCATTTTGGCTATGTGTTGTTTCTATTTAAATGATAGAATAATCCTAGCCAGTGTTTTAGTAACCCAAATTTGTAGGCCAAAGCTTGCCACAGTTACGGAAAAAAAATAGTCACAAAGTTTTATAAGATACACATTTTTCCTACCAATGCCTCACTGAGTGAAGGGTACTTCCCTGCTGCCTTGAAACAGGCGGTGGTAAGGCCCCTCCTCAAGAAACCGGCACTGGACCCAGCTGTTTTAAACAACTTCCGTCCTGTCTCCAACCTTCGCTTCCTTGCGAAGGTCGTTGAGAGCGTGGTGGCACGACAGCTCCCTTTGAACCTGGAGGAAGCTGAATATCTAGATCTGTACCAATCGGGTTTCAGACCAGGGCACAGCACGGAGACGGCATTGGTCGCGCTGGTGAATGATCTCTGGCGGGCCCGAGATAGAGGTTATTCTTCTGTCCTGGTCCTATTAGATCTATCAGCGGCTTTTGATACCATCGACCATGGTATCTTACTGCGTCGTCTTGAGGGGCTGGGAGTGGGAGGCACCGTTCTGCGTTGGTTCTCCTCCTACCTCTCGGACCGTTCGCAGACGGTGTTGGCAGGAGGGCAGAGGTCAAGCCCTAGGCCTCTTAATTGTGGAGTGCCTCAGGGTTCGGTGCTCTCGCCCCTCCTGTTCAACATCTATATGAAGCCGCTGGGAGAGATCATCCGTAGCTTCGGGGTGAAATATCATCAATATGCTGATGATACCCAGCTATTCATCTCCACCCCGAACCAACCCAGTGATGCCCTTGATGTGATGTCCCGTTGTCTGGAAGTGGTACAGATTTGGATGGGAGAAAACAGGCTTCGACTCAACCCGGCCAAGACTGAGTGGCTGTACATACCGTCATCTCGTTTAGTCCAAGAGGTTCCATCTCTGACTATAGGAGGAGAGATGTTACCTCCCATTGATAAAGCACGCAATCTGGGCGTCCTCCTAGATTCACGACTCAGTTTTGAAGATCACATTGGAACCGTGGCTAGGGGGGCATTTGCACAGATTCGTCTTATATACCAATTGCGCCCCTTTTTGGACCGAGATGCCCTACGTACAGTCACCCACGCACTCGTTACCTCCCGTATTGATTACTGTAATGCTCTCTACATGGGGCTGCCCTTGAAGACCACCCGGAGGCTTCAGCTGGTGCAGAATGCAGCTGCACGGGTTGTGATGGGAGCTCCCCGATACTCCCATATTACACCCCTCCGGCGTGAGCTGCATTGGCTACCAGTTGCCCTCCGGGTGAGATTTAAGGTGCTGGTACTTACCTTTAAAGCCCTACATGGCTTAGGTCCGGGATACTTGCAGGACCATCTGCTGCCGGGAATAAATTCCCATCGTCCAGTACGCTCACACAGAGAAGGCCTCCTCAGGGTACCGTCAGCTAGGCAATGTCGGCTGGCGACCCCCAGGGGGAGGGCCTTCTCTGTGGGAGCACCAACCCTATGGAATCAGCTCCCCCCTGATCTTCGGATAGCCCAAAACCTCCAATCCTTTCGCCGCGGCCTCAAAACACACCTGTTCCACCAAGCTGACCTAGACTGACAGGCATTTTAATTAATTTATATTTAGTATTTTTAATTCATTTTTAAATTCTCTAATTTTTTATTGCACTGATGTTCTCAATTTCATTTTATCTTGATTTATGTACTTATTATATGTTTTATTGTTAGCCGCCCTGAGTCCTTCGGGAGATAGGGCAGGATATAAATCCCATCAATAATAATAATAATAATAATAAATAGCACATTATTTAATTATACAAATATTAATCAGCCTGCAAATATATATATCCAACTTTGCATATTTGCCAATTATTAACAATAATCTTTTATTATTACACATAATTTGCTTGATAGTCTAGCATTTTGCACACTTCTACTAATGTCGTTGGAGGAAATTTAGATGCATGATAACACCTTTTAAAAGTCACCAATAATTATTCAGAGAAAATAGAGCTAAAAATGTGTTACATGAAGCATAATGAACGATGAGATAATTTGTAAACCAAATAATGTTGCAGGGGAGATTACGTATGGAGGACGAGTTACAGATGCTTGGGATCAAAGGTGTCTTCGCACAATCCTAAAGAGGTTTTTTTCTCCTGAAACTTTAGAAGAGGAATATAAATATTCTGAATCAGGTAAATACATTTTGAGTTGCAGATATCTGACATCAGTGAAAGCTTGTATTAAACTAATTTCAATTGCTCAATGATTCAATTGTGTGTGAGAAGAATAAAAATAATTACTGGTGTTACATTCTTGATTGTAAACATAATGATTTTTATGTGCAATAATACACAATTTGAGGTACGTTGGCCTCCTGTCACCAGAGCACCCTCAAAAGGACTCACTAAAAAATTTTAAGCTATAATTTTCAATGTCAGTAAAGGAAAAATAAATACCGTATATAGGTAGTTGATTACTTTAAAAAAATGGACATAATCTTATTAAAAACAGGTATACCTAATTTCATTTTAAATTAATACAATTTCATGTATTCAGTGGTATATTTCAGATTCTCATGATTTAATCAGTTCCCTAAGAGACTGCAATGTATTCTTATTCACCCACAACTGCTTATGTGCCACCTATCCTTTTGTTCATCCATTTAGTCCTCCTGGTGTTTCTATATTATAAGGAACTGGACATATGTTAGAATATTCTCTCTCAATTTCTCAGAATCTGATTGTTATAGGTATCAGCAGGGCTTTTTTTCTCATAGAACGCTCAGAACGGAGTTCCAGCACCTTTTTCGGATGGAAACTTGTAGGGTAGGCAAGGCAGATTGTATGACATGTGTGAGTTCCGGCACCTTTTTCTTTTACAAAAAAAGCACTGGGTATCAGTATGTGGCTATTTTTTGGAGATTATTCCCAGTCAAAAAAGTCAACATCTTCAGATCATCCAGCTGCCATTTTTAAACTTTTCCCTGAATTCAGAAGAGCTAAACTATAAAGTTAAATGAAGAGAAGTATCTTAGAAATTCGGTGGTTGAGTTTCTATACGTTAAAATATAGAAGATCTTGCCCTTGTGGTGCAGTATTTCCTTCTGTTCCTTTCAAGGTCAGCTGCAATCGCTCCTTTTGCTAGTGAGCTAAATAGAGCACATCGTCACAGCACAATGGTTTATTAGCTCTGCGTATGGCAAATGCATCGCCAGCATCCTTATTCCCAGACTTTTGAGTGCAAATGAGTGATGTCTTCTAGATGAGGATGTGATGTTACTTTACTCAACTCCTTTCATACCTCCCGATTCCAACTGTGTTTGACTTTAGTTTTCTTTTTTTTTTTTGATGCAATATGTCATTGGGTTCCAATTTTTTTCAAAATAAAAGCTTCCGGAAGAATTCTACCTGCATAGGTAAAAATTTGTTCCATGAGCTTATGTTTATTCCCTACTGCTCTTTTGCTGAGTTTATTTCTCAGTAGATCCAACTCAAAAAGTCTTCTTTAAAAATAAAAAATAAAATGGAATCTCTCGCATACTGTGGTTAGACATTTCTAAGCCCATATTGTATTTGGTGGGTGGGGGGGCACCATTATTAGCAAAATGTTTTATTCAGCTATTTTAAATTATAGTCGTCCATCAGTGGTTTCTTGGTAGGAGCTCAAGGCAACTTTTTTTCCCCTTCACTAATTTGCTTTTTCAGGAGCAGTACTTGTTTCCTAAGAAGCAAGTGGTTGATCAAAAGCATATACAGACATCAGGTGTCTTTATTGGTATATAGAGGAACATTTACATATAGGTACCATTACTTGAATAAAGCAAGTAGGTACTGATTAGTGCAATTAATGAATCCTACAAAATGGCTGTGTTATTCAAATTTACACTATTCAAGGTGATATTTCTATGGAAAACATGATGATTCATTCCAGCTGAACAGAAAGATTTTCAACATATTTTTTTCTATTTATACTAATTACAGCAAAGGACAAAAATAATATAACTTAAATGAATGGTTAGCAAAGTCATAGAGTAATTATGGAAAGCAGTATTAAAAAAAACAATTCTACCATAGATTCAGGCATTCCAACATGTCCTATTTTAATGTTGCTAACACCCTGTTTATGTTCAATTACATCAAATCTTTGGTCTAACATAATTACAAGCATCTTCTTTTTAAAACTTGTACTGTTTTCCTCTAACATGATCTTCTTTTCCTCCAATTTGTGCACATGAAAATTAACAGCATCTAACCCCGCCACCCCGCCACAACTGTATGCGCTTGCACCCGTGCTAGTCTTGCATTGACTAAATTTTGAGTCATATTAAGCACAACCTGGTATCAATTTATGATTCACACTGTGTCAAATATTGCATTATTTGAATTTGCACTGGTCATGATCTACCTGTATACAGAGTAGGGAATGATCACCAAGACAGACTCAGCAAAATGAGAAGTCCTTTGTGTCCATTTCATACATGACTAGCAGAATGAAGCGTCACAGAATCGTCAAGGCTCTTGAGATTGATAGAAATACAGATCAGTATTATTTCATTTTATTGAAGAAATCTCACGTGCCTGCTTTGAAAATCACTGGAAGAGTACAAGCATTTGATTTTACCGTATAATTTTTCAATTAGAGCTGCATGTTGAAGTTATTGATAGAAATGTTCCAGTCCAGTTCACTAGAAAGCCGGCTGCCTCTACACATTCTCACAATGACTACATATTTTACAAACCTTAGTAGGAGAATTGAGGTCTATTGGATTATCTAAACGTAAGGCGTAACGCAAATATAAAGCTCTGAAAACTCCTGTAAGGCTTGACCTACCCATTGTCTTTTAATCCCAATAGAGACATTCTGACTTTTAAAATAGTCAAATATAATCTAGTAATTGGAACCTTTAACATATGTTTGGCCATCTCCTTTGCTTGCAGTGAAGAAGAAAATGTGCAGCTCACCTTCCTACAAAGCCTGCATTCCCACCCTCTGTTTATTCTCAGTTGAGCATTCGGGCACATCTATCTCCTAACTTGCTCTCTCTGATCTAATCTCAGTTCATTTGGAAACAAACAGTTACATCTCATTACCAATATGAAGGTTAGGTTCTTAACGAGCCACCCTTGTGAATAGTTTCCTCGCAGTTTCAGTTGTACTCGTTGCAGGTTTTTATTATAGTTCATCCTCTGGTCTTGCCCTTCAGAGCATTTGCGTTGATTTCATCCTCCTACTCTTCCTTGCTAGCTGTTGAGCAAAACATGGTCTGTTTCTCCCTGGCATTAATGCTCCGCAAATTAAGAGTGTATTTTTTGTACAATAAAAGACTTTACTCCACGCTGTTAGTGTGGGTGATCAGGTAATTCACCTTTGCCTCCTGTCATCGGGGTGCAGGTATCTATGTGTATATCTATCTCAATCAGGAGTGTTTCAGGTACTAATTTGAGCCTGAGCTGCCCAAGCGTCCCCATCCTCATAAAACACCATCAGAGAAAATGTTAACACTATTGGTCTTAATTAACATCAATGCCAAGCATAGTTTGTACCCTGTCTGAATAGGTTCTGTGCTGCTCGCTCTCTCTTAATCCAAAAACTGGAGAAAATTCAGCCCTTGGTCCACTCTGCTTTTCTCTACATGCGTCCGCTGATTTTCTCTGAAAAAAACTAAAACTGCTGAAACCTGCTGAAACGATCTTGAGAACGTCCTCCACAGTGTTTAAAACAGTAATAACTTCCCAAGGGCTCCAGAGAGCTTGTGCCTTTCCCGGGGCCTAAATTCTGTTCTCCTATTTTTATTTTCCCAATTAGTTATCTACGGTGTTACCTGTTTTTAGCTTTTCTACTTCTAGCTACTTCATTTTTCTGCCACCCTAGAACTTTTAAAAATCCTTCTCCACTTTCGATCTATCTTTCTTTCTTTCTTTCTTTCTTTCTTTCTTTCTTTCTTTCTTTCTTTCTTTCTTTCTTTCTTTCTTTCTTTCTTTCTCTTTCTTTCTTTCTCTTTCTTTCTTTCTCTTTCTTTCTTTCTTTCTTTCTTTCTTTCTTTCTTTCTTTCTTTCTTAGAGGAAAATTATGAATTATAAAATTATAAAATGCTTAGACAATTTCTAAGATAGATGTTTGGGAAGTTATTTTTCACTATTTGAACTCCTGTAACTTTAGGGAGACCTAATCTGGCACATATCATCTAGAGTGGTAGAATGTTCTCTGAAAGCTAGCAGTATGATATTAATTATTAAAGTTGTATCTACATAAAATTGCATCTAATGGAATATATGAAATTCTTATTGTGTTTGTTTTTTTAAAACATTTCTATTTCTTTTCAATAAAACAGGAATATATTTTGCCCCTGTGGCTGACAGTTTGCAAAACTTTAAGGAGTATATTGAAAACCTTCCTTTGATTGATGACCCAGAAATATTTGGAATGCATGAAAACGCCAATTTAGCATTCCAGGTGTGAATATGCTAAAAATAAATGTTCAAAACTAATTTAAGATAATTGTGTTCTACAGCTCAGTGTAAAAGGACGACTTTACTCATGTATAGTCAGTTGCACAAAAATAACAAGCAGTATTAAGCATTCAGTGCAGAATTCCTAAAATGTGACCATCCCTGAAATATTACTAAGATAATTCTCAGTCATGTAAAGGGTTTTCTTTTCAGTTATTTTAAAACCTATTATAATGTATGCTATACATATTTCATTACCAATAATATTTATACCAATAATATTGCCATATCAATTTTAAATTTTGCTTAAGCAGAAGAATAACTTCAGACTTACACCGACAGTCTGCAGTATTCTTGTTAAATAAAATCACGCTCTCTAACATCTAAAGGAGTTTCTCTGAGGTTATTTTAAATCATTCATTGAAAAGCATCTTAATTATTCTCCATGGAATAACCAACATTCTAAACTCCACCATCTCCTAGTTCTCTCGGCATGGGGCAGGTCACTTTTACAGTTGGCAGAAACCCGAAGCAATCTGCAAACAGAAAAAATCCACTCTTGCAGCCTAAAATACAAAATCTTAGTTCAAGGGCAAGATTTCCCGGGGAGTATTTCAGGTATCTGTCATCTGTTATACAGCCTGGATGAATCCTTGTGTAATATGAATATAATAAATTATTAGGGTTGATTGCACAGTCAGACAGATGTTTAGACTGGATTTGACATTTGTATCCACTTATCAATAATACTATTAGGTACACAAAAATGTGAAATCTTTTCTGCCAGTTCTTTTGTTGGTGTTGGCCTTCATGTGCATGAAGTTCTTCCCAAGAACCTAGGATGTCATGTATCAGGAGCATGACCTTTTGAAATTGACAGATGAAAATTTTGTCAATGTATGGATTTTCTAAGTGCTCATTCTCAACTAATTTTTCAACTCTATGTTTCCATTGTTGGTAGGTACATGATAATTTTTACAGATATTCCAATGAATCAATTTGACAACTATTATGTCATTGTTTATAATCAGTTTGCGTGATATTTCTGCACCACTAGAGTATGTAATCTAATTTTCTTCCATTTCTTTACGTAATCTGCACTTTGAATCGTTTGATGATTTTTTCAGTTCTGAGTTTGAATGCGCTACTTTGAAAAGCTTGCTCTTGCACATCCAAAATCAAGCCCTGGTTTCATTTCTTTATATTCTGGCAGGTCATGGACAATTTTTATAAAAAAAAATTGAGAGGAAAGTGCATAAGGTAAAACCTGACAATGACTTACGGTTGGAACATTAAAAAAAGAAACTGAAGGTTTGATTTTGGGTGCACCATAGCAAGCTAGTTTAATTAATGCAGTCAAATGGGTGGGAACATAGAATTGAAAAAATAGTTGAGAATGAGCAGGTTAAAATATTGTAGGATTTCCAAAATAAACTGTGGCTGAAAAGAAGAAAATGTGGTTAGTTGATGTAGCAATATTAGGAGACAGTAGAATTGAAGACAAATAATTGGAGAAGATCACAAAGTATCGAGATCTTAAAATGAAAATTGGAAAATTATGGCTTAAACTAGCTGCGGTGGTCCCAATGATTATGGACACGCTGGGTGCCATACCAAAAAATCTTGGACAACACTTAGAAAATATGTATGTTGATAAATTTTCCATCTGTCAATGACAAAAGTCCACCTTGCTTGGATTCACTCCTATGCTACACTGATATATTACAATATCCTAGGTCAGGGGTCGGCAACCTAAAAAAGAAAAAGAGCCACTGGGAACCGGTTCCATCACAAATTAAAAAAAGAGGGAGCCGCGTGCGTGTGTCCATGCACGCGCATGCGCAAAAAGGTTTTTTGCGCATGCGTGGACGCACGCGGCTGCCATTTTTTTAAAAATGAGATGGAACCTGTTCCCGGTTGCCCGATGGCGACGGCCCGTCTGCAAAGCTGCCGCTTTCGGCAGCTTTGCAGACGGGCCGTGGCAGCTTCCGCAAAGAGCGGCGCCCCTGCCCATTCTGAGAGGTGCGCGCGCACCTCTCCGAACGACCGGAGGTGCGCACGTACCTCCGCGCGAATGGGCAGCGGTGCCGCTCTTTCAGGAAGCCCGCCGCGGCCCGTCTGTGAAGCTGCCGAAAGCGGCAGCTTAGCAGACGGGCCGCGGCAGCTTCCGCAAAGAGCGGCGCCCCTGCCCATTCTGAGAGGTGCGCGCGCACCTCTCCGAACGACCGGAGGTGCGCGCGTACCTCCGCGCGAATGGGCAGCGGTGCCGCTCTTTCAGGAAGCCCGCCGCGGCCCGTCTGTGAAGCTGCCGAAAGCGGCAGCTTAGCAGACGGGCCGCGGCAGCTTCCGCAAAGAGCGGTGCCCCTGCCCATTCCGAGAGGTGCGCGCGCACCACTGCCCGTTGGAAGAGGTGCGCGCGCACCGGGTGGCTGGGAGCCGCAAGAGACGGCTCAAAGAGCCGCATGCGGCTCCGGAGCCGCAGGTTGCCGACCTGTGTCCTAGGTGATGACGAGATTCTCAGTCATCCAGGTCATGGTTGTCCCAAAGATGGTTTTCAAAAGGCAAGTGGAGTTTCTTTATTTTTTCCTTGAAGGCATTTCACTTCTCATCTAAGAAGCTTCTTCAGTTCAGAACCTTTGGGACAACATTCTAGATCAGACATGTCAAACACAAGGCCTGGGGGCCAGATCCGGCCCGCGAAGTGGTTTCATGTGGCCCGCGAAGCCATCCTGGAAACAGTGAGGGAACGGCACCCACTGCCTTGGCCCTGGCCCAGAGACCCTCCTTCTGCCAGAGACCCTCAGATCTGTCTCACTCCTGCCCAGGCCCCCATAGGCACCCTTGATGCGAACGATGTAGAGCTGGCCATGCCCACCCAGTAGGCCGTACACACTCTAGCCACGCCCACCCAGTAGGCCACGCCCACTCAGACCATACCCACCCGGCCTCCTGAGGGCAACCGCAATGCTGATGCGGCCCTCAATGAAATTGAGTTTGACACCCCTGTTCTAGATTCTTGGGAAGAACTTGATGTGTATGCAGCCAACACCAGCTAATAAACTGGCAGCTATGATTTCACATTTTGTGTGTATAATAATGCCAATTTATTACATGCAACTTAAAAATAAGGAACAATGCAAAAGCCACAAAAATTGTACAAGACAAAAAACAGGAGCAAATAAGTAAACTCAGAGGGGCACAGAAAGGAAGAAAGAACTTGAGTTTTTCCTTAAAAACAAGATATATTATCTTACAGTAAATCATTTCATTTATCTATAATGTTTTCCAGTAAGGAAATGGAGTATTAGGCAGAAATAATATAGTAAAAACACAGACACTTGGTGATAAAGAGCTCATTTTGATGATGTTAGTTTGGGTGATGAAATGTCTGCAAGAAAACTACCAAGCTCAGAGAGCCTCATATCAAAATTTGTTCCTTCAAGACTGAGGAACTGGTTTTAAAAATGTTAATGATAGTTGATGGTATATCAGTCATAAACAAATGAAGGATATAATAAGCTTAAAGCTCAACATTTTGAAAAACATTTCACAAGATGTACATAGCATAAGAAATTATGGCTCTTCAGAATGAGCAAAAGGTTTAAAAAATTCTTTTGCTAGAAGGTAATTACATAAGACCATTAAATATGAATTTAACCTTCATCATTAAGGCTACTTTTGATGCTATATTCTAAAAAGGTATTGGATCATTAAGTTAATAACATGTAGATTGATTGTCTTTTCTTCAACTGAAAGCTTTAAAATTATTTACTTGACTGAGTTGCCAAGTAAGTTTTATTCAGGTTTAAATACTTCTGTTGATTAAAGAATCAAAATGAGAAAGCTAATATGAATGCATTTTATAAGCAGTTTCAAAGACCAAAGGAGAAAAATATATTGTGTGATGATTTTCACATAGAACTATTTTTTATGATTGAAATCTTCAGCTTTATAAAAAAAATTAGTGTGCTTTCATAGTTATGGTGAAATTAAACAAATAGGCAAATTTATGGAAAGAAATCTTTCAGTTTTAAGTGTCAGCCATTTTGAATATGGGCCTCTACAAAAATTACTATCTTTCATATTTTCTCTTTTTTACAGCGAAAGGAAACTAATACTCTGATTACTACAATACTTGATGTACAGCCACGAACAACAGCCCAGGGATCAGGAAAAAGCAATGATGAGATTGTTCATGAGCTTGCTAGTTCAATCCTTGCTAAAATTCCTGGTATGAGAATCACTGCTTACTTTTCATAATATCAGGAATTATCTTTTCTTATTCCCTTATGTACAAAGTATTCTGTTATCTCAGTTAAACAATCACTTTCCAGATATTCACACTGATATAAATTATCTATCTTTAAGAAGTAGTCTATTCTCTAACCATTCCCTAACCAGCATGGTGAGTAGGATTCAATACTTTTTGTTTATATTGTTTATATTGAACACAAGGATATTGACATCTGCTGGGGGTGGGGAGTAATATGACAGTGTGATCGGAAGCTCTCCTCTATAGACATCAGTGGAAGTGGAGAAAAGTTTAGAGGAGGGGGAAAAAGAATTGAAGAGAGACATGGTCTCTGAGGTAAAATATTTATTTGTTTGTATTATATACCGTAAGTAGAGATATTAGGGTCATCTTCAACAACAAACAAGCTTATACAGAAGGGGGTTTTTCAACTGAAACTAATATAACAAGAGATTCCTTTCAATAAATAAAAAAATATCTTAGTTCTTTGTATACATTGGCTGGGGAAATATATCAGTCTCCTAAACTATTATAACAGCAAAATCCATTTAAAAATATATATTCTCCAGTATACTGTATATTACAAGGTAATTGGAACATAATTTAAGATGAGTAACTTGGTAATTTGCTTATCTGCTGTCTAAGATCATGTTATTTTAGTAAAATCTGTGCTACTCAAGGTTCACAGAGAATTAATTTGTTTCTTTTGTTCTTCATGTTTAATATTGAGAAAATAAACGAAAACTAAAAAACATGACAATCATTTCAGGAAACATCTTGTAACTAAGAATAGGGATGTAGAATGAAAGTAATCTTCAGACTGTACCTTGTTTCTATAATCACGATATAGACATTGTGCTGGACTTTGCCATGGATTTTGCAGACTGCTTTGGGAAATGCACAAAATAAAATCTTCACCCTGAAAAATGCTTGTCAGGCCATTTGTGGTTTGTATGCTTCTGTTCTGCAGACTCTGAATACAGTTGCTATAAGGCAATAAGCAGTAATCAGCATAATGGTTTTATTTAATGCAGATTAAAACTAATTTAATTTTAGGTTCCTTTAAAAAACAACGTACGATATGATATTGCTATTGATAAGCCATTTTTGAGGGGATGATCGGTGGTCTTAATTGAGGCAAGTTATTCTTTTAAGTGCATATCTGCAAATATTCTTAATGAGCTGAATAATTATTTTGAAAAAACATAGTTAATTGATAAGACCTGTTAATGTCAGCCCTATTAAATAGTTGGCTGTCTATTCTGATTGTAACTTGGGTTATTACAGTCCAGAAACAGAATGTAACTTAAATCCACTTGCCAGAACTCCATTCGGCAGCTTCTTGTATGTGTTTATTCAAATATACTGTAAAATCTGTATCTACTTACTCTGTTCATAGAATTTTGCACTGCTTTCCAGAATATGCTAGTGTGTCTGAACATTTGAAATAAATGCTTAGGTTTGTTCCTTTGTTTTGCTTCATTAGCAAAGGAAGTCACCTAATATTTTCTTCCAAAGATGTTTGTTTAATCTGGAAAATGCCCTATCTAGCAATTGCATCCAGCAATTTTTGGGGATATACTGTACTGTTTGTTAACTCAGTATATTGCATATAGTTCAGTGCTATACTGTAGCTGTCTCATTTGTCTAATTTTCCAATGGTTTTCTTCAAAATTTCCAACAAAAGGCCCCGCTTTTATTGAAATAAGCCCCCTTTCTTTTTAAAGAGATCACCTGTGTTTATACAATATATTAAAACACAAAAAAACCAACTACTTTGTTCTAATAACTATTCTAAGGGAATGTCAGAACTGACAGGAGGAAGGGAAAAAAGTCTTTCTTATGATTCCTTCCTTCCCTGTATACACAGAGATAATTTTAGTTGAAATTTATAGAATGTAGAAAAGTGTCATTATTATTGTTAGAAGTAGAAACTGTATTTTAGCATTTTAAGATCCTCTGAGTCTGCCAAAGGAAATCTTACATTGCAGGACACAGGATATTTTTTTTTTTAAAAAAACACCTTCATTTCCTTGAAAGGATACCAGCTGTTTTAAATTCAGGATTGGTCGTGTTTTTTAGCCCACCAAGCCTTGGAAAATCTAGGAAGACTATTTTATTTTGTTTTATTACTTGATTTGATTTTAGTATTACCCACTATGAAAAATTATGGTTGTCATGCTTCCCTGATTGATATATTATCTCGTAAAACAATTTGATTTGGATCTCTGCGGTGGTGTGTGAAGTTGGTGCCCAGAATGCCCTTGAAAGCATGGCCTATTTCCTACTGGAGTGCAACATTCTCAGTTGTGGCAGTCAGCTGGTTCGCACCACTTTGGCAGAACCGGTAGCTATAGTAATTTTTTGTTGCCCAGCCCCAGAACAGACGTCCGGAAGCGGCATCCACACAGAGAATCAGTTGTTCACATATTTGAATCCCATCACCTCTGGCTGAAGGGGACATTAAGAAGTCAAAACCAAGGCCAGGAAGACTAATTGCCGGTTGCTCTATGCTTTTATGCAGTGCCATTAAATGATTCCCTTTAGGACGGCTGGCAGTAAACTTTCTGAATTTAAGAGAACCTGGGGATTAGATGCTTAGCCATCACCAAAGGCTTAGGTAAATGCCTTGGTCAGCATCTCTTTTGGTGTCAAAGCCTCTTAACAATAAAAGTAAATTCTAAGTTGGTGTGAAATCTTAGTTGTTGAGCACATCCTATATTTCCTGCTGGCCCACAAATCTCTCCTCAAATCAGCTAGTAGCTGATTTTAAATATGTGGTACCTAACTTTCGAAAAGATGAAAACAATGTTGTTGTTTTGCAGAAAAGCTGGACATGGATCTTGCTGCAGAGGTACTTTTTGCGAGGGATAGCAAAAGTCGAATAGATTCTCTAACGACGGTCCTTGGGCAAGAAGTAGATCGTTTTAATAACCTTCTCAATCTGCTGAGGGTATAAAAACATACGTTTCTTAGTTAATGGAATAAATGCTGAAGTTATGAATTTGTTGGATTTATATTAAGACTACCATGCACTGAGAACCAAGGATTTAAACAAAATGTTTCTCTAATCATGTGTTCTACCATTCTTCCATTCTACCAAAAAAGTAAATAAATTGGAAAGAAGAGATACTCTCTATCTGGAAAGCAGAAATACTCTCTGCAGAGAAACTACAGATACTTTCTATTGGAAAGCAAACATATTCTCTGAGGGGGATGGGCAGTTAAGAAATATGAAATTGGATCAGACATGTCAAACTTGCAATGTCACATGACGTCGTGCATCGTATCAGGACTATTTTGCCATTGCCAGCAATGGGGTGGGCACGGCTTCTGTGTGACACGTTCGGCCCGTGGGCTGGCAGTTTGACACCCTTGAATTAGATAGATAGATAGAGAGAGAGAGAGAGAGAGAGACAGACAGACAGACAGACAGACAGACAGACAGACAGACAGACAGACAGACATATGTAAGACTGAGTGTTGCTAAATAATACCTGTGACATCATTGTGACTTAGCAAGCCTAGTTTAGTAGTTTGTCTGTGTTATTCCTTTCACTATATATGGCATTACAGACAATCCTCTACTTGCAACCATTCATTTAGTGACCATTCAAAGTTACGGCAGCACTGAAAAAAATTGACTGAACAACTGATCTTTGCACTAATGACTCTCACAATGTCCCTGTGGTCATATGATCAAACCTTGGATGCTTGGGGCAACTGTCATGGATTTACAATGGTTGCAGCCTCCAAAGGTCACGTGATTGTTACTGCAGCCTTCCCAGCTGACTTCCAATTAGCAAAGACAAGGGGGGGGAGGGAACTGAATTCCTTAACAACCATGTGATATACTTAACAGCTGTGGTGCTTTGCCTATTAACAACAGCAAAAAGACTGTGAAATCGGGCATGTCTCAATTAACTGCCTTGCTTAGCAATGGAAGTTCTGGTCCCAACTGTTGCCATAAATTGAGGACTACTCTAATTTATATACTACTAAAGTTCTCTTGTCTGTTTGTAAGCTTCCATTAGGCCAAATGATTCACCATAAGACAACAATTTTTGAATCATGGTACAGGGAGTCCTTGACATGACCACAATAGGGACCAGAATTTCTGTTGCTAAGCAAGGCAATTGTTCTGTGAGTGGCACCCAATTTTGTGACATTTTTGCCATGGTTGTTAGGCACATGCACTCATGAAGTGAATCTGGCTTCCCCTATTGACTTTGCTTGTCAGAAGCCAGCTGGGAAGTCACAAAAGGCAATTGTATGACCCCAGGATGCAACATCTGCTGTAAATACATGCTGGTTGCCAAGCAGCTGAATGTTGATCACATGATCATAGGCACAATGCGACAATTCTCTGTGTGAGTACTGGTTGTTTTTCTACTGCTGTTTTGACTTTGAACAGTTGCTAAACAAATAGTTGTAAGTCAAGGACTATCTATATCTCATATTCTCTCATTTAAAGATTTTGCTACAAAATCCAGGACTTGTGTATAATTGGAATTTCAAAGATCTTCACACCAGTTGTATTCACAGAGTTCTGGCTGCTGCAGCATCGCTGTAGTCAGTTATGGTCATGTGATCATGATTTCCAACATTCTGTCAGCTTCCCACAACAAAGTCATTTGGGAAGCAAGCAGGAAGTCCGAAGCCCCTCCCACTCTTACTGCAGCAGGAAATAATTTCTGGCTAATAAAGATTGTTATGAGGGCTGCATGGGAGAAATGCTGCTTTCATAGAATGCAAGAATATTGTCATTGGAAAGAATGCACTAACCTTGTAAAAAGAGAGTGACAAATCAGGAAAACAGTTCCAAGAATTATCTCACTATTTTCACAGGCATATACTTTTACTGACAGAAAAATTTCATCCTTATTTCTCAGAACATTGGTCAAGCCAGGTTAGTTTTCCTGGCTTCCTTTAATTGAAGGTGGTTAAGACAAGATAGTTGCATTTTTGTCTTTTCAAACAAATATGGTAGATAGTTTCCATTTATTTATGGAACGGGGATAAAAACTGTTGGGAAAACCTCTTATAAACATAGATAATATAAAGTAGATGATCAAAGCAGAAAAATCAATCTGAAGATTTTAATTGATGTCATTGGAGCTAATTTTCAAACAAATCAATTCAGATTAAGACTGTAAGAAGGATCGCTTTGTTTGAGTTCATCATTGTTTGATGCTTGATTCTGTATGCTCATCCTTTGCCTTAGCTTGTTATATATTATTTTGTGCAGAATTTGTTAAAATTTATTTTAACTATACACAACCCTGAGGATTTTTCCTGAAAGACCAGTGAAAAATTCTCTGAATATATTTTGGTTTCAATATCATCTTATTTATGCCTTATTTATACTGCTTTGTTTTGCTGTATTTTTAGTAAAATATTATAAAATACTGGATAATTTTCATTTTAAACTGAGAAATGGAATGAATATTCACACACACAATGTAATAGCTGCCCTACCTAGATAGCCACATCAGTTCAAGGATTTCTGTCTCTGCCTCTTCCATTCCCTCCCCCTCCCCCAATTTGCCTTATAATGATGTTTAAATTACTCTCAGAGGAAGGGGAGAAAGGGAGACAGGACAAAAATATTTGGAAGGTGAAACACCTGCATAATCTCTACAGCAGGGGTCTTTAAACTTGGCCCTTTTATGACTCATGGACTTCAACTCCCAGAATTCTTCAGCCAGGCATGCTGGCTGAGGAATTCTGGGAATTGAAGTCCGTGAGTCATAAAAGAAGGGACGCGGTGGCTCAGTGGGTTAGGACGCTGAGCTTGTCGACCAGATGGTCGGCAGTTTGGCGGGTCGAATCCCGAGTGCCGCGTAACAGAGTGAGCGCCTGTTACTCGTCCCAGCTTCTGCCAACCTAGCAGTTCGAAAGCAAGTAAAAATGCAAGTAGAAAAATAGGGACCACTACGGTGGGAAGGTAACAGCGTTCCGTGCACCTTTGGCATCTAGTCATGCCGGCCACATGACCACGGAGACGTCCTCGGACAAGCGCTGGCTCTTTGGCTTTGAAACGGAGATGAGCACCGGGCCCTAGAGTTGGAAACGACTAGCACGCATGTGCAGGGGAACCTTTACCTTTATTCATAAAAGGGCCAAGTTTGAAGACCCCTGCTCTACAGTGTATCACTGCTAAGCTCCTTATTACAATTAGGCAAGGGTACTGGTAAGAATGTGCTGGAAGATGTGAAGGCAACCTCCATGTGTTGTATAGACAACTTCAGTAAACATTGTTGCAGCACCACTGAGATTTTATCAGTGATCTTCCCTTCTACCTGCTCCAATTCGTAAGTTCATTAGATCAGCGTTTCTCAGTTTCGCAACTTTAAGATGAGTGGACTTCAGTTCCCAGAATTCCCCAGCCAGCCATGCTCATCTGTTTAATGCAATGTTTCTCAGCTGTTGCCGAGGTTGAGAAACACTGCATTAGATCATGGAAGCTAACGTGAGAGCGAGGGAACTGGCAATACAACTGCCTCAAGAAGATAAAATTGCTGTTATATTCTTTTCCTCTCCACAGAAGATTAAAGTACAGTGTTGTTGTTCAATTTTCAGAGCTCTCTACAAACACTCAACAAAGCCATTGCGGGGTTTGTAGTCATGTCCGAAGAAATGGAGAGAGTGTACCACAGCTTTCTTAACAATCAGGTTCCAACCCTCTGGGCCAACGCCGCATATCCATCTCTGAAACCTTTGGGGTCCTGGGTGAAAGACCTTGTGCTCAGGACAAGCTTCATAGATGTAAGTAGAAATGCTACTCGTAGGTGTACAGTGTACTGATGATCTATAATTTAGGTTATGTTTCAGGTGTAAGAGATTTTAAGAAAATTAAGAAAGGATGTAACCGAAGTTCATTCTTTAGCTTCCTTGAACTCCCCACACAGAGAGAAAAGTTGAGAACACTAATGGCCTATTTATTAGGAGTGGACTTCAGCTTCCAGAATTCTCATGGCTTGCTGGGGAATTCTGGGAATTGACATCCACTCATCTTAAAATTGGTAAGGTTGAGATCATCAGTACTGCATGAGATCATCGATTATTTTAGCATAAAATATAAAATGTGAGGTAAATTCATTTAAACACAGGCCAGTGAGCGCCTGTGAAATGTATATGCAAACCAGAATGCATTAGCCTACCAAAGTGCAATTTGCAACTCAGAAATGTGCACAGAAAAAACATCTCTGAAAGAATATGCGCATTAAGTATGTATGTCGGGGGGGGGGGAACCATACAACCCATGGAAGAGAAATTAGTTCAGGGAACAGTAACAATTTCAGGCAGCTGAGACTGTTCAAATTGTTAAAAATGAAGGTCAGAGGCATGATTATTAGGCAACAAGTAGGGACAAGAAACACTTTAAGAGGGGGAAGGACATTAAAAACCATGCCAAATGCTTGCCTTTCCATTTATTACAAGTTGGCTTCTGTCTTGTTTAAATTAATGTGCCAAATATGACTTGCAGCAAATAAACTAATGAGAAAATGCTTGGCAGAATGAAGGTAATATTCCCCATTCTTGGCATGGGGAATAATGGAGAAGGGAGAGTAATGGCATTATTGCTTTTCCTAAATGGTTTAGCTGATTATTTGCAGAATGGATACGGTTTTGTCATCAAAAATTTACAGTGGTATTTTATGTAGCTTCATAATTCCAAAAGGTATCTTCGTTACTGTGACCTGATAATACATTGCCATCAGATGTTGGACTTACCACTTCTCTAAGATAATCATGCCAGATGATTATGATTTTTTGAAATAATACGCTGCTGGTGTGCTGTATATACAAACTGAGTTCATCAGCATTTATGCAGGTACTCTGATCCGGAGACACTCAACCATGCATCAGAACTATTATTTCTCTTTAACTTCAAACATGGTGCAAAGTACTCATGGCTGCTTTGACTGAGTTCCAATCTTAAACCAATAACATTGGGAGTAAAGGAAAGAGATGATATATTTCACCCTGCTATCTTCCTACTAAGCACCCAAAATGGCGACAGACCAAAAACGAAGGCAGGTGCCAAGAGTGACTCCTCATATCCTCCAGTCTCTGATCTGTGTGAGAGAAGCCCTGAGCTTCATTCTGTCTGGGACAGGGGTAGGCAACCTCGGCTCTTTTATGACTCATGGACTTCAACTCCCAGAAATCCTGAGTCAGTTGAAGTCCATGAGTCATAAAAGAGCCGAGGTTGCCTACCCCTGGTCTGGGAGAACTTCAAATGTTGTCATTCTGCAGCACCGAAGAGTTCCTGGATTAGGACTAAATGTAATGGAAGCCATATCCATTTAGATGGAAAAGTAACACCCTGGCAAACCCAGTTCAGTTCTCCCTCTCTGCAAATAAAATAACAGCAATCCGTTGTTTCATAAGTTAAACTTATGAAGTTAAACTTAACTTAACTTATAAGTTAAACTTCCCTCCGCCCTGTGCGTTCCCACAGAGAGGGCCTCCTCAGGGTGCCTCCGGTCAGAGAATGTCGGCTGGTGGCCCCCAGGGGGAGGGCCTTCTCTGTGGGCGCTCCGGCTTTATGGAACCAACTGCCGGTTGAGCTCCAGACGGCACCAGACCTTCGCTCCTTCCGGCGCAGTCTGAAGACCCATTTATTTGAACAAGCTGGCCTGGCCTGATGGGGGATGTTAGGGTTTTTAATGGGTTTTTATATTGTTACTGTTTTATCTGGGCAATTATTTAATTCTCTTTTAATTTTTGTATTTTCTATTTATATATGCCCTGTTCACCGCCCTGAGTCCTTCGGGAGAAGGGCGGTATACAAATTTAATAAATGAAATGAAATGAAATGGAATGTCGGGTTTTATGCCTAACATATATCAACTTTTTTTTCCCCCAGTTCTGGCTCAAAAGAGGTCAACCTAAATCATTTTGGATTTCTGGTTTCTTTTTTCCACAAGGATTTTTGACCGGTAAACATTCATACAAAATTTCTCTGTCTCTGATGTCACCTATGTATGTTTTAAAAATGGTAGCATGCCCATAAAAAGGATTGGAAACCAGTTGCTCGGTTGGTTGTCTCGCTTTTGGTTTCAGATGCTCAGAATAGCCTGCCAAGCCCATTTTATGGTTAGCTGATTGATTGGGATCAAATTCACAGGGCATTGTTTCCATTTCCCAACCCTTTCAAACCATTTTTAAATTGGCTGAAGAATTCTCTTCACTGCCGCTGGCTTCTAAAAACCAAGTGCAGTCAGGGTGTAATGGAAACCAGTCACTCTTCTTCCATCAGCTGATCAGTAAGAAAAAGTCAGTGTCCCGCCTGCAGGGTGTGCAGCCCCCCCCCAAAAAAAATCCCTTTTGTGGTTGAATCTGTGCAAAAAAGGAAATAAAGCTGTTATTAAAAGGAAGAAGCTATAAAGCCACCAAATTAGTATCCTGAAAGCATGTTGCTCATTGTGCTGATGCAACATGCCAATAAATTTGGAGCCAAGGGTTTTCCTGAATAGCTCTGGTTCCCTGTTGCTGCTGTAACTGGAGTGAAGAAGAACAGGGGTGGGAGAGATGTGAATAGCCTACTGAGGACAATGTTGAAATCATGGGTTGTATAACTCGGTTCATCTCAAAAGAGTATCCAGAAGAGAAGGCACCTGAAGCACCATTTTTTATCAAATGCTGTTTCAGGCAGTGGATGATATAGAGCAGTCTGTCCTTTCCTTCTTCTCAATTTTGGAAATAAATTCATAGGCAGAAGCAGTTTGCTAGCATAAATAGGCAATGCTATTTATATTAATCTTGCACATCAATTCCCATTGACCACGTTTCTGTGGTTCTAAGATCTGGCAGCAAAACACCCTGCAAACCATATAACTTATCATCTATTGCCTCTAGAATAAGTGAAGTCATTTCAAGTGGATTGGAAAATACAGTGGTTAAACAGGCACTCTGCAATACAGTAGAAATCACGCACTGCCTGGCTTTCAACAGGGAGTTCTTTAAACACTCTCATAATTTATTAGGAAGGTGTTTTTTCCCCCTTTAGGTTATTATTTTGAAGTAACAAAAGTAATACAAATAATAAAAATGTCAGTATGGTACTTGGAAGTAAAGCAATACATTAGGGCATAATAACTGTTCAAAATAATAAGGTTGCTTATTATTATTATTATTTTAAAAAGATGGCTTGGAGTAGTGGGGTAGTATAATAAATGTGCTCTATAAATTTGTTTTTATGCTATTGAAGATTACACTATGAATTGGACTTTGCCAAGAGAGTTTGTAAATATAAAACGTATTTCTGAGTTTGTGCGAGGGTAAATTAAGTTCGAACTTGTGCATTGTTAATGGTTCTTTAATGACTGATTACTTGTGTTTAAAAAGAGAACCAGGTCCATGTTTTATTTCTCAGGAACTCTTCAGAATCATGCTCGAAAATATAACTTACCGATTGATGAGCTTAGTTTTAGTTACAACGTCATTCCTGTCTTCAGAGACCAAACACAAGTATCAGAAGCTTCAAAACTGTGCCACTTCGGAAATGAATTACCAATGGATGAAAAGGTATTTACAAGTCTGTAACTGCCATAACTATCCAGCCGCAAAGAACTTGAATTCACGTGGAATATCTTTACATAAAACCACCACGTTTATCTTGTACTGTGGTAGATTTCTGATACTTTTTTTTTAATGTTTTGCTGTATTTCAAGAATATGTACCTGGCTAGGGTAGAAACTTGATAGTGCTTATGAATGATAAGCTTGGCTTTGACTTCCACCTTCCGCCTTATTTTTTTCCAGTTACCTTCTCCAGAGGATGGGGTGCTGGTCCATGGCATGTTTATGGATGCTAGTCGTTGGGATGAGGATGAAATGGTTATCGAAGATGCGTTACCTCGACAAATGAACCCTATGCTTCCAGTAATTCATTTTGAGCCGCATCAAAATTATGAGCCCCACCCATCGTTGTATCATGCACCCCTCTACAAAACAGGAGCTAGAGCAGGAACTCTGTCTACCACAGGTAATTCTTTTTTCTATAAGGAAATTCACTAGATATCCAATATCAACTTGGCAAATAGTCATGAAAGACAGCCTAGCAAATGACTTTTATTCACACACCACAAGGCAGATGATGCTTTGAAGGGGCTTCCTGGGACAGATGTAGCAGAGAATCCCCCATCTAACTCAAGGGTGCAAGGAGCCACTTGATCCAGGCTGAAGAACAGCTTGATCAAAGGCCAGAGGCCTAGGCAACATGAGCGTAAAGTCCTGTCTATCGGTCAGGTGACATTATGATGTTAAAAAAAATGCAGGGAAACCCTCTACATTACCAAAGCCCCACTCTTGAAATTTGCCACATCGATAATATTTACAAGGGCTTTCAAAAGTACTTGGAATGGATCCTACTCCTGAACCAGATCCTGGGAGTACATAAATCCTTCCTAAAAAGCAGGTATATTTTCTTTTTTATCTGGAATCTGATACAAAAAGTGCGGGAATCAAGTTCTTTCAGGTTATCAGATGTCATTCTTTTTTCTTAAGACGTAGGTATGCTTTGCTGTAAGAGATCTTCCCCTTTGCAAATAGCTCATGGGATAAGAGTGCAGATCGCGAAACCTGCTGTATATCAGTGAATTTGCTTCTGGGGATGTGGCAAATAGGGATAATGCCACACGAGTCTCAATGAATGTGGGCTGATGTTCCAGCTTCTGATGTTCTCATTCTAGAATGAGAAAGTGGAAGTGAAAAACTCCAGGTAATTTGAATAGGGAGGTGAATAGTGATGTGTTGGGGGCATTCCACTCCATTGAAGCTGGACAGTATATAACAATGTGACATCTGTTGCTAGGTTCTGTTTCAGCTCAGCTCAAAAGAATTGAGTAGCACAGATGATGAACCTTCACAGATTGTTTGGTTGATTGTTTTGCTGATTTCTATATGCTTGCTTCCTTTATTACACTACTGGTAGAATACAGAAATTGTTCATAGGTATGGTATGTCATATGAACTAAAAGCCTTCTTAAATGAAAGTATTAAAATAATCATACAACATTGATGGTTGTTTATGGCCAGCTCAACAGACTCAAGTTCTGAGTGCTTTGTGGCCCCATTGGCTGAATTCCCTATCAGCAGTGAAGAGAAAACAAATAGCAAAATTTTAGAATTTCAACTAATGAATAAATTGTTTTAAACTTCTTTAGTTAAAACCCTGTCTTCCGACTTGTAACGTTCTCATGTGGCATGTTCATTGTCATCTGATCCCACAAAGATTTATTGTCCCATCTGATCCAGACTGGGATCTTTATGCAGCACTAGGGACAAACTTTAGCGCAGTTGGTCACCGTCCATTAATACAGAAACAGATGCCTAGGAACAGCTTCATTCCAACGATGTAGTTGTTTTAAAATAATTTGGCAAACTTGTGCATTTATCTTTGTATCATTTGCATTAAATGTGTCCATTGCCTCCTATTGTCCCCCAAAGAAAAATCATCTAAAGAAAATGGTTTGATCTCATGGTCTATAATAGATCAGGGCAACATCGGGCCCTTATTTGCTGAGACCAGATTAGAATTTGCCTTTAATTTTTTTTTGAGTTAAAAGGCCAGAAGAAATGTTCATTTTTAACGATGATTTTATTGGGTTCTTATTTCCTAGAATGGCAGGAGCATGATTTTCAAGCATTATGGTTTAGTGTGCTTGTGTGCCATATCTTGAGCACATGGCAAGTCTTTCCTTGCATCTGAGGAATAATGACAATTTAACCCAAAAGATGCATGCAGGACTCTTGATTTATGATTTTTGAAACCACATAAGCACAGTAAGGTGCACTTTGCCAAAGGTGTATGCAGTTTTGCAAATACTATAGACTTTGTCCCCCTTCCATAAAAGCTAGCCTATTCCACAGCCCCACACAAGTTGACCCAATTCGTTGGAATCCCAGGCCTCTGATGGGCTGCGTGCAGACCCCCTAAGCTTCCAAGGCAGTCTGCCTGGATGGCTTTCTCAACCCCTAGTTCCTGCTGTCACCTTCACATGCCCTGCTATCAGCAGTCGTCAGATCAGCAGGGGACTCAGGCAAGCCTGATACTGCATCGAAGAAGAGTGTCTTATGAGCTCCTTCTTTATAGTTCTCTCCTGATAAGTTGAAGAAAAAGTTTTCCGTTCACATCTGTACACCTTTGCCAACATGCATGCCAACTGGTTAGCATCAGCAGTATACCAGTGCCTAAAGGTTGCCCAACTATCTCAACCATATAAGGAGTAAGTTATACTGGGGGTTTTTTGTATAGAACTTATTCTGGGATTTGGGTGTACGATTGGGTGTGTGTGTGTGTGTGTGTGTGTGTGTGTTGGCAGCTTAGGAACATGGGGAGTTTGAAACACTAACAATTTTTTCTTTTTTATAATTAGGTCACTCTACCAATTTTGTGGTTACTGTCTTACTTCCTTCAAAAAGACCAAGCGACTACTGGATATCCAAAGGATCTGCATTACTTTGCCAGCTAAATGAATAATCAGCAGGATAGGGTTTCTGTCTACAAGCAAGACCTTGGCACCATGCTGAGATTCTCTTCCAGGTGGGGAATAGTAACACTCCATCACTGTCATGCCTATGGAGATAGATTCCTGTACAAACACATTGTCAGAAGGCCACACTTCTCTTCAACTTGATTTTTTAAAAGTGCTTTACGTTTTATCAACACGCTGGAATCAATATTCATCTTCATTTCTCTCCATTCCTTTGCACGTATTCACAGGCAGATCACATGGGGTTTTTGCATCAGTAATACAGCTGTTTTAAAAAATGTCAACAAAAGTGCATGTTTTGTATCGCGTTATTATCTTATTGTGAATTTTATCCTTTTAGTGTTTATATTTCATTTTCTTTGTAAATGCAATCTGATTATAAAAGAAGATACTTTTAAAAAGGTCTTGGCTGATTCCGTTTTATCTGTAAAATGCCGTAAGTCCTTCCTCAGTTTCTCTCAAACCTTCTACATGAAATAATTATTGGGGAAAGCTATCATCACAACAATTTGGCAGCTTGCAAACAGTTGGAAAATTTTACATTGTATACTTCCAAGATTTGATGGGTACAAATTGTGATCTTGGGTGAGTTTAATCTATGATGCGATTATTTGCATTTGGCAGATCACTACTTCAATTCTGATGACTTATTGTAAAAAAAAATCATTAACCATGGTGTCAATGAATGGAAAAAATTGGGGGGAAAATCATTTGTTCGTTAACCGTGGTGTCATTGGGGGGGAAAGTTAGATTAACAACATCTTTCTGTGATCTTACAGGCTTCTGAGACTCTTGAATCTTTTTATTCTATAGAAAAAAACTTTGTAATTTTTGCTGTAGAAGGTAAAAACTACAAATCAAATAGTCATGCCCAGATTTTAATGTGCAGTTACGGGTGAGCAGAATGTGTATTCCATTCAAAGCAATATTGTGCAGAAAAACTGAATCTTGCTTTTATGTGCGTTAATTTTGCTCATCTGACTAGATCTCTGATTTCTATCAAGAGTTGTCAATAAGAAGTGAAACGTGCTACTTTCCAGGCACATTTGGGGTTGTGGTATATATTAATTGTAAGAAAATTAAAATCAATAAGGTGAATGCAATTTAAGGAGATTGGAGATGTTCAGACATACATTCAAAGGCAAAGATAATAATAAGTGGGCAGCCACAGCACTCAGGTTAGGGAAAGGGTGTAATTTATGTAATAGAAAAACAGAATATTCAACAATGAAAATATTTTTAACTTATTAGAAAAAAGTATTGCACTGACTTCACATTGTTATCAAGTGGAAAATGTTTCAGATTATCACAGTGATAGTAAAAGCTAAAACTTGCCATTTATTTGGCAAACAGCAACTAACAGCATCATTCAATACATTACTGTAGATAAAATCTGTGTTAAACAACAATGCCAAACAAAAATATTGAAAATGATACATTTAGCAAAGATCATGTTTCTAGGAAGAATTTATCAATGCAGCAACATGTTCACTAGTGTTTCCTAGTAGCATATATATGTTCTATTTACTCAGCAAAGTGTCTGCCGTGTGTCTGGTTTCTTGTCTAATATTATTGGTGATTATGATCACAGGTATAGGGAGAAGACACTATTTGAAACAAATAACAAGTAACAGAGCCAATTCTGTACCTAGAATATCTAACACTGGGGAAACAATTGGAATTTGAAACACATGCCGACTTCTTTTTTTTTTTTAATACCAAATTCAGCGCAGAAAGTCTCAGTGTTCTTCAAAATTATTGGCACCATTTCATAATTTCCAATTACACTGGAGCATTTTTCTCCTCGTCTTGGAGAGCCTTATGTAAAATCTTTTGTAACAGCTTCAATAAAATTTGGAGCAGACATGAGAATTGTAAGCGTGCAGATGATGGCAAAAAGTGAAAATGCCACCAGGCACAATCTGTCTATGACAGCAGCTGCAAACTTCCACTCACTGCAGACCTCCTCCCCTTCATCCTGTTTCCGGAAACGGGCTGCAATGAACTGAACTTCTTCCAGGATTTTCACAATCACTGGGATGGTGTCCATTAAAACTTTTCTCTGAGTGCTGTCATTATCTTCAGGCAAAGAACTCTGGTCCTTTCCGCCCTTGGTGTCTATCTCGTTTTGTGGGCAGAAGGGATTTTCCATGGCATGGTAGCTGTAGATCATGTTGCCATTGCTAGAATGGTGTCCTGGTAAGATGTTCATCTCTACATTGCTGACACTGGACTGGTGCCTCGAGTGGCCGTATCGGCAAGAGAGAGGCCGGATGTTCTCCCCTGGTTTTTTCATTCTGAGAAACCAAGCGCACCAGTTCAGCAAGATGACACGGACCTGAAAAAGACAGAAACTCTCAGTGCCCTTCGTGGAGGTCTTGAGCGATTGCACAAAGAGAGCGGGGGTGTGTGTGGGGGGGAAACGTGGTTCACAAAGGATATTGCCATTTGGTAAATTGCTATATGAAGCATAACAGCTCGTTACAAAGATCTTGGACAAAATCATTTTTCAATTATTTGCCTCCTCCAGCCCTTCCTCTAGCCTTAAGCCATTCATCTGAAAAAAAAAAAACAAACACCACACTTCTTTCACAAAATCGCTTTTTTATTCCTGCCGCAGAAACAGATTCTTTCTTAAAGATACCTATAATCCTTCATAATAAGGCTTACAGATAGCTTTAGGAAGAATTTGATTGCTCCCAAGAAATTAACAGGTGCCAAGAATCCAATCACTGAAAAGTTGCATTTATTGAAGTCAAAAAAGTTTAATTTGATTGAAAGCGATTGCTAAGCCTGCTAAATGTAATGAACGGAAAAAAGGCAACCGCTATTTTGACACAAACAGTCAAAACCTTTTCATCTATTTCTCTATCATTTCCTATTTTACTCTAATTGTTGGGTAGAAAAATCGCTAAGAACTTCAAACCAGCTTCCGACATGATAAGGGTAACAGTCTTATACAGGTAGTCCTCGACTTATGATCACAGTTGGGATGGAAATTTTGATCGCTGTGCAATGAGGTCATTAAGTGAGTCATTGCAAGACCAGACCCTATTTTATGACCATTTTATTGTCATTAAGCAAGTCACTGGCCATTAAGTGAATCGTACACTTGTAGTGCGAATGCGGCTTCCCCCATTGACTTTGCTTGTTGGGTGATGACTGGGAAAGTTGCAAATCGCAACCGCATGACACTGCAATTGTCATAAATGTGTGCTGGTTCTAAGTCCTGGAATCATAATCATGTGATTGTGGGGTGGGGTGATAGTCACAACTTTGAAGATGGCTCATAAGTCACTTCTTTTCAGTGCCGTCATAACTCTGAACCATAGTTAAACGAATGGTTGGAAGCCAAGGACTACCCTATATTTGTTTAGTGAAAAATATTTGGCAAAGTACCTAATTCAAAGTCTGTTTTAACGATGGTTTTAGTTGGGCAGCTTTTAGATAAACTAATATCTCTGCCACTGAGAATGCTCTAAACAGTTCTTCAACTGTATGAGAATATCTGCAAGGTGGAAAACAATTGTACAGCTAAAGAACATGTCTTGGAGTTATTACTCGGACTCCTGCAACAAGCAGATCTCACAAAGTATTCTGTAGTAGAAATGTAAAAGAATAACACTAGCACTTCTGCCTGTGATGTTTTATTACACTGCAATGTTTACCTCTCAAGACACCAATGGAGCCTTTTTAATAGCCAACACTCCAGAAGACAGGCTTAAGATACAGGAGGATCTGGACAGACTTGAACACTGGGTGCTATCTAACAAAATGAAATTCAATGGTGAAAAAAGTAAGGTTCTACGTTTAGGCAAGAAAAACCAAATGCACAGGTATAGTATAGGTGGTACCTTGCTCAATATCAGTAACTGTGAGAGGGATCTCAGAGTCCTAGTGGACAATCACTTAAACATGAGCCAGCAGTGTGCTGCAGCTGCCAAAAAAGCCAACACAGTGCTAGGCTGCATTAACAGAGGGATAGAATCAAGATCACGTGAAGCATTAATACCACTTTACAATGCCTTGGTAAGGCCACACTTGGAATACTGCATCCAGTTTTGGTCACCATGATGTAAAAAAATGTTGAGACTCTAGAAAGAGTGCAGAGGAGAGCAACAAAGATGATTAGGGGACCGGAGACTAAAACATATAAGGAATGGCTGCTGGAATTGGGTATGTCTAGTTTCATGAAGAGAAGGACGAGGAGTGACATGATAGCAGTCTTCCAATATCTCAGGGGCTGTCACAAAGAGGAGGGACTCAAGCTATTCTCCAAAACACCTGAGGGCAGGACAAGAGGCAACGGATGGAAACAATCAAAGAGAGAAGCAACCTAGAACTAAGAAACTTCCTGACAGTTAGAACAACTAACCAGTGGAACAACCTGCCTCCAGAAGCTGTGAATGCTCCAACACTGGAAGTTTTTAAGAAGAGACTGGACGGCCATTTGTCTAAAATGGTATAGGGCAGACATGTCAAACACAAGGCCCGGGGGCCGGATCCAGCCCGCGAAGTGGTTTCATGCGGCCCGCGAAGCGATCCTGGAAACAGTGAGGGAACGGCCCCCACTGCCTTGGCCCTGGCCCAGAGACCCTCCTTCCGCCAGAGACCCTCAGATCTGTCCCACTCCTGCCCAGGCCCCCATAGGCACCCTTGATGCCAATGGTGTAGAGCTGGCCACGCCCACCCAGTAGGCCATACGCACTCTAGCCATGCCCACACAGTAGGCCATGCCCAACCTGGTCACACCCACCTGGCCCCCTGAGGGCAACCACAATGCTGATGCGGCCCTCAATGAAATTGAGTTTGACACCCCTGGTATAGGGTTTCCTGCCTGAGCAGGGGGTTGGAGTAGATGACCTACAAGATCCCTTCCAACTTTTTATTATTATTATTATTATTATTATTATTATTATTATTATTATTATTATTATTATTATTATTATTTGAAATAATACATTCCTAATGATGAGTATTTAATGTTTAACAATTACATTTTAGAGTGTTTACATATGGAGGGATTTTTACAGTGGAGGGGCAAAAGTGGAATACCATATATGATGATGCATTATTTCAAAGAGGCATACATGAGAAAATGGGGAAAAATCAGAAACTTTAAAAGAAGGTGCTACTGATGCCTGAAATGCCAGAGATTAAGGAAAAACATTTCTTTTTATTGCTTTAAGTTGACCATACCTGATTCTATGCAGAGTTAGGTCTGGTTATTGAAACTGAAACTCATCAGGATATTTAAAAACTGTAGACTTAAAAAAGTAAAGAAAACATTTCAAAAGAAGGTAATAGACAAACGGACCAAAAAAAACCCCGTACACATTGTGGGAAAAAGTTGAACTGAATTCAGAGGTGAATGCTTTTAGCAAAACAGAAGCAACGGCTTGTAGTTAGGTGGCCAATTTTAAAGAAATAGGCCAAAGTTCAGGTGCAACGAAGACTTATACTGGTAAAACTGACATTTTACTATTTACAAAGTGGGATTTTGTTGAGAACAATTCTTTTTCTACTGATCTTTTGATATAGATGCTTCTGTAAATTAAAAAAAATATATTTTTCAAGACGGAAAGTAACTGTGCAACAGGGTCCACACGATTATAAACTAAGAACTGAAACTGAGATGCACAGTGTATGAAGTAGATCCTTACAGGTCCACATGGGGGATTCCACAGAAGGTCATGTTGAAGAACAGGTGATAGATGCAGCAGTGCCAAGTAACAATAACCTGAGGAAGAAGGAGTTCCAAAAGCTGGAGAAGTATCAGGGCCTGAAGAAGCAACCAGACTGAATGAGGAAAATAAAGATCACAGGAGTCCCAGTGGTAGTAGGAGCACTTGGGGCTGTGACCCCTAAGCTGGGAGAGTGATTCCAACAGATCCCAGGAAGAACATCAGAGCTTTCTGTCGAAAAGAGTGCAGTGCTAGGAACAGCTAAGATACCGCACAAACCCTCAAACTCCCAGGCCTCTGGTATAGGACCTACAACTGAGGAAGACACAAACCACCCATAAGGGTGAGTCAGAAGTCTCTTTCTGTGTGTGACTGTTCTGTATTCTTGTTCTTGTTTGATTTTTAACTCACTTTCCCTTATTTTTCTTTTTCTCTATATTAAAAGAAATAAAAATACTTTTTTTAAAAAAAAACAAAAAGAAAAGATGAAAGGTCTCCTGCTTGGTCAGTCAGGCTCACCATACATCAATGTGAGGAGAGGAAGTGAGAATTAGTATCGTATTCTTAAAATCCTCTGTTCTTTCTAGCATTGTCTAAGTGATGAAATACAAAAGGTACTGCTGTTTACGAAGGCTGATGTGTAGTAGTCACTTACCCACTGGGGCATCTTTCCTGCTTGAGGGTCATGATGATGAAACTGAAGCACCAATACTGTTACTACTACAGATAAACCAACAATGACCATGATGCTTGCAAAATACTGAGCTGCAGATTTAAAAGGGGAACAAGAATAAACAGTTACTTTATTGTTTTTAGACTCCCAGAGTAACCTGACCATAGGTTTTATAACTTTTAAGCCTGAAAAAACATAATTTTAGTAATGCTACATTACAAAAGAGTTACCACAAAATACATCTGGTTAAAGCATATTTTTAAAAAATGAAACTACTACTACACATTTCTCACCCTATTAAATTTAATTCCACACTTCCTGTTTTTATCATGTTCTTTGCTCTAGCTGCTGATGACAAAGAGAAAGGAGGTAACACATTATTAGATGATGGCTGTAGGCAACTTCACACATTTTGTTTGTTTAATTTTTGTAGCCCCCCTCCCCCCACACACACACACACTTCACATTTGTGACTGGGCAGTTCACACAGTTAAATAACAAAACAATAAACAATTAAAATAAAAAGCAATCCAAAGCCAATTAAAACAGTTAAAACCATAAAACCTAATTTGTGGCAGAGCGCTATCTATACAATTGCTATCAATATAACCAACTCACAGGCTCCATACTACCACTGGATCCCTAGGCATGGCGACATTAATGGAAAACAACATGGTTTTAAAACAGCAAGCAACCAAAATAGTCTCTTTACATTCTCCCCAGCCTACAAGGCCTAACTGCATCCAATAATTGTTTTATGTTCTTCCACTGTGTTTCTCCAACAGATCATGAGCAAAGATGTGGTCTGGCTCAGCCAACTAAAAAGAAGCTTTAGATACATACTGTTCATGTTAATTTAATTAAGAGTTAGCAGATGTGATCTTGGTATTATGTCTCTTTTAACAGCATATTCACAACACAGAGATTGAGCCTCCTATCTCTGGGTGGTGCTCAAAAAAAGGTGAATTTTTTCTATAAGGTAAAACAGCAGTAAAGATTCAATAATAAAAAGAAAGAAGATAGTACATCCCAAAATAACGTCTGGAGTCACTTGATCCAGAGTAAAAAGAATTTAGAAACTGCTTTGGATTAAAGGTCATGCAGAAAGATTACCCACTACAAAGACAGAAAGAACTAAGAGAAAGAAACTGAAAATAACGCCTCCTTGATTTTGTTTATTGTAAAATGTAATGTAAGGTAAAGGTAAAGGTTCCTCCGCACATGCGTGCTAGTTGTTTCCAACTCTAGGGGCCGGTGCTCATCTCCGTTTCAAAGCCGAAGAGCCAGCGCTTGTCCGAGGACGTCTCCGTGGTCATGTGGCCGGCATGACTAGACACTAAAGGCGCACGGAGCGCTGTTACCTTCCCACCGTAGTGGTCCCTATTTTTCTACTTGCATTTTTACATGCTTTCAAACTGCTAGGTTGGCAGAAGCTGGGATGAGTAACAGGCGCTCACTCTGTTACGCAGCACTCGGGATTCGACCCGCCAAACTGCTGATCTTCTGATCGACAAGCTCAGCGTCCTAACCCACTGAGCCACCGCATCCCTTAAAATGTAATGTACCCTACAATAATAAAGGAGAACTCCAGAAACCTCTGTGGCATCTGTCTTGAAGGGTTGCCCCATCTTGTAGGGCTGGAATCAGTTTTGAAAGCCTGTCCAAATGCCTCTCTGTCCCATCTTATATTAAACAAAATCAAGGCAGGGTTGTTGTTGTTTTTTTTGAGTTTCTTTCTCAGGCTTACTTCAGTTTCTGGATTGTGTAAAGTTTTCTGCAAGTTTTAGGCTGGCCCACGACTGAAAATAAGATCTGATTGATTTTGCAGCTTTCTTCTTAACAGTTCTTTCATAACTTCCCCAAGGTCATCCCTAAATTTCTTTACATCCAGGAATCAGGCTCAAGAGATTGAACTGAATATTGGGATTTAATTCTAACTTGCTCCAAAGGTAAAAGGATTGTTGAAGTGGATGTCTGGAATGGAAATGCTCTCAGGTGCAACTCAGCATAATCCCTCCTATCCCTTCCTTGATATTAAATTATATATGAGCACCAGCTACTTCTCAGATTAACTGCTGATTGTTCATCCAAAAATGTGAAGGAGGATAGAGATTATATCCCTTCTAAACTAACACATTCTATGCGGCCCTGTTATTTTACTTCTTACGCAATAGCAGATATTAGCCTAGACATCAATCAAATGCAGAATAGTCAGTCTACTGATCAAACTACAATTCCCAGCATTCTTTACAGCATAGAAGAAAGCTCCACTGTTCTTGGTTGCAAATTGCCCCTTTTCTCCATAAACTCACTCTCTGCTCCCCAACATATGAGATTCTTGTCTAGAGAGGGGAAGCTTTGCTCATGCTTCTGGATAACTTCTACAATTCCCAACCAGCTACATAGGATGGTGCCTTAACAAGAAAAAAATGGCTGATCTCTGCTTGGAGAACAGCTATAACAATGGTTGGCATAACACTGATATCTTTTTTGACACAGGTACTTATTCAGAATGTGCCTATTTGGATACAGTTCAGATATCACTGTTTATCTTGCATTTTCCTGCAAAAATGGAGAATCTGTTGATGGAGAGAAAGAAAGAGAGAAAAAGAGAAAAAGGATAGGGGGGAGAAGTTCATAACCCACCTTAACTAAACTGATGAATTACCATTCACCTTCTTACTGTTTGGAAGCACCCACTGGGACAGCAAGCAGTCTCAAGAAATGGACTATGAAGACTAGATAAATGTATTTGATAACAGATAACATCTGAAAAACTATGTTTTGTATGTTTCTTCACAAGAAGATGTTTAAAGGGAACTAGAACTTCAAGGCACAGGGTAAATAAACCTACTGAAGTATGTAATATAAGCAAAGCAAGTTTTTATTTTAGTGGCCTCTTTTTCTTTGAAAAAGAAAGCAGTTTGAAAAGACAGCAGTCCACAGAAAGGCCTTACTTCCATTTGTGGCTTCAGCAGCCTCTCTTTATAGATGAAGTTATAAAACACCTAGCTAGCCCATCAGAATCTGTGATAGACTTCAGTTCCCATCATCTCTGAATATTACCTATGCTAGTTAGAGCTCACAGTCTGGTGAGAAGCAACATAGGATCCCTGTGGTAGAGTCTGCTACTATGAGTAAGATGGTGGTGTACTTTATGACAGAGTTGGATCCTTGCAACTGCATGAAAGATCTCACACAGCCTATGAGAAGGCTCTTGGTTTAATTAGGACACCTGCAAGCAAGCACATCTGGCTTCTTGACTTTCTTTCTAGGCTGAAGATGCACATGGATCACAGAACAGGCCAAATGCAAATGCTGAAGGAAAGAAAAAAGAATAATCAGAAGAAGGTGGAAGGTGTGATGGAAGACCCCACCCAGAAGAATTGAGAAGGAAGAATTGAAGAGCAGGCTGGCTGGTGAAAGGACTGGACAATGAAGAAAAGGAGCTATGTTGGAAGGACAGTTCAGGAGATGAGTAATGGGACAAAGTATAAAGAAGCATGACCAAGAAGCCACAGAAAAGAGTTGTTTTTTTCCTCCCACCCCCACTCCCCTCTTTAACTCGGAAAAAATCAGCAGCAGAAAAACAAAAACAAAGCAAAGAGAAGGGCCTAACAAAGTCCAGGGGTTAATTTTAGAAACTGCAGTCAAAAAGAGGGGGATGGAAACGATTAAGAAAAGCAATGAACACCCTTTAAGTAAAGGTATATTAGATTGCAATTAAGATGTAAAAGAAAGATCTGTTTGTACGGTTGCTAGGAGTCAACAATAATTTGATGACATACAATCAATCAATCACCCACTCACAATAAAAAGAAGATCACTGTCTATTGGAAGGATAAGCACACATCAATGTCTTTGTCAAATCACTTTAGTTGGGAGACGTGTGTGTGTGTGTGTGTGTGTGTGTGTGTGTTTGTGAATGAGCTCCTGTCTTTTTCCCCACCCTCTGAACATACAACAGGGAGGATATTCTTAGGGTGAAAGTCTTTGCTATCAAAGAAAAGGGTTGGAAAGGCTGTCAAATCAACCAGGAAATGGAGTTGGGGAGGTGAGAAAAAGGAAGAGGAAGGAAGGAAGGAAGCTCCACTCTTTTCTTACCTGCTGCTTCATCAGTCTGAAGCATCTCTCACGCAGAGCTGACAGCAACTCCGAGAAGAAAACTTTTATACTTGAAGCAGAGAATGTGTTCTCTTGAAACAGACTGCACATCATCGATATATCAGGGATGAAAGGACAGTCCCTGGGGTGTCATTTTTTTTCTCCCTTCCTGTGCTCAAGGTATTTCAGACTACAGTTTCAACCATCTCTTGCCACTGGCTAGAAGCTGAGGCCTCAATTATCCGGAAGGCACTGAGCAGCCAAAAGGCAAGTCTCCTCTGAGCTCCCTAGACGTGTCCATGTAATTTTTTTGACAGCCATAAGAATGTCGTTTTCTACTGCCTTCATCCAGGAAGCGTTTTAGCCGACCAATATAATCTATGGTGCCGGGATCTCCCTGAGGCTGTCCCATCCAACCACTACCCGGGTCCAAGCCTGCTTAGCTTGGTGCTGCAGCTGGATGGAGCCTGAAAATTAACAGCTTCTTGCGAGGGGGGCCTCTTGCTTGCTGGATTTAATTCCTTTCTGCAATGTTTAAAACAGAGCTTTGCTCTTGCCCCTCACATTATCTGCATCCAGCTTCCCACTTCCGCTGTTCCTTTTCCTTCCTCCTTTCAGATGCTACCACGCTGCTCCTTCATTCTATCTGCACCTTGTTTTGTTTGAGGGCGGGACCTATTTTTCAATTTCCCAGCCTAACACACAGTTTGGGATTTACTTGGTAGTCTCCCATCCAAGTAATAACCGAGCACGACCCTGCCTAGGTTTTAAGATTAACCAAAGTTACTTAGGGACTCTTGCGTACTTCAGATTTCTCTAGTGAGAGTGGCAATATATGAATGATCTGGAATTTCTTTAAAAATGGGCTTTCTGTTCTAAACTGCTTTTTAGTTTTGCTGAATTGCGTGTAAATTTCTATACCTCGGTTATAAGCAAGCTTCTCATTTGTTTCTTGGATGCCTAAAACAGCTGTAAGCAAATTGAGCTACATCATCTTTCCGGCTACTTCTTATTGTCTTTCGTTGTATTTGATAACAATCAATCAATACGAGATTCTATTTCTTGGTATGTTGTGCTGAGTTCATTAATTGATTCATTTTGCTGAACCCTCAACACTGTTGTTGTGAGCCTCCCTAGAGAAAGCTCAGGAAAGCTACCAAAGAAATTCAGTTGCTGCCAGAACTGCTTCTCTGTCAACCTGAAAGAGATTAATCTCTACTGGACTTAAGAATCTGCCTGTTATTGATCCAAAAACCATGCCTATTATTATTCAATGTGTGGGCAGCCCATGATGATGAAACTCCAAAGAGTACATTGCAACAAAACAAAGATCCTCCTCAGCTTATAAAGCTTACAGGTGAATCATATAGAGGTCTTGTGGCAAATGGTTTTGATCCAGAAAAGACAACAACAACAAAAAAAGCCGAAGAGATTTTTAAAATGTCAGCAATCCAGGAATGCTGGACATGGCTTATTCTATGAAACAGTTACCCTCTGGCAAATGGTGCCAGATGGTTCCTATAGCTATGCTGATAAAGGTGTTGGAAGAAATTCCAGACAACTATATTTTATTTTGTGCAATGATATTTTGTGTTACTGATGTATGAATACACCAGGGGTCTTCAAACTTGGCCCCTTTATGACTTGTGGACTTCAACTCCCAGAATTCCTCACCCAGGCAAGAGTTTAATCAGGGAGTGTGCATATGGGCTGTATGTGTCTGTATGTGTTATGCTAACAAAATTTGTGTATGTGTACACAAAGAAGCAACAGACAGGGTGTGTAATGGTCTACTCGAGCCACATGGCCAGAAGAGAGTCAGATGAGGATGTTGCAATTAGTAACATGCCTACTGGTAGTTGCTACTCAAATAATTCTCTAATGAGGATACATTGTGCATTTTTCCCCTCTGCAGCCCATGACTCATTCCAAGGTATTTTCAAAGATTATTTTACTTTCACTGGCTTCTTCCACCACACAAACTGTAGTCTCAATTTATTTTGTTACTCACAGAGTTTCACGCCTCTTTACATAATCACTTTCCAACATTCCAGTGGATTAGAAAGAGGGGAAAATTAAAATTTCATGTAGCCACTGGACAATCAGTCTAAGTATCATTTGCAAACTATACACTAAGCAACTGCTGGGGAAGTTATGGCACTGGCTGGAAATCTTAAAATCCTTACAGAAGATCCAAAAGAACTTAGTTTATTAGATCTTAATGGCATAGCATTTGACAGAGAAATATACATAGTCTGTCAGAGCGTGCAAAATCTTATTGCATGAAATAACCCAGGAGTAAACACAGTAAACAGTGGTCTACAATAAATGGTGCAAAGGTTGGCTTGAAACTTAACATTAAGAAAACCAAGATCATGGCATCCGGCCCTCTCAATTCCTGGCAAATAGATGGGGAAGAAATGGAGGTAGTGACAGATTTTATTTTCCTGGGCTCCAAGATCACCGCAGATGGGGACTGCAGCCAAGAAATTAAAAGACGCTTACTCCTGGGGAGGAAAGCCATGGCAAATCTAGACAGCACACGAAAAAGCAGAGACATCACCCTGCCAACAAAAGTGTGTATAGTCAAGGCTATGGTCTTCCCAGTTGCAATGTATGCCAGTGAAAGTTGGACCATAAGAAAGGCTGAGCGCCAAAGAATTGAGGCCTTTGAACTATGGTGCTGGAGAAGACTCCTGCGAGTCCCTTGGACTGCAAGGCGATCAAACTGGTCAGTCCTAGAGGAGATCAACCCTGACTGCTCTTCAGAAGGCCAGATCCTGAAGTTGAAACTCAAATACTTTGGCCACCTAATGAGAAGGAAGGACTCATTGGAGAAGAGCCTAATGCTGGGAAAGATTGAGGACAAGAGAAGAAGGGGATGACAGAGAATGAGGTGGCTGGATGGAGTCACTGAAGCAGTAGGCGTGAGTTTAAATGGATTCCAGAAGATGGTAGAGAACAAGAAGGCCTGGAGGAATGTAGTCCATAGGGTCGTGATGGGTCGGACAGGACTTCGCAACTAACAACAACAACAGTAAATGGTGGTTTATCTACAATATCATACACCAGGAACAATATCCATACGTGCTAATACAGCAGGATCCGACAAACCACAGTTACAGCAGGAAACGGAAGAGAGAGAACACATCAGCAGAGCCTTCCCTTTATACAAAGTCTCTTAAAGAGGCACGGACCCTGCTGAGCCATTCCCATCACTACATGTTATATCTTACATTACATAAGCTGGTTAGCTGTTAAATCAATACCTTGACAGAGTCGCTCAAGTTGTTTCTGAGCACTAGCTTCATAACTTTTAAGACTGCACTAGATATTTCCTCCAGAAACAACCTCTAAATCAGAGGTGTCCAACCTTGGTAACTAAGATTTCTGGACATGGCTGCATTGGGAAGCTGAAGTTCACAGGTCGTAAAGTTGCCAAGGTTGCTCTAAATAAAGTTTGAGATCTTTTTTCCCCTAACCTATGACTCTTTTGTTCCTCCACCAGTTTTATTCAATACATCTCTTAGGGTTGGATGAAGCTGCTGTCAAACCACAGGAGAAATCCAACAGGCTCCAATATTATCTCTTTATATTAATTATTGAGTTTCAACAGTTTCAGTCTTCCAGAAATATTATTTTAAGGCAATTATCCCAAACTCTCAGAAGAGAGCATTTATTTTGGATTGGATTGATCAACAATCCTAACAAAGAGTTAATTGATTGACCTAGATTTAGATCATCTTGTCTTTCATACACTTGAGCATACAGTCTAGTATAAGAGTATCAAGTATCAGTCCATACGAGCATCCACAGAATCCAACAATTTGGTGAGAATGATGAAACATGTGTCAAGCCCTTGAGATATGTTTGTGACATCATGATGCAGATATAAAAGAGGTGGAGTTTGCATTTTAAAGTAACAACACTTGTTTCATCATCCATCACTTTGGATGCTCATGCTAGACCATTTAGCCCAATGCCCCCACTTTTTCCCCCAAGTAATAAACTCCCAGATCAAGCAAAATGGATTATGAACAATTGTTTTCTATTAGCATCCAGTAGTTAAGAGAACAGCACCTCTGGTAAAGGAGGCTAATATTCTTGACATACATTCTCCATAAGGGGTGGTGCTGTGGCTCCGCAGTTAAGATGCTGGGTTTGTCAGCTGAAAAGCCGGCAGCCCAGGTTCAAGACTGAGCACCATGTGACAGGGTGAGCTCCCGTACTCACCCCATCTCCTGCCAATCTAGCAGTTCGAGAGCATGCAAATGCAAATAGATAAATAGGTACCACTTTGGTGGGAAGGTAACAGTGTTCCGTGCACCTTGGCATATAGTCATGTTGGCTACGTGACCACAGAAATGTCTTCAGACAGCACTGGCTCGATGGTCTTGAAATGGAGATGAGCACTACCCCCAATAGTCGGCAATGACTAACGGAGTAAAATCTGCAGGGATTCCTTTAGCTTACCTTTACATTCTCCAGAACTTTGTCTAAAGCATGCTGTACTATTATTCAACTTCACTTGTTCTAATTCTAAAGCTTTTCCTGTTCATTGTGAAAGTATTTATTTTTTACTTGGTGATTAAGTACAATCAACTTTAATTACATGATACAGACTTCTAACATTTTGCAATCTTCGTATCATGTATCTTTTGTCAGAATTCAACTTTGCTTACACGGGCTTTCTGCACTTATAAACCTACTGACCACGAGGAAAAATAGATGTTGAGACAGTTGGCTGAGAGACTCTGCACTTTTATCTCCTGTCCTTGTCCAAGACCCTTACTTTGCACTTTGTTTGGTAATATACACCATTCATTAGTGATGGGGGGGTGATTTTTTTATCATTCCTTCTTTTCTCAGCTCAACTCTCTTTTACCTGTGTGCAGTTCACATTTTCAACTGACTTGTTCTCCCTCTGTAGACATTAGGATCTCTTGGCTGTAAATACACTTAAATCAGTGAGACTTTCCTATCACCATGTTCTATTCCTAAATAAAGCTTGCCTTTATTTCACTCAAGCCCCAGACTCGAGAAGGCTTTCTCAGAAAAATTACAGCTTTAGCATTCCTCCCTCCAGACATTCTTTCTGCTGTGCAAGTTTATTGGTCAACATCTTTGACTTTTATTTACCATGTTCCCCAAATCCAGTCCCTTTTTCCCCTAAATTATCACCCTCAACTTCTTTAGACTCTTTTTTAGCAGAGAATCTGATACTGCCTTCAACTAATCTTTGGAAAGAGGTGATTAGAATTGTACATCATATTCCAATAAGCCCCTGTGGTTTTGCTGCTTTTAAGACTGGCATTATTGATAGCTTGGTTGACTGATTCGTCGATTCATTCGTGCATTCACGGATATTTTTATGCTGTAAAGCTCTGACATTATTCTAGATAAGAATCATAATCTGAATTCCAGACCTTTTTCTGAATAATTTCTAATTAAAAATAAGCACATCCTAAATCTAAATCCTAAATCACATAAAATATCCTCTTGATTTTAGATTGGAGGGCAGTGGAGGTCTTCACTTTGAGTCTGTGATACAGGTGCATTCAAGAAGCAAGTTGTGCAAATTGCTACCCAGGCCTGCTGCTTTAAAGATGTCCAGTATGCATTCTGATATGGAAACTGAGGCCTTTTAATGAATGACTTCTTCTGGTTGTGTGACTGAAGGCACACTAGCATTCTATCTTCAGATACGTAAACCACCTCCTTCTAAAGACACTCGGCCCCTCCCTATCTGCATTTTCTTAAAGAAACATAAATGGCTAGCTCAGCCGTAAAACACAAAAGAATGCTGATTCAGATAAGTATAGACACTGGAAAGCAAGGACATTTGATATAACACTCGCTGAAGGAAGCTTCTTGACCAGAGCTCTTCATTTAACTTAAGAAATCCATTATATTCACCTCATTACCTCACTCTCCTGACCTCATTGACACATATCTGCCACAATGCAATCCAATCATTCACTATATTGATTAAATGTATATTGTAAATGTAAATGTATAATGTAATTCATATGCCTCCGTATCGTAGACCTCAGTTGCTGAAATAAACTAATTTGGACTTCAAATCAAATCACTATTTTATTAGATGGCCATAGATCAGCATAAAGGGATGGGATGCCATCAGTAAAAAAGATACAAAGGTTACATGTGTAATTATTATATATTACAGATGTGTGTACAGACAGGAAAAGAAAAAAATGAAAAAGTAAAAAAAAAAGAATTATAAAAAGATACCAAAGATACATAAGTTAAAAACTACGGTAAAAGGATATGCAACAGTAAGAATCTAAAACAAAAGGTAAGATATTAGGGATGGGTATAGGGAAGTAAAAAGGTAGTATGTGGAACCTATCTCTTATCAAGTTACAAAGCAGTCTAATACGGCAAACTAGGCAGTTGTTAGACCTAATTTGTCTAATTCACTAGTTGAGCCTGGGAACATTGTATATTGTAGCAGGGTGGGTACCTGAAAGCAACAGGGTGGTGTAAAAGTTTTCTGTAAGTATTTCATAGTAATGGTAAGACCAGCGCAAATGTCTCTGTAGTACAGACATTAGAGAAACACACCCTGTGTTGTTTCTGTCTGTGCAGAATCACAGGGGCGTGGTCTCTCCATGTAGGGGTTTTCCTGTTCCAGCCATCAAATACAGTTAAGGAGAGGGCATGACATCATTCCAGAATAAAGGCTTTTCTTTGTTGAGGTACTTTGAGTACTTAGGTTTGCCAGGAAGAAGGAAGAGTAGCTACCTATTGTCCTAAGATATTTAAGAATGATAAACGCCCTGTGCGTTCCCACAGAGAGGGCCTCCTCAGGGTGCCTCCGGTCAGAGAATGCCGGCTGGTGGCCCCCAGGGGGAGGGCCTTCTCTGTGGGCGCCCCGGCTTTATGGAACCAACTGCTGGTTGAGCTCCGGATGGCACCGGATCTTCGCTCCTTCCGGCGCGGGTTAAAGACCCATCTATTCGAACAAGCTGGCCTGGCCTGATGGGGGAATGTTAGGGTTTTAATGTTTTTATATTTTGATTGTTTTAATTGGGCAATAATTTAATCCTTTTTTAACTTTTGTATTTCTATTTATATGCCTTGTTCACCGCCCTGAGTCCTTCGGGAGAAGGGCGGTATAAAAATTTAATAAAACTAAACTAAAACTAACTAAATGTGTATTTTATTCCTCTGTGTATTTTCAACAATGAAGTCCCCATGAGCTTTCCTGCTGAAGGTAAATTAGGAAGACCCCCAGGTATTTGGTACAGGAGACCTGTTCTCTCAATACCTGAAGTGGTAAAAGAAGAAGTAAAGAAGAAGACTTTTGGCCATCTATCTCTGTTTCAGGAATGGCTCTTGGGTCTTTTGACAAATGCCATGATTTTAGCTTTTCTGATAATCGAATTCCAGCTGGTCTTTCTTGCAGGACTGCACTAGTGCCCTGACTGCTCTCTTGAAAGCCTTCTTGAAAGTATTGTTGCATCATCTGTGTCTTCCAGAAAATTTTTGGGAGTGAAAATCGATGTTGTGGAGAGGGCCCACAATAAAAACTGAATAAGAGTGTGGCCAATATGTAGCCTTGCTTGGTGCCTTTCTGGTTTCAACAGGATTGATGAGAGGAACATACATACTAAATGAAGTAAACATTGGTCAACTTAGCAGGCCTCCAATGTGTCCCATAATTTAGCTTGGGATATAAAATTAAATGCTGCTTTGAAGTCTATACAAGCAGCATAGACAATGGTTGTGTTGCAGGTTCAAAATGGAGTCCAAGACACTGATCAGTGGTGGATCAGGCTTTCCTAAAATCAATGTGTTTTTCTGCTTTGGAACAGTGCACTGATCTCCAGTACAAATAAGCTCCTAAGCTTTCTATCCCAGATTTCAAACTACATTATTATTTGAAGAGAGACTCCAGCACAACCATTATATTTACTGCTTAATATCAAATGCCTGCACTACTGATTATTGTGACTGCCTTAGCCATTCTATGTTACTCTACTCGGGAGACTTCTGCTACTTTCATGACTAGATTACAACATTCAATTGTCCAGCCCTAATTATCTCCATCTATGCACATGCTTTCACTTGTAGTCTGGCTTTTCTGTTGTACGCACAACAGCTAGAATCAAAATTTAATAGCTCTTGTAACGTCCAAATACAATTTGATAGTTCTGCTGACCTAAATCAATCATGCAGTGGAGAAGAGAGATATTTGCATCCTGGTAGCAGCGTAAGAAGGGACAGCCATTTTAAAAAAGCAACCACGAAATGTAACACATACATTTGTTGCCTTCTGAATTAAAACCATTTTTCCCAATTCACGGATATGTTTAGAATGTCTGTCACTTTCTTTCTCATTTCATGTCATGCCTTGCCAGTTTTAGTAGCTTATTTCTAAGTGTTACAGCTTCCTGCCTTCATCCGTTAAGATCATCATCTTTCTCACCTCTTTCTAGGTAAGCATTTCAGCTTAAGCAGGAAGTCTCTTTCAATAGTGTATCTCCTTCTTCTGTTTCAGACCCTGCAGCCACAATCATAAAGCGTAGGAATACATATCACAGAAATACGCCAGCCAGAAGAATTGGACTCTGATCTGTCCATGTATTTTGATGAAGGCAGTAACCTGCTCACATCTTAACATTGTTTTTCAAAGTGAACTAGGGACGTCCAGCTCATGATTTACAAGTTAGGTTCTCAATTTGTCTGCCCATAAAACAGTGCCTGGTTCACTGTCTATTTTCACTGTTTAAAACGGAAGGACTGCAAAGGGTGATTATAGCCTTCATAAATCTATGCTTGCATTTTTCTCTTTCACACAGAGAAATACGCACATGGGCATAGGTTATTCAATCTTTGGACAGGCATATGTATTGTAGTAGAGATGAAGGAAGAACAAATGCAATGAAGTTTAAAAGGAAAGTAAACAAGATTATTAATTAGCCTCAACATATGTCATAGTAGGTCCTCCGGGAGTCTTCTGTCACAGGCTTTTGTACAGTGACAGATTATAATTTTTGGTCCTCAGGGGAAATTTACTAGCCTTTGCAGAAGAATCAAACAGAACAGCCAAAATTCAGTCTGGTAAGGCATTTTCAGACTAACACATTTTGTTGAAGTACAGTTTGGTTCATCGGATACATGGAAGAGCTAAACTGCGGTAGGACTTCATTTGGGATAAGATAAAGAGGAAAAAGGGAAGGGGAAGGGAAGACAGGGTGGTCATACAGAGGCAGATTATATATGAAACAGGCTACAAGTATTTTAAAGCAACTACCTCTTTCTTTTACCCTATCGCCACCTTGTTTACTCTTGCTTCTTTGATGTGTATTTATGTATATGTACCTATACAAGCCCCTACTGCCTTTCTCTTTGTGTGAGAATGAGTAATTTGCAAATGGGAATCAATTAATTTTACAAATAGTGACCTTTTTAAGTAGACAATCTATTTTAATTAACAATTCAAGTAATATTAATTCTGTTTCCTGGCTCTACTGTGTTCTACCCTTCCTTTTTTTCCTTTTTTTTTTTGAGGAGTGTGGATGTGGAGGATTTTGTATTCACATTTCACACGGAGGAGGCGGCTCACCTTCTTTTGAGTAAATTTAGTGGTACATTTACTAAATTCTAGTAAATTTAGTTAGTAAACACGAAAACACAATGTTCTTTAAGGCACAGAAATATCCTTTCTGAAGCATTGAGTGAACCCAAGTTTCACCCAGATGGTATTTGTCAGTTTAATAGATAAGTGAAATTTGTAGACTTCAAGAAAGATGGTGAGAAGACGACCTTTGCTTTTCAAATCTTGCTTGGCAATTGCAGAGAAAATAGAGGAAACCTCTGAATGCAAATTCTATAGGGATTAAAACATTTAATAGAAAGAGAAGTGATAGAAGAGTGAAGAGGGAATTCTTTCTTTTGGCCAAGCAATGTTTGCTGGCCACTTTAGGGCAATGTTTTCATTAAGATAACTGACAGGCTACAAGAAGATAGAAGCCTTCAAGATATTCCAATTTATTTATCCTGCAAGACATTACACAATCTGGTTGGGGAAATAGTTTGGAACATATTGTCACACAAATTAGCTAGTGGATAGGTAAGTGTCATTTAGAATTTAGAACTGAAAGCTCACGTAAAGTCCCGCTTTGAGGGCGATGGGCAGTTCAGAAATGTGATGGATGGATGATTTAAATCCCATCATTGGTAGGGGAAAATGGCTGAAGCACATTATTTACATCTTCAGCGCAAATATTGAGTGGCTACTTCATATACCGTATATACTTGAGTATAAGCCGACTTGATTATAAGCCGAGACCCCTAATTTTACCCCCCAAAATTGGAAAAAGTTGGTGACTCGAGTATAAGCCGAGTCTTTTTTTCTGCTCTTGACACAACCTTTAGTTTGAAAGCAGCTTCGTATGACCTGCGTCTTTGTTTTGGTGCAGGAGTACTAGAAGTACTGGGCTCCGGGTGTTTTTCCTAAGCTTGACCGGACGGAGTGGCGGTGGGGGGGAAAGCGCCGGCGGGTGAGGCACCGGCCGGCGCTTCCCCCCCATCTCTCGCTTGCCCGCTGCCTCGGCCGTTCCGCCCCCAACTCACCGGCCGGCGCTTCCCCCCCATCTCTCGCTTGCCCGCTGCCTCGGCCGTTCCGCCCCCAACTCACCGGCCGGCGCTTCCCCCCCATCTCTCGCTTGCCCGCTGCCTCGGCCGTTCCGCCCCCAACTCACCGGCCGGCGCTTCCCCCCCATCTCTCGCTTGCCCGCTGCCTCGGCCGTTCCGCCCCCAACTCACCGGCCGGCGCTTCCCCCCCATCTCTCGCTTGCCCGCTGCCTCGGCCGTTCCGCCCCCAACTCACCGGCCGGCGCTTCCCCCCCATCTCTCGCTTGCCCGCTGCCTCGGCCGTTCCGCCCCCAACTCACCGGCCGGCGCTTCCCCCCCATCTCTCGCTTGCCCGCTGCCTCGCCCGTTCCGCCCCCAACTCACCCGCCGGCGCTTCCCCCCCATCTCTCGCTTGCCCGCTGCCTCGGCCGTTCCGCCCCCAACTCACCGGCCGGCGCTTCCCCCCCATCTCTCGCTTGCCCGCTGCCTTGGCCGTTCCGCCCCCAACTCACCGGCCGGCGCTTCCCCCCCATCTCTCGCTTGCCCGCTGCCTCGGCCGTTCCGCCCCCAACTCACCGGCCGGCGCTTCCCCCCCATCTCTCGCTTGCCCGCTGCCTCGGCCGTTCCGCCCCCAACTCACCGGCCGGCGCTTCCCCCCCATCTCTCGCTTGCCCGCTGCCTCGGCCGTTCCGCCCCCAACTCACCGGCCGGCGCTTCCCCCCCATCTCTCGCTTGCCCGCTGCCTCGGCCGTTCCGCCCCCAACTCACCGGCCGGCGCTTCCCCCCCATCTCTCGCTTGCCCGCTGCCTCGCCCGTTCCGCCCCCAACTCACCCGCCGGCGCTTCCCCCCCATCTCTCGCTTGCCCGCTGCCTCGGCCGTTCCGCCCCCAACTCACCGGCCGGCGCTTCCCCCCCATCTCTCGCTTGCCCGCTGCCTTGGCCGTTCCGCCCCCAACTCACCGGCCGGCGCTTCCCCCCCATCTCTCGCTTGCCCGCTGCCTCGGCCGTTCCGCCCCCAACTCACCGGCCGGCGCTTCCCCCCCATCTCTCGCTTGCCCGCTGCCTCGGCCGTTCCGCCCCCAACTCACCGGCCGGCGCTTCCCCCCCATCTCTCGCTTGCCCGCTGCCTTGGCCGTTCCGCCCCCAACTCACCGGCCGGCGCTTCCCCCCCATCTCTCGCTTGCCCGCTGCCTCGGCCGTTCCGCCCCCAACTCACCGGCCGGCGCTTCCCCCCCATCTCTCGCTTGCCCGCTGCCTCGGCCGTTCCGCCCCCAACTCACCGGCCGGCGCTTCCCCCCCATCTCTCGCTTGCCCGCTGCCTCGCCCGTTCCGCCCCCAACTCACCCGCCGGCGCTTCCCCCCCATCTCTCGCTTGCCCGCTGCCTCGGCCGTTCCGCCCCCAACTCACCGGCCGGCGCTTCCCCCCCATCTCTCGCTTGCCCGCTGCCTCGGCCGTTCCGCCCCCAACTCACCGGCCGGCGCTTCCCCCCCCATCTCTCGCTTGCCCGCTGCCTCGCCCGTTCCGCCCCCAACTCACCCGCCGGCGCTTCCCCCCATCTCTCGCTTGCCCGCTGCCTCGCCCGTTCCGCCCCAACTCACCCGCCGGCGCTTCCCCCCCATCTCTCGCTTGCCCGCTGCCTCGCCTTTTCCGCCCCAACTCACCCACCGGCGCTTCCCCCCCATCTCTCGCTTGCCCGCTGCCTCGGCCGTTCCGCCCCCAACTCACCCGCCGGCGCTTCCCCCCATCTCTCGCTTGCCCGCTGCCTCGGCCGTTCCGCCCCCAACTCACCGGCCGGCGCTTCCCCCCCATCTCTCGCTTGCCCGCTGCCTCGGCCGTTCCGCCCCCAACTCACCGGCCGGCGCTTCCCCCCCATCTCTCGCTTGCCCGCTGCCTCGCCCGTTCCGCCCCCAACTCACCCGCCGGCGCTTCCCCCCCATCTCTCGCTTGCCCGCTGCCTCGGCCGTTCCGCCCCCAACTCACCGGCCGGCGCTTCCCCCCCATCTCTCGCTTGCCCGCTGCCTTGGCCGTTCCGCCCCCAACTCACCGGCCGGCGCTTCCCCCCCATCTCTCGCTTGCCCGCTGCCTCGGCCGTTCCGCCCCCAACTCACCGGCCGGCGCTTCCCCCCCATCTCTCGCTTGCCCGCTGCCTCGCCCGTTCCGCCCCCAACTCACCCGCCGGCGCTTCCCCCCCATCTCTCGCTTGCCCGCTGCCTCGGCCGTTCCGCCCCCAACTCACCGGCCGGCGCTTCCCCCCATCTCTCGCTTGCCCGCTGCCTCGGCCGTTCCGCCCCCAACTCACCGGCCGGCACTTCCCCCCCATCTCTCGCTTGCCCGCTGCCTCGGCCGTTCCGCCCCCAACTCACCGGCCGGCGCTTCCCCCCCATCTCTCGCTTGCCCGCTGCCTCGGCCGTTCCGCCCCCAACTCACCGGCCGGCGCTTCCCCCCCCATCTCTCGCTTGCCCGCTGCCTCGCCCGTTCCGCCCCCAACTCACCCGCCGGCGCTTCCCCCCCATCTCTCGCTTGCCCGCTGCCTCGGCCGTTCCGCCCCCAACTCACCGGCCGGCGCTTCCCCCCATCTCTCGCTTGCCCGCTGCCTCGGCCGTTCCGCCCCCAACTCACCGGCCGGCACTTCCCCCCACCTCTCGCTTGCCCGCTGCCTCGGCCGTTCCGCCCCCAACTCACCGGCCGGCGCTTCCCCCCCATCTCTCGCTTGCCCGCTGCCTCGGCCGTTCCGCCCCCAACTCACCCGCCGGCGCTTCCCCCCATCTCTCGCTTGCCCGCTGCCTTGCCCGTTCCGCCCCCAACTCACCCGCCGGCGCTTCCCCCCCATCTCTCGCTTGCCCGCTGCCTCGGCCGTTCCGCCCCCAACTCACCCGCCGGCGCTTTCCCCCCCACCGCCACTCCGTCCGGTCAAGCTTAGGAAAAACACCCGGCGCTACGATTGCGCTGCCGGGCGGGCGACCGGGCAAGCCGGGCGCAATACCTAGCTAGCTCTCAGGGTTTCCGAAAGAAAGGCGGCTGCTTACCGTAAGTAAAGGCTGGGAAGGAAAGCGAAACGTAAGGCGCTAGAGCGCATGAAGGAGGCAGGCGCACGCCCAGTCCCGACGGGAGCCCAAGACACGTGAGGTCAGCAGTCAGCACGAAGCCATCCCGGCGGGTGAGTTGGGGGCGGAACGGGCGAGGCAGCGGGCAAGCGAGAGATGGGGGGGAAGCGCCGGCGGGTGAGTTGGGGGCGGAACGGGCGAGGCAGCGGGCAAGCGAGAGATGGGGGGAAGCGCCGGCTGGCGAGTTGGGGGCGGAACGGGCGAGGCAGCGGGCAAGCGAGAGATGGGGGGGGAAGAGCCGGCGGGTGAGTTGGGGGCGGAACGGGCGAGGCAGCGGGCAAGCGAGAGATGGGGGGGAAGCGCCGGCGGGTGAGTTGTGGGCAGAACGGGCGAGGCAGCGGGCAAGCGAGAGATGGGGGGGAAGCGCCGGCCGGTGAGTTGGGGGCGGAACGGGCGAGGCAGCGGGCAAGCGAGAGATGGGGGGGAAGCGCCGGCGGGTGAGTTGGGGGCGGAACGGGCGAGGCAGCGGGCAAGCGAGAGATGGGGGGAAGCGCCGGCGGGTGAGTTGGGGCGGAACGGGCGAGGCAGCGGGCAAGCGAGAGATGGGGGGGAAGCGCCGGCCGGTGAGTTGGGGGCGGAACGGCCGAGGCAGCGGGCAAGCGAGAGATGGGGGGGAAGCGCCGGCCGGTGAGTTGGGGGCAGAACGGCCGAGGCAGCGGGCAAGCGAGAGATGGGGGGGAAGCGCCGGCCGGTGAGTTGGGGGCGGAACGGCCGAGGCAGCGGGCAAGCGAGAGATGGGGGGAAGCGCCGGCGGGTGAGTTGGGGGCGGAACGGCCGAGGCAGCGGGCAAGCGAGAGATGGGGGGGAAGCGCCGGCGGGTGAGTTGGGGCGGAAAAGGCGAGGCAGCGGGCAAGCGAGAGATGGGGGGGAAGCGCCGGCGGGTGAGTTGGGGCGGAACGGGCGAGGCAGCGGGCAAGCGAGAGATGGGGGGAAGCGCCGGCGGGTGAGTTGGGGGCGGAACGGGCGAGGCAGCGGGCAAGCGAGAGATGGGGGGGAAGCGCCGGCCGGTGAGTTGGGGGCGGAACGGGCGAGGCAGCGGGCAAGCGAGAGATGGGGGGAAGCGCCGGCGGGTGAGTTGGGGGCGGAACGGGCGAGGCAGCGGGCAAGCGAGAGATGGGGGGGAAGCGCCGGCCGGTGAGTTGGGGGCGGAACGGGCGAGGCAGCGGGCAAGCGAGAGATGGGGGGGAAGCGCCGGCGGGTGAGTTGGGGGCGGAACGGGCGAGGCAGCGGGCAAGCGAGAGATGGGGGGGAAGCGCCGGCCGATGAGTTGGGGGCGGAACGGCCGAGGCAGCGGGCAAGCGAGAGATGGGGGGGAAGCGCCGGCCGGTGAGTTGGGGGCGGAACGGGCGAGGCAGCGGGCAAGCGAGAGATGGGGGGGAAGCGCCGGCGGGTGAGTTGGGGGCGGAACGGGCGAGGCAGCGGGCAAGCGAGAGATGGGGGGGAAGCGCCGGCCGGTGAGTTGGGGGCGGAACGGGCGAGGCAGCGGGCAAGCGAGAGATGGGGGGGAAGCGCCGGCGGGTGAGTTGGGGGCGGAACGGGCGAGGCAGCGGGCAAGCGAGAGATGGGGGGGAAGCGCCGGCGGGTGAGTTGGGGGCGGAACGGGCGAGGCAGCGGGCGAGCGAGAGATGGGGGGGAAAGCGGCGGCGGCGGTGAGTTCGCGCCCTCCCACCCTGCCTGCCCCCTGGCCGGTGCCTTCGCCCCGCAAGCCCCCCCGACTTGCCCGGAGGAAGCGGCGGCGGCGCGGCGCTGCGGGCCGGGAGGGGGGCATGGCGGGGGCTGCCCCTCCTGCCGAGGAGCCGAGCCCGGCGGCGTGTGTGTGTGTGTGTGTGTGAGACCCGCAGGAATGGCTAGTTGCGTTTCTCTGTGTGTCAAGCCCCGTGGGCTCGACACACAGGAAGGGGGGGAATGCCGGAATGCCGCTTCCCTACCAGCCATTCCCGTGGGTCTGACACACACACGCACGCACGAGGGGGAGAAACAACGCTGGACTGCCGCCAGCTCTGCAAGGCTCTGCCGCTCCCTTCTCTCAGCAGCCTGTTCCGAACGAAGGGACAGTTCTTTTTTTTGTTGACTGGAGTATAAGCCGAAGTGGAGTTTTTCAGCCCAAAAAGTGGGCTGAAAAATTCGGCTTATACTCAAGTATATACGGTAAATGGAATTAAAATAAAAAATAAATAAATAAATATGCCTTAGAGAAGCAATCAATTCTTCTGAACCGAACAGGTTTCTTGGATGAGAAGCGAAATGTCTTCAAGCCCCTTTGAAAAAGCACTTTTGGGACTAAGTATTAATTGTAAGCAAGAAGCAGATGAGTGGGATTTTACTGTGTAGCACAAGGCAGTATGAACTCTCTTCCCCATTAGAGATACACCTGAGAGAGAGATAACTATTCAGGGCATATCCTAGGCTATTCATACCATTCACCCATTGAGTAACATGTATACTTTCTAGAGGAATTTGTTTTGCTGCTGTGAAGAAGTAATATTAAATTGTTGTGAAGAAGTCTGCATGATCATAGTTTACGCAGAATGTGGGTAAGAGGAATGCGGACTTCATATTAGGCTCTACCTAATGGTACAGTGAGAGCCCGTTTGCTGTAGTGGTTATGGCACCAGGCTACAAACCAGAAGAATGTGAGTTCTAGTCCCATCATAGATACAAAGCTAGCTGGGTGACCTTGGGCTAGTCCCTTTCTCTCTGCCCTAGGAAAGTGCCAATGGCAAATCCCTTCTGTAATACCTTGCCAAGAAAACTGCAGGGACTTAACAGGCAATTTCTAAGAATCACATACAATTAAATGGAAGGGGGGGGAGATACATTTATTTTGGAGACCTTTCTATCCTTGCAGAATAGAAATTTTAGGTAGGCTAGAATTTGAATGAACATAGAAGGAACTCAGAACCAAAATGAAGGAACACCCAATTTATGGACAAGTTTCTACTGATAATTTCCCCCCTTCTTTATCCTATACCTTAAAGCCTAATTTTATGGATGCTTCTATATATTTCAAGATATATCAACATTTCATTATCCTATCCTAAGATGTGTGTTTTTGTCGGGATTTTAAAAAACCCTAATATATAATGAGGTGGAGTGGTTTTCTTAAAGTACATGAACACATTCACTTCCGCAAGAACACTGAATAGGCAACTATCTCAAAAACAGAACATTTGTGATTTTCCAGACATTGCTGAACTAAACTTTCCAGGAGCCCCACGCAGCCTAGTCAAAAATGAGATTCCTGGGAATTGTAGGTGAGTCATAGCTAAATCCTATGTTCCTAAGCACCCTAAAAACAATATTCCTGTTTCAAAGAAGGTTCATATGTTCAATTTTAAAAGAATATATGAACACATCCTTTTCTTTGATTAAATATTATCAGGAAGTGATGTTCTCAGAAAATTGTGGAAGTCCTAGCTAATTAGGAATAGAATGGTATGCTGTAGTAAACCACTAAGTAAATGCTGAATATTTGGTTGCTTCTCCTAAATATTCCACAAAATGCTGAATATTTTGTTGCTTGTCCAGCCTTGATGACTTCTAGCAGAGACAAACAAAATATTGCTACAATATCATCAGAAACTGAAGAACAAAAAGTGCACATTAGAGGAAAGAAGAATTCATTTTGAATCTACTTCTCCGTGCAGTCATCCTGTGTTTTGGAGATGAATAGAGGAAAGCACCACTCCTCAAGTCAAAAAGCACTGGTTTTATTATCTAAGTAAGTATAACTGAAATAGAGCATGTCTTCTGCTTTCTCTTCCGTCTCCTTTCTTGTTCTTGTTTATGAAATTTTCAATCAGCAAAAGTAGCATCATGCAAAGAACTGTCTCTGCTAATGAAGCTTATAGAGTCATGCAAATATCTCGGAAGGATCTATGCAGGTTGCCATGCCCTTGTAACTCCATCAATAGTGCCATTTCTACTTGGCTGGTAAAGAGGGGACATAAGAGTCAGGAGGGAGAGGGAGAGAGAAGACAAAATCTATCTGATTTCTGTGGCTTACAAAACAAGAGAAAAAACATAGCTGCTTGGGGATACTGATGTATGAGTTCATCCTATGGTCTTTTTATAGGAAAGGCAAAAAGAAATCCAAAGTAGCAGCCTTCTTTCTACTCCCACCAAGGAGGTAAAGCTGCACCAGTATGTTCTGTTCCAGCCTACGACCGGCCCTGTTGGAATGTCAGGGACAACCCCTTTTTAAATTCAATAGGCTGGAACTAATCCAAACAAATTTATTTGCAAAAGCTAAACGAAAAAGTTCAAACAAAAGTTAAACAAATACAGACCAAGACTTTATCAGAAGCTCTTCAAACGGTTGCCTTCAGCAACCAGCACCTCCCACACATTCCCCTTTTAAACAGCAGTCTCAAGGCGTGGCCTCTCATTGCCTTCTCCCGAGTTGCCTCATTGCTTTCCTTTGCTCAGTTCTGCTGGATTGCCTCCTGCTCCTAGCGTCCCTGAACAGAGCCAGCTGTGCATCGTCTTCTTCCAAACTTTCAGACTCACACAGCTGGGTCTGAGGAAGAACAAGACAGGAGGGGCTTGGGTGAGAGTTCTGCGGCACATCAGAACCTTCCTCTGACACCAAAGGCTCTCCAAACCCCTCCTCCTCCTCCTCAGAATTGTCCGACTCAGCTGCCGAAACCACAGGCTGACGCTGAATCACTGTACTGATATCAGGCAAGAATGCAAATATAAAACAGTCTCCATGTAGACTAAGAGGGGCAAGTTTGTTATTTAGCCTGAAGACTCGGTTTAGGATGACACAGAAAATCAAGACACTGGGGGGAAAAAAAGTCTTATCTTCCCAGCTTAACACTTTTCTTGCAAAAAAAGAAAATCAAAGAGGCAAAGGAAATGGAAGAGACAGAAATTTCAGCGGCCACAAAACAAGGATGAGAGCAGAAGACCGTAAATACAGCAAGAAACAGATCAGTGTTGCTCTGCCTCTAGCCAGGAGCATTAATGGCAGATCTTTTGTCTTGCTGAAAACATGTCTAGCTCTAGAACTCAGCCCAGCTCATGAGTACAAAAAGTCCCTGTGGGAATGAAGGAGGCCACAGTACAAGAAATTATCCCGAATGGCTTACTCTGAAGCTGAGGGGAGTTCATCCTCAGTGGCCTATGATCATCATGAAACGCCCTGGAGAAAATAAGCAAATGAACATTGGGTGATACTAATAGATCAATTGTACAAGAGTAAATGTGCCCCAACATTCATTGTGCATGTGTGTGTGTGTTTTACAAAACACATAAGAAATGCACATACCATGTTACATACATGACGGCTATTTATTTTTTTTACAAGAGTGGAACCTCTACCATTCCCTCTTGCGTTAAGCGTAGGGAAAAAGCGTAGGGAAAAAGAAGCTGGACTAAGCTGAAACTATTCATATTGCTTTGACATTTCAGGCACAGTTGAAAAACATCACTGTGTTCATAGGTTGCCCGATCATATTGCCCACACAACTCACGTATTAATTTCCATCCCATTTCTCCTAGCCTTTCTTGAGTGCGAAATATTTCCAGTTTGCCTGGTAAAGGGGAGGACAAAGTATACAACCGCTAGAAGCTGTCGTAAGTTCTGTCCAGACGACCAGCCTTTCTGTTTTCCGACTCTCCTACTTGCAGTTTAAAACTGCACAAACAGGATCGATCTGAACAAGAATCCCAGAATGCTGCATGTGCAGTGATATAGTTTACTACTACTGGTTTACAGCGATGATAGAGAACGAGCAGTCAAGCAGGGGATGATCACAGAGAACTGTCAGCCACCCAATGCTCAGCTAGTTTGTGTGCCTTTCCTCAGAGTGCTTATGGAAGCCCAATAAGCACCAATGGGGAGACACAGTCATTGAAAGAGTGGCCTTTACTGTTTGAAACATTGGAGGATGTGGGCATATGTTGTAAGTCAGACACAGCCTCATACAGTCAAGGTGGGTGGGTGGATGTTATTTCAGTCTATAATCTGGTTTATATATCTCTCTGAAAAGGCCCTTTGAGCAAAATCCTTGGTCAGTCCATTTAACTGGTCATCTACAGGTAGTATTTCATGTACAACCATTTGCTTAACAACCGTTTGAACTTACAAAGGCAGTGAAAAAAAACTGCCTTACAACTAGTTCTTGCACTTACAACATCGAGGCGTCCCTAGCAAAAAAAAGGCTGTAAAATCAGGAGCATCCCTCCTGACTAACAACCGCTTTGCTTAGCAATGGATATTCCAGTCCCAATTGTGGTGATAAGTCGAGGACTACTTGTATTTAACTCAACTGCTCGATCCATCTAACAGAGACTTACAAGGTTTCAGGAAAAAGTATCTCCAGCCCTCCAAGAGACTATTCTTTGACTCTTCCACAGAAAAGCCTATGCTTTACTACTAAGCTGCCCCTAGAGTAGTGTCTGTTGAACTGTCTATCCATAAACATCACAATGCAAAACAATCACAAGATTCTAGCAATCATGCAGCCTCCTTGGTTTTCATAAGGAATCTGGTTTTGGAAAAACTGCTTTGGAACTTCCTTCTCCTAAGGATAAGGACAACAGAGCAATATTAAGAAATTCTAGCATTCACAAAGCAATCTGGCAGAACCTGAACTTGATTTTTATTTATTTGTATTTACTGTATAATTCTCAGTTTGGTCCACTGACAACTCAGAAGAAATCTCTTCTTCCTCCAAATTTCTTTGGAGAAAAAAGGAAGGTTTTTTTGGAAGCAGTTTTTCTCTTTCCCAAAGGACAACAAAAGTTGATATCTACAGCCATGATCTAATTCTAAAAAGCAAACCAATTTGTGTTCCCATGTGGGGAAAAAATATTTAATATATATTTTTCACCTCCACTGCCACCTCCTCGCTTTCACCTTCACTTTCCCATCAGTTGCCCAGGAACCTGATCCAGATAAATTTTACGCAGTTTTAAACCTGATTCATTTTTTATCATGAGAAGTGGTGCACCATCAACATACCTATTAAGGGAACTGAATCTGATGTGGCAGGCATTATTTCTGCTACAAGGAGCATAAAAACCGTCAAGGACAGAAGAACAGTTATACCTATAACAAAATTGTGAAAGAGACAAAAAGTGAAGCGGGACTGAAGTCATGAGTGTTTTCCACTTTAAAGGTCATTAATAATGTGCACCTTCCATTTATTAGATAAGAAATATATCTAGATTAAGAGAAATGTGTGTTGTAGAAAGTTTAAAAAAATGTTCTGCACATTATGAAATTACTATTCTAATATAATTTGAGTAACAATAGATTTCTCCAATCAATCTGCTTTCTTCTTTTGAATCCACATTTCCCCAATTTCGAGGAGGGCCAACTGGCAGGAGAAACAGTCTCATAGTGGACCCTCCCCATACATAGTTTCACACTGCAGGTGACATTAAAAAAAGACTAGGAAGCAAAGCTGAGACTAAGATGGTAGAATTCTAGATTAAGATGGTAGAATTCTAGATTGTAGTATTTCTGGATGAACATATGAGCATAATCAGTGTAAATGCTTCCCTACGTGTACGAGATCAGCATAGTAGAAGACAGTAATGCTGAAAGTCTCTCTCTTAGGTTTTCGCTTAATCAATACACTGAAGGATATTTGTTTATACAATCAAAAACACAAATCACCCTTGCAGAGATACAGCCTTTGTCAACTCTTGCTGCTACATCCTTTTCTACACCGTGCATTGTCTTAATCCTTACCCAAAGATATTTTCTCTCCAGAGTCAGCTGGGAGTAAGAAAACAAGCAGTGCTAAGCCTGATATAAGGACGCAGGGAATCAGTAAGTTCAAGCCATAGTAAAGGGTGCGACGGCGCATTGTAACAGTGTAAGTTACATCTGGATATGGCTCTTTACAGCATTCATAGTACAGCTCATTCCTTTTGCCTGGGACACCTGCACAGAAGCAAATTGAAAATATAATAAGAGTAGAAATGTGCAGAGAATTTCATTCTGAAAATGGCTGAACAGTCAACATTCTTGCTAACTGAGGGCAGTCAGGGAACTAGACCTTATGCAGTCTGATATCTTCAGATATATTGAATTTAGTGGTTATCAATTATGAAAGTTGAAGTCTAATATACCATGAGGACTTTAGGTTGAGAAAGGCTGGCCTACACTCTTCTATTGATGTGTTACGTCATTTCAAGTGGTGTATGAAATCACGGTTTGTTAAAATCAGCTATGATCTCTGAATGGATAATATGTTTTGAGCTGAGGCAGCAAACATGAATTTAGACTTCAAGATGGGAAGATAGTTTGTAGTCACGTAGGGCTCTATGACTTAAATATGAGTTGTGATTCATATACTTTATTTCCTTCCTACCGACTGTTTATTTATATCTCTCATCTAATCTTTGCCTTCCCTTAGGTCTACATCTTAAGAATTAAATCAATTCCCAGTTTAGGAACAGGAGAAGAGCCCAATAGAGCCTACCAATTCATTAGTGGTTTTGTTCTTTCTGCAGATAACCATGTATTCAATATTGATGATTTTACCCTTTAATTACCTCTTAGAGAAAGTGTGGGGCGGTTGTGGTCCTGCAGATATTGCTGAACCTCAGTATTTGTGAGAAATACTGAAAACTGAATTCCATAATATCCAGAGAGCCAAAGCTTATTTAATGCTTTTGTCCCATTCATTTTCAATAATTCTTGTGAACACCATAATATTTAGTAATTCCTGTGAACACCGTAATAAACACCACAATAGGAAATAATGTGAAAGTACCATCTCTGGATAAATACTTAGCTTTCTCATGACACTAATCTTACTCTGAGGGCATATGAAAAAAATCCATATAAATCTATTAAGCAGCCCAAACATATCTGGTGAAGAATTATGACAATAGTCAATGTTCCTTAAAAAAAATCTAAGAATATACAGTAGCCATTACTCCTCTGATCAGCTTCATTTGTAAGGCATAATTGACTCTTCTTCAATCTGTCTATCAAATTGCAAGAAGCAATCAACCATTATTACAATGTTTAGTGATAGAGCATAATGAGTTGTAGGTCTCAAGCTATTTATAGGACAGCAGATGGAAATGAGTTTTGTTGTTGTTGCTTAGTATAGAGTCAATAATATTTCCAATTTTAGTGGTTCTTTCACCATCCCTCTTTACATATTTTGGATCATTTTTATCCAGACTATGGATTAAGCAAGCCTAAAAGGCGTGGCTGAAAAGGTTCAATAGCCTTTTCTAAAAAAAAAAGTCAGACTTTTCTAAAAATGCAAACTACAAAAAGCTTTGAAGCTTTTGAGGGGGGAAAAATCGCCTAAACACAGCTTTCAGTTTGAGCAAGAAATATATAAATATGCAGGCACTCATAACAAGAAAAAAATAAGATTTTTCTCCCTTCCCCTAGGCAAAGCTGAATTTAGCCATAAACTAATCAAGCTACAGCTTAAGATGTCAGTGTCTAAAGGGGGCCTCCAATATTTCCAATTTTCGTTTGTCATGATTTTATTATAATTTCACATATGAAAGCCTCCATAAATTAAGCTCTCCTGTATGGCTCATATGGCACTTGCTAATTTGATTAAATTATGCGCTCTTTCAGCAGGCATTCACACTTTCTGTTCATAGGGGGTCTTTCTCTATCCCACCCTGGGATTGTTATGCATCTTGGCAGCATTCTTGCCTTGTTTACTTGTTATATACTCTGCCAAATACAGTCCATAGCTTAGGGCCTCAGTTTGTCTAAATCCAATTCTGGCTCTGGGCAACAGCTAAGTTAAGGATTAAATTCTGGGATTTTGTTATCACTGGAAATAACTTTTGCGGCACACATCTACTGCTGTCACAGTCGATCAGCTGAGGGAACAGCACAGATTTCTCAGGCCCACCTCCAAGCCTATGAATATTTTATATAATCTGACAGAAGAAATGTTTTGAAATAAAATATGCAAGCTCTCAGGGCTTCAGTTCTTAGGGTGTCGGAAAAGTGCAAATTGTAATCTGAGCTGAAGCCATAGTAGATGAATCAAATGGGGCCAATACACTATCACTGTCAACTAAGACATCTCAGAAATGTCAGTGCATGGGACCCATTTGCAACTCTCCCCTTTCTTAAAAATAAAAAGTGTGAAAAAGGAAAAAGGTATGCTGCGTTTGCAAAGATGGAGAACCTCTTTCTCTCAAGAGTGGCTGCTCTACGGTTGCTAGCCTACAAGCCAATAGCAAAGCATGCTGGGAGTCGTAGTTCAGCAATATCTGAAGCATTATTGTTTCCCGAAATGATTTACAGCATACAGTTTACTTACTGTTACAACAATTCATTTAGTGACCATTCAAAGTTACAACAGCACTGGAAAAAGTGACTTATGACCATTTTTCACATTTATGACCATTGCTCCATCTCCATGGTCATGTGATTTACATTCAGATGCTTGACAACTCATTCATATTTATGACGATGGCAGTGTCCCGGAGGCATGTGATCATCTTTTGCGACCTTCTGTGTCAATGGGGGAAGCCAGATTCACTTAACTACAACTGTAGTGATTCACTTTAACAAATGTGGCAAGAAAAAGTTGTGCAATGGGGCAAAACTCACTTAACAGATTTCTTACTTAGCAACATAGATTGTGGACTCAATTGTGGCCATAAGTCGAGGACTACCTGTATGTAGTTGGAAAGCAGAGTTAATATATTATATTTGATTCTCCAAGTTACAAGTTACTTGGGCTGGAGATTACTGCCAAGGAGGAAAAGTCCAAGTGCTGGATAAGAAATAAGGCATCCAATTGGATGGTCAGTCCTTTTGCGGAGAGGAAGCATGTAACCTGAGACTGGAAAGCTTTTTTTAAAAAAGCAATGAAAAAAACTAGCTCCAAACTGATCTTGTGAAAACTACAAGGGCACAATCAAGAAATTTTCAAGAGCTCAACTTGATTTGAAAAAGTCTTTATCCTAAACTTGACCTACTTTATTCCATTCTCTGAAATCACAAGGTGCAGAGTCCTAGGAAAGACATTACTTAGTGGCAGATGTATGAGTGATGCAATATTTATCACACACCTGATAGGGAAACAGCCTGAAGCCTGGCTGGAGTAGCAACACAGAAACAGATATATAATTATCCCTCGCTAACAGGATTTTAGAGAAATCTTAATTTGGATTCATTAAGCTTCCTTAAGAAATGTAACATACCTACTAAATCCCATTCGCCATTTGATATGTAGTTAGAAATATCAGCTTCGAGCATTTGCAGATCAAGCAACCAACCATTGTGTGTCCATGAACCAAATTTCAAATTGCATTTCTGCACATCAAAGGGAAACCAGCGGACATCAATGTAACATGTGCTTTTCAAGATGCCTGCAAGGAAAGACATTAAATTGATTAAGACAAGAGTAAAATGGGATGAAAATGCATGTATATACACTTATGTACATTTACATCAAACATTAAAGGGGCCGATGGCTTTAAAGTGTGTTCCAAACTCATTGTTGTGATTCAGGGTCAGCCTGTGGGTTCGGCAGTTGGGTCGGACGACTCAGAGGAGGAGGGGGGTGTTGAAGAGCTTGCTGAGGGGGTTGGAGAGCTTGCTGATGAGAGCCCTCAGCCAGGCCCCTCCCACCTGGTCACGACGGAGACCCAGCTGTGTGAGCCTGACAGCATGGATGAAGATGACCCACAGCTGGCCCTGTTCAAGGACGCCCAACGCAGGAGGCAGTCAATCAGGAGTAAACAGAGGAAGGCAATGGGGCACCTCGGAAGGAGGCAGAGAGAAGCCACGCCCTGAACTGTATAAAAGGGGAATGCGTGGAAGGGCTGGTTTGCTGAAGGCAACCGCTTGAATAGCTCCTGTTTCATGGTTCGTGTCTTGTTTGCTTTTGTATCCATAAATTTGGTAGGCTTAGTTCCAGCCTCTTGCCTTCTTGTAAAAGGGGTTGTCCCTGCCTTTTCTGCAGGGTCGGTAGCAGGCTGGTACAGAACACTCATCTTGCTAATAAAGTAAATCTGTCATTTTAAATTTTAGCTGCACTCTTTGGGGGAAGAGTGCAGCAAATGTAAAAGTTAACAGAAAAAATATCTAGAGCAGTGTTTCCCAATCTAGCCAACTTTAAGACATGTGAACTTCAACTCCCAGAATTCCCCAGCCAGCATGTCTTAAAGTTGTTTTAAAATTGTCAAGTTTAGGAAATCTTGCTCTAGAGCAGGCATGTCAAACTCGCGACATCACATGACGTTGCATGACATATCACAACTTCTTCCCCATTGCTGGCCATGGGCCAGCAGTTTGACATGCCTGCTCTAGAGTATCAGTAAAGCTCAAAGCAGTTTTGCCTCCAATGTGCGGATCTCAAATTCTTCTCCATAGTAGCATGTATTGATACGAAGACTATATATTATCCATTTCAACCTCAGCAAAAACAGCTGAACTGCTAGCTGTGGAAGTTATTCAGACTGTGAAACTAATGTTCTCACTGCAGTGCCTTACATCAAACATATCAAACTCGTGACGTCATGTGACATCGTGCAACGTACTAGGACAGTTTGCCATTGCTGGCAATGGGATGGACGCGGCTTCTGTGTGACGCATCCGGCCTGTGGGCCAGCAGTTTGACACCCCTGCCTTACATTCTTTGGCCAGTGGGACGTTTCAGAAAAGCACTTAGCTCTTTGGCATTTTGAGTTTGTTAGCTTATTATATTAGCTTATAAGTAGGTTCATTTTCAAAGACTGTGTAACCTAATGTTTTTCAAGTGCTGCAGGTGAGACTGAAAAGTTCCTACAGTAACCTGTTATATTCCATGTCTGGAAAGTCTGGTAGTATCAGGTCTTCTGATATCACCTTACTTCTCACACGAGAGAAATGTTGGGCTCCCAGAGATGTTGTTTTTCCTGACTCTGAATAATTTGTCACTCAGGAAGACAGAAAGTATCATCAGTGTTTCTAAGCTACCTTCATAATTATTGACCTTAAAACCTAATAATATCCATCTTGATGACTATCAAAATGCAAACTGGCCATGAAATGTCATTTAAAAAAAGAAACCATTTACTAGGATTAATGCAAATAATAATAATAATGATGATGATGATGTTGGAAGGGACCTTGGAGGTCATCTAGTCCAACCCCCTGCTCAGGCAGGAAACTCTATACCATTTCAGACAAATGGTTGTCCAGTCTCTTCTTAAAAACTTCCAGTGTTGGAGCATTCACTGCTTCTGGAGGCAGGTTGTTCCACTGGTTAATTGTTCTAACTTTCAGGAAGTTTCTGCTTAGTTCTAGGTTGCTTCTCTTCTTAGTTAGTTTCCATCTGTTGCTTCTTGTCCTGCCTTCAGGCGCTTTGGAGAATAGCTACTATCATTTCACACCTAGTCCTTCTTTTGAGTAAACTAGACATACCCAATTCCAACAACCGTTCCTTATATGTTTTAGTCTCCAGTCCCCCAATCATCTTTGTTGCTCTTCTCTGTACTCTTTCTACAGTCTCAACATCTTTTTTACATCATGTTGACCAAAACTGGATGCAGTATTCCAAGTGTGGCCTTACCAAGCCATTGTAAAGTGGTATTAATACTTTATGTGATCTTGATTCTATCCCTCTGTTAATGCAGCCTAGCACTGTGTTGGCTTCTTTGGCAGCTGCAGCACACTGCTGGCTCATATTTAAGTGATTGTCCACTAGGACTCCAAGATCCCTCTCACAGTTACTACTATTGAGCAAGGTACCACCTATATTATACCTGTACATTTGGTTTTTCTTGCCTAAACGTAAAACCTTACTTTTTTCACTATTTAATTTCATTTTGTTAGATAGCGCCCAGTGTACAAGTCTGTCCAGATCCTGCTGTATCTTAAGCCTATCTTCTGGAGTGTTAGCTATTCCTGCCAGCTTGGTGTCATCTGCAAATATGATGAGTTCCCCATCTATCCCCTCATCCAAATCGTTGATGAAGATGTTGAAGAGCACTGGGCCCAGAACAGAGCCCTGGGGCACCCCACTGCACACTTCCCTCCATGTAGATGCAGTTTCATTGAGGACCACACACTGAGTATGGCCAGTCAGCCAGCTACGAATGCATCTGGTGGTGATGCTGTCTAACCCACATTTTTCTATCTTATCAAGTAGTAGATTGTGATCTACTTTATCAAATGCCTTACTGAAGTCCAAGTAAATTATATCCACAGCATTCCTCTGGTCCACTAATTGTGTCACTTGGTCAAAGAATGCAATAAGATTTGTCTGGCATGATCTGTTTTTGACAAACCCATACTGGCTTTTAGTAATGACTTTGTTTGCCGCTAGGTATTGAGGTCAGGTTGATAGGTCTGGCTCAGGCATTCTGGGAGTTGAAGTCCAAGCGTCATAAAAGAGCCAAGGTTGCCAACCCCTGATCTATATCTTTAAATCGAGATCTGCAGTACTGAGGAATATCATATTTAAAGATAACTAACATGAATCATTGCTACCAAGTAACAAGAGTGCTGCTTGTTTCCAAGTAATGTGTGGTCATTGCATCCTAGCAATGCAGCATTACTTACTTTCTAGCAATGTGCCCAATAATGGCACTGGTTCTCTCTTACTGAGGTGAATCTACTGAAAGAAAATTGCTTAGGAGAGTTTGGCTGCAGAAAGGTAAGCAATACATTGTGGCAGAGGGATTAAATATCCTTTACTCCATTTGCATTTAAATTGCATTACATAACACTTTATATAATTGAAGCATGTCTTGGTTCAAAGTGCATAAATCTGTCAACACCCTGAATAGTTTCGTCCTCTGTAAAAAATGTAGCAAGATGCTTGTTCAATAAACTTCAATGGAAGACTTCAAACTTCGGTGATAAACCGTGAGCGGAATACCTTAACTATTTGAAACTGCATTTACAATGCGTTAAACAAAATAACAAGGAAGCACATTTTAGACCGATATGAATATTGATTTATCATTAAAAAAATAATAACACCATAGCTAAATTTTCTCTTTGGATTTATATCAGCTCTTTAACATCTTTTTCTGCAATAAAATGTTCTCTCTAATTTTGTTCTTCCCAAAGGACTGTCTGCTGTGACATAAATACTTCGTGTCTAACCAGCAATTAATATTTATCACACATTGTTTGCCACTTAATTATTCCATCTTTTGCTGACTAAAAATAAAAGCAGAAAAACAATGAGGTATCTCCAAAATTCTTGACATAAAACATAAGAGCTCTATACTCTACGGCGGTCCATTTGAGACTTAAATTGACTTTGACATGAAATGCTGGGGCTCAGCAAACAGGAGATGTGGTCATAGTGCATTCCTCCTTCTACAAGAGGACAGAAAACCCTTCTTCCTGACGGGAAGGAAATTAAATTTTAGGCTGCTTACAAAAAGCCAGCACAATATTTCCAGCATGGGCACAAGGCCATTGAACTAGCCTTCCTAGTTCAGATCGGTTTTCCCCTCCGTGATATCACTCATGTTCAGTGGGCAGATGGGATCTTTTTTTTATTACCTCTCCCATCACCATTAGCCTGAATTTTTATCAAATCACCTAGGTGGCGGCAGAGCTAGCTGACATCAGCTGGAATTTGAAGCTAAGCAAAAACATCCCTGGGTAATATTTGGCTCTGTGAATTCCAGGGCTGTCAGCCAACAGTAGTGGTGGGGTGCTGGAACTCTCAACGTGAGAAATGGATAGAAGTAATTGAAAAGTGGGAATAAACGCTTAACTCTTGCCAGCAGCCATGCAACAGTTCTAATCCAAATCATATGAAACCATAGGTTGTTGAGGAAAGCTGGAACACAAAATCACTGCTCATGAGGTATCTGTTCTCCTGCTTTGATGTAAAGGTTTGATAGCTCATTGTGTGATTTCATAACTTGCAACCCAGTGAAACAAAGGAGAGGAAGAGAAAGAGGGACAGAGAGAGGGAGAAACAGACAAAGAGAGGAGAGAGAGAGAGAGAGAGAGAGAGAGAGAGAGAGGGAGAGAGGGAGAGAGGGAGAGAGGGAGAGAGAGAGAGAGAGAGAGAGAGAGAGAGAGAGAGAGAGAGAGAGAGAGAGAGAGAGAGAGAGAGAGAGAGAGAGAAGATACTTTTATTTCAAAAATATTTCAACCCTTTAGAAGTCCACATGACTTGCCTCTGAATAGTTAGTTAAAGGTACTATGTTAACTTTTAGGGAGTCCTTTATTCTGTATAAATTGTGTTTCGATCATTAAAAGCAACCCTTTGCTCTTTTACCCGAGAATAAATCCCAATGAACAAAGACAAGTAGATATGGACAAAACTACTTGGCATTTTCAATTCATGTTTTTCTCCACAAAAGCAACTTGAGGATATATGCATAGCATATTGATAATATAAATTGTGATGGTGGAATAACTGTCATGTTTACAAAAGTTATGCCCGATAGTTGGGTACTTAACAAAATTCACCCCTATTCACAAGCAAGAATGTTTCTGTGCAGCAGCAATTACAGAATATTGTAATGATGAAGACATCCTAATCTATAGCACATTCAAAGATATTCCTTTCTTCCTGAAGAATTGATTAAAAACTGTCTTACCTGGAGGTATATACTGACATGATCCCGAATAGTTTACCAAAACATTTGTATGAAATGTTGCATCAAATCTTTCATCTGCACTATAAAATGCATCAGAAACAATTAAATATTAGTTAGAAAAATATAGGAAAAAATAATAGCTATTATCATTTGAGTGTTTTTACTAAAAGTATCAATTTTAGCAGAATTATCAGAATACACATGTAGTGAGTGGAGTGGGGAATATAAATTATAAATCACATGCTTCAACTATAGACATATAATTTCCAATTCATTATCAGACTTTAGTTCTGCAATATATAGCAATTAGATGAATAAGCTTAAACCACTATATTACTCAATTAGAACTTCAGAAGATTAATTAATGAAAGTCAATTCTTTTCTGTGTGGCTGGGACTTGATGGCACTTTTGTGTTGCTTTCTTAAAATACTTTTCCCTTTGGTACACAGAAACATTAATCTAAAATTTAAAATGAGAATTATAAAATGTTTCATAATAATAGTATTAGCTTACATCCTACCTTTAACCCTATCAAGCAACATCTGCCTTTTCCAAATCCTTGGGGAGGACTCAATAGGAGGATATATAAAAGTCAAATATATTCTAAACATCTGGCTGACTGTGCAACCAACCATAATAATGATACCAATGTTCACTCTTCTAACTCATAGTAGTTCTAAAAAGAGAATTCTGTCATCTCCTAACTGATGGATCATCTGAGATCTGCAAATAGCAAACCTGCAAAAGGACAAGCAAATTCTATTCATGTACCACTGCTGTCAGGTTTAAGTTAATTTTACTAATGTGTATTTTAATGCCTTCTTTTAGGATATAATCTTTAGTTAAGAATCACATTGTTTTCATTTGATCTGGGTTTTTTTTACTGTCATGAAGAATAGCGTAGCATATGATAGCACAGCACAGTATACTCCAAAGACATCTGTAGCAATTCTTTGATCTACAAAGGCTTTCCATCTCCAGCTCTCTAGCTCTCAACTGCCTTTTCACTCCTTTCTCATCAACACCAGAGATCTGCCTGTTTTCAGACCTTTGCTGAGCATTTGCTTTAGTTTTCTGAAGCTTATCCTTCATTTAATTTGATATCTCACATGTCCATTGCCATGCTGAGAGACTTTCTCCTTTTGTCCAACAGACACCAGATGAAAAGCATTCTAATAATTTGTTCTGTAAGCAGCCGAATATTCTGTTCCATTAAACCAGCCTAGCCAAATGATAACAGGATTCCACCCACCCCACAGAAAGATTCTGGACAAGGGAGATATTCTCATTATTTGTTGCTTTCTCTTTTAAATGTTGAATGAGATGGGCTCAGCCACAACAGCCTCTAATGTACTCACAGTCAGCTCTGAATGGAACAAGAACCAAATAAATTTGATAACTGTTGACCATTGCTAATGATCATATTTGGTCAGCAATGTTCTGATCGACCCTGATAAGCTTTGGAAGGAAATAAATTTGAGGTGCTTGAGATCCAGCCTAAATTACAACAAGAGCCATCTTAGTCTTTGAGATGTTCACCATTAGGAAGTGGATGTATCCCGCTCTCCTATCGTTCCTTTTAACTTGATATTTGGAGGCAGGTTGCTGAAGGGGAAGGGTGACTCTTCAGGTCTAATAGTCCTTCACTGAGCTTTCCTCCATGAAATTATCTAATCTTCTTTTAAAGTCATCCACGTTAATGGTTGTCACGTTTTGTAGTAATTTAGTCCACAGGTTACATTTGCCTTACAACAGAGGTGTCAAACTCGCAACATCATGTGACATGTCGTGACATATCGTGACTTTTTTGCCATTGCCGGCAATGGGGTGGGCACGGTTTCACTATGATGCATCCAGCCTGCGGGCCGGCAGCTTGACACCCCTGCCTTACAAGGAAAAGAATTTACCACACTGAATTATTTGATTAGATTGAACTTGAGTAACCACAATACTATTCCGCAAGTTTTTAAAAACTACTTCATGCACGATTGCCTTACCTGTTGTACAGAAGAATATCTGGCACCCAAATCTGATCAGCTGGAAATCTCAAATTCTGAACTCCTGGATATTCATACTGATCCCATGACAAATATGCATCAATCCAGTACTATGGAGAAATATATACTGTATATTTACTACAGCACCTTAAATGCTGCCACTGTATAAAATAATATGAGGGATCAGTGCCTTCATCCCAGGACAAGGTTTATTTGTGATGATATATATATATCAATTTTTATAGATGACCTACAGAAAATGATGATGGAAGATATTTGGGTTCATGGGGGAGACTAGATACGCTATACTACTTTTAGTAGTAAATTGACTAATATGTAGAGCATTTCCATTTCAAAATCCTGTTCTGTTTTTTAATTACTATTTTTCTTGATGTAAAACTACCTACTTTTTTGCTGGGCTTTTAAAATAAATAAATAAATAAATCCATTACTGCTCTGTTTTATCATTATCCTGATCACTTAAAATAGTGAAGGAAAGAAAAACAGCAATTTGGGAGTAAATGACAGAAAGTACAACGATAGTAACTGTTTCCCGCCCACAAATAGGAAAGCAACAGGCAAATTGGCATGATAATAGCCTCAGGGAAATTTCCAGTAGGAGAGCATGGTAAACTGCAGCCCATGAGGCCTCTTCTAAACCAGAATTATTTCAAACCTGGCAACTTTAAGATATGTGGACTTCAACTCCCAGAATTTCCCAACCAGCATGCTGGCTAGGGAATGTTGGGAGTTGAAGTTCACATGTCTTAAAAGTTGCGAAGTTTGAAAAAAAAAACACTTTTCTAAACTAAGTCTGTGTAGTAATATACAATAACACTGAATACAACTGTTAGGTTAATATTGGGAAGATTATGGGCTAGGGTAGAGGTATAGCAGTCACCCAAAATGGCAATCAGAGGGTTTGTTTGTTTGTAATTCCTAGTAGGATCAACCAGATGATATCACATTCTGCATTTCTCTGCCAGAATGCCTTATTAGCAACAGATCCATTAAAAAGGAATATAGGGAGAAGTACAGGGTAATGTGGGGCCTACTAAATTAGGGGTCAGGAGGAAGGACAAAATGCAGTGCTGAGTTTTCAGCACAAATTGAAATTTAGCTTCAACATTAATCTGGCTCAAACCTCTTCCAGAAATTATTCAACTTTCTCTGAAATCCAATAAAGCCAAACCATTAATTTCTCTAACCTAAGAATTATAACTAACGTAAACTTTAAATATGCAGGATTTATTTTCTGCTTCAGCCACTCTTTTCTCCATCTGGAGAATCTGTTCTTTGGCAAATAATTAAATTCAGCCAGTGGCTCACCTAGAATAAAGGTAAATTTACTCACCATCTGTAGCCATGCATTTGTTATCAAGACCTGGTTCTTTTCATCCTTAAAAAAATAGAAGGAAAAATAATGTAAATGAGCAGTTTTCTTAATTATTTATAAATCAATGGTTTTAAAAGATAGGCTCAGGAGAATTCACAATGAGTACAGGTAGAGCCTAGAGACATTCAAATAGGCTTATTATGGACTGTTTTTATTGTTCTAATTATTAAAAAAAACTTGGCAGATGAGGGATAGTCTCACTGTTTATATATATAGCATAATTAGAGACTATATATACACACAGACACACACACATACACACACACACACAGAGAGAGAGAGAGAGACTCTGTATTATTCTTTAGTAGCAAAATTCTGCATAGCTCCTGATTCTTTATAGCAGTGCTTAAAAAATTCGTTGGTAATATATTTTAAATCTATAAATGTTATTCCATTTGTAAGCTTTAAGTATAAAAGTATATCACTCTTTAACTCTTTGGGATGAATTGGTGGCAAACTGGGAAATGGTCTTCATTTGGTTCTAGAATCGCAGTAGCTAATATAAAATAGATAAACGTCGCGATATGGATGCTTTTCATAAATGTTATATGATTCTTTTTCCTCATTTCTATTTGCACAATTGTTCTATAGCTGCTATATTTACCGCTGCATTTGATTTGTTACATATCCAATGACAGTAATGAAAAATATTCCTTCAATTAATGGGAATTATTTTCCTAGGACATTAGGAAAAAATAAATGTTATTAAAAATCACACATTTTTAATATAGTGCGGGTATCTATTTTATACAAGTGGGGCCTGCAGCCCAATAGCTGTTGCTTCCATTTTTCATAAATAATGTACTTTGGACCATATAAAAAGTGACACTTTGAGAACTTCATAGCATTGAGTAGAACACAGAGGTGTGCTTCTATCAATAGATGCAATTTTGCTTCATGGAAAACCAAGTGACATTGTTTCGCCCCAGGCATCTGCTTTGGAAGATCCCCCAATCTTCTAAACCAGCTTTTGAAAGCTCAGGTGATTGAGACAGAATGGGAGGAGAGAAATAGTTCTGTAGTAAGAGAAGTCTGCAAGCATGAAATGCCATGCATTTTTCTTAGATAACTACATCCAACAGCCAACATGATCAGTTAGAAGAGTAAGGGGGAAGAAGAAAAATCAATTACAGTTCCTGCAAAGTTTAATTAAATATATGTAACTATATCGTTCATTTGAAGTGTCAGCATTTCTCTGTTACAGAATGCAGTCAATATTTATTAAATCCTTACCTAGGGGTTATTACACCACGACATTGGGATAAACAAACAGGGAAAGAAACAAAAATGAAATCAACAGTATAGGAGCAGCATAAAAATGAGTCCAACTCCAATTAAGTTCATTGGTCTCAATAAATGTATAGATGCATAAAAATTCTCCCTTTGTAAAAGTAAGATAATATTCTGAATGCAGGAATGAAGATATACCGTATTTCATATCCCTCGCACACATAATTCATAAGATTATGCATAATAGTCATGGTTCCATGTCTTTATTGCTTCTCTTCTTCTCATCTATGTCCACAATATATCCAAATATTACACTCAGTGGGGAAACTGAAGGCATATTTTCAATTTGGCAGCATTCACTGACATCTTCATCCAAATATTACACTCAGTGGGGAACCTGAAGGCGTATTTTCAATTCGGCATCATTCTCTGACATCTTCTTCATCACTATCAAGATTCTTCCATCCAAAAGGTTTTCATGAATCCAGAATTCTAGTCCTCCACATGAAGCAGTGAGACTCATCAGCTTTTTATGAACAAAGCGGTTTGTTTATTCTTTTAATTTATATGGCCACCTAATTCAACAAGTGATTCTGGGTGGTGAACCATCTCAAAATAAGTTGAAAACAATTCGTGCCACTTAAAATACACAGCAGCCAAAGAAGATATCAAAATTGACAGTCACTAGCACAGTCAGGAGATGGGGCCCTCAGAGTGTGAAGGCCCAGGCATAGAAACTCTTCAAGGCATTATCAAAGGCCAGCAGGGTTGAAGACATCCTAATTTTCAGAGGAATATTGTTCTCCAAAGTGGGTCCTACAGCAGAAAAAACACACCATCTGGCTGGCCCATGCCAAATGATATTCCTTGGCCAATGTGATCCAAAGCATATCCGTCTTCTGGATCCGATCAGATGAATAAAAACAACCAGGGAAAGAATACACAGACATTTTAAAACATTCCATTCTTCTCACCAGAATTCTAGCACTAGATTGAGTTATAGTTACACAGTTAGAACAATTAATCAGTGGAACAACCTGCTTCCAGAGGTTGTGAATTCTGCAATACTGGAAGTTTTTAAGAAGAGATGGCCAAACTGACTGTGCTGATAAAAGAAAAGAACGTAAGTATTTTTGTTTCTACTTGGAAACCACTTCTGGACTTTGTGCTTTGAGGTGGAAAAAAATGATATTATGATTTTGGGTTTTACCAATCAGACTGATTTACCGATATAGAAATGTAAAAAGTTGAGATTTGATTTTAATGTCTGATTTTACTGCAACAGAGAGAGTTGGAGGTCAATTCCTTTTGTTTCTTTCCCTTCCCTTTTTCTACTGTTGTCCCCTACTATTTGCTTTTCTATTTTCACATTTTATGTTATAAATGAATAAAACTAATAAAAAGAAGAGGGGAAAGAGACTGGACAACCGTTTGTCTGAAATGGTATAGGGTTTCCTGCCTGAGCAGGGGATTGGACAAGAAGACCTCCAAAGTCCCTTCCAACTCTACTACTACTACTACTACTACTACTACTGCTACTACTACTGCTGCTATTATTATATTATTATTATTACTATTATACCACTATTTACTGCAATAGAACAGTATTTTCATCTCCTACCATAACTCAAATTTCAAAACTAAAACTAAAATAATTATAAATTATATAGAACTTATTTTCATATCCAGTCACTTCAGTTTTATTAAGAATTAATTCACTTAGAAGCCACTTGCATTGATAATGGCAGCATGACTTGAAATGTTGATGTGTTCCTTTTTACCATTGCCAATACCATATTTTACAATAAAATCATTTTATCATTCTTCCCCGCATTGTTCACTTCTTGTTAGTAACACCCCCTTCTTCAAGAAAATAAAAGTCCTTGTACTGACAGTTTCAAGGGAGCTGGGGGATTTCGGAATGAAAATCTACTTCTCATTGAAATGGTAAGCCTGTTTTTGAGCCAGAACACTATTCAATCTTTAGGAGAGCTTGCAAAATTCGATATTCCTCCCACACAAATATAAGCAAATCCTTATTTTATTATATTTGTACCACTTTTTTCTGTCAAAGGTATCCAAGGCAACAAAATCCATACTTAAAAATAGCACAAATAAATGTTTTTACCTTTGCCATCTATAGTATATGGAGGTTATAGCACAGAGCAAACAACTATAACTATCAGCTACAGCTAGGTGAGCTGTTTATTTTAATAGAAATGTCCTCGGCAATTAGTGGAAATCTTGGAGGGTGGGGAGGTCCTCTCTAAAAAGTTTCAAAAACAATAATTTCCCACTTGTAGGAATTCACACCTCTTGTGGTTTCCCAACTCCTGAAGGTAACCTTCTATTGCCTGAAGTCAAGGCAACTTCACAATCTATCCCATTGTTCAGAATTGCTTGAAGGGCCAATTTTGACCTGTTCCCCTAGGCCAAGGCTCTTCTATGACTCGTGGACTTCAATTCCCAGAATTCCTGAGCCAGCCATGCTGAGGGAAAAGGGAGAGGTTTCCAAGCTGAGCCAAGCTGGCTCCGGAATTCTGGGAGTTGAAGTCCACAAGTCATAAAAGAGCCAAGGTTGCCTTCCCCTGCCCTAGGCAGTTGGTTCCCACCTCCCTTTTGTTGTAAAAGAAAAGTAATACAGTAAGGAACAGTAAGAGCCTTGGTGGAGCAGTGGGCTAATGCCTCCTTAAGTAACACCAGCTGCCTGCAATTAGTGCAGGTTCGCATCCCACTAGGCTCCAGGTTGACTCAGCCTTCCATCCTTCCGAGGTAGGTAAAATGAGGACCCAGATTGTTGGGGGCAATTAAGCTGACTTTGTAATAATGCTGCTTGGGGTGTGTGTGAAAGCCCTAATAAGCAGGCATATGCATAGAATGAAGGCTACTGCTAAGCTTGTAAGCCGCCCTGAGTCTTCGGAGAAGGGCGGGATATAAATGGAATTAAAAAATAAAAAAAATAAAAAAACTTAAGTCCAGGCCTAGAATCAGAATTTTCAAACAAAGGGAATGAAATACAAAGTTTCGCACACACATTTCAGAAGTGGAAGAAGACCAACTATGTTGCTGTCAAAACTTGAAAATCTTTAAAAGAGAACCCTATGCATTTATTATCTGCAAAGGTCACTATGAATATGTGAAGGGCTCTTCCATGTTTATCCATACACTTTCCTTCATTTGAAAACAGTTTTTTTATTTCCATCAAAATCCCTATGCATTTACTGTACTTTACTAACCTTTGCAATTCCTTGCACTCTTTTGACATATTTCCTGAACTATCTTTTCACAGAGAGAGAGAGAGAGAGACACACACTCAGACAGACAGACATCCTCAAATCTTCATTTTTGGCAGCAATCATTCTCCTATATGCATTTTTCTTTTTCTTTTCCTCAGCTTCTTTGCTACACTACCAAGTGTCTTTTAGTAGAGTTCTACTTACTTCTGGGGCATTCTGTAATAGCATTATTTCCACTCTGTTCCAAGCAGTTTCTCCATTACCTTTCTTGATATCCCCTTTTCATTTAACAATACCAATAGCATTTAGGCTTATATACTACCCCATAGCGCTTTACAGCGCTCTCTGGGAGGCATATAATGTTTTGTAAACTGTTTACAATGTTTTGCATATTGCCCTAACAATATGGACACTCATTTTACCGACGTCGAAAGGATGGAAAGCTGAGTCAACCTTGAGTCCATCAGGACTGAATAGAGTTTGCCTGCAATACTGCATTTTAATCATGCCATCAGTGATTAAAATTTATTTGCTCCTCTCTCGGCTCTGTCAGATTCTTCCTTTTCTTCCATGTCCATTTTTTTCAAAGATCCATCTAGAGTTTAGACAATGCCAAGTAATGATCTGTACAAATAATAATTCAGAATCTCTCATTACCCTTGTATCCTTCATTAATGCTCCCAGACTTTTATCACAAAGAATCAAAGCAGTCTTGCTTTTAGAATTATGTTAAGAGATTGTTTCTGTGCATGTGTGCATCAATCACTGTTTTCCTTCATCACTAGATTTATTAAAATCCAATGACATTTTCTGTAGTCTCTCATCTCCTACCTGTACATCCATGCATGCCATCTAACCCTGGATGATATTCATTCAGCCTGTAACAAATGTTTCGCCAAAGTCATATCTGGTTCTTCCAGATAATACTATTACCAACCTGTAGATTCCTAGTTTCATAACACCCATAACAACCTAGCAGTCGCCTATTCCTATTTTCTGACGTATCTTTTTTAGCCTTTTCATTCATCATGGAACCTACCTCTTCATTCAGATCAGTCAGTTTGATTAATTTCAGGGGGGAAATGTGTGTAAAAAAATAAGGGCTGTGCTGCACTGGAAAAGAAACTGAGTTGGATATAGATTTTCTTGAATCAATAGACTAATAATCAACGTTTGTATACTTCACCGGAGAACCTCTGGCACGCTAGACTTCGCTGTATATGAACTCATAATAACCCCAGCAATGTGATGGAAGTTGAAAGATAAATCTTGGCAACATTTAGATAGCCGCAAGTATATGCTTTATATTCTTGCAATTGTTCTTGAACTATAGATCTGTAGGTATAGTGCAGCGGTGTCAAACTCAATTTCATTGAGGGCCACATCAGCATTGCGGTTGCCCTCAGGGGGCCGGGTGGGTATGGCCAGGGTGGGTGTGGCCTACTGGGTGGGTGTGGCTAGAGTGCATATGGCCTACTGGGTGGGCGTGGCCAGCTCTACATTGTTCGCATCAAGGGTGCCTATGGGGGCCTGGGCAGGAGTGGGACAGATCTGGGGGTCTCTGGCAGAAGGAGGGTCTCTGGGCCAGGGCCAAGGCAGTGGGGGCCGTTCCCTCACTGTTTCCAGGATGGCTTCGCGGGCCACATGAAACCACTTCGCGGGCCGGATCCAGCCCCCAGGCCTTGTGTTTGACATGTCTGGTATAGTGTTACAGTGCAGATGGGTAACTAAGACTGTCTTATTTACATTTCATTTATTTGTATAACTGGAGACAGCAAACTGTTGGGTAACCATGTGCAAACATCTCCATGGGCATGATCCCTTGTGGCAGTGGAGGCAGCATTAACAGAGTGCATTGAGTAAACTCACAGTATTGAGGGCTCTAGAGACCAAGTTTTCTGTAACAAAATAAAATGATTTTTAGTGATTAAATCCTAGATATAAACGTTTTCCAATCAGTGGTGTTCCAAGAAATTAGGGAGGTCACCCTTCATCCCTTGCCAGGTCAGTATAATGGTTGGCTGCAAAATTGGACCCACTGTTCTGGTGAAGGAGGTTCTTTCTGGTGGGATCAATTTAGCATATGGGCAGCCTGGTCCACTTTTTACATGGGAATGGAGACACCCAAATGATACCCCAGATGCTAATGGTAGAACATGAGATCAAAGGTCCATAGGAAGCTATTTGGGGTGAAAGAAAACTGTGAGGCTTTAAGTGGCAAGAGCAGAACAGGGCAATGGAGATGAAATTATTAGATTAGGTGATAAATATTTCCTATGAGTCCCTCAGTGAGATCAGCTTGAGCTTTATGACCTGTGTTAATTTGCCTGGAGCTGGATTATATTTTATGCTTATAAAATATTTAAAGTTTGATTTGGAGCGATGAAACAGGTTTGCAATGGAGAATGCTCAGTCAAGCCAGAGCTGTTGGTTAACCATTATACTACATCCTGCATTCTAGGTGCCTCTCCCAGCTGTCACGTGTTTCAGCGATGCAAGCTTGCTCACAGGAGCGCTTATTTGCACTGTTACCTGGTGTCAGTGAAATGGGGAAGACACTGATGGATAATTCATCTTGACTTTCAAGAACTTGGGTTTGGGAAAAGCAGATGTTGTGCGCAGTTGTTAAGATAAGGTATCTATTTGAGGTTTGGTGTTTTTTTTTTGGCAGGATTCCCCATTTCCATCAGAAGGTCAAAGTTATCTTAATCAATGAAGACACTGAATCTTGGCCATTTCTCTGTTGGCCTTAACTTTCATTTTGTGTTACGGGCAGGATTGGAGTCTTTATTTAGGTGCACTAAAGCACCAAAGGGCTTGTCTGTCTCCTGGATCAGCTTCATTGCTTGCACAAGACCTTCAATTTTAGATAATATCTCTGACTGTTCATTTTTAGCCATTGTGCTCTAGGAGTTAATCAGGTCACTTTCAAAAGGACCAAGTGATGTTTTTTCTTATGCTGGCAAAGCATTTAGCTACATCCCGTTGTCAAGGATAGAGATAAGATAGACGTTTGGCAGCCATCCATGTTAAACACATTTTTTAAAATGTGTGAGCTGGTATAGTATTATTTAGAAGGCGTCTCACATTTTGACCAATAAATGTCCAGATGGAGAAAATTCCAGACTTTTTCAGCAAGGTCTTCCTTTTTATAAGCATTAATGATATACAGTTGCTGAAAAACAACTGTACTCTTCGGTGTATTTCGCATATGGGGTCAAGCCAAATATAACATTCTAATTATAAACGTCTTCCTTTACCACATAGGTTGCTTTCTTTAACAAATCTCTAGCGCAATAATTTCAAGGTCTATCTTTCGCAACTCATTTGGGAACATTCAAAATTCTTGTCCTATACGGGCAGGTGATTTTAAGGACTTGGTGCTAATAAGCAGGCTCTCTCTTCTTTTTTTTTTATTGAAAAGTTTTAACATACATTTTATCTTTAACAATCCCCCCTCCCCCTCCCGTACCCATCCCTCCCTACCCCTCCCCCCTCCCCCCCCGACTTCCCAGAGCTAAGTACAAGGTATAAAAACAAAAAAAAACAATCATAAACAACCATATGCTAACAACCATAAACTCTAAAATCTATCACTCTCTAGCTCATATAGGATAACTACAAACACTATTACTATTAAATATAAAAAAGGAAAAAAGAAAAAGAAAGGAAGACTTATTCAAATGCTACATGAAACTTTTTAGTCCCATATTTGTTCTGGATATACTCAATCCATTTTCTCCACTCCATAATATAACGTTCTTGCGAGTGATCTTTCAAATAAGCAGAGATCTTTGCCATCTCTGCCAGGTCAGAAACCTTTAAAGTCCATTCTTCTACAGTCGGCAGTTCCTCCTTCTTCCAATATTGACGTATTAAGAGTCTTGCTACCGTAATTAAATTCAATATCAGCTTAGTGTCCACAACCGTAGCATCTGTAATTATACCTAACAAAAAAAGTTGCGGACAAAACTTTATCCTTTGCTTGAAAATCTTCTGCATGTTCCACCAAATTTTTATCCAAAAGGCCTTAACCTTTTTACAAGGGCAGGCTCTCTCTTCTTATATTTGCAATCATTTCCCCCCAAAAAAAGACCACACTGGAGGCCAACTGCACCATTTTAAGGACAAGGAGGTGAACAATGCAGAGTAGTGTTGATTATGCATCACCAGAAGATGTGGGGTTTTGCATCAAAAATGATATGCAAACTCTTATTAAGATACCTAAGACCTAACGTTTAGTATTTTGCTCAGTTTTGGGCACAAGAGTTTCAACAAAGACATTGCAGCAAATTAAGTGAGGCCTTCCAAGACACTGACGAATCTATGAATGAAATCCTATGAGGAATGGCTAATGCCTACAAACTGGCAGGAGACATAACAGCAATTTCCAAATATTCTCTATTGCCCCAAAGGTAAGGACCAGAAGGGACCTACCAAAGAGCCTTTACTTATTAGAAGATCAAAGAATAAGAAAATGAGCATTAAAAATAAGTGCTTTAGAACTGCAAGCTTCAAAGCTCTGTTGTTCCCTCAACAATCCCTCAAACCTCCTTCTAATCTATGCCAGACATTAGTTGAAATTAATTCTCTCTCATTGGCATCAATGGAGGAGTTTAACCAAAAGAAGAAAAAGAAATGAAAGCACACAAGTCTCCCTCTTTCCTTCCACTTTGACAATTCATCACTTAACAAAGCGTTTAATGCCCTTGAAGGATTCTATGTTGGAACTCGTCACAAGATCAGTTCAGATTGCCCTGTCTGTGATCCTTATTTATCGTCACTCTTTTGCTGAAGTACAAGTTCCCTTCTTCGCTAGAAAATAACAAATTACCTGTTATTAATTTCTCTACGAAAATAACAAATACATTTCTGGGAATGACTTGAAAGGCCAACCGCGTTATGGCCCTTGCGGTCACATATCCACCTGATTCAGTTTCAGAACTGTCTACCATTCTATGGCTTGCTTAAAAAACATCAAGAAGCAAAAAAAAAAGCTTAGTTGTGACTTCCATTTGTAGATTGAAAAGAGGGCAGTAGCATTTTAAATACATAAAAGAGAAACTGCACATTCAGCTAGAAATCATCAACTGGCAAGTCACTGAAATGGGATGCTGAGTAGTGCTGGGGCATTTGAGTAGTGACGAGGCATTTGTGAGTAACCCTTTATTTATTTTTATTTTAATTCCATTTATATCCCGCCCTTCTCCGAAGACTCAGGGCGGCTTACAAGCTTAGCAGTAGCCTTCATTCTATGTATATGCCTGCTTATTAGGGCTTTCACACACACACCCCCAAGCGGCATTATTACAAAGTCAGCTTAATTGCCCCCAACAATCTGGGTCCTCATTTTACCTACCTCGGAAGGATGGAAGGCTGAGTCAACCTTGAGCCTGGTGGGATGCGAACCTGCACTAATTGCAGGCAGCTGGTGTTACTTAAGGAGGCATTAGCCCACTGCTCCACCAAGGCTCCTTTAAGCAAGCCACCAAGTTCTGTGATAGAAGAGAGATTCTAAACAATAAACAATATTCTCAGATGGGGTCTTAGAGAATGTTTATGGGTATCAATTTGAAACCATGCAGGAAACATGTACCAGGCTGTGTCACCAACCAAGTGACTAAAGATTCTAAGCAGTGCATTCAACAGTATATACATATTCTATTAGTGGCTTACATATTGATGTCACTAAAATGACTTCTCATTTTAAATATTCAAGGGCACATTTCACGCAGATGTTGCAATGAAGGAAATGAGACATCAGTGATTATTCTAAAGTATTAATTGTTTAATGTGACTGGTGGCACAAAATGAGAGAAGATTGCAAAGATTAAAAATGAAAGCCTGGTGGGATGCGATGGAAAGACTCGGCAATATTTACAATGGGGGAATGGCTGGTGAAGATGACTGTACCTGCAGAAATGACCAAACTGACTTCTTTGATCAGAGAAAGGACAATATGCTGACTGGAACCAGACTTTTTTTGGGAAACAGAAAAACACAATCTCATGATTTATGTTTTTGATAAATTATAGAAAGAAGGAGGGACAAGTTGTAACACAGAGAGGTAAATTTATAATGGTACTTGTAACTGCTGTAAAAAAGATTGCAATACACTTCTTTGTATCTTTTTTGTTTTCTATTTTTCTTTTATTTCCTTTCTTTGCACTTTCAGCTTTCTCTTTGATTTCTTTCTTTTTTCTTTCTTAATTTTTATTAGTTTTGTTAGATTTTTTATTATTAAAAAGGAACAGTTTTCTAAAGATAGACAAATAAAGAAAATTGTCAAGAGAAGCTATGAAATTCCATCAGTTGAAGATTAGATAAAGGAAATTTGGAGAGTTCTGGGTTTATTAAATGTCAATATCAGTCTTTTTCAGGACTGCAAAGGCGATCCAGATTATGCTTTTACTGTAAGCAAACAAAAGTGGGGCATCACTGTTTATTTTGTTCTATTTCATGACCTGAAACCATAATATACTAATGTTGTGCTGAACAGCCAGCATTTCTATATATTTAGAATAGCCATATCTCAACAATAGGATATATCCTTTGCATGCAAAAAGTCCCAATTCAATTCTTGGCATCTCAAGATATTGCTGGCATTTCATAGTAGAGGTGAAAACCTAAAATTGCAGAGAGCTGTTTCCAATATACAGTATTTTTTTTAGATAAATACACATTCTGTCTTTTCCTGTATGCGCCCATCTATCCATCCTCCAAACCTACAATTAGACCAACCATAAGACTTTTTAACACATATCACATATACCTAGTATCCCTTGCATGCTGGAATATAAATTATGAGATGTGTGCAGATGCTCATTATAAAGAATTTAGAGATGTAATCTTCATAGGTTACATAGATTTCAGCCATAAAAACGAACTAGCTTAGCCGTAGGAATCTCTCCAAATATCTGTAGGTGTTACAGCTAGGTGGTAAAACAGACATTGGTATTTAAAATGAGATCAGGAACGTCCTATAATGCTAGAAACTCACTGAAAATGACAAGAAGCAACACTGAGTTATTTGGACAGATAGGTGGCGAGACAGACTACATTTGCAGTGCAGTAACTAGGAAAGACATCTGCAGTTCATTCATCAGACAAGCCCTCCCCATTCCTAACCTATGCTTCTGCCCATGTCAGTATTCTGGGCATGTCTCCCAGTTACTAATGTCATATGCAGTTTTACATTGGCACTGTGTTTTGTGGATGGTTAATTCAGCTGCATCTCTTTATCATACCAGAGGCTGACTGGAAAAACCAAAGTCCCAAAAGGGGTAATGATGCAGCAGACAGGCTCCTTATGAGCAAGTCCTTGGAGTTCAACAAAGCAACTGATCAATTCATTTTCATATTTTTAACTGCAAGTCAAGTACACCTACTTACTGCACTCCAGACCAATCCATTGCTATATGTAAATTATATGTTCATCGAGAAGCAACAATTAAAATGGAAAGTGGAACAATAATTAGCTCAAAATTAGGAAAGGCCAATTTGTATATACTCATCTTATTTACTGAACCCAATATGCAGAAGGTATCCATCAGAAACATTAAACTGGAAGGAACAGAAATTGGAATTAAAGTTGCTAGCAGAAAATATTAATGGTCCCAGTTATGCCGATAGTATCTCCTTGGTGGATGGAAATAAGGAAGACCTGGATGGAAATAGGAAAGACCTAGGGAGTTCCATGTTGGCAGTAAAAGATAGAACTGCAAGAGCATTTTGATATTTTATATTTTAAAAAGGAGCCTTGGTGGAGCAGTGGGCTAATGCCTCCTTAAGTAACACCAGCTGCCTGCAATTAGTGCAGGTTCGCATCCCACCAGGCTCAAGGTTGACTCAGCCTTCCATCCTTCCGAGGTAGGTAAAATGAGGACCCAGATTGTTGGGGGCAATTAAGCTGACTTTGTAATAATGCCGCTTGGGGTGTGTGTGAAAGCCCTAATAAGCAGGCATATACATACAATGAAGGCTACTGCTAAGCTTGTAAGCCGCCCTGAGTCTTCGGAGAAGGGCGGGATATAAATGGAATTTTTAAAAAAACCAAAAACAAAAAGTGTATATCAATTCCTAGTGCCAATCAAAAACTGAAGAATTAGTGGAAGTAGTAACAGACTATTTTTCTGAACTGAAAAATCTACACGGCAAATACTACTGCCAAGATATAAAAAGACTTTTTGGGGAGAAAGACTGATAAATCCATAAAAAACCACTGAAGATATCACACTGCCAACAGAAGTATCTATTGTCAGGTTCATAGTCTTCTCAGTCAAAATGTATGACTATGAGAGCTAGATAATAAGACACACACAGCATCCCATGATAGATAAAGTAGACAGCCCTGGAAGTATTAATAATAAAGCTGAAACTTACATATTTTAAACACACAATGCAGAAGCAAGAGACTATAGAGAAGATCCTGATGCCTGGAAAAACTCAAGGCAGTATCAAATGAGGTTGGCATAAAATGTTAGATACTATTATTAGTATCACAAGCATGAACCCCAAGGAGCTCAGAAGAACAGTTATTGACATACAGGTGACTGAACAACTGAAGAACAACAACAAATGCAACTGACAGATCTGTATGGAAAGAATTTTGGGTTCAACGAAGCATTGAACTTGAACTTTGGGTTTCAATGAAATAACAGTATATCTTCCAGTGAGGGGAATTATGTCAGAATAATTCCTTATATGTGCTTGACTTACATTTACTCTCTTTCTCCTGACCAAACATTCCAAACTTTGTTGCCTCTTTGTCCTCTGGAATGCAGCCCCTCCCTCCTGGGAATCCAGGCTACATTCCATCACAGATAAGCAATATAAAAATACCTGTTGAAGGCTAGGAATACATTTCCCCCTTTTTTATTTGAAGAATCTATCAAAAAGAAAAATAAGGCTTTTTGTTGCTAATATTAACTGGTGAAAACCAGAAAGCTTTCCTCCACACCCTTTTCTACTTGGACAGTTTCCATCTTCTCAGGTTGTGTACATTATCATGTTCTAAGAGGTATATTTCTATGTACAGGATAAATCATTTAGTTTTTATAGAGAGATATTTATTTCCCCCTAGTGGTTTCTTGGAAAAGCCAAAGTTTTATATTAATATAAAACAGGGTTGTGGGATAAGGCTAATATTTATTTATTTAAAGTTGCCAATATCTCAGGCATCTCAATCAGTTCAACATCTTCTCCAAAAAAAAGAGAACTGTTTGCAATAAGTAGGAATTATTTCAAGAAACTAAAGAAGTACTTTGAAGTATTCACCATTTGAAATCCTTTATACCACTGAATGTAGTAGTATAATTATTGGAAATCAAACGAGAACAAACTTCTCCCAGAAGAATTTTGATGAAACCATTAATTTTGCATTAAAAATGTATACGTCATTTTTAAACTTAGTTTTAACTCAATAATCAATTGCACTGAAGGACCTAATTAAATCTATTTATGCATACAACTTCAGGCAAAGGTAGTAATTTGTCACTTTGAAAATTGATAGTCGGCATATGAAAACTATCAACTTGCTTATATTTTAAGTCAACCAGTAAATCAATTGCTATCTTCTCTGATCTTCAGACTTTGCAATCTTGACATTTATGTGTCTCTTTTTTTTCCTAGAGAGGGTTTTTTATTCTTTCCAATGCAAAGAAATATTAGGGGGAAAGTATGCAAAGTAGCACAGGACTCTGTTGTTGTGTTAGCAGAATAACTCTGAAAAAATTTATCAGGATGGAACTCAGTTTGGTGGAATGGGAGAAGGCAGCAAAAGAAAAATCGAGTTTGAGAATGGCCTAGAGCAGGGATGTCCAATCTTGGCAACTTTAAGTCCTGTGGACTTCAATTCCTAGAATTCCCCAGCCAGCCATGTTGGCTGGAGAATTCTGGGAGTTGAAGTCCTCAAGTCTTAAAGTTGCCAAGATTGGACACCCCTGGCCTAGAGAAAACATTTAAAAAAAACAACCCAAAACCAGACCAAACAATGCTTCTTCATGAGAGGGACAGGTGGTCAGCAACTCAGGATGCTGTTAAAATGCTCCATGTTAAGCCGCTCGCATTTCTCCATCTACAACACAAAAAGGGAGGTATGCAGCCTGCCCCACGTTTCCCAATGCACATATATACCCACGCACACCTGCATGCAACATGACAAGAAATAAACCAAAGAAAAGTAATGCTCCAAAATAAGCTGTATCTGATTGGGGAATATGGAAGAAAAAGATATCTCCTAAAATTCTCCCCATTCATCCTTTTGAGAGAGGATGTTTGGAATTCGTTCAGAATGTTTCAGAATCATCCATTCTAAACCAATCACATGGAGAGGCAGTTAATGGATTGAAAGAAGCCAGAAGCCAGGTCCTCCATGTTTTCTCTACCATTTTTTTAAACACCAGGAGCTGAACTTTCAGGTAAATTCCCCACTGATTTTCAATGTACTCTATGTCAGAATTTTTTTAAATGTACTATCTCTTTTAAAAATCTACACATCCCAATTTTATGTCTCAAAAGCTGAGCAAAAAAAAATCTTTGGATTTTATGTTTGAAGTAGCACATTTCTTTCATATATATGGCTCCATACACGAATTAATCAAATATGAAGTTGAAGTCTGTGGCTAAACCATCATATTTCTAGCTGCTTCAGACTGCAACAATTGTCAAGCTACTAGTTAAGCTTTCGATGTGGTTGGGAGTGATGGGAAGAGAAAGAGGAAAGAAGTTAATATTAAGCTATATCATGCTGATTAACTCTGCAGGTCAAACAACAACTTAATAAAAGTGGATTTCTCTTGTAATCAATAGCACAACACACTGAGATGATGAATTATTCATTGTTTAATATTTGTTGTTTAATGCCAATGGATGGTTAGGGTTTTGCACATGTCAAATTGTTAGGAATATTGTTTTGCTTATTTATGTATATCATATGGTTGAAAAAAATAAGATTATCAGGTCCGGAGCTGCATCTTCACTGAGGGTGATTCCCAGGAAAAAATAATCGTATTACTTCCCTAGAAATGAATCAGACCATGGATATCTGTTCCTAATCATAATGATACCAAAATGATGAAACCTGTAACCTATAACAGAGGTCCCCAACCTTTTGGGCACCAGGGACCGGTTACGTGGGGAGAGGTTTTTCCGTGGACTAGAGGGGGCGTGGTTTTGTCTGCTGCCTGCAGATGGGGCTTGTTTGTGCGGCCCAGTTGCTGGCATGCCGTGGCCCGGTACTGGTCCACGGACCGGGCGTTGGGGATCCCTGAGCTATAACATCTCACAGAAGAATGTAAAAGACTAAATTTACACAAATACATTTTGGTTTGGCTCTCAAACTTCAAATCCGATACCTATGAATTTTTCACCAAGACTGAAGTACTTTGCATTGAATGAATACTGCTAAGATCTGTTTAAAAACACTGGCTCTATGAGACCTGGTTTCTTGGAAGTTAATAAAAAAAATAATCATCTCTATGGTGGTGATAAATTATTTATAAGTTTCCTAAAAAGTATATCCGAGATGCGGAGCTGAGAGAATTGGCTCAATTTTCCTTTCAAATTAGTGACGATTTTCATCAATTCATTCTAAATTGCTTGCTGCAGAGTTATTTATCATGTTCATTTAAATTGTTTTACATACTTTAGGGGACAACATTGGACAAATGCGCTCCTCAGGCAAAGCAAACATTACCGATTCCAATTTAAGACAGAGGCCTATGTTTTACTGAGGACTTTTCTCTACATTATCTTCCTAATGAAACATATTGAATATTCTCTCTGCCCATTAGACAGCCAGTAGAAGTAAAACTGACTTAAGAACATTTCAAACGTTGTCCATGCTCTGATTCTGGCTAACAGTGATCAAATACTGCCACACATGAACACGTTTGAACATTATTCTATTTTGAAAAAAGAAAAAGCTGTTTGCTCTTTGGTCAAAATAAGATGTAAGTAAACTGTTGTTGCAAAAAACCCCACAGGGGCTAAATACAGGTTCCAAAGCTAACTAAAAACTGACCATAGTGATAGTTAATGACTGTAATAAAGTTTGATTGACTGATTGACACGCTATTAATCTTATATGATTAATGTTTAAGACATGACAAGTAGGATGAAGATGATAAAGATATGGCAAGTACAGTATGAGATATCTTGCCTTCTATTAGAATTTCACTACTGTAATTCTGATCAATTCCCTGCTTTCCTTGTCTTGTAGCCTGGCTGAGCAGTAAAAACATTTGCCTATAGTTATTTCCATAGAGTTGCTTTTAATCTTGAATTATCATTTCTTCTTCATTTAGGCCACATAGAAAACTTTTTAGCTTGTTGCATTCCAAGAATTCTATAATTGTTTTGTTTTTACCAGCTTCCTTTGAAAAAAAATTTTAAATTGCATTTGCATACAGTTGCAGCAGTAGCCTATTGCAGAAAAAAAATGGCCAAGCTTTACTGAGGATTGCAAAGCCGTCAACATCAACTTCTTTTGCACAGAAGAAATTATCTTTGGCATACATTGGATTCAGTATTGCCTCTAGACGCACAAGTTTCCCATTGAATTTGGACAGAAAAAGTGGTATTATCTACTGTACATCTACATTTAAAATCTCAGCCATCTAGAAGAGGATTCAACAGACAGTATCACATTATAGTAAATAACGTGAAACTTCTAACTGAAATTAAATTCCATCTGCTTTCAGGAAAACATAAATAAGTTCCATATTTTTTTTAGGAACAGAAAATTCTTAAATTACATTAGAAATTTAAACTGGCTTAGAAGGGACTACCAATACTATATATCTATATCTATCTCTATCTCTATCTATCTATCTATCTATCTACCGTATCTATCTATCTATCTATCTATCTATCTAAAAACATATTACACACACATACATACACAGTATATATATTGCATTATTCTTAAGATTTCTTTAGAAATTGAAACAGCATCAGTTTTCTCTGAGATCAAGGATTATACTTGATATTAAACACACCATCAGAATATGATTTCCAATTGCTATGCCCTGTCTTTGATATATATTTCAAATCTAATTTCAAACGTTTTTATCTGCCTTGCAGAAACTACTAGGTAAAAAAATAATAATCCCATTCACAGTAAATAAAAGCTTTGCAGACACTGGCACAGAGTAATCCAAATAAATCAAGGTTCAAAATATATTTTTGTACAGAAACCTTGAGCTATCTCTGTAATTTTTCAATCACGGAGAGAAAAGAAACATGTGTCTCTCTTTATATGATGGAATTTAAAATAAGTTTTTCCAATTTCTAGCTGCTGAGAATTGGCTATTGGGAGCTCGTCAGAGATCAAATCTGTATTCTTTATATATGAAACAGTCTGGTGTTTCACTTGAAATTGATCAGCAGATTGCTTTCCAAAATGTAGGTAATAGGGCTGAGCAATACTTTGAATCTAAAGTATTCAGAGACAAAAAGGTGCTTTGGCGCTTCTGAGGGTACATATGTCCTTCTGTCACCAAAACATCTTTTCCCAAGCTCATCCTAGGAAAAGATGAAGTTACTGTAAGGAATCCCAGAAAAATGCTATATATGTGTAGCTTCCCAAATTCTAAAGTAACTTTTTGCTTTTGCTTTTGAATCTACTTTAAGAAGGAGCCATCTAAAAATGTCCCTAAAGAGAGAATATATCACACTGGCCAAGGACACACTTTGCACGTAGAGTGCCTCAGCTTTAATTCCCAGCATCTTCAATTAAAATGATCCAATTGGCAGAAGATGGGAAAGATTAGAAACATTGCTAGAAATATGTGCTTAATTAAGCTTGTACATTGGCTTGGCTTTTAACACCAAGTAACAACTCCTATGGAGCCATGGCCTGAGGGGAAATGGACTACATAACCCTTTCCTCCTTTTACTCCAGTAATATCCTCAAGCCAAACCCTTTGAATGCTTCCCTTAGAAATGAATAGGCACCGCTGCCTAAAGCAGACATGTCAAACACAAGGCCCGGGGGCCAGATCCGGCCAGCGAAGTGGTTTCATGTGGCCCGCAAACCCATCCTGGAAACAGTGAGGGAACGGCCCCCGCTGCCTTGGCCCTGGCCCAGGCCGACCGGAAACCAATGTAAAATTTTGTGGTCGGGGGGGGGAGGGGGAGAGGGGTAGGGAGGGAGAGAGAGGGGAGGGGGAGGGGGGACTGTTAAAGATAAAATGTATGTTAAAACTTTTCAATAAAAAAAAATTTCATGGTGGCCATCTATGCTTAAATGCATTCAGTCTTAGCTCCACAAAGCTGTCTAGAAACAGCGAGGGACCAGCCCCTGCCACCTTGGCCCCACCCACTGGGTGCGTGCTAGGGAGGTATCACCCTTTGTGAGGAATGAAGAAATGCACCATTGCCTGAAAGTGGCCAGCACATGGCCCTCCCTACTTCGGGCAGACTAGGGGCTAGGCAGCGTTGCACTTCTCTTCAGTTTCATGCCACCTGGTTCAGCCTCTCAGCACTGTGAGGAGAGCACCCCGCTGCCTGCCAAAACCGGGCAGGCTGGGGGCTGGGCAGCATTGCGCAGGTAACATCAACTCCCACGCTGCTCATGGCATCCCCTCCCACAGAGCCCACCAAGCCAGATATGTGAAGTAGGCGAGGGCCATGTGCTGACCACTTCCAGGCGATGGTGCATTACTTCATTCCTCGTGAAGGATGACACTTCCCTAGCTGTGTTTCTTGCCTGTTTTATTCCCTCCCTCATCTCAAATATTTTCCCACCATTCGAAGGAAGGAAGGAAGGAAGGAAGGAAGGAAGGAAGGAAGGAAGGAAGGAAGGAAGGAAGGAAGGTGGGTCTGAGGGAAGTCCTGCCTTAGTCCTTCCCTGCTGCCCTTTCACCATCCCCTTGCCCTCTCCTCCTGGCCTATTCTGGGGGGTCTCCCATCCTATTGCTAAGGAAGCTTTGGTAAAAAGCCAGGTCTCCTCACATGGAGAGGGAGTGTGCCTCCCTCTTGACTTTGCCCTCATACCCATCATGAGCAACCTGGCTAAGGAGAAGAAGCACAGCAGCAGCAGCCTTGAGGAGTTAAGTGCAGCTGGGTGCCCCCTTGGGGAAGTGGGGCTGGGCTTAATGCCGTGGATGCTTGAGGGCTGGGCTGGAACAGTGAAACTCCTCCAGTAGCCCATGCCTTGGCACTTGCCCTGGTCCCATCTCCTTCTGCCAGAGACCCTCAGATTTGTCCCACTCCTGCCCAGGCCCCCACAGGCACCCTTGACGCGAAGAATGTAGAGCTGGCCACGCCCACCCAGTAGGCCACACGCCCTCCAGCCATGCCCACCCAGTAGGCTGCACCCACCCTGGCCACATCCACCTGGCCCCCCGAGGGCAACCGCAATGCTGTTGCGGCCCTCAATGAAATTGAGTTTGACACCCCTGGCCTATGGAAAGCAAAATGCAATTTGCAGGAACAATATTCTACAAAGATAAGGTCCCCCATCAGCGCTGGATGATTTCCCACGCTATAAGAATATTTCCTACAAATATACATTTTATGGCCCAGCATTTTTTGTTTATATTAACAATAAAAAGGAGCTCTTTAGGATTTTACTCCACTAATCATTGCTGACTATATGGGGCAGTGGTCATCTCCTTTTCAAGTCCATTGAGCCAGCAGTGTTCAAAGATATTTCTGCAGTCATGTGGCCAGCATGACATCACGGAATACGCTTCCCTTCCAACTGAAGTGGTACCTATTTATCTACTCGTATTTGCATCCTTTTAAACTGCTAGGTGACACAAGGACAGGAGCTCACCTTGTCGCGTGGCTTTCCGGTCTTGAACCTGGGTTGCTGGCTTTCTACCTGACAAGCCCAGTGTCTTAACAACTGAGATACTGCACCACCCCATTACTAATAACAATAGTAATAAAACAAAAATGTATGACTATTGCATTATTTCAAAAGTAATCAATAATCTGTAACTATTAGTGAAGGTATCTAATAGTACAGTGGACCAAAATAAGAATAGTTCTCATTTTATAATCCTTTCTCACTGCCTATTTTTGCTAATTACATTGTTTATTAACTTTACATAGCCATCCCATTTACAGCTAAGCAATCTAAACAATTGGAAAGGAAGCAATGCACACCACCTACAATTATAGCTTTGCAGAAACCTATGGGAACAGCATCTGATGAATCATTTATAAGGAACACATGCCTCATAATTTATCTCAATATACAAGACGCTTCTGCCTAAAATTGTAAAATTGTTCATAATTAATCAACAAATTACTTGTGAAACATCAGAGATACCTGCTCATTTCAGAGTCATAGTCAGCATTCCAAAGCAATAAAGCCATGGGTTGACGTTCTGGGAAACATCTTGAGGTCCCTTTGGTCCTCAATTACAATTAGACAGAAGCCCAGTTAAGAGATAAAATTCAGGCGGATAACCATTTGCAATGGAAATCACTTAATCAGATCAACTACTTTCAAAAAGGGTATTAGGAGCTGATGAGTGTTCATCTAGATCTAATATGCATAGTGGTTAAAAAGGATTTCTGATCTTCACAGACCCCTTCAAGATGAGTGTTTCTCTTTCAAATGAGGTGACTTGAAAACATGGTTTTGCCAACGAGCCTGGGGAACTCAGAGTGGGATGGAGCCCATAAAGTGACTCATTTGACTGAGTTGTCACCAGAGGGAGGGGGTTATGGTTTTTTGTTTTTTTAATTTTTATACTGGGTTTTTACCCTTTATAAGTTTGTAAAGATGCACACTCAGGATCCAAGTCCAAATCAAACGATGTTCAACAAGCTGTTTTTATACCACAAAAACCACATATACAAATCAGAATTTCTTGACATCTCATTACTTGTTCCTGATTCATTGAAGACATGCACAGTTTAGGCTGGTATGTGAGATGTACTCAATTAGCTAAGCTCTCCACTTCTGGGTGTGTTTTTTAACATGCTAACAACGAACTTTTCTCGCCTCCACACCTTTGCCTGGACATTCATGAGCACAGCTTAAGCTAAATGCCACATTATCTTTCCTTATTCCTTGCAAAATTCTTCAGCACATTATAAAGCCGCCATCTGCCAGACAGATTAACATTTCCTATAACTGAAGTGTTTGTGGTTAGCCTCTTTAGCTTCTTCTGATGAGTGTCAAAGTAAGTGCTAGCTAACTGCTGATTCTAACAATGGTTATATCAAGCAAAAGCATAGACAAAGTGATTAAGATGGAGTAGTTTAGTTGAAGCTAATTCATGCCTCGCTTGCAAAAGCTCCTTAACAAGTTGCTAATAAGTTAATAGGCCAGGCCCTCAGGCTCTCAACTCCACACAGACATGTCATTAAATCAACAAAATGAAGCTTAACTCTAAAAGCCTCAAAATCCATTGTAATCATTCTGCCTCACAGGGCTTTTTTTCTCATAGAACGCTCAGAACGGAGTTCCGGCACCTTTTTTGGATGCAACCTTGTAGGGTAGGCAAGGCGGGTAGTATTACATGTGTGAGTTCCGGCACCTTTTTCTTTTACAAAAAAAGCACTGCTGCCTCACCTGCAAAAATAACCACATTGTAAGAGGTGAACAGTATGCTGCCTATCAGGAGAGGTCCTTTAAGCTCTGAGGCTTTTCCTTATTCTTGAACCATTTTAGAGGTGCGCAGACCACGAGGCCTATTAGGGACATGCAAAAACATCTATTAAAATGCAGGACACCACATTTCAAGCGTGAAACAGCTGTTTTAAGTGCAAAAAGAAGGTATCTTCCAAGCTTGAACCATTTCCAAATACTTGAGGTTTAAACTGAAACATTTTACATACTGTGACCCTCCATATTCCTTTTATTTTTTTTCAAAAAGATGGAGTCAGGAAGCAGAATTGCCACAAACTCACTGATATGCTTTCAATAGTGATGAGTAAATTGGTAAAATCAGCCAGCAAAATTATCCAGGATAGATAGATTTTTAGTGGAAGCATCAACATACAAGCAAATATTTCCAAGCATGCTCATAAATTCCTTTATGAATATAGAACAGTAAAAAACCATCTTGAACACTTTTAGCTCTCAATGAGATTTTCCTTTTCCACTATTAAGGAAAAAAGACATTATTTGCCATTCTTTAAATTTACTAAAGGTAAAGGTAAAGGTTCCCCCGCACATGTGTGCTAGTCGTTTCCGACTCTAGGGGCCGGTGCTCATCTCCGTTTCAAAGCCGAAGAGCCAGCGCTTGTCCGAGGACATCTCCGTGGTCATGTGGCCGGCATGACTAGACGCCAAAGGCGCACGGAACGCTGTTACCTTCCCACCGTAGTGGTCCCTATTTTTCTACTTGCATTTTTACGTGCTTTCGAACTGCTAGGTGGGCAGAAGCTGGGACGAGTAACAGGCACTCACTCTGCTACGCGGCACTCGGGATTTGACCCACCAAACTGCCGACCTTCCGATCGACAAGCTCAGCGTCCTAACCCACTGAGCCACCGCGTCCCCTAAATTTACTAAATTTACTAAATTTAAATTTACTACAATAGTATAAATGATACAAATTTGCTGTGGAATATCTGTTCTTGAAAAAGGGCTGTCTCAATGTCCTGATACAGATTTATTCAGATCAACCAATATTGGAATAATATTATATTGCAATCTTATTATTAAATTACAAGTTAGTTAGTTTAATGTTTGTTCAAGATATGATAGGATAATGTAAAATAAAATAAATATACATAAAACTAAACCCTGCTGAAGATAATATAAGCTTCTGGAAAGCTTATTTCACTAATTTAGTGTTTTCTGAAAGTGTGATCAAACATGCAAGCATAGGAAATTTAACATAAATTGTAATTTACAGTTTCAAAAGATCATTGCCAAAATCCCTCACTGGAAATAAATAAGCAAATGCAACAGCATGGGATAAGAAGATATGCTCTTGTGAACGGATAGTTAGCTAAAGAACAGGAAATATAAAATAGGAACAGATGAACAATTTTACCCAGGAAAGACATGAAAATGTTGTCCTTCTGTATGACCGGTTTTAATCTGTCTATAAATTATCAGGAATGACTAATAAGCTGGGTACACTTGCTGGTAATACTAAATCTTTCAAGGTATTAAAATAAGAAGGGATTTTGTAGAGTCTAGATCTCTCCAAAGTAGGCAAATGGGGTTCAGAATGACAAATGCTCTATGCAATGCTGGTCCAAAAAATATACATCAAAATTCACATATATTATACTTTAATGGGATCCGAACTAGCAGCAATTAATCAGGGAAAGGATCTTGAAGTCATCATGGATAGCTCAATGAAAATTCAATCCTTATGTGTGGCCACTATAAAAAGATAACTCCCATGCTACAATCATTAATAATAAAAATGGCAATTAAAACAACCAATATCATGTTGTAGAAATCAATGGTGCCACTTTAGTTGAAATACTGTGTTCATTCTTGGCTACCACGCTTCAAACATTGTATTGTACACTTGGAAAAGCGGCAAAAATGTGCAACCAAAATTATGTGGAAGCTAGAATAGATACTGCATGAAAAAAGACTAGTTTTTTAGCTTTAGTCTTAAAGCAGATAAAGGGAGAGTTGATAAAGATATAAAAATGTATGCCCAGAACGGGAAATGTAGCTAGAGAGTCCTTCACTTTCTTTCATAATATTAGAACTCAATCACTAGAGATTCCAGATGGATAAAAGAAAGCAATTCTTTACAGAACAGATAGTTACATGGGACAATTTGCTATCATCAGCTATGATAACAGCTTCAAGTTTGGATGCTTTTAAAAGCAGAACCAGACAAATTTATCAAAGATTGGGCTATCAATCACGATTATCTTGATCGCTCTTTTGGATTTTTGGTTTCACAGTTGCCATGCCTTGAAAATAGAGCGGACTGGACTGCTCTGTCAAATTCTTATATTTTTATGTACATGATTGGTTTAAAATGTGTGATATTTATCATTGGTTCGGGGAAAAAGGGAACTGGATTATAGATAACTTACCACATCAATTATCTGCAGCAATGAAAGCTGAAGTTCTACTACCAGAGGTTGTGAGTCATTCAAAACAGGCCGTTCCAATCGATTATAATTTTTCAGTAGTTCTCGATACAGCCGTCTTTGGTTTTCACCTTGCTGGGAGACTAGAAAAAGAAGAAAAAGATCTGCTTTAGGCAATTATTCTCTCTCTTTTTAAGATTCTCCTTTTTCATTATGTTAGAAATTTGACTGCCTGAGTTGCTTTCTTCTGCTGAAAGTCTCCAGATCAGTGGTATGTTCCTGTACAAAATACCTCTGATTCAATATCTAGGATCTCAAGACAAGACTTGAAGACTGTTCACTGTGGAGAACAGCTGCCATTCATTGAGCAAAATGGAACAATATTCTGACTTATGTTGTTAACTTCTTATACACTAACCTGGTCTCCTTAGGTCGGTTGGTGGGGTAGAAAATTAATAAGCAATTAATTTTTATTCTTTTAAAAAATCATCTAAACATTCCTATCTGAATCCTTGAAAACCCCTCTCTATTTGTGATGATTCTAGATTAAAACTAAAAAAAGTTATACAACCTAAAATAATTTCTATTTCCCCTAGACGTTCATTAGCTTAAACCACACAATGCATACTCTGCTAGAGGAAAGACCTACATGGTACTTTTTTTGCTCCTGAACAAATAAAGATATTATTATATTTTATTAATGTCCAATATAATTTAACAATTGCAAATTAATGACGAATTTTCTGTTAAGCTGTATTTTAATAAAAACTTTTTTCCTGGGAATGAAAAATAAGGCTAATGTTCTTCCCATTAGCGTAGCTTGCATCAATTTGGATTCCTTTGGTATCTCTTGCTATAACTCACAGAAGATGTCATTAATTCACTCTCATGAGAGAAATAACTATTATTCTACCTATCATTTTTAGCATAACAAATAGACTTTGTATCCATATGTTTGTAGGCAGTTTTTTTAAAAAAAATATGCAAATGTTTATGCAAGCAAATCTCCTGGGTTCCTAGCAAATCACCCAAGCAGCTGTGAGTGTTATGCATGGTTGGTTTATTTAATAAAGCTCTATGTCGTTTCCTTTGTGTTTGCCCCAGGACAAAAATAAATGTAGAAATAATCATAACAAAAGTCCACATAAAAGTAGTGAGGAAGCTATTGTAAAATCAGAAATGTAAAGATATAATGCACACATGCTCACATACAGATGCCTATCAGCAGCTATGGCAGAGAAAGAAATTAAATCCATACTATGTAGTCCATAGGCAAAAAGTTCAGACAAAACAGCTCCAAGAGGTAGCAGATTTCATTCAGTTGCAGGTAATCCTCGCTTAACATCCATTGTTCAGTGACCATTTGAAGTTGTGACAGTACTGAACAAAGGGACTTATGATCGGTCTTTGTAGTTCTGACTACTGCAGCACCTCCACAGTTACATGAAGAAAATTCAGGACCACCTGGGACCACCCACATTTATGACTTCCTTTTGGCTGCCCTCCCACCCACTGCTGTTAGCTGCCCTGCTGCCCGGTCCTACCCATCAGCGCCACACTCACACCATTACTGTACCAGTCAAGGCCTTTTTTCATGTCTTCTCCTTTCTCACTGGTGCATTCAGGCCTTCTGTTGCCCCCGTTCCCCCCCCCCGCCGCCTTCACAAAAGAAGCCCAGCACGTGAAAGAAGATCCTGGCTGTACCAGTGCAAAAGAAGCCTGGCATGTAAAAGAAGAGCTAAGCTATGCCAGCGCAAAATGGTGTTTAAGGCCCTACATGGCATGGGTCTGGAGTACCTTAGGGAACACCTGCTGCCGGCATCTACTTCCCTCCGCCCTGTGCGTTCCCACAGAGAGGGCCTCCTCAGGGTGCCACCGATCAGAGAATGTCGATTGGTGGCCCCCAGGGGGAGGTCCTTCTCTGTGGGCGCCCCGGAGCTATGGAATCGGTTACCAGTTGAGCTCCGGATAGCGCCCGACCTTCACTCCTTCCGTCGCGATCTAAAGACATTCTTATTTGAACAAGCCGGCCTGGCCTGATGGGGGATGGGTGGGGTTTCTTATTGTTATTTTAATATTTGTATTTACTGTTTTTAGTGGGCATACAGGGAGTGCAGAATTATTAGGCAAGTTGTATTTTTGAGGATTAATTTTATTATTGAACAACAACCATGTTCTCAATGAACCCAAAAAACTCATTAATATCAAAGCTGAATATTTTTGGAAGTAGTTTTTAGTTTGTTTTTAGTTATAGCTATTTTAGGGGGATATCTGTGTGTGCAGGTGACTATTACTGTGCATAATTATTAGGCAACTTAACAAAAAACAAATATATACCCATTTCAATTATTTATTTTTACCAGTGAAACCAATATAACATCTCAACATTCACAAATATACATTTCTGACATTCAAAAACATAACAAAAACAAATCAGTGACCAATATAGCCACCTTTCTTTGCAAGGACACTCAAAAGCCTGCCATCCATGGATTCTGTCAGTGTTTTGATCTGTTCACCATCAACATTGCGTGCAGCAGCAACCACAGCCTCCCAGACACTGTTCAGAGAGGTGTACTGTTTTCCCTCCTTGTAAATCTCACATTTGATGATGGACCACAGGTTCTCTATGGGGTTCAGATCAGGTGAACAAGGAGGCCATGTCATTAGATTTCCTTCTTTTATACCCTTTCTTGCCAGCCACGCTGTGGAGTACTTGGACGCGTGTGATGGAGCATTGTCCTGCATGAAAATCATGTTTTTCTTGAAGGATGCAGACTTCTTCCTGTACCACTGCTTGAAGAAGGTGTCTTCCAGAAACTGGCAGTAGGACTGGGAGTTGAGCTTGACTCCATCCTCAACCCGAAAAGGCCTCACAAGCTCATCTTTGATGATACCAGCCCAAACCAGTACTCCACCTCCACCTTGCTGGCGTCTGAGTCGGACTGGAGCTCTCTGCCCTTTACCAATCCAGCCACGGGCCCATCCATCTGGCCCATCAAGACTCACTCTCATTTCATCAGTCCATAAAACCTTAGCAAAATCAGTCTTGAGATATTTCTTGGCCCAGTCTTGACGTTTCAGCTTGTGTGTCTTGTTCAGTGGTGGTCGTCTTTCAGCCTTTCTTACCTTGGCCATGTCTCTGAGTATTGCACACCTTGTGCTTTTGGGCACTCCAGTGATGTTGCAGCTCTGAAATATGGCCAAACTGGTGGCAAGTGGCATCTTGGCAGCTGCACGCTTGACTTTTCTCAGTTCATGGGCAGTTATTTTGCGCCTTGGTTTCTCCACACGCTTCTTGCGACCCTGTTGACTATTTTGAATGAAACGCTTGATTGTTCGATGATCACGCTTCAGAAGCTTTGCAATTTTAAGAGTGCTGCATCCCTCTGCAAGATATCTCACTATTTTTGACTTTTCTGAGCCTGTCAAGTCCTTCTTTTGACCCATTTTGCCAAAGGAAAGGAAGTTGCCTAATAATTATGCACACCTGATACAGGGTGTTGATGTCATTAGACCACACCCCTTCTCATTACAGAGATGCACATCACCTAATATGCTTAATTGGTAGTAGGCTTTCGAGCCTATACAGCTTGGAGTAAGACAACATGCATAAAGAGGATGATGTGGTCAAAATACTCATTTGCCTAATAATTCTGCACTCCCTGTATATTTAATTCTTTTAACTTTTGTATTTTTGTATTTTTTATATATTTGCCCTGTTCACCGCCCTGAGTCCTCCGGGAGAAGGGCGGTATATAAATAAAATTATTATTATTATTATTATTATTATTATTATTATTATTATTATTATTATTATTATTATTATTATTATTATTATTATGAAGGACCCTTCCAGCCAGGTCATTGTGCACTGGTACAGTTGGAGCCTTCTTTCACATGCCAAGCCCTGGATAGGGCATGACCGGAGACCCTGACTGGCATGTGAAGAAAGGTCCTGGCTAGCGCATAAACAGAGGCCATACCGGCACACAAGAGAAGTCTCAGCACAAGAGAAGTCCCAGCTGCACCAACATGAAAGAAGGTGGTATGAAAAGAAGACATGGCCAGGACAATATGCCATGTGATGCAGCAGCAACTGACCAGGGCCGAGTGGTGGGGGCAGCTGGTGGAAGTGAGCAGGTATGTGGCCAAAAGGGCAGGGGTACAGGGAGATGGGGAGGGGAGTTCAAGAGGAGGCAGCCCCTTACCTTATTGAGGCCTAGGGCTGAAATGGACCAAGCTGGGTATGGCTTGAACTGGGATGGATACTCACCAAATGACTGGTAGGATTTGGTTAATAACAGCAATGGTCATTGGCAGGATTGCTGTCGCTAAGCAATTTGATCACATGAATGCACTTTATAACTGCATTGCCTAGTGACAGATCCTCTATGCCGAATTACCATTGTTAACCGAGGACTACCTATAGGAACAAATGAATAAATAAATGACCTGAAATCTGGGCCACTTCTGCAAAAAAATTATCAAGGCTTGAAAGAAATATTCCATGGTTTTCATTAGTTCAAATGCTTAATGTTTTATTTTTAAAAAAAAATATCATGTGAAATAAGGAATAATTATTGGAAAACTGCCTATTTCTTCCACATAAATATGCATAGTATCACAACGTCATAACGCAACAATCCACATGCAGAAATTGTTCTCTGATACTTTTCCCTGAAGTAGCCCCATTCATTCCTACTTGATACCCCAATGAATAAGTTATGAACCATGGCAAGTTACAAGCCAAAGTAGGCTTACTAAAATGCAGGGCATGTTATTCTTTTGGCAGATTCAGGTAGCTGCAAGGTATGCAGCTTACTTGATGCATTTTGCAGTTCCAAGAATGTAAAACTTACTACTGCCGTATGTCACTTATTCCCCACAGATATAAATATGTCCCATCTGCTCTTCTTTGCTATAGTGAGCATTGTGACATTTGTCTACAGCTGCAAGAGTGTGATAAATATCCTTAGATCTAAAGATTTTTTTAACTATACTGTAAACAAAAAGGGCAAAGTATGAATAAATTATGGGTACCATTTCTCCATATCTCTCCATAGGGTTTTGCTTTGTATTTTAATATTTTTCATCTTGAATTAGAGCTGACTTTCATCTGGATTACGCAGAGTAGGTGGTCTCTTTTGAACTGAGCTAAATTCCTGATGGCTTTAAAAGATGGATTCCATGTTGTTTTCTTGGCAGCAGATGGAAGCACTGTGTCATTAACTTTTTCTAGGATGATTTTCAACTTCCCCTGTGAATCTGCTCTACAGTTGTGTTATTCTCCCATCCAAATACATGCCAAACCCAGCCATGATTAGCTTCTGAGACCAACTGAGGTTTAATCAATCTATTTTCATCCAAACCTGTCACTTGGTTTACTCTAGACTTCAGATCTCAGAATTAGTTAGTTGGGGGGGGGGGCATCCAAATTGAATAAATGAATGAATGAATGAATATTTTTATAATGAGAAACACAAATAGCCTACTGTATCACATAACATCAAAATGTTATCATAGGGCACTGAGATGGGTGAGATGGATGTTGTCCTCAATTGCCACTGTATAAATACCCATAATTATTTTGACTGTTTTTTTTAGTTTTTAACATAATTAGTCATCCAACAAGACACTGTTGTGAGATTTTAAAGTGAATAAATGAATGGTGATAGGAAAACTGACCCAGCTGAGTTCATTTAAATACTTTAAGAAAGGCCAATAATGAGGATTTTTTTAAACAATTAAATGTCTGTCTCTCATAAAGAATATTAGATGTATACTCACCAAATCCATACAAATTTCCTATCTCTTACACACATATCTATATATCTTTCTATCTCACATATATGTACTTGTTCTGTTTTCTCTCCCTCTTCCCACATAAAATATATGAAATTTTCAGGTTTACAGTATTATCATCCTGTCCCGATAGAGTGTGTGTGTGTGTGTGTATGTGTGTGTGTGTGTGTGTGTGTGTGTGTGAGAGAGAGAGAGAGAGAGAGAGAGAGAGAGAGAGAGAGAGAGAGAGAGAGAGAGAGAGAGAGAGAGAGAGAGAATTTGCATAGGCAGCTGCCAAAAGAAGGGAGGAAATGTTGGAAGCTTCCCTTAGGACTGTTCCTTGTTTAATCCACTTCTTGCCTGCCCCAATCATTCTGACTCACTACAGGTAAACTCTATCAATCCCAGCAGACTAAAAAACAGACACTTTGCAAAATCTAAGCTATTTTTATTAGAACAGCTGCAGAATCTTGCAAGTCAGAATGTGCTTCTTTTTCTTCCTGTTTTATCTTCATGAGATTGCGGGGGAGTGCACTTTCTAAGGCCTTTCCCCAAATTATTTTCTTGGCCTGGGCTCATGTTCCATTTATTTTGGTAACAGATCTTCCTTGGGTCCATCAAGGCCATCTATCCACTGCAGGCTCCTTGTAAGGCCAGTCAAATCAGTTGGTGCTGCTTATATTCTTACTGCTTCCACATCTCAGCCACCAAACATTAGAGCTACCACTTTTGGGCTGGTAAAGTTTGGGCATTCATTAAGTGGATGCAAAATGTTAATGCTTTTTAAAAGCATTAACATTTTGCTGTCATATATGGTTCTCTGGAGTTTAGTGGTCCAGTTATGGTAGTCCTGTAGGAGAGTGAGAGAGCAGACCAAGAAAGCAAACAATGTGTGTCTACTAGAGTGTGAAGACGAACACAGGGAGAAGCTGTGAAAAGATATGGCATAATTCCAGACATCTGGCTGCTGTATTTGACATTGTCAATGAGGACAAGTGCAGAAGTGATATACAAAAAAGTAACTTAGAAGAAAAACACAAATACCGTACGTAAATTATATACTAAGGGTAGAAATATTAAGGGAATATATTCATTCTACCAGTCCTGAGGCTGATGTTTAATTCCCATTAAATAGTTGTGGTTTAAATGGAAATGTACATAGAAACCACTTTCTGATGCAGAATCAATTATTTCATTATCAATTATTTTTTCACATAAGGAATTCAATTTACCTTTCATGAAGACTTTCAATATACAATGAAGACATAACCTAGCCAAGGCAAAACTTGAAATATATTTAAAATTCTTAAGACATGAGATGTGTAACAGTTTAGCTGGCATGTTTTGTTTTCTTTGTTTTGTTTTGAATCACCTAAATGCTGAGAGCTGCAATTTAATGTAAAGGCTGAAAAACTCCTGTTCAATCCCGAATGTTTCTTCACAAATTACAGAATACCTTGAAGAAATAAAACAATTATTATTCTGACTCTGACTGTTGTTTAATGATTTATCCCCTTCCTGAGACCCCTGTGCCTGGCCTGTATAAGTTGATACTATCACTGTTAACAGCCTTTGCCAGATAGCAGAACTCATGAAATTACCTTTTAATCATCCAGAAGGACCTTTATTTGCATGCAGAGAAGATTACAGCAGATAATAATAATAATAATAATAATAATAATAATAATAATAATAATAATAATAATATAATAATAATAATAATAATAATAATAATAATAATAATAATAATTTTATTTGTATACCGCCCTTCTCCCGAAGGACTCAGGGCGGTGTGGTAGATGATGACGGTATTTCAAGGTCAAAAGACAGTAATGTCCTACCGTCCGCATGTATGGTGGGAAGAGAAAAGAACGGAGGAAGGAGGAAAAAGTACATCACAAATAGGAGGGGTTGGCTGAACAAATTAACATAATGTTGTAGTTCCCCAAACAACCACATGGTGGCAGCACAATATGCACTGTATAGTGCCTTATGGCTGATGTAACAGCACAATTATCTAGGCTACAACCCTACATATACTTACAGAAAATAAGATGGATGTTGTAAGACTGAACTGAGCTATAGTTCACAGAAGCTGATGTTGGAAAATATGCTACCAAAATCCTGATTATTTGCACTAGAAATTAGGATCTGTTTTTTTTCTCCTGCAGCCTGATTTTTCTCAAAGTCAACCTTAACAAGAAAGAAAGGGGAAAACAGAGTACTGTACATTGTAATTAGGTCTGCTACTCACACATCTACCTTGTAATTTACAAGCTAGCATTTTTGAATATGTGTACATTTTTCCAGGATGTAATTCCTTGGATGTTTCCTGAAAGCTAACAACTAAGTGCATATGTGTGTGTGAATCTGTATGTGTTTGTGTGTGTGGAGAGAGAGTATTATATAACAGGTTTGAAAATATTTTTTAATTTAATTATTGTTTACATTTATTATTGTTGCCTAATCCAGAAGACTCTGGGTGGCTTATAATATTTATTTATTATTAAACAAATTTATATAGCCTCTCTTCTCATGAACAAGTGACTCTGGATGGCTATATAAATTATTTGAATAAATAAATTACTGTATATGGGATAGATCAGGGGTAGGCAACCTCGGCTCTTGTATGACTCATGGAGTTCAACTCCCAGAATTCCTGAGCCAGCTGGCTCAGGAAATCTGGGAGTTGAACTCCATGAGTCATAAAAGAGCTGAGGTTGCCTACCCCTGGGCTAGATCCTCCTAAGTCCAAGTGGGAGATCCCACAGAGGGTCATGGAGAATAAGAAAGGTAAGATCCTTTGGGACTTCCAGATCCAAACAGATAGGCAAGTATGAGCCAATCAGCCAGACATTGTGGTAATAGACAAGGATCAGAAGATAGCTGTAGTGATACATGTAGTGGTGTCAAATTAAAGCAACATCAGGAAGAAGGAGTATGAGATGCTGGAGAAGTACCAAGGCTGAGGGAGGATGTGGAAAGTAAGAGTCAAAGTGATACGAGTGACGGTAGGACCACCTGGGGCTCAGACACCTAATCTGAAAGAGGGGCTCCAACAAACCCCAAGAACATCAGAGCTCTCTGTCCAAACGAGTGCAGTGCCAGGAACAACTATCCAGAACCTTCGACTCCTAGATCTCTGGTAGAGAACTCAGTATTGAGGAAGATGGATGGATGGATGGATGGACGGACGGACGGACAGACAGATGAAGATAGATAGATAGATAGATAGATAGATAGATAGATAGATAGATAGATAATAAGAGATGTATCGGTGAGGGAGTTGGGCAGTTCAAAAATGTGAAAAAATGAAAATAGGATTCTTAGTACAGTTACAGATCTACTCATGTTCTAGTCATAAAGTAAAGTAAAGGCAAAATTAAGATTTTTAAGGGGTCTTAAAAAATTTCTTGCTCCCAGTTTCTTGCTGATATTAATAAGTAGCCCAGGGAGGTTAAAGAAAACTACAAAATGGATGCCTGAAATAAAAGCTAAGATCATCATCATCATCACCATCAATGAATTCAGTACAAAGGCTGCTGCCTATTTATCTGACCCATTATCATCCTCAGTCAAGCAGTATGGGGTATAAATGCATGATAAGTCAGCCAACTAAATAATTAACTAAATGACATTTTGAGCAGTGGAGCAAAAGCCTTTAATTAAAACTAAACAACACTGGACAAATGAGGAGTGATGGTTTATTAAACATCTCTTTTAATTATTGTAAATCTCTGCCTTTTTTTCTTTTCCGTGGCCTTTGGTCATTTAAATAAATAAATATAAATACAATGTACACACAGTATATGTAGGTAACATGAATATGTTCCAACTAAAACTAATGGCTTCACAGAAATTGTTTTATGGAAATAATTCCCTCTTGCATCTGGAATCCAAGTTGCATTTAATATTGAGCATAATAGGTTTCTCCAATCCTGTGCTGAGTAGATGTGTTGAAAAAATAGCGGATTCCCTTTTATGGTTTAAGCCAGTGTTTTTCAACCTTGGCAACTTGAAGATGGGTGCACTCTAATTCCCAGAATTCTCCAGCCAGCTGAGTTGGCTGGAGAATTCCGGCAATTGGAGTCCACCCATCTTCAAGTTGCCAAGGTTAAAAAACACTGGGTTAAAGCAAAAGGTGGACAGTCATCCTTCAGGGTCCTTTACTTTGGATCACTACATACCTGCATTTCCCAATCAGAGGAGTGGCCATGATGGTCTAATCAGGGTTTCCCAAGCTGTATGGTGTACCTCTCTTGGGGAGGTACAGAGTGAGTCCAGGGGAGGTATGAGCAATCTTTTAGTTGCACAGTACATTGTTATAATAAATGTGCCTTTTATTGTCACTATTCATTTGTATTCATTTGGTCTATGAATTTTTAGGGGAGGTGTTTACATTAGGATTACAGTACAGGGAGGTGTGATGGCAAAAAGTTTAGAGATCCTTGCTCTAAATTATTCTTTCCAATTCTGTTTTCTGTACTCCCACAATCTCTAATCAGGCTGAGCCAAGCTCATGATATATTTCTCTGAACTATATTTATTCCCTGCAGAGTTCAAGTTGCATCAACATATACTATTTCTTCACCTTAGCCTGCTGCTGTGATGCCATTTTCAAATAAGCATAATAAGAAAAATTAAGCAGGAGGTTCTCCACATTTTCCACCAATCCCAACAAAGCAAACAATTCATATATATATTGCTTAGCTTCACTTTGTAGCTTTACCAGTTTAGCTTCAAGCCTTAGGCAGACATTTTTTTATGATAACAGAATACCTATTTACTTTCTGTACTATTGTTGATGCCACCAACATCCCTTAAACTTAATCTGCAAAGCTAGGTCAGTTTATAGATTTGTTACATAAAAAGAAAACTCATTGTGGATTCCTAGGTCCCAAGATTATAGTGGTTTGTTTTCTTGCACTCATGGGCTTGCTGCAAATACATCCATCGCTGGATTTGATTGTAATGTGGCCTTTTTATTCAGATGCCCCCTAACAGAGAGAAAGAGACTGCTTTGGTAGGTAACGAGAGTTTATAAAGAAAAGAAAAGTCACAGAACAATTTCTTGGACTCATCAGTTGATGTGACAGATTTTGCTCAAAGAAGTGTATCAAATTGGCAGAGAAACCCAAACTGATGGACCGTCTCTTTACAATGTGCTAGACTTGACTAAAATGAATTGTATTAGTCATTTATGGATCAGCATATTATAGGAACCCAGCCCAGGCTCCCATATCAAGTTATTATAGAGATTTGGGGATCGCATGTTAAAAATACAACAGTTGGATTTGCTAGACACAGAACTGAGGCCACATGAATAGCAGCCAAACTCTGAGCTTTCAGTTTGCCTAGATTAATGTTTTTGAGATGTGTGATATTTTCACAATTTAAATTTGCACTCCAATATTGAACCACTTTAAGTAGCAAAATCATCTTTAAGACACCGCCACTGACATTAAAATTTGGAACTAGTCTTCTAATTCTACCTCTGTAATTAGATATCTCTGGGTGGGGGGATTACGATATTCTTCTAGTTGTCATTGTATCTCTATGGGCCAGGGGTACACCATACTCTTCTAGCTATAGACCACACACCTAGAAGAGTATTTCACCTCTCCTAAGGTTTTATGAAGTTCTGCCAACAGGTATGAGTCCCCACTCAACCACTCAATCCAATTGTGTAGGGTTGCTATTTTGAAGAAAAAATTTGGGTGATAAATCAAATATACCTTATTTGGCCTCCCCATCTCAAGTGCCCCAGTTGGAACCTCTCATACTTTCCCAGCTGTATGAACACAGATTGTTCAATAATGCTATTGCACTCAGTTATAGCAAGGGATGAATGCAGAACTGCAAAGGAATGAAAATTTGACTGTGCACACCTCAGCTAGTTAGCTGACCATATTTCCTTTCAGATAATGATGTGAAAAACTGCAACTTTAACATGGGGTGGCACGCATTACAGTATTATCTCTGGATCACATCTTGCATTGCAAGATCTGAATAACATTAAGAATTGATCTCTTAATATTCTTACTACTCTTTTACTGACTTGCCTTTTTTGTTTTTATTTTTAGATTACAAGTTTGGCAAGAGTCTATTTTTATTCTTCTGTAAAGCATTAGAGGAGTTTTTGATGGATAATGTTTACTGAAATGCTTTAAATTAATAAATGCATTTGCAATTTATCTCTAAATGTGTACAGAAGTAGCATGAGATCTTCTGACTGTTCTTGGGCAGAAATATTTGCTGCTCAAAAAAACAATCCAATTACAAATAGATCCACAAAAGAAAATAGTTAAGAAACAAATGGAGATAATAAAACATAAATTAAATTTAGCTGAGATGGAAATAATGGCTCAACAGATTAAAAGGGCTAAGCAGAATTTCTTTGAAAATGCCAACAAGCCGGGGAGATGGTTAGCATATAGACTGAAAAAAGAAAAAGAAAAAAATGATAAACAAGCTGTAAGATTCAAAAGGTGAATTACAGTTTCAAAATGATACAATCAAAAGAAATATCAAAGATTACTATGAGATACTCTATAAGGCAGAGGAAATTCCAAAAGAAAAAATACAGCAGTACTTAAAAAAAGCAGACTTACCAAAAATTCCAGAGAACATTCGAAACATATTAAATGGAAAAATATCAATGATGGAGATCATAGAGGCTATAAAAAGGCAAAAAAAGGATAAGACTCCTGGCCCAGATGGATTACCAGCAGAGTTTTATAAATCATTACAAGATGTATTAAGTCCGATTTTGAAAGAACTGTGTAATGAAATTCTCCTGGAGGCTAAAATACCAAATACATGGACTGAAGCCAATATTTCTTTAATACCTAAAGAAGACTCTGATTTAACACAAATAAAACATTATAGACCAACATCATTATTAAATGCAGATTACAAAATCTTTGCTTCGATAATGGCAGAAAGACCAAAGAAATTTTTGATCGAATTTATATACACAGATCAAAATGGTTTCTTACCTAAAAGACAGATAAAAAATAATCTAAGAATGATTCATTCAGGGAAACAGATGGCTTTAATATTCCTTGATGCCCAGAAAGCGTTTGACAACATAAACTGGCAATTTATGTTTCAGCAACTTGCAGAAATGGACTTTGGGAAAAACTTTATAAATGTAATCAAAACAATTTATTGTAAACAACTGCCAAAATAATTGTAAATGGAGCTCCTACAGAAAACTTCAATATTAAAAAGGGCACAAGACAGGGATGCCCACTATCTCCATTCCTATTTATACTAACATTGGAAGTACTGAATACAAACATTAGACAAGATATAGAAATTAAAGGACTAGAGATAAAAGATGAACAATACAAATTACTAGCATTTGCAGATGACTTGGTTTTTATACTGGAAGGTCCACTGGAAACAAGCACTAAGCTTCTGGAGAAAATAGAAAAATTTGGAGAAGTGGCAGGGTTGACAATAAACAGAGTAAAGACTAAAGTGCTAACAAAGAATTTAACAGAAAAAAAATCAACTAACAAAAAACGAATCTTCAAATAGTTAAAAAAGTTAAGTCCTTGGGAATTTAGCTAACAGCAAGATGTGTAACAGTAAAAGAAGATAACTACATAAGACTGCTAAAACAAATAAAATTGGATTTGGAAAAGTGGAAAACCTTCCAACTTTCAATGTTGGGGAGAATAGCAACAGTGAAAATGAGTATCTTACCAAAAATACTCCTTTTATTTCAAACGATCCCTGTAAGGCTGGGAAAAGGCTTCTTTGATGAAGTGAATACAACAATATTGAAATTCATCTGGCAAGGAAAAAAAGCTAGAATTAAAGTGAAAATGCTACAAGAAGCAAAAGGCAGTGGAGGATTTGGACTGGCGGACAGGAGGTTATACTACCAAGCAACTATTTTAACATGGCTTAAAGAATGGATAATGCTTAGAGATAAAAGACTATTGCACCTAGAGGGGCATGACCTACAAATTGGGTGGCACGCCTTTCTGTGGTATAGAAAGAATAAAATACATAGATACTTTCGAAACCATTTTATAAGGAATGCACTTCTTTCAGAAAGGGAAAAAATAAAAGAAAAAAATTACGGTATTTTAAGATACCTGAATGGCTTTCAGCAACGGAAGCTTTTGCTTACCCAAATTTAATTAACTACAATAAAGTTGTGACTTATAAAGATATTTTGGATAATGAAGGAAAATTGAAAGACAGACAAGATTTACAAGAACAAGATATTGATCTAGCATGGTGGCCATATCTACAAATTTAAACGAGATATGAAAAAGTGATTAATTAACATATTGTTTATGATAATTAATTATATCTATTATTGTTAGTTAAATACATGTACCAGACACTATTGCTGTTTGCTCAAGGTTGACTCAGCCTTCCATCCTTCCGAGGTAGGTAAAATGAGGACCCAGATTGTTGGGGGCAATAAGCTGACTTTGTAATAATGCCGCTTGGGGGGGGCGAAAGCCCTAATAAGCAGGCATATACATAGAATGAAGGCTATTGCTAAGCACATTGATTTGTGCTTAGATTGTAAGCCGCCCTGAGTCTTCGGAGAAGGGCGGGATATAAATGGGATTAAAAAAAAATATTGAAAATGTTATTTGGAAAAACCCCAACCCCAATCCCAACCCTAACTCTAACCCAAATCCCAACCCTAATCCCAAGCCCACCTTATCCCTAACCCCATAAAAACTAATAAAATCTATCTCTAGCTCTATCTTTCTATCTTTCTATCTATCTATCTATCTATCTATCTATCTATCTATCTATCTCTATATATGTGTGTATATCTATATCCCTATATCTCTATCTATAATCTATAATCTATATCTATATCTATAAATCCACTGCATTCCACAATTTCTTTCTGGTTGTTGAATGACTCCTTTACAATGCACAGTAAAAATGTTGTTTCCTGGAAGATATTAAGAGAAACCCAAAACAAGTTTGGAACATAGAAAGAGCACATAAAGATCAAATGTAGAACCTGGATGTTTGCAAGGGAGGAAATGTATAATGATATTATAAGGCACTTTTTGTCATCTGGATGAAATTTTGGCTTCATTCAGATGCCCCTGATGAATGAATTAAAGTCTTAGTTTTAATGTGGATGGAATCCCTTGCTTTACCCTCTTTATTTCACCAAACATTATCTCATAGTTGTTGTTTTTTTGTCACTTTGTTTTTCATGGGAACAAAAACATTCCAGTAATTTAATTATTAAGTTCAGAATAAAAGCAGCATGACTTTTACAGTGTCACTGTATAAACTAATGCACTGTGTAAGAGGAACAATCGTTACAAAATCTTTCATTTGTTTATTACAGCCTCTTGTGGGTGCCAAGAGAAAAAATTACGACAACACTGCTCATTGCCCAAAACAAACAGATCCCTCCTGGATATATAGCAGCTCCATTAAGCAAAAGACCGTTGTCTACTGCTGAATTGGAACGCTATCTATCCGTTCTTGAGTCAGCTGTAAACTACATCAGCATGTCCTCACTGATGATCCTGGCACTCTTGCTTCAATTCCCAGATACTGTCAGTCCTCTGATTTCCTTCCCAGAAGAGTGAGATAGCTTCACAGACACAGAAAGCTACTGCAGTTAAGATTGTCCTTGAACAGTGCTAAAATAAGGAAAGAAAGCTAATGCAAGTTAAACCTGCATCATTCCTGAGTTGGGAACAACACGAAAGCAGTGATAGGCAGACACAGCAGACAATAGATGTTATCAGGTCACGTATGCACTGTGGTTAGATGCAAGAATTGCGCAGATGACTATGAGGCTAATAAGATTTCACTGCCACGACAGACCCCTCACACTAAACAACTTGGCAAAATGATGAAGATTTTTCTAATTGGACAAATTTTGGAGAATGGCCTGATGCTTCTGTTTTGTTATACGATATCATAAACCTTTTCTATTATTACATATGTTCAGAAACATCTACACATTTAATTGTCGAAGGGCTTTACTGCTAAGTCTCATGGATTCAAACATTTTATAAACAAAAGCCATTCACACAAGTACACGAGAAGGTGAGGCAAGGTGAAATGTCTGGCATAAGTTAAATTAAAAGAGTACCAGACACCTATGCTTATAACAGCTGTGCAGATTCCAATACATCAATATTCCAATAAAGATTTGCTCAAATTTTCTCTTCTGTGTAATATGTAAACTCAAAGAGATTCTTTTTGCATTGGGCTGTAGCCTCAAACCTTGGAATATGGGAAGAAAAGCAGTATAATCATTGTAAATCTACAAAGTTATACAATTGGACAATGTGTCTAGAGTCAGGATAAACATCAGCTGCCACAAACATCCAAGAACTAGGAAGAAGACACAAGTATTGCAGACGTATTCCTGTCTCTTCCCAGAAGAGGCCTTCAAACATTTCATAAACAAAAATCAGGGGTATTCAGGGCAGGTGGTGATCAGATACAGCCAGACAGTCTGTTAAGAAAAGTGAGTTGTCTTCCTGTGGCATATGTCTGGGATTTGATGGAAAGACTCTCCGGACTCTTAAAGACTTACTATCAATGCTTTTCTTCCCATATTCCAAGACTCAGCAACATGTTATGTCCCGTGTTTCCAGATTAGGGATCCAAGAGGTTCACTAAGATCAGTCCAGTTAGCAGGGACATAAAAGGTATTTCATATCCCATCTAACTCATCTTGGAAGTATTCCATTTATGGTGCCCCTCGAAATATCAGCTTCTTCAAATAAGAGAAAGATAATGAATTGGATGCATGAAATATGTAAAAACATAGCAATTTTGTAGAGCTGGATAGTTAGTAAGTATTCTTATACAATTTATAAATTAGGGCATATTTGTGATTTTTAAAAATGGCAAATAACTCACGAGTTCTATAGTAAAGCATGCTGTTCTTTCGGGTTCTGTAATCATCTGTCAGACTGCGCAATATAGTCAGTGGAATGCAAACTACAATACAATTTTGCTAAAGGTGAAATGGGAGTATGCTGCGTAGAAGCACTTCTCACATTACTGAATTAACTTATAAAAATGATATTCCAGAAGACCTGGCTTTGGGCTCCTTCTTGATTGCATGATTTACTTGTCATTGGCCTGATTCATTATCTTCTTTATTGTCATGTTTATTTTTTAATATTACATTTTTGGTTTTATTTCGTTTTGTTAGTTTTGTTTTATGCTTTAAGCTGCCCAGGGTCAACTGGAGTTGTGCAGGCACCTACGTCAAATCAATCAATAATGCATAAAATACACACTATATTCAAACAGAATAATTGGCATATGTTTAGGACATGCGAGCTATACCTGACAACACAGAAGCTTTTAAATGAAAGCTGTATACTTTTCTTTAGGAAAGATCTTGTGGAGCCCTTAGAATAAGTAGAAAAAAGAGTAAATGTGTTTATAACACATTAAATGTTCAGTTAAATGATAATTTAAGCCAGAAGCAAAAATTTCCAGTCAAATAAATCTGTGTCTATCCAGAGTATTTGACCTTATACATGTTTTGCTGATGGCTAAATCTGATATAATGTTTGTCTTTTCCAAATATGTTGTAGCTTGGTGAGAAAATTTATAATCTTTCAACTTGACAGGGGGAAAAATGTGCCAGTGCTAGCAGTTTCCTCTGGAATGAGTAGCCGCAGGGCATTGTTGAGTTCCTTAATAGTCCTAGCAAACTCACAATATGCTCAGTTCTAGAACCTTTTCAATTGGCTTCTGAGTTTAATGGAGACATGGTTTGTTTTAGCTGGTTTTATTGTTTGTAAACTATCCAAATTATGGGAGGTGTGATGATTAATGGGAGATATAAGTACAAAGCCAGTTCGGTATAATGGTTAAAGCATCTAGCTGGAAGCCATGAGACTTTGAGTTCTAGTCCTGCCTTGGGCACAAAGCCAAGTGACTTTAGGCCAACCACTTTCTCTCAGCTTTCAGAAAGAGGCAATTACAAACCACTTCTGAAAAAACTTGTGGGGAAAAAATAGCAGAGACTTGTCCAAGAACTCTCTGAGATTCTGAGTCAACTGAATGGAAGAAAAATAAATAAATACTTTATTAATTGATTAATTAATGCTTAGCATAGCCTTTTAAAAAAAAACCACCCCACATGTATAGGCTAACTGTGTTAGTCCCCAACCTAGTGCTGACAAGAATCATCCATCTGTAGCTTCCCGAATTCCAAGTATGGTTAATTAACTAAATCTAAACATACTAATACTGAAAGTCTGTTTTCCTGTCACTGAAAGTGCATGGAGCTTGATGACCCAAGAATCTTCCTAGAGAATATAGATTATAGGTAGTCCTCAACTTACAATCATTAATTCAGCAACTGTTTGAAATTATGGCAGCACTGAATAAACAGACTGATTGACTGTGACAAAAATTATGACCACTGCAGCATCCCCACAGACATGTGATCAAAATTTGGGTATTTAGCAGGCCTCCCATACTTATTAGTGAAGGACTGCTTCAACTCCCCTCACCCATTTATCTCTCCTATCTATCTATCTATCTATCTATCTATCTATCTATCTATCTATCATTTATTTATCTATCTATCTATCTATCCATCTCTAGCCTTCATTGTTCTTTTAAATAACTCAAAGCAGAGAACATACTTCTAATGGTCCATTCTTCTCCTATTTTCTCCACAACATCCCCGTGAGGTGAATGGGGCTGACAGAGCGTGATTGGCCTAAGGTCACCCGGCTGGCTTTCATGACTAACATGGAACTAGAACTCACAGTCTCCCGCTTTCTAGCCAGGTGCCTTAGCACTTGTCCTTTTCACAACTACTGCCCTGAACGTTGTCACCTCGACTCACTTTCACTGTGTTCTTGCTCCTAGTGCTGATGAGGTGTGCCTGGTATGGCTTCTGGGCCAGGCTAGATGTAGGCTTCGTGATACAAAATAAAACAAGACAAAAACGCCAACCCAGAACCATGGCGTGCACCACGCTCCTTAGCCAAGAAAAATAAAGCAAAAAGCAGTTGTGGCACCAGAAAGCCCTTTCATGATATGAAAATAAAGTGAAAAACCAACCCCAAAAACCTTCTGCGGGGTGGGTTTTTTTTTTGTTTATTTTATTTTTTTGAGTCGACGTCTGGGACTGCTTTTCACATTTTTTGCCAGCAGTGGAAGCAAGAAGACAGTGAAGGTCATCTGGGGCAGGGGAATGCAGGACAGCAGAGGTCAGGTAATGGAATGCATGAGTAACTTCAGGAAGGAGAAGGAGAGGTGCTTCCTAGCAGACAAGAGGAGCAGAAGCCCACAATCACTTAATGATTGAAAGTTAAAAGTGGCAGGCAGGAAGCTGGTACCTTCAGACTTGCAAGAATGTCAGCTGTCCCAGGTAAACAAGACAGGAAACAGGATTAGATGAACAAGTTCTACTTTATTGTAAGGTCATTACATTAACAGAAGTTTGCAAGTGTGAAGGGTACAAACTTTCCACCTGCCATTTTAACTCCCTGATCCATTGGAGGGGGGGAGGTGTTTCTTCTCAGTTTCTTTCTGTGTCTGTTATGTCAGGGGTCCCCAACCTTTCTGGGTTGGCGGCCTGGTGGCAAAGGGAGGGGCAGGCACCTTTATGCATGCAAGTGCACAGACGCAAATCTGGCTGGGTTTGCATGCGCACAAACTGGGCTGCGAGCATGCGCGCTCTGCAAATGGGACTGCCAGCACCAGCGCGAGGGTCGTGGGGAGGCTAGCACCACTGCAAGTGGGGGTGAGCGTTTCATTAAGCACACTAGGTAATCTCAAAGGTGCTCTTTCAAGAGGCAACTGGACTTTGTATTTCTTTGAAGACGTTTCACTTCTCATCCAAGAAGGTTCTTCAGCATTTCAACAAGTAAATCCAGTTGCCTCTTGAAAAAGCACCTTTTAGACAAACATGACCTGGAAGACTGAGAATCTCCATAGATTTATTTATTTATTTATTTTATTACATTTATATACCGCCCTTTCCCGAAGGACTCAGGGCGGTTTACAGGGTAATTAAAAAACCAAGATACAAAAGTTAAAAACAAATTTTAAAAAATTATATTTGTCCCTGCATAAATAAAACCCCAGTTAAAATTAAGAATAATTCTCAGCCTGGGCCAGAGAGCTCGAAGAGCCAGGTCTTCAGGTCCCGGCGGAATGAACGGAGGTCGGGGGCAGTCCTCAGCTCCACTGGCAGCTGGTTCCAAAGGGCAGGCGCCCCCACTGAGAAGGCCCTATCCCTGGGTGTCATCCGCCGGCAATCTCTTACCGGTGGCACCCTGAGAAGACCCTCCCTGTGGGAGCGCACTGGACGAAGGGAACTTGATGCCGGCAGCAGGTGTTCCCTCAGATACCATTTAGGGATTTATAGGTCATCACCAGCACCTTGAATCTCACCCGGAGGGTAACCGGGAGCCAATGCAGCTCGCGGAGTAGAGGTGTTACATGGGAGTATCGGGAAACCCCCATCACAACTCGTGCAGCCACATTCTGCACCAGCTGAAGCCTCCGAGTGGTCCTCAAGGTAACTAGGTAACATCATCACTGCTAGTAAAGAGTGGGATTTGCTCTCAGTTTATATTCTAATGGCTTGCCCTGTCAATGTTAGGGGGGAGGGGTCTTTGAGGTTCTTTAGTTGGGCTTGTTTGTTGTTGGCAGTTCCTTGATTAGGGCATCCTTTACTTGACTGTTGGTCTAATGTCAATGGCCCAAAGGGTGGTCCAAAGGGCAGACATGGGCAAAAAGGTAGGAGGTTGAGAGAAGTTGGAGGCAGTCCTTTGCCTTACTGAAGCTTGGGGCTGGGTGGGATCAAGCCTAGAATGTTTTGGATTGCAGTGTGTTGTTTGTTGCTTAATGATATGTGATTCTCCGTTAATGACATCAATGTGCCAGGATTGCTGTCACCAAGTGATGCAATGTCATGACGTCTCACTTTACAACCTCATTGCTTAGCAATAGGAATTCTGGTCCCAATGGCAGTTGTAAGTTGATGACTGTCTATGTAGATAAGACATCACAAAAGAGAAAGCTCTTGCATGTGACACATTTGCCAGAATTTCCTTTTCATACCGTTGTTATTGCTGGCTTGGAATTCTGCGACTCAATTCAACTAGCAGGCAGCAGGTTGAGAGGCAGGTGTTGGAAATGCCACCGATTTTATATTTAAGGATATATGTGCTTTACTTAATTTGCCACATTACGGCCTGGGGCAGGTTTTATAAAATTCACTCTTCAACAAATGAAAGAACGAACCACAGTCCCAGTTGCTACGCTGACAGATTGCTGCTGACACAGTAGAGAAGATGTCACATTAATTAATCTTTTATCTATGCTCTATCCCAAATAGAAGCACAGCATAAAAAAACAGAGTAAAAGGCATCGTGTAATAATAACTTGCCATTCATTCATTCATCATGGAAGGAAATTGTTTCCCCATCCCATCTTCTCATCAGACTGCCCTGTTCCTTGACCTTGTTAGCTGCACTGTTTCACTCAACAGTCCTTCAGGGCTTCTCATGAGTTTCAGCCATTTCCCAAACAGTCCAAATCCAACTTGCAGAGTTATCTATAGTAACCCTCCTGATCTTTCTAAGCCTTCTATTGTTATGGCCTTGCTGGGACTACAGAAGCTGGGGAATGATTAAGTACGTGGGATAACACAACAAATGGGATCTGTTCAGCTTGACAAGTCACAAGTTGCAGAACTCTGACCTAATTTACTGCAATCCTATAAAGGCACTTTTAAAGTATCATGTCACTTTATGATTCCTGCTGGACTGAAATACTAATCTTGAAACCTTCATTGTCACAACCAGTATTAACTGTACATGTCCTGTATTTGGTACTGGGCTGTGAAGATGTGCTTGAATTATATTCCCTGGAGGGCAGTGGTTTTTTAAGTGTTTCCATCTTTGAAGAAGTGTCAGACAAGCCATTTATGATTATTTCCATATATTTATTCCTCAATCTCTTTGCCTTTTGCCTCCTACGGTTGCACTGGTTAAAAATAAGGAGTTCCATTTGCCACTGAAAATAGTGTAACTAGGATCTGTAGTGAACTGCTTCCCAACAGACAACTCAGATGCAGTAAAGTTACGTGGAAAAAGTCACAGGATCACTATGCAGGATTCCATTCGTGAAGTTTAAAAAGCAAAGGTTGGGGACGATGCAACTAACTTATTAGGATTGTGCCAAGATAACCACTCTAATGGAGATTTTCACTTTCACCTAAACACCTGGCCAAATTAATTTTACATATTAATATGTATTTCATTATTTATTTAAATTGTTTATATCATATATTAATTGTTGCACAATAGATACTGCATGCAGACTTTACTCTGAAATAAATATTACACTATCTCCGTTGCAACTCTTAATCTATTTAATCTTACATTTAGGCAGGGGAAAAAATCAAAGGTATTTTTTTTTAATCCCATTTATATCCCGCCCTTCTCCGAAGACTCAGGGCGGCTTACAATCTAAGCACAAATCAAATGTGCTAGGCAATAGCCTTCATTCTATGTATATGCCTGCTTATTAGGGCTTTCGCCCCCCTCCCCAAGCGGCATTATTACAAAGTCAGCTTATTGCCCCCAACAATCTGGGTCCTCATTTTACCTACCTCGGAAGGATGGAAGGCTGAGTCAACCTTGAGCCTGGTGGGATGCGAACCTGCAATAATTGCAGGCAGCTGGTGTTACTTAAGGAGGCATTAGCCCACTGCTCCACCAAGGCTCGTATAAGTACAGATTGGGCGAGACCTGGCTTAAAAACAGTAACTGTGAGACGATCACTTGACTATGAGCCAGCAATGTGCAGCAGCAACCAAAAAAAGCTAATACAATCCTGGGTTGTATAAACAGAGGCATAGAATCAAGATCACACAAAGTATTAGTACCACTTAAAAAAAACCTAGTAAGACTACACCTGGAATACTGCAGCCAATTTTAGCCATCATATCACAAAAAAGATGTTGAGAGTTTGGAAAAAATTCAGAGAAGAGCAACTAAGAAAATGAAAGGCCTGGAGACTAAAACATATGAAGAACGGCTGCAGGACTTGGATTTGGCTAGTCTAAAGAAAAGAAGAAATAGGGGAGACATGATAGCAGTATTCCAGTATTTGAGGGGCTGCCACATTATTCACCAAAGCACCAGAGGGAAGGACGAGAAACAATGGTTGGAAAGTGCTCAAAGAGAGAAGCAACCTGGAATTAAGGAGAAAGTTGCTTACACTGAGGACAATTAACCAGTGGAACAGCTTGCCTCCAGAAATCGTGGACACTCCATCACAAGATTTTTAAGAAGAGACTAGAGAATCATCTGTCTGGGATGGTATAGGTTCTACAGCTTGAGCAGGGGGCTGGACTAAAACAGGGCTTTTCAACCTTTTCACCCATTGTACCACTTTTAGGATATGGCAACATCCGAGTACCACCAGTCACCTAGCAAGGTGTCAAAAACTTGATGACCAAAAAAAAAAAAGGGAAAAAAGTGATGAAGTACAGGTAGTCCTCAACTTACAACAGTTCACTTAGTGACTGTTCGAAGTTACAATGGCACTGAAAAAAGTGCCCCCCAAGCCACAGCCGAGCAAGACACCTGCCTGCCTGCCCGGCGGCGCTCTTCCTCCTGTCCGAGGTTTTCATTGTTGTGAGCATTTCTGTTGAGGATAGACAGCGAGGGGGGGGTGTTTTGTTTTTATTCCCCCCCTCCCGTCTGCTGTGTGGTTGCAGCAGGTTTTGGTCACTTCACATAACCCTGGGACACTGTGACCGTCATAAATATGAATTAGTTGCCAAGCATCTGAATGTAAATCACAAGACCCTGGAGATGCTGCAACATTCCAGCTGATCGGCGCTTCTTCTGGGCTCAGCAGAAGTGCCAGAATCAGCGCCAAGCTCCAGCTGGATCCTGGCGCTGATCCTGGCGCTTCCGCTGAGCCCTGACAGCCCTGCAGCTCCAGCCGTCTCTCGCTCAGGCTTGTGTGGTGCTACCACAGGTTCAACTCATTCCCCTCCCCTGCTACCACTTTTCTAGGATGGTCGCGTACCACCTGCTAGGTGCCAATGTACCACAGGTGGTACCCGTACCACTGGTTGAAAAGCCCTGGACTAGAAGACCTCTAAGGCCCCATTCCATTCCATTCTATTGTATTCTATTCTATTCTGTCATTTTGCATTTCTGAGCTTAGAAAAACATCAACATGGTAATAGTGTTAAAACCTCAGCTCTGTTCAGTGGACACTTCAATTGTTTATGGGCACTAATCCCAAATTTTGTAGGTGCTGGCCTTGACCCTGGCAAAGAGTTTGCTTCTATATAAGTTCCAAAAAAAGCAAGAGACCAGAGACAGGCCAAGAAGCATTACTAATGGGGTAGAAAATGCATATTACACCATTCCAAATAGGAAATCTATAATACACCTCAAGAAGACCATTGATCTTTACTGCTGTTTTAATGTACCCTTATGCTAGCCAATACACATTACTGCTTCATTTATATCAGAATAGGTTATAGAAATGATAGGCTGTTCAATCATATACATGACTGAACCACTATAAGGGAAATAACTAATTAAAATCAGGGATATTCCTCAAACAAATGACTAGAGCTGTTGATGCTGACAGCATTGAGCAACCATCTTTCCCACTCATCTCATGAAAAGGAAACGAAGTATGCAGCACTATGTTTGATCCACAGAACCAAAAGATATGATGACCTCTATCTTCCCCACTCATGATCCTATTGATAAATTACTTTTATAGTTATACAGAATGAAAAGAAGAAAGGCTATGGGATATACAATGCCCCTTTCCCCCATTCACACATTCAAGAATGCTATAGTTATCTAGAATTACAGTATTAATTTCAAAACCAGACTAAATATCTGCTAACATGTTTAATATAATCCAGATTATTTATTTACGTATTTATTTCTCAAAAGTTACATACTGTTAAGAGTTCTGTTACAAACATCCTTGGTAATTTTCAAAGCAAACAATAAGATTTACTAAGCCCCATTCAATCTGATGTAAATATGTATGTTTCAAATTAAAACATCATTATGCAACCAGCAAAAGTGGAAAGCAAGAGGTGGATGTTGGTCATTAAAACCTTATCTGAAAAAAAATTGTGTTTTTTTAAAAAGATAGCATGGGGGTTGTTGTTGTTAAAGACAACCCTCCAGATTTCAGAGCAAGAAACTTATTCCAGGGAATGAAATATGGTTTTGCACCTTGGTCTCCTTTTACCACCAGGCCTAAAATAACCTATAGTATTCACTCCTGAGCAGAACAGAAGCAAACCAGCCAAAATGAGCCTTGGTGGAGCAGTGGGCTAATGCCTCCTTAAGTAACACCAGCTGTCTGCAATAAGTGCAGGTTTGCATCCCACCAGGCTCAAGGTTGACTCAGCCTTCCATCCTTCCGAGGTAGGTAAAATGAGGACCCAGATTGTTGGGGGCAATTAAGCTGACTTTGTAATAATGCTGCTTGGGGTGTGTGTGTTAAAGCCCTAATAAGCAGCCATATACATAGAATGAAGGCTACTGCTAAGCTTGTAAGCCACCCTGAGTCTTCGGAGAAGGGCGGGATATAAATGGAATTAAAATAAATAAATAAATAAATAAATAAATAAATAAATAAATAAATAAATAAATAATCAATCACTATAGGAGGAGTATTTTCCCCTTTGCCCAAGTAGAGCTTTAAATGCAGGACCTTGGATTGTACTTGTTAATCTAACAAAGGCAAGTGCGGCAAGTGTCCACAGTATACAGTAGGTGTTGTAATACTGGACTGATTCTCACCAGTCAGCATGTGGGCTCCTGCATTCTGAACTAGTTGCAGTTTCAAAGTTATCTTCAAGGGCAACACATTGCAGCAATCCAATCAAAAGCTAATGAGGGCATCAGTAACTATAGCAAGGGTCTCCAACTTTAAGAAGAACTAGTTTACTAGTATTAGTGGGCAAAGGCAGACCTGGCCAAAGCCTCATCAAAAAGTCCAGATGGAGCCATGAATACAAATAGCTAGCCTAGTCTTTAGGCACTTCACATGCCTAAGGACTCCAGTGGAAATGAAAAAAAAACACCTCTCCACTATATCTAGCATTTTGGTTTGTCAACAGGAGGTCCACCAGCAAAACAAAAGAAGGTCTCCATCCTAAGACTATCCTAGGCCCATCAAGTAATCCAACATAGAAAACTATCTCTGTACACCTAGTTAGACTTTTAGAGTCAAAGTAAAGGAGTTGGTAACCCCATACAACTCTCAAACTGCACCCCCAAACTATACATATAGTCTTCTCTGGGCTTGCCCAATTAAAGACACTTCTAAGTGTACCTGTCTAGCATTGCATTGTTAAGTTCATCTGAGTCCTAGAAGGTTTTTAAATTATACGTTTAGCATTATTGGTCCTATATGTAACGTAATGTTTATTTTTTAAAAAGACAGAGGCAAGACTGGAAGGGAATCTTCTGAACCGTCAAGCACTCTTTCTTGTCTGTTTTTATCATTTTGAGGGTATCTAGGGGAAATCCTCTACTTGATAGTAATATTAAAATAAGGCCATATATATTCAAGTATTTATAATTAAAATATTTGTCAGTCAGGTTTAGGAACAAGAAAGGAATATTAAAATTCTATTTAGTATGATAAGTAGTCCTTTATACTAGTAAGCATTTTACATGTTTTATGGTAGATTAACATTTGCTTATTTTACAGATAAAGAACAGAATAAAAATAAGAAAGGGTAACTTATGTCTGGTCCTTAAATGAAGATGCATCAGTTATTCACTCAGATTTTTCTTTTGATAAAAGTCAAATCAAGTTGATTTGATCCATACGATTTTACTCTTTGTACTGCCCTCTCTCTATATAGGATAGAAACCTCTTGAAAATGTTATATAGTGCTCTGCTATTACATTTGTTGGGGTCTTTTTTCCATTTTTAAAAATGTTTATCCGGATTTCTGTTCTCTTGGTTTTTGTCAACTGAACTGCCTCATCCTTTAACAATTTCATATCATACTGTAGCTACAAAGTACTAGACTGCATGTACAGGTTCATTATATCTCTACTATATTCACATCACCCTGGTCCATCTTCTAAAATTAAGCCAAAATCTACTCAGATCACTGGCATGAGACAAATGTATAAAAGTAAACAATACTACAGGTATGCCAACTAGAGTGAGTCAAGCTTCTTTCCACACTCTAACAAAACTCATGTTGTCTTTTAAATTAATTCCTGACTTACACAGTAAGTAAAAGATAACAGGACAAATACTGAAACAGGTAATTCTCTTTCTCTCAGGTGTATATACTTTAAACCTAATGAACCAGCCCATGATGGCTCTTAAATCAATCCTGCATTTATGTTATCATATCTGAGGATATGTGTCATATTCGGTTAGGAAATTCACACTGCATTTTTTTTCCTGCCAGTTGCAGGCTCTCATTTTTATAGCTGACAAGTATGCTCGCAAAAAGAAGTTATCAAAACAAAAGAAAAAGTGGCACTTTTTACAGTACTGTATCACCTCCCCCCCAAGCTTTTTTCTGATTTATGCACGCACAAACGCACACACATACACAAGCATCTCCTGCATCATATGCGGGACCAGAAAAATAAAATCCAAATCCAAACAATATATATCCGTCTGTAGTTCGAGTTCCCATTTTTAATAGAACCCATTCAACCAAGACATCCTGCACTCTTCATTTCCAGTGGGAATGAATAAAGCCCTCTTTTTTTTTTACAAGACAAGGCTCCAGTATGCGATGCTTGTTTGTTTTTGTTTGTTTTTTAAATAGCCCCAGCCATCACAAACAGCCCAAAACTTACCTTGCAAAAAAGAGAGAAACAAAGATGCCCAGAGATACAAGCCACAGTAGAGCAATCCCAGGCATCTCTCCGTCAGCATTGTCAACCTCACGACACCAGAGCACAACGGGGAGGAAGGAACTCTTCCCGCTTGCAACGGACGAGGGGAAAAAAAGGTCGCTGGAAAAAAAGCACGGGGTAAAAAGCCACTTTTGGCACCTGGATGGGGAAAAACAATCTTCGTCCGAATTACATGTCCTGGCACTCGGGCTATTCGCTGGCGAGCGCCACGGCTGACTTCCCTGAGGTCGGCGGCGGCGGCGGCGGCGGCGAGGAAAGGGGCTTGTTGCGTTCGCGTCTTCCTCTCTCGCCTCGAAGCGCGCTGCGCTTTTCACAGCCGGAGAGAGGGAAGGCGCCAAAGCCCAGAAGCGGGGCTGGTGGGGTGGCCGGGGGAGGAATGCGAAAGCGACATGGTGCTCCGGAGGCGGGCGGATGGTTGGTGGTGGACGCGGGGGGGGGGGTGTATATTGAGATTTGGTACCTTCCCAACTTGCCTTCGTAGCGGGTACCTCAGCAGCCCCACACACGTCAGCAGGGGGGCTTTCTGCGCTAGGAGGAGGAGGAGGAGGAGGGGGGGCTCTCGACCTAACGCGCGCCAGGCGGTGCGGGACGACGGCAGCTCCAGTCTGTCTGATTGCTTACGTAGCTGCCGGCGCGATTTTCAGTCAGGAATTTATCGCCCGACGCGCTCGGGAAGACAATGAGGGGAGGCGCGGGGCTGCGGGGTGGTGGTGGTGGTGGTGGTGGTGGAAGAGGAGGGGGGGCGGCGAGCGCGCACCAAGGGAGGAGGGCGTGGAGCCGCAGGCGCGAAGGAAGAAGAGTCGAGAGAAAGTTGCTTGCTGAGCTCCCCTCTATGGCGCCCCGGCTCAGACCCTAACCGAAGGAAAATAAATCAGATGCCAGGGTCTTTCTGTCTCCCCCACCCCCTCCCGCTGCTCTCGGCCCCCAGAATATCCCAGGATCAACCACCTCCCCCTTTCCCTCCTCTTCATTTCTGTTTAAGGAGCAGTCAGTTTAGTCCACCCCACCCCACTGAACTCAGCCTTGAAAGAAACGCTTTGAAAACGACCTACTTCTTGTTGCTGCTAAGTGTTCTTTTATTTGGGAAACCCACAGCTTCAGATTAAAAAAAAAAAAGAGGATCACTGACTGACTTAGAGCAGCACGGTAGATGCCTCTAGGGGAGTCGAGCAAGGCAAGATGCGCTTCCCCTCTTAAGCTTTCTCCTTTGCTTTCTAGTTAATGGTCAGCAACCTCGAGGACAAGACACAAAATACAGACACTAATCGCACAAACAGTATCTGGATCATGTGTAGCCAAAAAGAGCAGTGCTATAAAAATAAAAGTTTTCCCGTTATCATACATTGGCCTTTACCTTTTAATGCAAAATTAATAATAATTAATTATATAAGTAGTCTTTGACTTAACCATTAGTTAGTGACTGTTCAAAGTTACAATGGCACTGAAAAAAGTGACTTGCACTTATAACCATCGCAGCATCCCCATTGTTACCTGACCAGAATTCAGGCCCTTGGTATCCAGCATGTATTTACAATAGTTACAGCATCCCAGGTTCACACATCTCCATTTGTGACCTTCCCAGCCAGCTTCCAACAAGCAAAGTAAATGGGGGAAGCTGAATTCACTTAATAACTTGCAATAATTCATTTAATAGCCATGGGGGGGGAAAAGTCACAAACTCATATAGGTGTCATTTAACCACTTGCCTTGCTTAACAACAGAAATTCTCGTCCCAATTGTGATTGTAAGTTGAGGACCATCTGTATTGCATGTAACAGCAATAGCACTTAGACTTATAGACCGCTTCACAGTGCTTTACAGCCCTCTCTAAGTGGTTTACAGAGTCAGCATATTTTCCCCAACAATCTGGACCCTCATTTTACTGACTTTGAAAGGGTGAAAAGCCGAGTCCATCTTGAGCCAGTGAGAACTGAACTGCCAAACTGCTGGCAGCCGGCTGAATTAGCCTGCAATGCTGCATTCTAACCATCACAGCTCTTAATACTTACTATACGATAGTAGTAGATAGTAGTAGACGTAGATAGTAGGATAGTAGTAGAAGAACAGCACTAGTGTGGACAACCTATTTTTTTTATTAGAAAAGTACAATTAGCATACTCAATGCAATATTCCTAATAAAGAAATAGAGCTGGCACTTGGCTCACACAAAGATGTCCATTCCTTATAGAGGAACCTCTGGAGGATCCAGGCTGTTGGCAAAGCAGATGGAGATACATTAAGGTGAGCTCCGTGGAATTTTGGCAATTTTAAAGTAGTGAGATGGTTGGCCCACTCCTTTGTTTATAAAATAAATGTATTTTGTTTATTTACAACTTCGGTTTCAAAAAAACTGCTTTCTCACAAATACTCAAGGTTTCGTAGCATGCTGGCTAGGAAATTCTGGAAGTTGTCCACATCCTTTAAAATTGCCAGGTTTGAAAAACACTGAATTAGATCAACAAATCCTGTAGAGAAATGACTGTGCTCTCTCTTCTTCCCCACCCCCCACCCCCGAATTTTTTAATGCAGCAATCTTGCTTAAATTATCAACTGATGGAAATTTTTAATGAAATTCTATATATTAATAATATGGACCCTAAGAAAGAGTAGAAGTTGTACTAATTTAAAATCAAGAACTTCAAATGCAAAAAAGACTAAGTGTAATATTTATACTTTCACCAAACTCTGATGAAAGTGTAAATATGATGTATTGCAGAGACTGGCCCAAGAAGATGAGAAGAGTCCTCACTCTTTTTCTCCTGTTCTCTGTATAACAATTTAAAAGTACATAAGGAAGGGGGGTGGAAAGTCCTAAGTAACTTAATAATGCATCTGTTATTTTTTGTTATACTTGTATGTTCTTTGTTCTGTTAGTGTTTCTGTTGCTCAGTCTACAAATGACTCTAATCCTTTGAAACTATGTTCCAGACGTCACAGATCCAGTAAATGCTTGCAAATCTAACCCTTTTGTTAGATTTCTCCAGCAGTGATAGCAAGTGGTAAGTAGTGTTGTCAGCTCTATTGTTCCATTTTAAAATCGGTTTCATGCATTGTATCAGACCATTCATCCAACTGTTTTTTAACTCATTGGGAAAATTTGTCTTCCTTTATTCTGGGAGTCAAATTACTACACTCAGAAATTCTAAGGCTGACCATCTATAAAATGTCCTTTCTATGTAATACAAAACTACCTTAATTCTTCACAGAGACTGTCTTTTGTGGCCTGTCAGAAGTGTTTTGTTCATGAACAATAGTACATTTTGGGTTGTGATTATCAAAAAATTATGCACACTTTGGGACATTTTCTCTTTTGTGCTTTTTAAGGCACCTTCTCTAGATCAAATCCAAGGTCCTGTGCAGTCATAATATTCAGCAATTCATAAAAACAACTTCAAAATGCATTTTATTTAATTGTTGTGGTTGATCACACAGTCAGCCAGATGTTCAAACTGGATTTGGCATTTTTACCCACCAATCAAGTCCTTCCCAAGGACCTGGGATAGGCAGATGTTAATGTTTAATGGTGTTAAAAGTATTTTTTTTATTTAAAAAGTTTTACAATACATTTTGACTTTAATCCCCCCTCCCCCACCCCTATCCCTCTCCCCCACTCCCTCCTCCCCCCCCTCTGACTTCCCAGAGCTAAATACAGGGCATAAAATCAAAAAACAAACATAAACACCCCTATATTATCAACAATAAACTATAAATTCTATCTCTCTCTAGCTCATATAAAATGAATACAAACAATATTAATATTACAAATAAAGTAGAGAAGAAAAAGAGGAAAACAAAAAAAGATCTTTACTCAAAATAAATTTTCTTAATCCCAGTCCTTATTCATATTAAATTCAAAAAAAAAGGGAAAAGAAAAAAAACTTTCAGCCGCTATTTGCATTCTCCCACCTTTCTCTAATTTCCAAACAAATTCTCAGTTACGCACCAAAAGCGCTTATCTCTGTTAATCTTAATAATCTCCAACCAAACTAAACTATAATCTAAAATAGTTCTTGCGTGTATCACGCCAAATGTCTCACAGTTCCAAATCATCCTTAAGTTCAAATAAAAGTTCAAATAAAAAGAGTATATATATATATATAAAAAAAATTTTTAAGCAATCTCTAAGACAACTTGTTATTAATTAGGTGCTTACATACCCACTCTTAGTTCAACACATACTTTAAGTCCGTAACCCTAATATACTTTTCTAGCAAACAAATAACATCAATCTTAAATTGTATAAAATATTAAAAAAAAGAAAAAAACTTTCTTTCTCCTCTATAATAATTTTACTCCATTGACATTCTAATCTAAAAATTTAATCAGCAATCTTAACGCCCCAAAACTTTTGGAGCACCTCTGTCATGACCCCCAAAACTTCTTTAGACCGCTCTCCTCCTACATCTTCATTGTAAGCACACTTTGAAGATTCCATAACTTTCCGCTGGTCTTGCTCTTGCTCTCGTCTCGCTCTTCTTAGGGCGGCACGCGTCATCTTCTGGCCTCCTGCAGCAACCGATGAGACTGTAGCTTGATCCCCTCCACCACCATTGTCCTCTGTCTGTCTGTCTGCAACATCTTGAAACTTTCCCACACCGTGTCCTTTTGCAACTTCCAAAAATGATAGGGGGGTTGCTTTTAACACATTACTATAAAAATCACGTGCCTGAGCCACAGTAACCAAACGATGTCTTTTACCTTCGTGCGTTGTCACCAACCCAACTGGAATCTCCCATCTGAACTTAATATCACGTTTCTTAAGTTCCTGTACTAGAAATGCGAAATCTTTCCTTCTCCTTAGGATCTTCGGAGGAATCTCTTTTAAAACCAAAACTTCTTGCTCAGCCACTACCAAATTAGTATCATAAGCAGCTTGAATGACTTCATCTCTAATTACTCTCTTTGTAAAATAGACCACCACATCTCTGGGTAACTTCCTCTGTCTTGCAATCCATGAATTTACACGAAAAACTTTGTCCATATTTCCCTCAATTTCAGATGCTGACTGGCCCAGTACCCCTTCCAGAGCCTCAGAAATCAGCTGCTTTAAATCTTCTTTACCATTCTCCTTTAAACCCCTAATTCTAATAGCATTCTGCATCTGATTATACTGAACAAGGCTCAATTCTTCATCCATTTTATCCCTTATATTTTCATTTTCTAATACCTTTGCTTCTAATATAGAGTTCTTTTGACTGAGATCCTCCACTTTTATATCCAGCTGTAGCACACATTCAGCTACGGATACAACCTTAGACAAGATATCCACCCTCATTGCTCTCAGCTTCTCTTCCATCTTCTTCTCCATTTTCTCCTCCATTTTCTCCTCCAATTTCTCCTCCAGCTTTTTCAACTTTTCATCCATCATATCAGACATCAGTTGTGCATGCTTTCCAAGAGCGTCTTGTAAATCCTTAAGCGTCAATACCGGAGGAGATGCAGGAGGAAGCAAAGCTTGCAGTGAGGTCTCTTGCACCAGGGAAGACCCCGCATTCCGAAGAGCTTTAGAGGTTTTAGCCGCCATCTTCCCCCACTTTCACTTATTACGCACTTTCACTTTAAAGCTATAAAATCCATTGAGCTAGAGAGTAAAAATAAAGAGTCCACTTCACCTTGACCTCCTGTACCGCTCTGCCTGCATCTTGATAATCAAAAGTATTTCCTTTTGGCAGGGGTGGTTGCTAACGCCTGGCTCTGCTCCAAGAATCCCAGAGCAGAGGTGCTGCGCAGCTCGGAGCAACCCAGGCTTCGGGGGGGCTCATCCTTCAGCCGCCCAAGCTCTCAGCTCAGGCGGCCCCAGAGAGCTCAACCCCTACCTGGGGCCTCACCCCCTCCTCTTCTCCCGAGAAGGGGGCTTCAAATCCATCTAAACAGCTGATAGACGCTGTTTACGATGGAAAAACACAGCTGCGGAGTGGGCAGCCCGAAAACGGCTGTCTTTCGACGTCGCGTCGCCACCGGAAGTCAATGGTGTTAAAAGTATTGTCCAAGGATGTAAACTATTCTAAATAAAGCTGTCTTTTGCATTTGACTGATGATGGTTTTTTCACTGCTGATGGTATCCATGTAGTATTCCAGTTGTTTTGGGATTGCAATATCCACTATCTATTTTGTTTTTGTTTTTTTATCAACAATTGTGAAGTCCAGGATGTTATGTAGCAGATGCTTTTCTTTTTGAAGTCTAAACTCCTACAGCACATTTGCTTTTTCATTTTCTATTACTTTGTCTATTTTGTGGTCTCACAAATTATTATTTTTTATCACACCTTTTTAGTACGTTACTCAAGGAGAAAAACATATCTAATACTCCTTCCATTTTCCCCACAGCAAAAATTCTACAAGCTGACTGGGCCCAAGTCACCCACCAGACTTCCATGCCTAAGCCAGGACTAGAAGTCACAGTCTCCTGGTTTCTAGGCCAGCACCTTCACGACTACATCAAACTGTGTCTTAAACTGTTTTGAAATGTGTCAGCAATGGAATCTATTCAGAGAAATAATTATTTATTTTTTATAAAATTATTTCTCAGATTCCTTTCTCCCTCTGTATATAGTTAGTATATTCCTTGCCATTCTTTTTCAAAATTTTAATAAACAGTATTTAACCAGGATAAACACATAAGCCAGTTAGACATATGATATATTTAACCAAGTTTTGTTTGGCAGGGTATAAACAGAGGTGTGAAAATACAGATAGATTTGTAAACATGATAGATTTGTTTCTCCAGGTACATATCATTTTCTTTATCAGGTTTAGTTTACTGTATATTAAAAAATAAGATTGTTGATATGGGATGAAATAAATTATTTAGAAAAACCTATTTATAGAGAGGAACATCATCAATCAGTTCACAGTTACAGAAACATAGAAAAGTTGTAAAATATTTTTCTGCTTTCTGTATAGCTTCTTCCATCACTCCACACTAAAGCAGAATACATTCTGCATAGCTTGAGAAATAATTTTCTTGTTCTTGTTCTCAGCCACAGCACTTTCTGTTATTGAACATGGAACAGAATTTTAATTGATTACTCTAGTAAATCTATTGATTTTTGTGGGGGAATGGTGTTGGCAATTGATTTGCAATTCTTCATTGTCATTTCAAGTTTAACTCCTTTTCATCAAACATTTCTTTGAATGCTCTTTGGGAAAGTGCTTTAGAACTGGAGGAAGGAAGGAAAGGAAAGGAAAGGAAAGGAAGGAAGGAAGGAAGGAAGGAAGGAAGGAAGGAAGGAAGGAAGGAAGGAAGGAAGGAAGGAAGGAAGGAAGGAAGGAATAGCCAATAGCTGTCAGGAATAGCCATAACTCCAGAAGATAGGCTTAAGATACAGAAGGATCTTGACAGACTTGGACATTGGGAGCTATCTAATAAAATGAAATTCAATGGTGAAAAAAAATAAGATTCTACATTTAAGCAAGAAAAACCACATGTACAAGTACAGTATAGGTGATACCTCGCTCAAGAGTAATAACTGTGAGAGGGATCATGGAGTCCTAATGGACAATCATTTAAATATGAGCCAGCAGTGTGCTGCAGCTGCCAAAAAAACCAACACTGTCCTAGGCTGCATTAACAGAGGGATAGAATCTAGATCAGGCATGTCAAACTGCCGGCCCACAGGCCGGATGCGTCATGCCGAAACTGCGCCCACCCCATTGCTGGCAATGGGGAAAAAGTCGCAATACATCACATAACGTTGCAGGTTTGACATGCCTGATCATGTGAAGTGTTAATACCACTTTATAATGCCTTGGTAAGGCCACACCTGGAATACTGCATCCAGTTTTGGTCACCATGATGTAAAAAAGAAGTTGAGACTCTAGAAAGAGTGCAGAGAATAGCAATGAAGATGATGGGGGTTGAAATATATAAAGAACGGCTACTGGAATTGGGTATGTCTAGTTTAATGAAGAGAAGAACCGGGGGATGACATGATAGCAGTGTTCCAATATCTCAGGAGTTGCCACAGAGGGAGTCCAGCTATTCTCCAAAGCACTCAAGGGCAGGACAAGAAGCAATGGATGGAAACTAATCAAGGAGAGAAGCAACCTAGAACTAAGAAGAAATTTCCTGACAGAAAAATTAATCAGTGGAACAACTTGCCTCTAGAAATTGCAAATGCTCCAACACTGGAAATTTTTAATAAGAGATTGGACAACTATTTGTCTGAAATGGTACAGGGCTTCCTGCCTGAGCAGTGGGTTGGACTAGAAGACTTCCAAGGTCCCTTCCAACTCTGTTATTCTATTCTATTCTATTCTATTCTATTCTATTCTATTCTATTCTATTCTATTCTATTCTATTCTATTCTATTCTATTCTATTCTATTGGAAGGAAGGAAGGAAGGAAGGAAGGAAGGAAGGAAGGAAGGAAGGAAGGAAGGAAGGAAGGAAGGAAGGAAGGAAGGAATACTGAATTACCAAAGTTCATATAGTTTGTATTTCTTCATAAGAATTAAGTAATTAAATCAGTCAGTTAATGCCATTAGTGATCATGGTATTGGGAGTAGGTTAATTCAGAATTATCCTGCACTCATTTGTGACTGATGGGAAAGAAAGAAGGCCAAAACAGTAAGTCATGCAAAACATCACAGGCAATCTTCTTTGTAGGTAGATATTTTTTTTATTTTAATCCCATTTATATCCCGCCCTTCTCCAAAGACTCAGGGTGGCTTACAATTTAAGCACAAACCAATGTGCTTAGCAATAGCCTTCATTCTATGTATATGCCTGCTTATTAGGGCTTTTGCTCCGCCGCCCCCAAGCGGCATTATTACACAGTCAGCTTATAAATAAACATATTTATTTGAACAAGCCGGCCTGGTCTGATGGGTTTAGGGGTATTTTAACATTTTGTATTAATTTATTTAATTGGGCTATTGTATTTAATATTTCTTTTAATTTTTATATATTGTATTTTATTGTATTGCCCTGTACACCGCCCTGAGTCCTTCGGGAGAAGGGCGGTATAAAAATTAAATTATTATTATTGCCCCAAACAATCTGGGTCCTCATTTTACCTACCTCGGAAGGATGGAAGGCTGAGTCAACCTTGAGCCTGGTGGGACTCGAACCTGCACTAATTGCAGGCAGCTGGTGTTACTTAAGGAGGCATTAGCCCACTGCTCCACCAAGGCTCTTTATCAGGGTTACTCCATAATATTCTTCTGCTTTGAGGAGAGCAGCAAAAGATTCCAACTCTATCAAAATGCATTTTATCAGATAAGTAGTTTTGTATTGTTCCTTTATGGTCCCCTATCAACAGCCTGAGGCAGCCACCTTACTCTCTCTAATGGTAGAACTGGCCATGCCCAGTGACACTTAACCTTCATAGAAACTGAAAATCACTCCATTTATTTTCACACTCAGTCAATTTAGTAGACATCTTGGAACATAGAAAAATCTATGTTCCGTTACTGAAACGATAAAAGATTTGAGTTCAAAACAATTGTTATGAAAGGTGTCTCATAAAGTATCAAGCCCGCTATGCAGGTGCTGAATGCCATTTCTATAAAAGCTGACAAAACACGATGTGAAAAACATGCTGGGAAGAGAACATACAGATGTCAGAGCCAAACAAATACTTCTAACAAAAAAAGTGTCATAAGAGCTTGTCTCTTGAAAAAAACAAAAAAGGTGATTGCTCTCAAAAAGCCAAAATACTTGTTACAAAAAGCAATCAATTGCCTTTGCAAGTGGGTGACATGTAAGATTCTTGGCAGACAGGAGAGATTCATAAGCACACTGATGTATCAGCCAAATAGCACAGCTAGCAGTGACAGCCACAAAAACCAGGCACACGTAGAGAGTGTTCATGACAAGACAGCACAGGCAAAGCTAAGTTAAAAAAAATACAGAAAGAAAAAGAAAATCACTAAACAAGCTAACCATTTACAGCTGTGTAACTAATAATAGGGAAAAGAGGAAACTGCCATACACAGGCATCTTCACAGTTATTTTACAAATCACCAAGTTCCCATTAAATAATTAGAGTAAGGCTTCTAAAAGGAGAGGTTCTTTCCTTTCAAATCCAACTGTACCTCAAGCATCAATCTAGCTTTCATTAAGAGATCAAAGCAACCATGTGTAGAAGATGCTGTACATTGTGCACAGCACGTTGCATTAGCTTGCCCTGCCTTACAAGGGAAGCTTCTTCAGGGTAGCTTTGTGGTCACCTAAGCCTATCCCATATACCAAGGTAATTAATCCCATGTGCTATATATTTCAGTGCTTCCTTGGAGAATATGGCACAGTTGTCGCTAGAAAAGATATATCAATAAGGCATTTTTGAATGTTGAGTTGTGAGTTAAGATGCACTTGTACTTCATATGCAACATCTTCAATTTTGTCTGATGCTCAATTGCTGAATAAGGGAATCCATGCCTGCATAATTGTGGTTGAGTCCACAGTTGCATTGGTGTTGACCTTTTTGATCAAAGGTATAGTATCTCCTGACATGAACCAGGACTCAGATTCTGGTTTTGAAGAAGCTGCTCAGCTGAACCAATGGAATATCAGCCTCAGGAGACACCAAGCCAGGAATCATCTGATTCCTCATGGTTTTGAACACAGTTACCATGAGAACAGCTGGAGGTCAGATGATGGCATATGACCTAAATCCTGGGATTCTGAGAAAAGAAGGAAAGCAGAGTAAGGATAGTCAATAAGGCTCCTTGCCAAGAAAGGGAGTAATTCTTGATTGAAGACAGCTGGCTGCAACCCAATTTAAGAGACAGCTTTGACAACTGTCTGATTTCCCATTCTGCTTGGTCATTCTTGTAAATCTGGCTTGTTAAATCTGGCTGACAAACCTGATTTGCTTTTTCAACTTTGGACTGGATTCTGACTGAGACTGCCTTGATCATGCTTGTTGATGGCTTGTAGCTTCCATCCTCAGGGTCCTTGATCTCTTAATAGTTTAAAAAAAACTTTGAACATCATATTTTTCTGAGTTGCCTCTATGGGCTGGGGACAGGAGAGTGCCAATTTACAATGGTTCTCCTGGGCTGGTTTCAGACAGTGTTGGTGAGGGGAGAGGTCACTTCCTAGATTACTCCTGTGTGAGCTGCTGTAGAGTTCTATGTTATCTCCTGCCCTTTACAATATATACATGAAATCTCTGGGTACAGCCATTCACTGATTTGGGGTTTGGTATCATTCCCAGCTTGTCATGCTCCTACTGAATCTTGATACTGACCCCTAATGTGTTTGCTATTCATCTATAGCTCTGTGTAATTTACACATCTAATAATTATCATTAATACATTCATACAAGTTATTTCTAAGGATGCTGAAAAACAGAGAGCCTTCAATAAAGATGGCAAAGGTTTCCTGGGCGCATAAGAGCCAGGAGGCCAGGAGACTACCCACATCATATATTGTTCCTTCATGAATGGCACAAATCTATCTAGAGCCAATTAGCAACCAAGAAAGCACTATTTTCATAGGATCATCACCCCAGTCTTGTTAGGATTCAGTTTGAGTTTGTTTTGTCCCATCCTGTTCCTCAAGTTCAAGTCTCCAAGTCTCCAACTTCCCCATTGCATCTCTAGTCCAGTCTGGGATATTGATATACAGTATTTGCCTATAGATTATACAGTGCTTTTTTTGTAAAAGAAAAAGGTGCTAGAACTCACACATGTCATACAACCCGCCTTGCCTACCCTACAAGGTTCCATCCAAAAAAGGTGCCGGAACTCTGTTCTGAGTGTTCTATGAGAAAAAAAGCCCCGAGATTATATATCATTCTCACTATGTCTTCAGTAAAGTCTTCAAGTAAACAAGATGAGTAAATTAATTGAACCTTATAGTGTTCAGGTAAATGAGGGCGGATATGATATTGTTGCCATTATGAAACATGGTGGGACAAAACCCACAAATGGAACACACAGCTAGAGGGATTTAAATTATTTAAAAGAAACAGACTAAACAAAAGAGGAGGTGGAGTTGCTCTATATATAAGAAATAACTTTATCTCTACAGAAATAGAGCACAACAATGATGAAAACTGTAAACCTGAATGTATTTGGGTCAATATTAAAGGGGGGAGGGACGCGGTGGCTCAGTGGGTTAGGACGCTGAGCTTGTTGATCGGAAGGTCGGAAGTTTGGCGGGTCGAATCCCGAGTGCCGTGTAGCAGAGTGAGCGCCTGTTACTTGTCCCAGCTTCTGCCAACCTAGCAGTTCGAAAGCACGTAAAGATGCAAGTAGAAAAATAGGGACCACTGCGGTGGGAAGGTAACAGCGTTCCGTGCGCCTTTGGCGTCTAGTCATGCCGGCCACATGACCACGGAGACGTCCTCGGACAAGCGCTGGCTCTTCGGCTTTGAAACGGAGATGAGCACCGGCCCCTAGAGTTGGAAACGACTAGCATGCATGTGCGGGGGAACCTTTACCTTACCTTTTATAAAAGGGGGGAAAATGACATTGACATAGGTGTATACTATAGGCCGCCCAACCAAGCAGAGGAAATACATGAACTTTTTGCTAGTCAGCTAACTAAGGTATGTAGGAAGCACATCACAATAGTAATGGGGGACTTTAGTTACCCTGATATCAACTGGGAGACAAACTCTGCACCAAGTGGAAGATCAAACAGATTCCTGACAAACCTAGCAGACAACTTTCTCTCCCAAAAAGTAGAGAAGGGAACTAGGGGATTAGCCATATTGGATTTAATTCTCACAAACAGAGATGAAATGATAGAAAATGTCAAAGCCACAGGAACCTTGGGAGGAAGTGATCATGCAATATTGGAATTCAACGTTCTGGAAACACAAGCAATAGAACACAGTCAAACTAGAGGCTTGGACTTTAAAAGAGCTAATTTCAATAAACTTAGAGAGACCTTGGGAAGAATTCCATGGATGAGAATCCTAAAGGGGAAAACAACTCAAGAAGTTTGGGAAATTTTGAAAAGTGAGATAATAAAGGCCCAGTCTAGCACGATACCAACAAAGAAGAAAAATAACAGGTCTCAAAAGAAACCAGCATGGCTGCATAAAGAACTCTCTGATAAATTGAAAGATAAAAAGGACAAATATAAGAAGTGGAAAGAGGGGCACATAACTAAGGCAGAATATCAGCAAATAGCCTGAGCCTGCAAAGATGAAGTGAGGGAAGCTAAGGCTCAAAATGAACTAAGACTTGCGACCAAAGTAAAAAATAACAAAAAAGCTTATAAAAACTAAGAAAAAAGTTAAGGAAATGATTGGTCCATTAGTGGGGGAAAGTGGCAAGAAGGTGACAAGCAACAGGGAGAAAGCAGATCTATTTAACTCATTTTTTGCATCTGTCTTTACACAAAGGGAAAAAACAGTCCAACCTACCAAAAACAATGCCATAAAAAACAGAATAGAAACACAAGTTAAGATTGGCAAGAAAATGGTAAGTGAGCGCCTGTCCAGCCTAGACAAGTTCAAATCACCAGGACCAGATGGATTACACCCTAAGCTTCTCAAGGAACTGGCAGACGTGATCTCAGAACCACTGAACTATATTTTTCAAAGATCCTGGAGCACTGGGGAACTACCAGAGGACTGGAAGAGAGCTGATGTAGTTCCCATCTTCAAAAAAGGGGAAAAAATAGATCCAGGAAACTACAGACCTATCAGCCTGACCTCAATATCTGGGAAGATTCTGGAAAAGATAATCAAACAACAAATCAGTGAACACCTTGATGCAAACAAAGTCATCACTAAAAGCCAACATGGGTTTGTCAAAAACAGATCATGCCAGACAAATCTTATTGCATTCTTTGACCAAGTGACAAAATTAGTGGACCAGAGGAATACTGTAGATATAATTTACTTGGACTTCAGTAAGGCATTTGATAAAGTAGATCACAACCTACTACTTGATAAGATAGAAAAATGTGGGTTAGATAGCATCACCACCAGATGGATTCGTAGCTGGCTGACAGGCCATACTCAGCATGTGGTCCTCAATGGAACTGCATCTACATGGAAGGAAGTGTGTAGTGGGGTGCCCCAGGGCTCTGTCCTTGGCCCAGTGCTCTTCAACATCTTCATCAACGATTTGGATGAGGGGATAGATGGGGAACTCATCAAATTTGCAGATGACACCAAGCTGGCAGGAATAGCCAATACTCCAGAAGATAGGCTTAAGATACAGGAGGATCTGGACAGACTCGAACACTGGGTGCTATCTAACAAAATGAAATTCAATGGTGGAAAAAGTAAGGTTCTACATTTAGGCAGGAAAAATCAGATGCACAGGTATAGTATAGGTGGTACCTTGCTCAATAGTAGTCATTGTGAGAGGGATCTCAGAGTCCTACTGGACAATTACTTCAATATGAGCCAGCAGTGTGCTGCAGCTGCCAAAAAAGCCAACACAGTGCTAGGCTGCATTAACAGAAGGATAGAATCAAGATCACGTGAAGTACTAATACCACTTTACTAAGGCCACACCTGGAATCCTGCATCCAGTTTTGGTCACCACGATGTAAAAAAGATGTTGAGACTCTAGAAAGAGTACAGAGAAGAGCAACAAAGATGATTGGGGGACTGGAAGCTAAAATATATAGGGAACGGTTACTAGAATTGGGTATGTGTAGTTTATCGAAGAGAAGGGTGAGGGGTGACATGATAGCAGTGTTCCAATATCTCAGGGGCTGCCACAAAGAAGAGGGAGTCAAGCTATTCTCCAAAGTACCTGAAAGCAAGACAAGAAGCAATGGATGGAAACTAGTCAAGGAGAGACACAACCTAGAACTAAGGAGAAACTTCCTGACAGTTAAAACAATTAACCAGTGGAACAACCTGCCTCCAGAAGTGGTGAATGCTCCAACACTGGAAGTTTTTAAGAAGAGACTGGCCAGCCATTTGTATGAAATGGTATAGGGTTTCCTGCCTGAGCAGAGGGTTGGACTAGATGACCTCCAAGGTCCCTTCCAACTTATTATTATTATGGGAACAATCATAGGGTTGACTATTCCACCCCCTTGACCAGCAACTAGGTCCATCGACTCAGGACAGAGCAGAACCACCATAAATGTCAGGCATAAGGAACCAAGAACCATGTGAGGAGTTACTCAGAGTAGCTTCTTTATTATTGCTAGCCTATAGACAGGAATCGTGCCAGACTAAAGTACAAATCTGCATAATTATTAGGTATATCCTGTGAAGGGTTAGAGAGGGTCCACTTTGCTTCCCTTCATGGGTAATCTGCTTCTTAGCTCTTTGGGTGGGGGGAACCTTCCCTCCTGCAAATCTTTACCCATTTTAAGAAGGATTCTGGGTTAATCTGCCTCTTAGCTCCTTGGGGAAATAAAACACTCTCTCCTCCAAATCTCTACCTATTTTAAGAAGCCATGAGTTATTTAAATTACATAAAATGGCAGAGTAGAAGTATACTTAATAAAAACCTTTTCTGAGTTTGCAGTTTTGCCCAGATGCATCGATTATGTCTAGAACTCCTGAATTATCATTAGAATCTGCTTTAGTGAAATCCAATCCCATATCAATTTTTTTAAAAAATATGTTTTATTGATTTTTAACATAATCACCTTAATATTTGGTAAACAGCATGTTGTCTGGGTTAGTGTTTAAAAAACAATAACAATTAATTTCTATAATTCTGTCATCCGTATAATAGCTTTGGTTGATTTTCTCTTCTTCCGATAATATTCTTTTTTGCCAACCTTAAATTAATACAGTTCTTATTATTTGAATAAATAACAAATCTAGACATTTTTCTCATGTTTCTGTAAATAATAACCATATCAATATAAAGCTTCTTTTCTAATTGCCTCATCATAGATCCTGTTTACAAAATTCTTATTTAAATTTGTTTTCCCCACAATATTCAAAACATTCTTACTGGTTAAGATTTTCTTGAAATTAGTTACACTTAAATATTTAAGTCTTTTTTCTCATACAAGCCATCCCAACACTTTTACATTTCTCATATCTTAAAAAAGAGAGAGAGAAAAAAACAGAGAAGACATTTCTTTTTATAAACCATCCCAACATTTTTATATTTCTCATGTCAAAAAACAAAACACAAAGGAAAAAAGAAAGAAAAAAAAATACTGTTACTTGAGGGGTTCATCCCTCTTAAACTAATCTTCATTTATATCCAAAATCTTTCTATTTCTTTAACCATATTCAAACAGATGTTTAATTTTTAAATATTGCCTCTGGTAAATCCCATCATCTAATTTCTTAATTCTCACTTTAGCCTTTTTTTTTTTGCCAAACATCTTTCCTGATCAATATGCTTTGCTGAATCAAAGAATCTTTCCATAATCTTAAAAGTGTTGTTGCAGGTACGAAAGGCAAAACAGGTAAGATGTTTTTATAGGAAGGTTTCGGCCTTTTGTATTCATTGAGAATCTTTTCCTTTCTTTCTTTCTTGATTTTATTTATCACTTTTTGTCTTTCAAGTTCTCATAGTTCTCCTGGCAGAATCCATTTTGTCAAATCTTTTTTCTTGTCCTCAAACTTATTTTCTAACCTTAGGGTACAGGTTACCTTTTCCATGTCCAGTATTTCCTGTAAGTTTTTTTCCATCTGAGTTAAGATACTTTCTTCTATTGTTAAGTTCCATCTTGAAATCTCTCTTCTCTGTCTCGTATTCAGTTGTCTATTTTTTCTGCTCTCTCTGTTTTTATTTTCTGAGAATTTTTGTGTTGTAAAGTTAAATAGGAGATGTGTTCATTTATATTTTCAAAGTTATTTTTAATTTCCTCATAGTTTGAGATCATTGTTGTTTGGATTAGTTGCAACATAGCATAGATCTCCTTCTGCAAAGTATTTGTTTTTTCTTGGTATATTATTTCTGCAGATCTCTGGTTTTCCATGATAGGTAAAAATCAGGGTTTTCCTTTCTCTGCACACAGCTTTAGAGCCCCGTGATCCCTTGGCTGCTGAGCTACTGCATAATCATTTCTGAGAACTTTGGGAATGACACTATCTTAAACTGTTGAAGGGGCTGTATAGCAACCTAGAACCAAAGGAGCAAAAGGTGATTCAGGGCACGTGAGATATTCATACCAGTGGGCAACACATCAAAAAAAGTGGCAATCAAAGGTGATTTGAAGTGAATGTGGCACCTATTTCCAAATATACAGTCATGGCCAAAATTGTTGGCGCCCCAGAAATTTTTCAAGAAAATCAAGTATTTCTCACAGAAAAGTATTGCAGGAACACATGTTTTCCTATACACAGGTTTATTCCCTTTGTGTGTATTGGAACACAACAAAAAAAGTGAGGAAAAAAAGCAAATTGGACATAATGTCAAACAAAACTCCAAAAATGGGCCGGACAAAATTATTGGCACCCTTAACTTAATATTTGGTTGCACACCCTTTGGAAAAAATAACTGAAATCAGTTGCTTCCTATAACCATCAATAAGCTTCTTACACCTCTCACCCAGAATTTTGGACCACTCTTCCTTTGCAAACTGCTCCAGGTCTCTCTTATTGGAAGGGCGCCTTTTCCCAACAGCAATTTTAAGATCTCTCCACAGGTGTTCAATGGGATTCAGATATGGACTCATTGCTGGCCACTTCAGAACTCTCCAGCGCTTTCTTGCCATCCATTTCTGGGTGCTTTTTGACGTATGTTTGGGGTCATTGTCCTGCTGGAAGACCCAAGATCTCGGACGCAAACCCAGCTTTCTGACACTGGGCTCTACAGTGCGACCCAAAATCCTTTGGTAATCCTCAGATTTCATGATGCCTTGCACACATTCAAGGCACCCAGTGCCAGAGGCAGCAAAACAACCCCAAAACATCATTGAACCTCCACCATATTTCACTGTAGGTACTGTGTTCTTTTCTTTGTACACCTCATTTCATTTTTGGTAAACAGTAGAATGATGTGCTTTACCAAAAAGCTCTATCTTGGTCTCATCTGTCCACAAGACATTTTCCCAGAAGGATTTTGGCTTACTCGAGTACATTTTGGCAAACTGTAATCTTGCTTTTTTATGTCTCTGTGTCAGCAGTGGGGTCCTCCTGGGTCTCCTGCCATAGCGTTTCATTTCATTTAAATGTCGACGGATAGTTCACGCTGACACTGATGCTCCCTAAGCCTGCAGGACAGCTTGCATTCCTTTGGAACTTGTTTGGGGCTGCTTATCCACCATCCGGACTATCCTGCGTTGCAAACTTTCATCAATTTTTCTCTTCCATCCACGACCAGGGAGATTTGCTACAGTGCCATGGGTTGCAAACTTCTTGATAATGTTGCGCACTGTGGACAAAGGCAAATCTAGATCTCTGGAGATGGACTTGTAACCTTGAGATTGGTGATATTTGTCCACAGTTTTGGTTCTCAAGTCCTCAGACAGTTCTCTTCTCCTCTGTCTTTTGTCCATGCTTAGTGTGGCACACACAGACACACAATGCAAAGACTAAGTGAACTTCTCTCCTTTTTATCTGCTTTCAGGTGTGATTTTTATATTGCCCACACCTGTTACTTGCCCCAGGTGAGTTTCAAGGAGCATTACATGCTTGAAACAATCTTGTTTACCCACAATTTTGAAAGGGTGCCAATAATTTTGTCCGGCCCATTTTTGGAGTTTTGTTTGACATTATGTCCAATTTGCTTTTTTTCCTCCCTTTTTTGTTGTGTTCCAATACACACAAAGGGAATAAACCTGTGTATAGCAAAACATGTGTTCCTGCAATACTTTTCTGTGAGAAATACTTGATTTTCTTGAAAAATTTCTGGGGCGCCAACAATTTTGGCCATGACTGTATATTTGGAAATAGGTGCCACATTCACTTCAAATCACCTTTTCTCTTCACAACTATATCACGACGTATCATAAACACTGTACAGTTTTTAAAAACATGAAGTATGATCTTAAGATCAGGGTAAGCATCTTTTTCACATTTATAAGACTTGTCAGAGAATGCTTAGCAAGGTTTAGATACCGACTACTTTGTAGTGGAATATTCAGGTGATGGGACACTTATTCATAGAATATGGCTTGTTCTACTAATGCTGTATTGGTTTGTTTCTTTTCTGCCTGTATTATTTTATAAACAAGGTGGTGAACACTGCTTCCTCTTCCTATTTTCTCCACAACAACAACCCTATGAGGTGCGTTGGACTGAGAAAGAACAACTGGACCAAGGTCACCCAGCTGGCTTTCATCGCTAAGGCAGGACTAGAACTCACGGTCTCCTACTCTCTAGCCTAGTGCCTCTAAACACTATACCAAACTGGCTCTCAGCATTCAGAAAAATGTAAGATTATCACAGTGGCAAAACTGTTATTTCATGTGGTCAATCTACTTAAATATGTGACTGAAATGTGCGGTAGTATAATCTTTTTCCTTCCTTTTTAAAGCATCTGGTTTTTCTTTCTCTTTTTTCGATCTTCCTTTTTTATATAAAATGTTTTTGATAAAAGGTTTATTATTTTGCTGTATAAATGTTCTCTCTTGATTATTCTGACAAGATATCTTAATTTCTTTTTTAAAAAAAACATTTGGGTGGTAAAGAATACCATGGGAGGTTAGAGACGTTGGCTGGAAATATCCTCAGGGATAATTTTCACAATTTCCATAATTTCAAATATGAACCTTGCCCAAAAAGTTTGCTTATCCATCAGGTAATAGAAGAAAGTATTCAGAAAGTTCAGATTTTGGAGTTCTGAGATAGATATGAAGATCCAATATATAGTGTTGATGAAGCCAACACGTTTTGGCCTACAGCATTGTCTAACTGAGGTATCACCTAGATTTACATATAATTATGAGTACTAAGCTGTGCACAGCTCAAAAATAATTCAACTCTGCTTGTACAAAGTCTTCAAACATTTTCAAAACTCCCACATACCTGATGAAGATACATTTAGTGGCCTGGTTAAGTCTGATGAAAACATCTACCTCAAAGACAGATACAGGACAAAAACCATTCACAAATAAATTCCTATTATCCAGATGTATTCATTAAAATTAAAAGTTTTTGTGTTAATCTGTCTCCTGTTATTCTTTGTGACAATGATGTGCCATCTTCACATTGGCTGCAATTTTATAATGCCATTTAAAGTTTGTTATCTGAATCAGATCACAGTTTTGGCCAGGAATTCATGTGGTATTTGCATGTTATTCGTGACACTCAATTTTTAAGTTTGGAAAATAATTATAGTTCTCAATATTAATTTAACAAGAGATTTATAATACTTGCAGCTTAATGAGCCATTACAAATGTACTTAAATGCTGTTGGATAAATAATTGGGATGGCTAATGCAGAACTTTGCTACCATCTGCTGTTCGGATATTTGAATGCAGGATGCCCTAACTGAAGCTTCCCTTGCTCCAGTTTAATGACTTCTGATATGCTTCACCTCCCATAATCTTCAGCCCCTGACCACATTGATTGGATAAAGAGAATTTAAGCCTTGTATATTTGAAGAATACTGGGTTCCAATCAAGTATGAATAGCAGCACTGCAAAGAAAGTGATCACAATAGGTTTTTAACTGTAAGCTAGTTTCAGCTATACTGGATAGACGGCATAGTGTTCACCTCCTTCCTTCAAGGTCAATTCCAGTTTGTAATGATTGGGGAGGAAAAGAGTGCCTCTTTACTATGTGGGATGCCAAAGGGCTTAGTGCTTTCTCTTCTCCTTTTTAACATCTATAACAGGCCTCTGGGAGAACTCATCCATCGCCCTGGTATGGTGAGGATACCCAATTATGTATCTCCACCCCTAGCAAATTAAACAATGCTATGAACATCTTCTCCTGGTGCCAGGAGGTTATATGGGGCTGGATTGGGAACAACAGATTTCAGCAGAACCTTGACAAAACCAAGTGCTTGTCAGATGCAAAACAGCAGGATCACACTTGAAGTTTCAATTAAACTGATTACCCCTCATGCCTGTGCACAGAAATTTACTCAATTAATGGTCAGCATTATTTTGGTGCTAGTTAAGGGTCAACAGGATCCAAGAGGGGTTGGACATAATCTGTTCGTGACTACATAGAGACTCTAGGCTGATTACTCTTTTGACTCCATCCTTAAGTTCTGCCCCTCCTTCTACTACAAAGGTTTTGGGGTTTTTGCATCTGCTGATTGCAGGACCATGCCATCTTTGGTGCTGGATGGTACTGCACTACCCTAGACAGACAGGGTGCACAATCCGCTGTACACACAGTGCACAATCCTCCTAGACCCGTAACTCCTACTAGATAAGCAGGTTGCAGTCATGGCTAGGAGGGTCTTGGCACAGCTTCATCTCATGCACCAGTTCTATCAGCAGGCCCTACTTACAGTCATTCATACCCTAGTCACTTCCAAGTTGGACTACTACAAGAGGCTGCCCTTGAAGAGTATTTGGAAACTTCAGCTGGTATACAATGTGATGGCATAAGCACTTATGTAGGCTCCTAGAACAATGCTTATTGTACCTCTGCTCTGTGAGCTGCATTGTCTGCCAGCTTGTTTCCAGGTCCATTTCAGGATGCCAGTTTTAACCTTTAAACCCTTTCATGGCATGGGACCTGGCTACCTGAGGGATCACCTCTCCCTGGTTTCAACAGTTTACCCCATTAGATCTCACAGAGAAGACATGCTGGAGGTAACAGGGACCTTCGTTTGGTATGTCCCAGGAGATCTGCCTTCTCTGTTATGGCATCTGCCTTATGGAACATTCTAACATTCTTCTCCCTGAACTTAGACTTGTTGTTGTTCACTGCGAAGTCATGTCCGACCCACCGTGACCCTATGGACAATGTTCCTCCAGGCCTTCCTGTCCTCTACCATCTTCTGGAGTCCATTTAAGCTCACGCCTACTGCTTCAATGACTTCATCCAGCCACCTCATTCTCTGTTGTCCCCTTCTTCTATTGCCCTCAATCTTTCCCAGCATTAGGCTCTTCTCCAGTGAGTCCTTCCTTCTCATTAGGTGGCCAAAGTATTTGAGTTTTAGCTTGGCCTTCTAAAGAACTTAGACTGGCTCCATCCTTTTTGATTTTTTGAAAGACCTTCAGGACCTAATTATGCTGCCAGGCAATGAGGCTCTCAGGAAACTGGAGATTTGACTTGATAGCACCATTGCTGAGGTTTTTTTTTAATCCTTTGCCTATGGTTAGTATTTTTATGATATTGGTTGCTACGGGTTTTTTAAAAAGATTTTGTATGTCTTTTTATTGTGGTTTTATTGACTGTTCTATCTGAGCAGCATGGTGGCCTAGTGGTGAAGATGCTCGCCTTCCACTTGGAAGGTTGACAATTCAATCCTAGATAGCAACAGATGTTTCTCTCTCAGGTCACAAAGAGAAAATATCTGTTGTGAACTTTTTGTAGGCATCAGGAAGGGCATCTGGGCAGTAAATGCTCAGTTCCATCCAATTGCCTCGACTTTACTCTGAATGGGGATAACAGGTTGTAAAAAGATTGCCTGTTTTATCTATTGTTGTGCCACCCAGAATTGCTTTTGGTGAGTTGGGTGGCTATATACATTTAAGAAATAAAATAATTAAATACAAAATTAATTCTGGATTAGATAATTATGCACGGTCCTTTATGGCTTCAAGTGAGTGATGACTTACTGTCACAAATATTTAACACTATCACCTTGAGCTGTCCTGTAAAGTCACCTCACCTCCATCTCTTTAGTGAAATTCACACATTTAGTTGCTGGTGATATACGTCAGCCTATCTACATCACTTGAGAGTCTACCTATTTGCTGTGTGCTTCTATTTATGGTGCTATAAGTGTTGTTCACACCTCAGTTGATGGTACAATCATCAATCTGAAATAATCTGTTTCAATTTTATAATGTAAAGCAGTTGTTTTACCCCCTCCCCAAAAAAATTCCAGATGAAACATCTTGACCTATTTTATTCTCTACCTCTGGAGGGCTTCATACATCTGCCCCACCAAACAACCTTTGAGAAACGTCCTTTTGAAGTATACCTTGTTTTTTTTAAGAATGGCAGAGTCTAAAATAGAAATGACTTCATTCTTTTTTTTTTTAAGTGGTTGTTAGTATTTCTTCAAGATAACTGTCTCCCGCTTCCGGTGGCTCCGCGGTGACGGAGGGAGCCTTCCCTGGCTGCCCGCGGCTCAGCTGTTGTTTTTTCGCCCGAAACAGCGCCGATCAGCTGTTCGGGCGAATCTGAAGCCCCCTCCTCGGGAGAAGAGGAGGGGGCGAGCCCCCAGGTAGGGGTAGAGTTCTCCAGGGCCGCCTGAGCTTATGGCTTGGGCGGCTGAAGGATTGAACTCCCCCGTAGCCTGGGCTGCTCCCAGCTGGCCGTCGCCTCTGCTCCTGACTTCTTGGAGCAGAGCCAGCCGTCTGTGACCACCCCTGCCTGAAGGAATGACTATGGTTTAAAGGAGCAGGCAGAGCGATACAAGAGGAAATGGTAAAGAGGATTACTATGTTTTACTCTCCAGCTTGATGGACTTTTTTGGATTATAAATCTGAAGTGAAAGTGCGTCATATTTGGTAAAAGATGGCGGCTAAACCACCCCCTAAAACTCTTCGGAGTGCTGGAACTTCTCCCGTGCAACAATCATTATTGCAGGCGCTGCATCCTCCTGATGTACTGACATCAAAGGACTTACAAGATGCTCTTGAAAAGCATACCCAGGTAATTTTGGAATCAATTAATGTTAGATTTGCACAGATGGAGGAGAAATTGGAGAAATTGGAGGAGAGAATGGAGGAGAGGATGGAACAGAAGCTCAAAGCGATGAGGGTAGACATCTTGACTTCAGTGTTTAAAGTGGCTCGGTGTGTGGAAGAATTGGAGGAAAAGCTAGAAGACTTGACTCAAAAGAATGCTATATTAGAAGCAAAAGTACTGGAGAATGAAAATAAAATGGAAGAGGAACTGAGTCTTGCTCAATATTTCCAGATGCAGTTTGCTGTTAGAATTAGAGGCTTAAAGGAGAATACTAAGGAAGATCTAAAGCAGCTGGTTTCTGAGGCTTTTGAAATAGTGTTGAAACAGCCAGCATCTGAAATAAAAGGAGGCATGGACAAAGTGTTTCGTGTGAATTCATGGATTGCCAGACAGAGAAAGTTGCCTAGAGATGTGGTGGTATATTTTGCAAAAAGAGAAACTAGAGATGAAGTTATACAAGCTGCTTATGATACTAAAGTTGTGATTGCTAATCAAGAAGTTTTGGTCTTAAAAGAAATTCCTCCAAAGATCTTAAGGAGAAGGAAGGATTTTACATTTCTTGTGCAAGAGCTCAAGCAGCGAGATATAAGGTTCAGATGGGAGATCCCAGTGGGGTTGATGGTGACGCACGAAGGTAAAAAGTACCGTTTGGTTACTGTGATGCAAGCGCGTGATTTTTACAATAATGTTTTAAATGCAACGCCATTAACACTTTTGGAAGCTGGAAAGGGATCTGGAGAAGGAGTGCATCAAGAGGCCGAAGATGGTCAGATAGAAGACAACGGTGTTGGAGGAGATCAAGAGACAACCTCATCGGATGAATCTATAAAACAGAGGGTGACGCGTGCTGCAGCAAAACGATCTAAGAAGAGAAAATAGCAGGATTTGCAGAAGACTATGGAACTTTTACGATATAGTCAAGCAGTCAAGTAGGGGGGTGGGAAAAGATTTGGGTGTAGACGCAATATATTTTTATATTTGGTGGTTCTGTGGAAAGGGTGAGCTTTTTTGGATTAAAGTTTGGGGGAATATACAAAAGATTTTTTAAATGGAGGTTTAAGTTTTGTTTGCAATCTTTTTTTTCTTATTTTTGTGTTTGGAATAACTATAGATGTGGTACTGGAAGAGGAACGGCCGAATACAGAAGAGTTGACTTTAAAGTTTTTTGATTTGGGATTCTTGGTTAATTTCAAAAATTATTTGTAAGAATGTTATATCATGGAATGGATAAAATGGATGGAGTTTATTTAGGATAAGTATAGGGTTGAGAAGGGGTTTTTTTTTTCTTTCTCTTTCCTTTTTTTTGTCTTTAATATATATTTAATACTATTAAGGTTTGTTCCATTCTATATAAGTTTATATTCTATATAAGCTAGAGAGTGTCCTTTTCTTATTCTAGATTTTTTTTATATATATATACTTAATATTGTTAAGGTTTGCTTTATCCTATATAAGCTAGAGAGTGATGGATTTTAGAATTTATAGTTGTTAGTATATGGTTGTTTAGGTCTGTTTTTTTTTATATATATATATATACCTTGTATTCAGCTCTGGGAAGTAGGGGGGGGAGGGGGGGAGGGAGGGGGGGGAGGAGGGAGGGGGGAGGAGGGAGGGGGAAGGGGGGTTCTTTAAAGGAAAATTGTATTTTAAAACTTTTCAATAAAAAAAAAAAAGATAACTGTCTCCCTGGTCTCCCTCACATATTTCAGGGTGGACGATAAAGCTCTTTGGCATCCAAATTCTTATAATCTCTGGATTCCATATTCTTAAGCACTCTGTGTCACCGACAGTGCAGCTTCAGAAAAGGTCTTATCTAATTTTGATTTCTGTGCAAAATCATCTCCAACCCAACAAAAAGGGCCATTTGGATGTTATCCTGATATAATTGCTGAGGATTTTATAAGCATTACCGTGTGGCTAGCCCAAGGCACCACCAGTAATCAATGTTAAGGTTAATCATACAAACCTTAATCTGCTGAGCAGAATATGTGAATGTAACCAATCTCTGTGACTGTTGTTGTAAAGATCAATTATATATAATAACAGTAATGCAGCCAAACCATCATAAACAGCCAAGCAGGCAAGCAGGCATAGGCAATCATTTTAGATGATGCCAGAAAGCAGAAGTAGACGATAGTAATGAGGAAGGTTTAACTTTAAAAATGCTTTTCTTATCTTTATGATGCCTACCCAAAGGTGCTGACAATCTGGAAGGATGCAGTAACATGCAAGAAGAACCCAAGAAAAGGTAAGAAAATAATGAGCGTGCCTACACTGGACATATTTCTCCCTCAGCATATTCCTTCCAAGTATTTAGGTGCACCTGATATCAGTAAAAAAAGGGAAACTAAATATATACAACTACATGCTTTTTAGGTTTCCTTATCACATTATGAGTCATGACTGATTTACTTTGTTATTCTTACTCTGGAACAGGTAATTATTGCCATTTGTATTCCATTTCTTTTTTAAAAAAAAACTTCCCAAACTATCATTGTTCTTATGGTTAGCAGGAATTGTTGCATATGGCAAAGATATTGACTAGAGCTGGAAACCTAGTCTACAATTTCTCTGGTTTATTAGAAAGGATTATATGGAAGCTTCAGTTGACCAAAAATATTATGGGCTCATATGCTGACCACGGCAATGTAAAAAGCAAATGAAAGAAAGGAAAAAACACAAATGTATTGTGTGTTCATAGAAGTAATAGAAACAGGAAGAATATAATAAAACTGAATGATTGTGGCTGATCTTGAAAAATGCAATTGATGAATATCTATGGAGATTCTCAGTCATCCAGGTCATGGTTGTCCCAAAAGACAACTGGACTTTCTTTGTTTCGCTTGAAGACATTTTGCTTCTCATCCAAGAAGCTTCTTGGGTTCTGACTGAATGTTGGAGAATGGAAGGATTTATGTACCTTGCAGTTATCTGGTCATTAGCACTCTCTCTGAGAGTCATTGAGGCCCCTTGGAGGTTTATCTGTGCGCTGAGGGTCATCTGAATAGTGCAAATGGGCATGGAACTTTCTTGGAACTGCTGAAAGCACTGTATTGTAAAAGGAGAGAGGTGGTGTCATATCCCTTGTCTCTGTTGAGAGAGGGCTGTTCAGTCTTAATGTAGATGAAGACTGCAAAGTCCACATTCTCGACAGAACGGTCCCCTGATTTGAAAGAGGGGTCAAAGAAGCCACTAACCCTGAGGGAAAAGATAAACCTCCAAGTGGCCTCATTGACTCTCAGAGATAGTGCTAACTACCAGATAACTGCAAAGGATATAAATATAAATATAAATCCTTCCATTCTCTCCACCATTCAGTCAGAACTGAAGAAGCTTCTTGGATGAGAAGTGAAATTTCTTCAAGCAAAACAAAGTAAATCCAGGTGCCTTTTGAAAAAGCACCTTTGGGACAGTTGATGAATACATCCAAAGAACCGGTAGTGGGATTCAGCTCAGCCAGTTTGCACCGGTTCGGCAGAACCGTTACCTACTTTCTCTTGAGTCCGGTGAACTGGTTGTTAAAATGGCACTTTAAAAAAGTGGAATTTGTGTGCACACCTATCTCTCACTTGCCCCATGTCCACCACGCTCTCCACGGTGCGTTGCAGCTGACCTGACGTGGCCAGCCAGGCACTGAAGCACCGCTGAAAGTGCTGCTGAAGAGCAAAAGCTGCTGTTATCCAGATTATTGCATAGGAATTTGTAGGTTGGTGATAGTTGCTTATCCTGTGAATTGTGCTAATGAAAGAATTTGTTCTGGAAAAAATGATCAATATTCTGAATGAAGATAATCCAGTAGGAGAAACGATATTTATGAATCAATAGGTGGGAACAAGACCAGAAAGAAAAGCATTTTGGGGATCCATGAATTAATGGAAATGGAGTTTGTCTGGTGAGCATCTGATTAGAAAAAGATCTATTTGTCTGCAACTCATGCTTTAAACATAAATCTATTTATACATATAGAAAGAAAGAAAAAAAGAATTAATCCAAAAGTAAGACTGAAAGAATTAGTGAAGAATATAAGGATGATCAAGAAGTACTGCAGATGGGACAGACCTTTTCCATGGTGTCAAAAGTGGACCTTGGAGAGAAAAGTTGGGAAGATTAAAAAGGGTGAAAGAAACTGGAATGAAAGCAGAAGGTCTGCAGGAATAGAAAATAAAGTAGGAGAGCATAGATTCATCTCTTAATAAAAGGAATGGAAAGTAAACAAAAAGTAAGAGATGAAGAATCTGCTTGGAACAGAATAAAAAGTATGGCATACAGGAACACGAATGGGAACAGTTTTGAAGCAGATTAGAAGAGGTCGAGAAAATAGAAAGTGATTTTGATGGAAATTTAAAACAAAACAAAAAAATCCTTTAGGAAGCCTGTGAAAAGATAAGCCAGGAATTATCAGCAGAATGAAGGGGGTTTAGAGTAAAAGGGATGCAGTGTTTGGAAATCTGAATTGAGAGAATGTTGGGAAGAATATTTTAGATAATTTGCTTGGGTAAAATTGATGGTGAATCTTCTGAAAGGGAGAACAAAATGAATGTAACATTTGTATTAAAAAAAATTAGGAAAAGGGAGTATAAATGTAGGGAGAATGTCCAAAAACTGGGACTAAGTCAACCCTTTGTTTTTCACATTTACTGGAAATCTCAGAGATTTTTTTTTCAGAGTTGATTGAATATAAAGTATTTTGGATTTATCAAGCATGGAAAAGGCAGCGAAAAACATTAATCTTCTAACGTTGCAAAGTCAATGTGGTTTTTTACACTTTGGATCTCTAATATGGAAGAAAGGGAAGGACCAAAAAAGTGATGCTTGATGGAGCTGATGAGATCCTGGAAAAGAAAAAGAAGGGAAATTTAAACAACAAAAGGCAATATATGAAAGGATATGCGGATGTGGCAGAAAAAATAGATGGAATAAGAAACTTATGAAGTGGCAGTGAGCAGTGCTGGTATGAATTAAAACAGATTATATTTTCTTTTTTATCTTTAGCTCAGCTATTATTGCTGTTTCTTAATCTTTTTCTGCACTTTGCATCGTAACACTTGCAGCAAAACGGAAAATATGATGGATATGTACTTGTAGGCGTGTAACATGGGCTACCATTTTCACCAATGCTCAAGTTTTCCGTTGCTATTTTCTATTATATTCCTACTTTTCAACACAGAAACTACAGAGCAGCAAACATATGATAACTGCTGGGGGGAGTTGCAGTCCCATCAGCATATAAGTAGTAGCTATGGGTGGCATATATTGATTTACAGATGCAGGCATGAGTAGATGGGAGGAATGCATGGATCAACATGGGATGGAGATGTGGCATTGACGCCACCTATATTTGCCTTTTATCTTGCCTACTTCTTTTTTGGCTGAACAGATAGTCCTTGACTTTCATTTAGTGACCATTCAAAGTTACAACAGCACTGAAAAAGCAACATGTATTTTTCAAATACTGTAACGACCTTTGCAACATCCACATGATCATGTAGTCAAAATTCAGATGCTGGGCATCTGGTTCATATTTATGACCATTACTATGTCTCAAGGTCATGTGATTACCTTTTGCGACCTTCTGACTTGCAAAGTCAATGGGGAAGCCAGATTCACTTAACAACCGGGTAAGTAACTTATCAACTGCAGTGATTCACTTAACAACAGTGACAAAAATGTTTGCAAAATGGGGCACAATTCACTTAACAAATGTCTCACTTAACAACATAAATTTTGGAATCAATTGTGGTCATAGGTTGAGGACTACCTGTACTCTCCATTGGCATATACCTCTTTCAGAAGATTACAAAAACATTACAAGCAACCGCTGTTCAAATATAACATTTTTTCCCCAATTTGCAAGTTGACTTTTTATTCAAAATGCAAATGATTGGGATAAAAATAATAGATGATTTATTTTATTTATCTAATTTTGAATTGATGATATTTGTAGTTGGGGTTGTGGCTATCAGGTATGAAACTGAAGTAAGCACCCAAATCTAAGGTATATTTCTCAATTATAATTGTTTTTTTTTATCAGAATGCAAAATAATGACGGTTGGATCCAATCTTATGCCAATCTTAGACTTGGAGCCATTCAATTAAATGTGGCTAAAGTTGGTTATGAATTAAATCATAAACCTGTGAATCTAAGTAATAAGGTTAGCTAGGACTTACTAGATTTCAGTGGGTCTGCTTTATATATGATTAAGTTTGGATCCACCTCCAAGTAAATTGGCAGGATCCAAATGGAACATTGGCTTTGTCAAAAAGCAATTGTCACCATATTATGAATAAGAGTAGATGTGTTCATTTGTGACATGGGTCTGCAAATCAAAGAAAAATGGCCTAAGAAGACTAGTGCTTATAAGATATTAGTCATCCTAGTTTTTTGGCTGAAATCCTTTGGTCTTAAGGGTGCTCACTCATAAATGTATAATACTTTAACAAGAATGCAATAACAATTGTGTAGTATTGTTTGTCCAGGAGATGGCACCTGGACACTATATATGGTTTCCCCAGTTTCTGATATCTGTTTCTAGCCAACTGTGTTGATGCTTCTTTTTCTTTGGTGTAGTGTTATTTTAATTCTAGCTGATAAGGAAAGCAAAATAGGAAATTAAAATTTCATTTTAACTGAACTATGTTGCATGGCCTGCAAAGAAGGACTAATAGAAGAACTGGGATTCTTATATTGATTGTGTGTTTTTTGGCAATATATCAGTACGGCATGAATTTCATTTGCGTTCTGAGAATAGATGTAAAAGAAAACAAAATCACAGTTTTGAGAATATAAAGGTTAAGATGACAGATTTATCAATTTCTAGACAACACTAAATAATAGGCTTCATAATGTCAAACAGGAAAGACCAGGTCCACAAGTGAAGATTTATTTATTTATTTATAAATTTTGTATGGCCTCCCACTGACTTTCAGTTAGGTGGCTTAGAAAAAAACTAAATTAAACTCAAACTCAAAGTCAATTCAGTTAAGCTGATTTATTGCCGAAAGCCTATGCAAAGGAATCTTCTCAACATGCTTAGAGTCTGATAAGGGTCAAAGACACTCAAATGGGTGTTGGACTTAGTTCTCTGTGACCATGTAGGGATTCTAAGCTGATTTCCCTTTTTCACTCTGTCTGTCTTTTCTAGTAGGATATAGTTAGGTGACAGGGGGATGCGGTGGCTCAGTGGCTTAGGACGCTGAGCTTGTCGATCAGAAGGTGGGCAGTTTGGCGGGTCGAATCCCGAGTGCTGCGTAACAGAGTGAGCGCCTGTTACTCGTCCCAGCTTCTGCCAACCTAGCAGTTTGAAAGCACGTAAAAATGCAAGTAGAAAAACAGGGACCACTACGGTGGGAAGGTAACAGCATTCCGTGCAACTTTGGCATCTAGTCATGCTGGCCACATGACCATGGAGACGTCCTCGGACAAACGCTGGCTCTTCAGCTTTGAAACGGAGATGAGCACTGGCCCCTAGAGTTGGAAACGACTAGCAAGCATGTGCAGGGGAACCTTTACTTTTTTATAGTTAGGTGCTTGGCTTTATTGATCCCTGTTACGCATTTTCTTAAATAAATTTCTTTTCAGTTATAGTCAGTGGTGGGATTCAGCCTGTTCGCACCAGTTCGGCAGAACCGGTAGTTAATATTTTGTTGCCCAGGCCTAGAATGGACTTCCGGAAGGGGCATCCACACAGAGAACTGGTTGTTCACATATTTGAATCCCACCATTGGTTATAGTTATGTAACTTGATTCACTGTTCATAAGATTTGTTCTTGCTCTCAGGAACATTTATACACATACACAAATGTTTTCTCTCCAACTCAAATTTGGCATGGGGGAGAAGCCAGCAAAAATAAGATCAAGTTCTAAAATGGGCCAGATCTGCAAGAAAGAAAAAAAATTCTAAAATGGCCAGCAAGAAGGACGGCTCAGTTCTAGGCCCCCTTGCTTCTGTTCTTGGTCACATGAGCCAGAAAGTTATATACCAATATTTCTCAACCTTATGCAGCTTTAAGATATACGGACTTTAACTTCCAGGATTACCTACTCAGCATGCTGCCTGGGGAATTCTGAGATTTCAAGTACACATATCTTAAAGTTGCCAAGGTTGAGAAACACTAGTGTATGCAGTTTTCCCTGATACATCTATACACTAATCTTGATCCAGCTGATCCGAATCTGACCGATTGCAGTTAAGAACCTTCATAAGGTCTTATCTTGCGGCGATGAGGACAGCGAAGGCTAATTATTTTGCTGCCCTCATCGCGTCAGCAGATAATTGCCCGGCCGCCCTGTTTAGGGTGACTCGCTCCCTTCTTAACCAGGAGGTGAGGGAGGATCCCTTGCAGGGTCGGGCCGAGGAGTTTAGTCATCATCTGATAGACAAAATCGCTCAGATCCAGACCGGTTTGGACTCAGACTGGGCAGAGTCTGACGTGGAGGAATCAGACTGTCTTGAGCATGTTATCTGGACTGAGTTCGATCCTGTTTCCCCTGATGATGTGGACAGGATTATGGGGAGGCTGAGCTCCACCACCTGTTTATTGGACCCGTGCCCTTCCTGGCTGGTTTTTGCGGCCCGGGAGGAGACACGAGGCTGGTTCCAGGCAGTAATAACTGCTTACCTGAAGGAGGGTGTCTTCCCTGCCGCCTTGAAGGAGGCGGTGGTGAGACCTCTCCTCAAGAAGCCTGCCCTGGACCCAGCTGTTTTAAACAACTATCGTCCGGTCTCCAACCTTCGCTTTCTGGCGAAGGTTGTTGAGAATGTGGTGGCGCATCAGCTTCCCCTGTTCCTGGAGGAAACTGATTATCTGGACCCGTACCAATCGGGTTTCAGGCCCGGGCACAGCACGGAGATGGCATTGGTCGCGCTGGTGAATGATCTCTGGCGGGCTCGGGACAGGGGTTGTTCCTCTGTCCTAGTCCTATTAGACCTCTCAGCAGCTTTTGATACCATCGACCATGGTATCCTACTGCGGCGTCTCAGGGGGTTGGGAGTGGGAGGCACCGTTTTACGGTGGTTCTCCTCCTATCTCCTGGGCCGCTCACAGTCGGTGTTGATGGAAGGGCAGAGATCCGTCCCGAGGCCTCTTGTTTGTGGAGTCCCTCAGGGGTCGGTTCTCTCTCCCCTCCTTTTCAACATCTATATGAAGCCGCTGGGCGAGATCATTCGTGGTTTTGGGGTGGGGTATCATCAGTACGCTGATGATACCCAACTTTTTTTCTCCACCCTGAACCAACCCAGTGATGCCCTCACCATGATGTCCCGTTGCCTGGAGGCGGTCCGGGTTTGGATGGGGAGAAACAGGCTTTGTCTCAATCCTGCCAAGACTGAGTGGCTGTGCGTACCGGCATCTCGGGTTGACCAAACTATTCCATTGTTAACAATGGGGGGTGAGGTATTACCCCCTGTAGATAGGGCTCACAACTTGGGTGTCCTCCTGGATTCACGGCTCAGTTTTGAAGACCATATAGGAGCCGTGACCAGGGGGGCTTTTGCCCAGGTTCGCCTGGTGCGCCAGTTGCGACCCTATCTGGACTGAGATGCCCTACGCACAGTCACTCATGCGCTCGTGACCTCCCGCTTAGACTACTGCAATGCTCTCTACATGGGGCTGCCCTTGAGGACCACTCAGAGGCTTCAGCTGGTGTAAAATGCAGCCACGCGAGTTGTGATGGGGTTTTCCCGTTACTCCCATGTAACACCTCTGCTCCGCAAGCTGCATTGGCTTCCAGTTGCCCTCCAGGTGAGATTCAAGGTACTGGTGATGACCTATAAATCCCTAAATTTGAGGGAACACCTGCTGCCGGCATCAAGCTCCCTTCGTCCTGTGCGCTCCCACAGGGAGGGCCTTCTCAGGGTGCTGCCGGTAAAAGAATGCCGGCGGATGACACCCAGGGGGAGGGCCTTCTCTGTGGGGGCGCCTGCCCTTTGTAACCAGCTGCCTGTGTAGCTTAGGATTGCCCCCGACCTTCGATCATTCCGCCGAGACCTGAAGACCTGGCTCTTCAAGCTTTCCGGCCCAGGCTGAGTTTTAATTGGGGGTTTTAACTAGGGTTTTATATTTTTTCAGGGACTTAGTTTAATCTTTTTAAATTGCTCTTAATTTTTGTATTGATGTTTTATATACCCTGTAAACCGCCCTGAGTCCTTCGGGAAAGGACAGTATATAAATTCAATAAAATTCAAATTCAAATTCAAAATTGATAGTAGGAGTGTATAGGATGTATTTCTGATAGTGGACATAGTATGCTTTAGTCCCACAGGTGGCACGCAGAGCCCTCTCTGTGGGCATGCGTGCCGTCGCCCCAGTCCTAGGCCTTCAGCTGGGTTTTATAAAACCTTTTTGCTTTAGGCCTCTGCCGTTAAACAAAAAAAAAGGTTCAATCAATCAATCAATTTCTACTTCTCACGGGGAAAGAAAATCTTGCAAAGTTGGAATTGATTGAACTTTTTAGTTCCACCCAGTCTGCCATTACCACCACAGCTATGCCCACCCAATGGGCCACGCCCACCTGGCACCTGACGATACATAAGTGGGTTTTGGGTTGCAGTTTGGGCACTCAGTCTCTAAAAGGTTTGCCATCACTGCTTTAGTCCATGAAGTGTGTCCCAAGACAGAACAATTAATCAGTAGAACGGCTTGCTTCCAGAAGTTGTGGATGCTCCAATACTGGAAGTTTTTAAGAAGAGATTGGACAACTGTTTGTCTGAAATGATATACAGTTTCCTGCTTGAGCAGGGGGTTGGATAGAAGACCTCCAGGGTACCTTTCCAACTCTGTTCTTCTGTTATTCTGTTAAACATTTTGGTCACAGAACCTCTTCCCAATTTTAAAAATTATGAAGGAGTCTAAAAGAGCTTTGGGTTGCATGGGTTATATTTATTAAAAATTAAAAGTGATGAATTTATAGAATATTTATTGAATCAAAAATAACAATATTAAATCATTAGGTATCAACAAGAATAAAATATTTTTATTTGTTAAATTATTTGTATTTAAACAAATACAAATTAAAAAAAAGAATGGCATTGTCTCAATATCTGACAAATAATTTTGATTTTGTGGATTCTTGAGAGGGTCTAGGGGGACCTCCAGGGGTCTTCGGACCACAGTTTAAGATACACCAGCCTAAACATATATGTTTATATGTACCTGTATGACCCCATCCTACTCCTTTACTCCTTGAAGAATGAAAAGAGTATAAATGATGTGGTAGGCAATTTTTAAAGAAATTGTTTACCTTGAGAATTCAATACGATTACAGGAATTAATTAATTAATTAATTAATTAATTAATTAATTAATTAGATGTGTTTGCCACCCATCTGTCAATGGTCTGACTAGTAAACCTCCCAAAAAAGGAAACCTTAGCGCAATTGAGTCCCAAAAAGCAAAATCCTTTTGATACACCATCTCAGAACTGAAGAAGCAAAACCAGCGGTTTTTTCCGATGTGAAGGCTTGCTTAGTTAAACAATAGATTCCCCTGTCCTCATCCCTTGGGTGTTCACATTGTCCAACAGTACAACGGGAACAGTCCACCTCTCCATAAAACACTCGCAGCAATGACGTTGTTGGGTTGCAGGCTGTCACGGTTCGTGAATGGTATCTTGGCGTCCTGTTTCCTCTCTCCACTTTCCACCCTTCCCCACTTTTCATTGGCAAGTTGATTAGTGATAGGAACCAGAAGGAAATATAATGATTCAATCCTGACACCATCATGTTCTGAAGCTTGAACTGAGTTTATAATATAAGACCCTTGTTTAACCAGGCACTTATCTAGATATGTCTTCTCTGCTTCTCTGCCTCTCTCTCATTCTTTTTCTGAGAAAGGAAGCATCACATATATTTCTAAGTAGGTTTTTTTTTTCATCATTTCCATATTCCAAAGAAGAAACAATCTATGTCAGTGTCCTGTGGGATTTCCAGCAGCATTTTACTTAAATCACATTCTTATTTCAAGCCCTGCTTCATGTTTCTTGTAACATCCAGTTTCCATCTAGCTCCAATTCAAATATCACTCTTTCTTGGTGATATTTATTTTAAAAACAGTGGCTCTTTCTTATTTTTTTTCCTCCCTAGACAACAGTTATTCCATTTTATTTTTGAGCTGGATTTTCCAAACACTTTAGCTTAATTATGGTAGTGTTAAGACTAAATAGTTTAATTAATTATGATTCTATTTTATTGTTTATATCGGTCGGGCCCAGACATGTCAAACACAAGGCCTGCGGGCCACAAACAGCCCGCCAAATGATTGAATCCAGCCCGCACAACTCTCCTGGAAATTACAAAGGTCCGGCCGCCACCACCTTGGCGCCGGCCCAGCTGAGCACTTGCTCAGTAGGAGGCAAGTGCACGAGGGCTGGTGGAGCCCAGCAACATTTGCATCTCATTAGCCCCTCGACAGCTCATTGGCTAGAGCCGTCTCCTGCGGCTCCCAGGCAGCCTCCTCCCAGTTCCCCCCAAAAAAGTGGGACTAAAAAAATTCAATCAATCAATTCAAACTGCTCACACACAAAAAAACCTCTTGAAGTTTGAATTGATTGATTGAACTTCTTTGGTTTGTGGGACTGCCCACAAACTTCTTTGCTTCTTTGGACTGCACGTGGAGTCAGCAGAGGAAGAAACTGGAAAGGTGAGTGGGACCTTTTTCTACTTGCTGTGCGGGTGGGGGCGGACAGTCTCTGGGTTCCCTGGGCCTGCCTCTTCCCTGCCCGGCAGGTCTCCCCTTGCCCTGCTCCACCACCCCTTCTCACTTGCCGTGGAGCGCTGGGGTCTCCTCAGAGCTGCGGAGCGTCGCCTAGCCCAGAAATGCAGGGAAGTTGTGCCCGAGCAGGAGGCAGGAGGGAGTGAGGTGGGACGCCGGGGGGAGGGTGAGCAACCCCCAGCCAGCGAGGGGGAGAGACACCTGGGCGGGAAAGCGGACTTGAGGTGGACAGAGAAACAGCCGCGGCTGGCTACTGACCTCCCGGCGCACGGAGCCATGCAGCCTGCGCTCCCTGGGGAGACTGCACCGCAGACTCACCTTGGAGATGATGAGGGGCTCGATGTGCTCCAGCCCACCCCACGGGGTGAAGCCCCAGGGCGCGCCACCGGCCAGCTGCACATGCAGGTACTGGAAGAAGACCAGCAGTCAGCCCGGCAGCTTGGCCTGCGGTGGCGGGTCAGGCTGGTGTTGGCCCGGCGGCCACTCCATGGTACTATTCCCTATCCTGAGTGTGACCCGCGGCGGCGCTGGGCATAGATGGGACACAGCGTGATGCTGTGTGTGGACTGGCAGGAGCCCCTGGTAGGTGGGTCGTGGGTGAGCGGAGGCACCTGGCTGGCCCGGCCCAGATCCTGCGACGCCCCGGCCGAGGTGTGCCCCCAGCAGCGGAGCCACTCTGGCTCCTCTGCCGGCTCCTCTGGTGTGCGGGCTCCTGGGCCAGGCGCTGCTGAAGGCAAAAAAGTGGGTGAGAGGAGGTGCCCGGCTGGCCCGGCCCGGATCCTGCAACGCCCCGGCCGAGGCACGCCCCCAGCAGTGGAGCCGCTCTGGCTCCTCTGCCAGCTCCTCTGGCGTGCAGGCTCCTGGGCCAGGCGCTGCCGAGGGCAAGAAAGTGGGTGAGCAGAGGCGCCCAGCTGGCCCGGCCCGGATCCTGCAAGAGGTAACTTGCATAGATTTGAAGAATAGATCCCAGTATAGAGACTTCTGTGATGGTTGAACAACCCATGACATAGTCCAAACATGACCTACTTTTATGCATCTGGGTTTTTTTCTGTGTAAAACTGAAGTTATTTTGCCAATATAGGTAGTCTTTGACTTATGACCACAATTGAGCCCAAAATTTCTGTTGCTAAGTGAGACAATTGTTAAGTGAGTTTTGCCCCATTTTACGACCTTTTTTTCCACAATTGTTAAAGTGGTTACATTAGTAACACAGTTGTTAAGTGAATCTGGCTTCCCCATTGAGTTTGCCTGTCAGAAGGTTGCAAAAGGTGATTATGTGACCCTGGGATGCTGCAACTCTCCTAAATATGAGCCGGTTGCCACCTATCTGAATTTTGATCATATGGGTATGGGGATACTGTGATGGTCATAAGTGTGAAAAACATTCATAAGTTTTTCAGTGTCATTGCAACTTTGAACAGTCACAAAATGAAATGGTGTATGTCGAGGACTATCTGCAATTGACAAAGTCACCACCTTAACTTAGAATTAAAGGCCCACTTTTAAGGCTTATTGTGGGACGCTAGAGGAAGGTTCTGTATAATGAGTTTAGACATAATGATATTTCTTAGTCTTTAATCATTCGGATTTTTGAACCATGATTTATGAAGTAGCCTGATGGTCTACATGCAGCTAATTGCTCATTTGGTATTTCATGTTTTAAATAATCCATCACTTCCCAGAGTGTATGAATCCGGACAGTATTTTATTCATGAAAATTAAATTGAAATCAAAACTTTGCTGGTATGATGCTACAAAACATTAAGTTAGCAAACATGGAAGCCAAGAGTCAGCTGCACTGAGTGAGCAGCATTGAGCTGGCCATGCCCACCCGGCCCCCCAAGGGTAACCATAATGCTGATGTGGCCCTCAATGAAATTGAGTTTGACACTCCCGGTCTAGCCTGTGTCACCTTTATTGTACTGCACATAGCTACAAGTTCATACTAAATAAAAATACTTCCACCTGATACCGCTGGTATGAAAATAGTGGATGGGAAATAAAATATCACTACATTTGTAATTAACATTAAAAGTTAAACCCATCATTTCATTGATTAAATAATTAATTGAATATACACTTGAGAAATAATTGCAAATCACTGCGAAACATTAGGTTTTCAGTAAGTTTTATGCAGGGCTGACTTTTGCCACTGCTTGCCTAGCTGAGGTTGGAGGTCCTTCAGTTGTTGTGGTTCATTTGTCAGAGAATAAAAATATGCATTGCAAGAATAAGAGTATGACAAGATGCAATGCAACAGATCAGCTCTCTGACTAAGACACTACCAGAGAGGGATTCAGTAAAGTTGTGTGATAGTTCCACTATTATTTATTCTTTATATTAGCTTTATGCCCAATTGTTTAACTAAAACAGTATTTCATCCATGAAATGCAAGTAGGAACAAAAGGGTACTACTTTATCTAGTTGATGTAGCGATGCTACCAGTATTGCTGGCTGAGCTAAAGAGGGTGCTTCAATCTTTATTCATCTTCTGCAGAGAGCATCAGCTGCAGTTAAATTGCAATAAAAAAAAGATTTTGGTACTTTCAAACAGACCCAGAAGCATGACCTGGATCATTAATAAGCATAAATCTCAGCTGTGGTCTGCTTCATCTAGGGGTGACTTAACTAGGTGATTTTCCACTCATCTGGAAAGTGAAAAGTAGACTTTCTCTAGGCAATGCAGAAGGCCTTAAAGAAGCACCAGGCCTTAAATTCCACCCCAGGGCAGCACCATATATTATGCCTGCTATCAAGCACAACTCCTCCAAGGAGTGAAATCTAAGATTGGGAAGTAGGCCGTTTTACTTTCTAAGGAAAGTATTCCAAGTGAGCTGTTACTGTCAGATGGTAGGATTGTAAAAGGTAGAAACTAGGACTTAGATGAAGATATTAAGCACTGATTAAAGCTGAATATTTCATCACAAAGCCTGGCTTCGTAGCATTGGTAAATCCTTTCCATCCCTCTGGAAACTGAATATAGAGAAGATACTGGAGAGTGTGGGGCCCTTGGTGCTCTCTGAACTTGTTTTTTTTTTCTTGCAGACCTTTCATTATCCAAACTACTGTAGGTAACATCATCAGTACTACTCAAGCTCAGAGAGCACCAAGGACCTTTCATTTCAACCCTGAGCTATAAATATCTGTAGAGAATATTTGTAGCACAGAGTTTGAAATGATGGGTCCTTTGTGCTCTGTGAGCTTGAGTAGTACTGATGATGTTACCTAGCTTGGATAAGAACATGTCTGCAAGAATGAAATGTCTGGAGAGTGTGGTTCCTTAAGACATGTTAGAGGAATAGAGGATGACCAACCAAGAGAATGCTGAACTAGAGACTTGGGGTTTTAAGTGTACAGGGTCAATTTAATATTTTTTAATTTGGTTTTTTAACTTTTGTATGATGGATTTTTTAATTCCCTGTAAACCGCCCTGAGTCCTCAGGGAATAGGGCGGTATATAAATGTAACTAAATAAATAAATAAATAAATAAATAAATATGGACATGTAGGAAGATCAGCATAGAATTTCTGCAAGTATGTGCACTATTTTTACACCCTTCCTTTAGAAATACTCAAAAGTAGATATAAAAAACCGCATTGAGTAGCAGATTCTGCCCATCTGGAAAAGGAGTCATAGAAACTCTAGAATCTTCTGTTATTTTTTTGCTATAAAAAATATCCATAGCACCATAATAGAAAAAGCTTACAAAAGCTTCAGTTGCTCTAAACCGGAGGTCCCCAACCTTTTGGGCACCAGGGACCAGTTCCATGGAGAGAGGTTTTTCCGCGGACCAGAGGGGGCGTGGTTTTGTGTGCTGCCTGCATCCCACGGATGGGTCTTTGCTTGTTTGTGTGGACCAGTTGCTATTATGCCACGGCCCAGTACCAGTCCACGGACCGGGGGCTGGGGACTCCTGCTCTAGACCAGTGTTTCTCAATCTTGACCACTTTAAACAATGTGGACTCCAACTCCCAGAATTCTGGGAGTTGAGGTCCACCCCGTTTAAAGTGTCCAAGGTTGAGAAACACACTGCTCTAGACTTTTTATGTAAAAGATTTGTAAAGAAATACTGAAAAATGACATGGCGTGTAACAAATTTCAGTTTGGCAGTCTGCTGATCCTGCTGCTGTTGCCTGAGGATCAGAAAGCGTAAACAGATACAAATCAGTGACCTTGCCTTTCTATTTTTGTATATTTTTATATTCTGTATAAAATTTTATGTAAACCCAGAAGGGAACAGAAAGGAAGAAAGGGGCATAAGTCATCCTCTCCAAAAGCCTGGGCAAAGAGCCAGGTCGATAAGGTTCTTCAGCTTTTCACTATATTCTGCATTGCCTAAAAATATTCAAGGCATTCTTGTTAATACAGGATCTCCCTGCATAGGGTATCGGGCGCTGAAAGAACGAGCAATTTCACAAATATTTTACAATTTCCTTTTTCCCAACCTCCCATGCTTTGTCCCAATAATCAAATTATTAAGTTACATCAATGGAAGTTAACATTTGAAAATCAGAATAGACCTTTACATTCAGTATATGTAATTATGTCAGGGCTTCTATGTTTGTAGGGAGACAGATTTTAAAATAAGAAATATTACTTTATACCAGTTGACTCTAGCATCTAGAATAGTGATGGTGAACCTATGATACGGATGTCATTGGTGACATGGCCTCCAGAATCTCTGAAAATCATGCAAGAGGGCCCTTTCAGAGGCTGTAGAGGCCTGGTGTGTCACCCAAAATTGTGTGGTGTGTTCCTAACTATTCATTTAATAATGATCTGGTTTTTTCCCTATTGTTACTTTGCATGTCTCAGAGTTCGTTTTACTTGTATTTCTTTTTTTTTAATTATTTGATGTTTCTTTATGTGATACATAATAACGCATTTGATTGGACGGTATTTTGCTTAAAATAAATGAATATGCAAAGAATTGTCCACTGTGTGTCTGTGTCTCCCTCCCCCAACCCTCTCTCCCACTTGATAGTGAGATGGGCAGCACATAAATTTGATAAATAAAATAAATAAATCTTTTGACACGCTGAGCCCAAAAGGTTCACCATTATTGGTCCAGAAGGATATAAATAATTAAAGTCTTATTCACATGCATATATACCATTAATAACAGCATCAATAGTACTAATATATTTTAATCACTAAATTTATTCTCCTTAGTATATTGACCTGATTTATCAAGTTAACTTTTTCTCTTCTCTTCCTTTCTTTCCTACACCGATTTGCCCATTTTTTCACTGTTTAAGAAAGAAACTAAAAAACAAACATGGATTAAAATACATTAATCTGGATATAAAAACCAGTACAAAATGTGCAAAAATGGTCATACAAAAATGGTGCATATGAAATTTATATCACGTTCTTGGCATCTCTGCTTGTAACACGAATGGCTGCCTCTATTTCTCCCTCTCTGGGCTGGCAAAAAAAATCTGGAAAAGATCCCCCTCTCTTCCTGGACTTCCTTAAGCATGGATGTTTCCTCTTTGGGGTTTTGCTTCAGTCCAGCTCAATTATTCAGTTTCTCACAAATGCCTCATGACCTTAGGCAGTCAGCTGTCCAAGTGTTCCTTAAATCATCTGTTCTGTGAATTATTCAAGAGCATTATCTTTGCATTGTTTATTGGTCCAAAGAGATAGGACAGCTGAAGGGAAACAAAACAGTTTCTTCTTTCAATGCTTTATTTTTCTAATGTGTATAGTACAGTGAATCACGGTGCCAAAGTTCAAGTTCCCTCTCAAACAGAAAAAGAAAAAGAATACCAAACCTTGTGTTTAATTTCCATGCTGGCAAATTGACAGCGCGTTGCTAATCCCTTTTATATTCATCTTCTGTAAGCCCTAATTAATGTTTAATGCAGTACCAAAGTTTTCCATTATAAACCTGCTGCATTTCTGAAAGCTTTCTGGAAAGCATGGGGCCATCACAACGAGCGTGGCTCATTTGTGTGACAGTTTTATGGTTCACTTGAAACCATTTTCACAGCTGTCTATTCTCCTTGCCCAAGCAACTTGGTGGTTTTGCTATTTTAAACCTATGCTTTGGACAGGCAAAAGCCCCTTTCTGTGATCCTCGAGCAGCAAAAGACAGCTTAGCCCAAAATGGTTTTGGCAAAATAAAATGGTCAGTGTGGCTCATGCTATGAAATTCGCCTGGGTGGCTTAAAAGTCTAAGGTGAAATTGTTCCTTTGCTACGTTGAAGTTGCCTTCTTGTGATTTGTGAGATTTACATGAGGAAATCTCAATGCCAAACAGTTTTGGTTGCTGTTTCAGTGTTGGAAGAGTTCTGTTTAAAAGTTCTGTTTAAAGAAGCCTTGGTGGAGCAGTGGGCTAATGCCTCCTTAAGTAACACCAGCTGCCTGCAATTAGTGCAGGTTCGAGTCCCACCAGGCTCAAGGTTGACTCAGCCTTCCATCCTTCCGAGGTAGGTAAAATGAGGACCCAGATTGTTGGGGGCAATTTTATTTATTTTATTTTATTTTAATTCCATTTATATCCCGCCCTTCTCCGAAGATTCAGGGCGGCTTACAAGCTTAGCAGTAGCCTTCATTCTATGTATATGCTTGCTTGTTAGGGCTTTCACACACACCCCAAGCGGCATTATTACAAAGTCAGCTTAATTAAGCTGACTTTGTAATAATGCCGCTTGGGGGATGTATGAAAGCCCTAATAAGCAGGCATATACATAGAATGAAGGCTACTGCTAAGCTTGTAAGCCGCCCTGAGTCTTCGGAGAAGGGCGGGATATAAATGGAATTAAAAAATAATAATAACCAAGAAGCATGTCAGACCAGTCCAGCTTGGGCAGCTTCAAAATGGTGACATCTACAGGATAACATCACATGCGTGTTCTCACTTTGGCGTGACTGCAATTTACAGTAGATGTTGCTGGTGCCCTAGAAGAGATTCTCGGAATAAAAAAAATCACATTTGTTGACTTTCCTTTGAGGAAGCATCTATATATCATGCAGTTTCATCAAATTTCACTCTGTTCCTTTCATCTCTGTTTATCCATTTTGCAGGATATCAACCTTCTGCGAGAAAAGAACAGAAGAGTAACTCATCTTCTGGGGACTAACCTAGCTTTACCTCTTTTAGTTGTTGTTTTTTTATTTTTGGCATGGTGTGTTTTTGATGTTTATAAGGAAACATCTATCCTTTTGAATCAGACTTCTATTCTGAATCATTCATTCACATGGAGAGAAGTAAGCAGTGGGGTACCACAAGGTTCCATCCTAGGCCCAGTACTCTTCAATATCTTCATCAATGACTTAGATGAGGGAATTGAAGGGGAACTCATCAAATTTGCAGATGACACCAAACTGGCAGGAGTAGCCAACACCCCAGAAGACAAGCTCAGGATCCAAAAAGATCTTGACAGACTTGAACAATGGGACCTATCCAACAAAATGAGTTTCAATGTGGAGAAAAGCAACGTTTTTACATTTAGGCCAGGAAAAATCAAAGGTACCAGTACAGATTGGGCAAGACCTGGCTTAAAAACAGTAACTGTGAGAGGGACCTTGGAGTCCTAGTGGACGATCACTGCCAGCAGTGTGCAGCAGCAGCAGCCAAAAAAGCTAATACAATCCCGGTTTGTATAAACAGAGGCATAGAATCAAGATCATGTGAGGTATTAGTACTGCTCCAGTAAGACCAATTTTGGTCACCATATCACAAAAAAGATGTTGAGAGTTTGGAAAAAATTCGGAGAAGAGCAACTAAGATGATCAAAGGCCTGGAAACTAAAACATATGAAGAATGGCTGCAGGACTTGGGTTTGACTAGTCTAAACAAAAGAAGAAATAGGGGAGACATGATAGCAGTATTCCAGTATCTGAGGGGCTGCCATCAGGAAGATGGGGTCATGTTGTTCACCAGAGCAACAGAGGGAAGGACGACAAACAATAGTTGGAAATGGATCAAAGAGAGAAGCAACCTGGAATTAAGGAGAAACTTCCTGACAGTGAGGACAATTAGCCAGTGGAATCGCTTGCCCCCAGAAATCTGGGGCACTCCATCACTGGAGATTTTTAAAAAGGGGCTAGACAGTCATTTGTCTGAGATGGTATATAGGGTCTCTTGCTTGAGCGGGGGTCTGGACTAGAAGACCTCCAAGGTCCCTTCCAGCTCTGTTCTATTCTATTCTATTCTATTCTATTCTATTCTATTCTATTCTATTCTATTCTATTCTATTCTATTCTATTCTATTCTATTCTATTCTATTCTATTCTATTCTATTAATTTCAGCCCAGGAAATTTTAGCTACTTTTCTTGATACCAAATTTGATTATTATAATTTGATGATTTATAATTTCCTCCACTATTTTCATTTTTAAAAATGAACTTCTTTGTCTCATGATGGAGGCACGTATAGGACTGAACAGACATCTTAAAAGAGTCATAATGAATTTCAAAACAGGGATATAAATTTATTTTAAAAATGGGCTGTCCAGAAGAGATGCCCTCTAACATGCTAGTGCATAGTCAACCTGTGACTATTTCAAAAATGATTCATAAAAAATATTTTAACTTTTATTTTAACATGTATCTGCTATTAATTAAAGCAGCCCATCTTTATCTTCAACCTCTCCACAAGCAAAGTCTAAAAAAAAAGTTGTTTCTTTAAGGAACCTTCTCATTGAAATTAATACAATCCCAAAAGCAGGGACACCTTTTTTTTTATTCCCCCCTCCATGAAAATGCAACAGAGTAGAATATTACTTCTGTCCGTACAAGCTGCTTCTACTGATGACATAGGAGGAGAAAATTTTTCATCCTGCTTGCAACCTTATACACTCACAACATCTATTTCTGGAAAGGGAGAAAAAAAGGAGACATTTCCCTTGTGTGAATGGAAGTCCGTGAATGTGATTTGAGATGTTTTAATTCAAAATCCTGTGCTGGGAAGGCCTTTTCCAGTTCTATGATTCAAGGTTAGAATCAAACCCATCGTTCTGCAATTGACCATTTTGATAATGTTACATTTGCTTTGAATAGTCCAACTTAATCAATGTTCAAAAAGCAACTAACATATATGCTCTGTAGTGAGCATTCAAGTGAAAAAAAATGTGTCAGTTCATGTGGTCCTTTTGGAAGCACGGGAGTTAACCTCAGTAGGAGACCGAGGACAACATTTTATTTAACTGAAGATTAGGTGACAGAGGTAAAGGAACAAAAGACATTTCCTCACATCACATTCTTGGTCTTGTTGACCCAATGCTGCATATATATTGATTGATATCAGCTTGCTAGGATTTCAGGGCCTCAAGTCTCTTTCCCAGGCTCTTAGTGTTTAAAATATATATTCTTCTTCAGCTTTAACATGTTGCCCCAATTCAAAAAATTAATCATTCAATCAATCCCAAAATATTCTCTCCAAACAGATATTTTGTGAAAGTTCCCACAGTATGCCTGAATCAGCCCTCATAGGCTGGTGACCTAGACAAACAAGACGATGATAGAGACAAGGATTATGTATCTCAGAAGTGATGGCCTCAGATATCCTTGCAGTCTCCTGACCCTTTAGTTTTTTTCCCCAGCTACTTGCAATTCCTCCAACCAAAAAAACACCAGCAGCTTATTTCCCAGCATTTTGAGGTGGTTTGTCAAAATAAATAAATAAAAGCATCCTGTTCCTTCTCTTATCCACTTTACCCTATCAACCTGAGACCTTTCCGCCTCCTAAAAAATTAAATGCAACCCACAGCTGCCAAAAATGTGTCCAAATTTATCTGCTCAAATAACCAAAGTAATGCATTAAGTGAACGCACATAGGGCTTTCAGGACCTTGGACAGATCCCTCCCAGCAGGGATAGCTCATTCTGACAAATTGGTGCTCAGAAGGAGGCCGAGAACAAAAACATTCTCTAGTTCAAGGGTCCCCAACCCCTGGTCTGTGGACCAGTACTGGGCCATGGCATGCCAGCAACTGGGCTGCACAAACAAGCAAAGCCCCATCCATGAGATGCAGGCAGCACACAAAACCATACATTCCCCAGTCCGCGAAAAAACCTCTCTCCACAGAACTAGTCCCTGGTGCCCAAAAGGTTGGGGACCTCTGCTCTAGTTGTTTTGGGCCTACAGCAGGGGTGTTCAACCTTGGCAACTTTTAAGACTTGTGGACTCCAACTCTGAGAAACCCCCCCCCCAGTCTTAAAGTTATCAAGGTTGGACAACTCTGGCCTACAGCATCCATTATTTCTGCCCATTGCTAGGACTACTTTAAGAGAACTATGTGATCTGGAGCCCAACAAAGTTAAACAGGCCACTGGTCCTTCTTTATGGAGTTCTTAAACCTGATTTCCTGTTCAACACCTTTTCTCAGATTAAAGAATGGGAAGCTTTCAAGAAATCACTTTCTAGCCAGGAACTTTGCAAGGCATAGTGCTTTGCTGTAGAGCTTTGCAAGGCTTATTGCCTGTGGTGGCGAGCATACTTAGCTTAGGACATCCTTGGATAATGATGCTAGTTCATTTGTGGGGTAATATCATTAGTGATATAAAACAAAATGTACTAAAGTCAACCTAAGTATTGTTTGCCTTTGTCTGAAAAAACATCAGATTGTGCATATCTGTTTTGTTGTTAATATTAATTATTTCAAATTATTATCCACGGTATTTTGGTTCAAAATTCTATGGCCAATAACTTTTTTTTATTTTTATTTTTTAAAGAAAATCTGTATAGAACTCAAAACTAAAGTTGTTAGAAACTAAATATGTGTCAAAGAAAACGGCACAGCATAAAAAGAAAAATCAAATGGATCAAAACTGTCTTCAAAGAAAATGGAAGCCAAAAACCACTTACTTGACACCCAAAAGATTGCAGAAGGTACATGACAATAAAAACAGTAATATCCTGATGACAACATTTCAAACACTATTATCCTTTTGACAACATTTCAGACATTCTGAACACAACCTACTGATGTCAAGGAATTGAATCAAAGACAACTTACATTTGTTTTCTAGGACTACACCAATTCCTCCACTTCAAATTCAAAAAGGTTCTTCAGAGTGTTCAAGAATCCAAGTCTAGCATTCTCTGGAACTCTTTAAGATCAGCCATGGGGTATTTCCCCGCCCCCAGGGGCACATGCCAACTAAGAATCACATGTGCCCTTAATTTTTGGAATTAAGTCCAATGTACTGCATACTAAACTCTGCTAGACCAATTTAAATTCTCTGTAATTCCTGGGCAGCCCAATACCTTTAGGTATGATGAAGGTAGATCTTCATAGAAATATTTCCATTTTAGAAGGGCTAAAACATTTTTGGGACCATGGGAGCTTTGCAGACTGAGTACCATACTGTATCTACCGTATAGTGCTTAATGGACTATTCAGCAAAGGTATATGAAAACCAACAGTGAGCTTTTGAGCCTTGCCTGTGAATTCTCATGTTGCCTGATCTTATGTATATTTATTGAGAAGTAGATTCCTAGGGGGTAATAAGTTAAATTTCTGGGTGTAATATTTTAACTCCTAAATTTCTGTTGGCAATAAATTGTATTTGTTCAAGTGAACAATTTTATCTGCCACTATCTTCTAGTTCAGGTTTTCAAAAGGTGGGTATATCTTGAATGCTGCTGACAATCCATGTTTTCATTGCTAAGGGTCTTTAGTTTGTTACTGGACTTTAAGTTCGGAAACTATAGTCAGATGATCTGCTAACTTCTGTTGTTGGCCAAAACTGCATGTCTTTCTGAGCTTTTCTCTTCCTTCATTGCCAGACTGCGGCAATAGGACCTTAACAATTAACCCCGATCTCAGGATGATTCTTTTGACTTCCCCCAATTTTCAGTTCATTTTGCCCCTTTCACTCAACCTGAGCTAAACCACTGCAAGATAACAGAAAAACACACAAGCTGCATTTTCTGTGGATGTTGTCAAGCATATTATTGCTAATGGATAGAAAAATAAAGTATAGCAAATGGCTCTTAAAATTACCTCTCTCTCTAGATATTCCTTTAGTGCCTAGTAAATAATGGTATAAGTAACAGCAGAGCTTGCTGCTGTCAGAAAGGTCCTTGACCTGCATTTTAGCAGATTTCTGTTATTGAAGAAGATTGTTCTGCTTTCTAAAATTGCTTGGCTTCCGTCTACTTATGTATCAATATTATTCCTTGCCTTGTTGCTTGGCTCTCTCCAAACTTTGTTTTACACAGCAGTCCGTCTTATCTCAAATATACTAGAAATTTTTACAGTAACGTTGAGATATTTATTTGCCTAGTAGTGTCAAAAACATGTCAAAGTACTAAGTTATGCTGAAATATTCATCTAGTATTTTCCTCTTTTGCATTGCATGCCAAAGATTCACTGAGCCACGTGCACTTCCCTGGCACAAAATCAGAGAAGTGGTAGAGAGACCATCTACCACTCCCAAGGATGTCTTGGGTTACTGGAATGTTACAATGCTTTAATGCTTCAAACATGCATTGATTTCCAATGGTTAATTTGCTTGTTGTAATCCCCCCTTGGAAAGAGTTAAGTCTAAAAAGGATGCCCTCCAAATATTTCTGTTTATTTAATATTCCCACTCCTCTCCTTTCAGCAACTGATTATTTATTTAGCGTATGGCTTAGCCACTGGCATTTAGGTAGATATCTCCCATGAAACTAGATCTATTTAGCTAATCTAGTGAAGGAACTGCCTTAGATGCCAGTGCAGAAAACAACCACGGGTATCTTCAAAGAGAAGCAGGCAATGGTTTGGATCTAAGAGAGCCACTGCTTGCTTGGTTAATTCAGACAAACAAGCCAACAGTAAACAACAGCCTAATCAGGGAACTACCAAGAATACTCCCAATAACACTGATAGGGCAAACCACTAGTATGTAAAACACAGGCCAAGTCTCACTCCCTTCTAACACTGATGATGTTACCTAGTTGGGTAATGAAACATCTGCAAGAAAACAGCCAACTTCAGAGAGTACGAAGGCTCTCACATACACAGTCGGATATTGATTTGGGAGCCGTGCTTCAAATGGTGATCCAAGCACAGCACTTCCCTGCTGGCCATTAAAGCATCCTGACTTAAAGCTTGAAAAAGTTGAAAAAAGTTGCTACTCCTTCAAGAAGTGAATGTATTGATATTTAGGTGGCATTTAAAGCACCAGTACCTATATTCAGAGAGGTGCAGATGCCTAAAAAATTGGCTTCTTTAATGAAGAACAGGTAAACGCTGTTACAAGTCAAATCAGTCCCCTATGAAAAATTCTTGCTTACCCATTATGCTACTAGTAATATCTGTTTTGCTCCTTGATCCTCATGAAATAACACCAGAAGATAAAAAATATACAGCTCTCCCTGAGTGAACAGTCTAACTTACAAGGTCTGGAAAAACAACCAACATTTAAAATAATTTACAGACTGTATAATCACAATGCCACTAAAATATAAAGATTAAGACTGTGTCATATTTATAAAGGTAAAGGTAAAGGTTCCCCCACACATGCGTGCTAGTTTCCGACTCTAGGGGCCAGTGCTCATCTCCGTTTCAAAGCCGAAGAGCCAGCACTTGTCCGAGGACGTCTCCGTAGTCATGTGGCTGGCATGACTAGATGCCAAAGGCGCACAAAACGCTCTTACCTTCCCACCGTAGTGGTCCCTATTTTTCTACTTGCATTTTTACGTGCTTTCGAACTGCTAGGTTGGCAGAGGCTGGGACTAGTAACAGGCACTCACTCTGCTACGCGGCACTCGGGATTCGACCCGCCAAACTGCCAATCTTCTGATCGACAAGCTCAGCTGAAGATCAGAACCAATAAGGCAAAGATATGAAATTTGCCCTTGAGCCACTTGTCTGGAATGAGTGGTCTGGAAAGATAGCCACTTGTCTCCAATGATATTATAGGGTCTCTTGTTCGAGCAGGGGATTGGACTAGAAGACATCTAAGGCCCCTTCTTAACTCTGCATTCTGTTCTGTTCTTTCTACATTTAAAATAATCCACATGCAGGGGACCCTCGTTAGCTGCTTGGCAGCCTCCAAGTGGCAGCCACGGTTCTTATGCAGACTAACTCCATGGGACAGTTCCAAGGCTGAGAAGTCAGGCAATGATTTCATAATGCAGCCTCCTGAAAGTTCTTTCGTTATCAGTAAAAAGACATGTTTGCCAATTCAAAGAAGTGCAGAAAAAGAAAATGAAGAAGGCTCCACCTTAATGAGTCAGAGATGTATTTCTTGTACAGATGGCAAACAATTCAGTTCCTGGAATTGTTGTAATTTCTTCTTACAACCCTGTGCTGGAATAATGCTTAGAAAAAAATAATTACCATCAGCTTTAGTCAGATACTGAGAATGCGACGGTCCACAGAGTGAGGCACTTCTTGGCTGCAGTCTCTAGAGGCAGTGGAGAAAATGCATGCAGCAAATAAAATCTAGGTTGCAAGCTTTTCTTCTCTGCCTTTTAGACTCAGTCCTATCAGACCCAAATTGACCGTCCCTGGCCCCAGACAAAGCCCGCTTCAATCCCATCTAAACCAAGGTTGAGGAACCTTGCTTACCTGCTCACAGTACAACCCAAGGGCAGCCCTAACAAGGGAACTGTGAGACAGAGAAATTCCAATTTCCATCCTGAATGTGGGAGACATTAATATTCCATCTTAACAATGGACTTCTCCAGCCCCAGTGCCGCTCCTGAAAGGGCAGTTTTGCCTAGCAATAGATATAACTTCAGATACAGGAAGAAAGATCTCACTGGGATATATTACATCCTTTGCCCTGGTATTGTAGTTGAGTTTCAGCCATGGACCCCTGAGGGACATTAGATCATCTGTGTAGAAATTCTGAAATAGTGCTGTGCAGGCTCCAACTTCAGACATTATTCTTAATCCATTCATTGATTAATCAATCCATCTGTATGCTCCCTCAATCACTGAAATAAATAACCCTTACATGCTAAGGTTACAAAGCATCATAAAATTAATTAAAACGACAAAAATCAGGTCACAAAACATAACCACGCATTGGGAAAGATGTCCTGAAACATTTCTGCCCAACTAGTACAGGCAGAGCCATTCTTCTTAGCTTTCTCAAACCATAAGCAAAACTCTTTTGGATCCAGGTTGGCATTTAGGTCACTCTATTATACAGTGTTTTGATTCATTTACTTTTTGACTAACTTAATGGGCTTGAGCTCTCCAGTTCAGGAGGACTCTGAGCTGTTTACATTCCCTTCTTACAACCAAAGGGATAAAATGCAAGAGCAGTGTAATAAAATAACAGAACTGCGAAAAGAAACAATAAGAACAAGTTACTAAACCACCTGAGAATAAAGGCACAGGAAGAAGAAGAAACATCTCAGCACAAACCAGGAGGTGGGATACTCACTTTGAATTAGATTCTGGATTCTGGGCTGAATAGCTTTGAGCTTCTCTGCGTGTCTTTATACATGATAAAGGTAACCTAAATGGTTTTATTCACACTTACAAAATGGGGAAAGACCACAAAGTGCTTTTTTGCTCACTAAACATTTATAGCTGCTATTCTTGAAGTTACATTTGATGCATTTGAAGTTACCTTTGAAAATAGGAGAAGCAAGCTGTCATTGTCAAGCACGATATATTCCTTTGGGCCAACTTGTTTGTGGCATACGCTGGTGTTGGGTGGGCTGACTCTAAGGAAAGGCTGGCAGATGCTACAGCAGCTGGAAGGTGTTGGAGTGAAATGGTAGGTGCTTGGGTGTTACCCAGCTGATTCAGGGCAGTTCTTGGAAACTGGTTGTTACTTGTGTTCCCCTAAGATCTAAGTAGGAGAGAACAATGGCTAGGTAACTTTCATGGCCTCTGAGCAGGAACCAGTCACCTGCTTTCCATCTCCCTCCAAAGGACAGGGTCCTTTTGGCTGAGCCAAGATGAGGTGGGCCGTGCCTGTAGAAGTGTGACGCACCCCAGAAGTGCTGGGAACTGGGCCAGGGTGCTACCCTCACCACCTGGAGAGCCCAATAGGAGAAGGATAAAATTTGCCCCCTAGAAGGCTTATCTATGTGGATCCTAGCAACCCTTTCTCCTGCTACTGGTTTATCCAGTTGCTTACTCTCTCCAGGACAGGTCATTGCCTCTTTAGATAAGACTCCCAGCTGGGTGTGTTACGACCTGCTTTCCATCCCCTAAAGTGGTCTGTTTCTTCAGATAAGATGAAGGGTGGCTGAAGTTTTGTAGAAGCAACTGCCAGCTGATGATCTAAAACAGAGGCCTTCAAACTTGGCCCTTTTATGACTTGTGGACTTCAACTCCCAGAATTCCTCAGCCAGCGTGCCTGTCTGAGGAATTCTGGGAGTTGAAGTCCACAAGTCATAAAAGGGCCAAGTTTGAAGACCCCTGATCTAAAACCTTGGTGGGGAGGAGCAAGATCCAAGCAGCAAAATGTCTTGGTCTGTTCCTGGGTCAGATTTAAAAATTACCATATGTTGGTTTCTGTATTTTTGTTTCAACTTAGAATAAGAGGTTATTCTACTGTATATTTATATCTGAACTGAAGGAAGTTGGAAGTCTTTTTTTTCTCCTGGTCACTTTTTACATTTTTCTTCTCTCCTAATTTTTCCTTTAATGTTACTCTGTATTTTATCTCTCTTTGAAACGTTATAAAGTTGATCAAGAGGATTAATCAAGGATTGTGGTAGATAAAATCTCCCTGAGAGTTGAATAGCCCTGATCCTGGTGTTTCCTCCCTGTCACTAAGGCAAAGATATTAGTTGAGCCCAGTACCTATTTTTTAATTAGGTGTCAAGGCAAGTATTATTTAAGGGCATGGCTGCATTGTATTGTACTGCATTTATTTGATTTTGCTCTCTTTGTCTGTCTTTATGTATTGTTAGCCACCGAAGTCACTAGGCTGAGATTGGCAGTCAATTAAATCAATCAATCAATCAATAAAATGATTGACAGTCATGAACAACAGCTGAAGGTGAAAGGGTGTGTGTGTGTGGGGGGTGTCATTATTTTTCTTTTTCTAATCTTTTTCATTCTTTCCTTACCCAAGGAGAAGGGGCAGATCATTCTTGTTAAAAATCTGAATCAGTCATTTGCAGGAGGATATTCTGAAATTAGTAAGAGAGTTTCTTGGAACTCCAAGAACCAGAGTTTGTCCATTGTGAATGAAGGTAAACATACTTGTCCCAGGACAATGTTGCAGAATCCAATCTGAGTCAGTCAATGGGACCAAAGGTTTATATATTCCAAGCTTTTGGGCTCGTGCTGGACCTCATTCAACAGGGAACATCTCTCCCTCCCTCCCTCCCTCCCTCCCTCCCTCCCTCCCTCTCTCCCTCCCTCCCTCCCTCCCTCCCTCCCTCCCTCTCTCTCTCTCTCTCTCTCTCTCTCTCTCTCTCTCTCTCTCTCTCTCTCTCTCCACCTCCCCTGAATATGTGCACTGGGCTCTTCTAATCTAAGCGTATTTTGCAACAGATGTCAAAGCCATACCTGGATCAAGCTGAAAGTGGAATGGAGTGTGTGTAGCTTTAAGTTGTTAAGTGTTTAGCTTTAACTTTGTCCATTACTGGGTATCAAAATACTAGACTGGGAGACTGAATTTGAGTCTTCCCTTTGGCATGAAAGCCAGTTGATTGACTCTAGGCCATTCATTTTTTTCTCAGCCTGAATCAATTTGGAGAGTTTCTATGGATAAAATAGGAGGTGGGAGCATTTTGGTCTGCTGCCTTGAAATGTACAAACAAAGATGAGATATAAATCAGTCAAGTGGAAATCCCATTTGAAGATAAGGTGAGGACATCAGTATAATGAATAGGATTTCTCTCCACTTCAGACAGGCCATGTACATAGTTGTTACTTTTCTTAATAGGTCCATAGGCAAACACGCCTTGAGGTTCTTGCTCAGATAAGCTTCACTCTTGCTTTGATTTCAGCCTGTCACGCATCTGAGCCAAGACAACCAGGAGACAAGTATGACAATCCACTTGCAATTTCAAAGATTTCTGTACACAACGTGGGGGGGGGAATAGAAAGAGCTTCAAAGCTACATTTCTCTTTCAGATCCTCACTGCAGCACAGCCTGAGAGACAGGGCAGTTACCTGGGATATGCATTTTACACTATACTAAACGGTGTGTCTCCTCTACACGGATCTTTCTGCAGCACATAGTCTTTCATACATAGCCCACACAAACCTCTTTGAAATGTGAGGAGTCATCAGTCAATTTTGCCTTCAAGCTAGTTAAACTCTCCCATCCCTGGAAGATTTTTTCCCCCTCTCCTCTGAAGGATGTTGCATTATTGAAAGCCACTGTTCTGGGTAGGACTGCAGCACTAGATGCAAAATTGAAACAGCCACTGCAGCGCTGAAGATCTGAGGGTCTTATTCCCTTCCTGGCCCTTTTGTTTCAATCCTCAGAGCATTTTTTGTTGTTGTTCTGTTGAGAGAAATCGCCCTCTCACTCTTTCAACAATGTTTCTGCAGAAATGGTTGGCGCTTCTTTATTTCACTTTCCATTTAAGGGGGCCTGTGAACCTTTTCCTCCTCCCAGGTAAGTCCCTTTTATTTTGTTTTATTTTTCTCCATCTTTCTGGCAGTCTTCCCTCCCCAGCCATCCCTTGCTGGTGACACCTTTTGTAATTTGGGTTAAGCCCTTTTCACCCTTATTGCATGCATCTGGAAAGAAAGCGTTTCCATATGCTTTTATATCTGAAACCTTGTTAAGTAGGGTGACCCACATATTGTTAAGACTCTTTTGTTACCAAAGGAAAAAAAAATACTTGTTTTTCGTCCTTGAGAAAGTATACGTGGGCTTTCCTGGCTTTGCTGCAATTTAAGTGAAAAAAGTATTATGTTTACTGTAATAAAGTATAAATTGTGAACTATTTCAGAAGAAATCGTATTATACTAGAAGGCACTGTTAGTCTGTTGACTTCTGTTCTATTTGTACTATGCATATTGACTTGAAGAATGATCTGTTTGGACAGTGGCTGATTCGGGCATAAATCCTATGGAATTCAGTGGAATTTACTTCTGAGTAAAGTAGTGAGACATCTGGCTGAAAATGCCACTTTGTGAATGATTACAAGGAGTGGAGATTGCTAGACACAAGGATTAAGAGACCCACCCCCATACCCAAATGTTCCAGTTTGATCCCAAAGCCGTGGCAGACTCGATAAGCAAAATGTGACAGCTGTCCATTTTTATTTTTTTATTTTTCTAGATCGAAAGAATAAGGCCCTTGTTGCAGCTACGGCTGCCAAGATTTTACTAGCCCGTGTCTTTAAAAAGTCTGACAACAACATTGTAAGCAGGAAAGTTTTCTGTTGTTGAGGGATGGTGATTGAGGGGCGGGGAAGGGGAAAATGCCTATTCAATTTGGTCAAATTAGGCAACCTTTTAAAATGTGAGAAAGCTGGATGTAAAAAACACAAACAAACACATGGCAACACTGCTTATACACATGCTCACAATCAGTCACTTGTCCAGCCATTGATCTAGAACAGGGGTCAGCAACCTGAAACAGTGAAAGAGCCACTCGGAACCGGTTCCCTCACAAAAGGAAAAACTGGGAGCCGCAAAAAATGTGTACACATGTGCGTACATGCACGCATGCGCAGAACAGGGTTTGACTGAAAAGTGGAGCCAAGGAGAGATATGCACCTACCCTGCATATTTGATTTGATTGAACTTTTTTATTTTTTTGGACTGCACATGGCAGAGGACTGGGAGCCGCAGGAGATGGCTGAAAGAGCCGCATGCGGCTCCGGAGCCACAGGTTGCAGACCTGTGATCTAGAACAACATAGGGGAAACTGTTTGTTTTAGTTCTTGTCCTTTTGTCAAGAACAGCCAGTGGACAAATAGAGGAAAAATCTCCCCTGTCTTTGTGTTTTTAACAAGAAAGTAAAATACAGAAGTGAGCAGATGAAGTGCTTAATGGGAGAACTGTTAACTCTTGTACTCTGTTGAACCAGAGGCATGGTAGTGCTAGGCAAGTAGCTTGCCTCCCTCCCCTTTAATGCAAACATAGAACTGAGATCATCTCCCTGAAGTTTCCACAGACTTTGCACAGCTATACCTGATGCTGCTGGGTCTGAGCATGTAGACCAGTGTTTCTCTCTCTTGGGAACTTTAAGACGTGTGGACTTCAACTCCTGGAAATCCCTAGCCAGCTAGCTCTTCCAAACATGTCCTGAAGGTACTTTTTCAGGAGACAAGTGGACTTTCTTGTTTTTCTTTGAAGACATTTCGCTTCTCATCCAAGAAGCTTCTTCAGCTCTTCCTGGATGGAGCTGAAAAAGCTTCTCGGATGAGAAGGGAAACATCTTCAAAGAAAAACAAGAAAGTCCAGTTGCCTCCTGAAAAAGCACCTTTGGGATAACCATGACCTGGATGACTGAGAATTTCCATAACTCTCTTCCAAAAATGACTGTTTTCTCCAGTAAATTCCCCTGCATGACATGGCCAAAGTAAGTGAGATGCAGTTTTGTGATTTTTCCTTCCCGTGACACATGTGGTGCTAACATGCTCCAGTACATGTTTGTTGGTCACTTCTACTGTCCAAGGACTATTCAGGAGCCTTCTGCAATAGCACAACTCAAATGAGTTGATTTTCTTCCTGTCTTGCTTTTTTTTAAGGTCAAAATTTCACCATCATACGTTTACAAACCTATAAGCCTTAGTAAAGCAACGCTTGGAATATTGCATCCAGTTTTGGCCACCATAATGTAGAAAAAATGTTGAGACTCTGGAAAGAGTACAGAGAAGAGCAGCAAGAATGATTTAGGGGGCTGGAGGCTAAAACATATGAAGAACAGTTGCAGGAATTGGGTATGTCCAGTCTAGTGAAAAGAAGGACTAGGGGAGACATAATAGCAATGTTCCGATATTTGAAGGACTGCCATAAAAATGAGGGGCTCAACCTATTCTTCAAAGCACCAGAAGGCAAGACAAGAAACAACAGATGGAAACTAATCAAGGAGAGAAGCAACCTAGAACTAAGGAGAAATTTCCTAAGAAAACAATCAACCGGTAGAATGGTTTGCCTTCAAAAGTTGTGGGTGCCCCATGGCTGGAGGCTTTTAAGAAGAGACCAAAGAGCCATTTGTCTGAAATGGTGTAGGGTCTCTTGCTTGAGCAGGCGATTGGATTAGAAGTCCTCCAAGGTCCCTTCCAACACAGTTATTCTGTTCTGTTTATTTTAAGTCTGGTAGTACATTTCTTCCCAGGTTCTTTAGAATTCAAAACCCAAGACACAAAACTTAGACTCCCTTCTGAGTTCTTTGCCACACCCACATTCCTTTTGTGCCGCTCAGCTTCTCAGACCCTTCTCCTGACTGTGACTCTTCCCACTGTCTACCAAGGTCATTCCCAGATACCATTACATCTTGTTAAATCAATACCCATCAGCCTTCATATTCTATTCATAAGATAGGCAACACACAGCTACCAACCAAGCTTCTCTGTAAGAGGCCCAGAAGCAAATCAGGTCAATCATTTCAGAAGTCTGTCAGACCAGAAGGGAAACTGTAAGAGCTTAAGTATTCCAGGGTTCAGCACTGCCCTCCTGGCCTCACAACCAAAAAGAGCATACAGATAAGATAGATCCTGATTTTGCTGCTTAGGCATGACTGTGGTGAATATATTTGATGATTGTCTTAGCTACTGTTTTTAGAACGTAAAGGAGTAAGTCAGTTTGACTAAAGCAGGAGATAATCACATGCTGGGATTTCCAGCTGATGTTGTCCTACTTTTTCAAGCACTGCCTTAGCATATGTATTTCTAAGAAAACTAACTTAGTGGGAAAGAAGCATGAACAGTGACCGTGTCATCTATGTAAAGCAATAACTACACAATGAATAACTACTGTAGAGATAGATAGATAGATAGATAGATAGATAGATAGATAGATAGATAGATAGATAGATAGATAGATAGATAGATAGACAGACTTTATTATCATTTTGTACTGTGGGCACAATGGCACACATTAAAAATGAAATTTAGTTGCTTGCTCTCAAAGTGTACACATACATTAAACACATTTAAACATACATATGTATAAAAGGTAAAGGTTCCCCTGCACATGCGTGCTAGTCATTTCCAACTCTAGGGGCCGGTGCTCATCTCCGTTTCAAAGCCGAAGAGCCAGTGCTTGTCTGAGGACGTCTCCATGGTCATGTGGCTGGCATGACTAGACGCCAAAGGCGCACGGAATGCTGTTACCTTTCCACCGTAGTGGTCCCTAGTTTTCTACTTGCATTTTTTACATGCTTTCGAACTCCTAGGTTGGCAGAAGCTGGGATGAGTAACAGGCGCTCACTCTGCTACGTGGCACTCGGGATTCAACCCGCCAAACTGCCGACCTTCTGATCAACAAGCTCAGCATCCTAACCCACTGAGCCACCGCATCCCCTTAACATATGTATAGTATATAGTTATAATGTATAGCAGACATGTTGAACTTGCAATGTCATGTGACGTTGTGTGATGTATCAGGACTTTTCCCCCATTGCCAGCAATGGGGTGGGTGTGGTTTCGGCGTGATGCATCCGTTTGACATGCCTGATGTATAGTGTATAGTTATAGTTCTTACAGGGCATTCCCCTGAAATATCTTCATATGGAATCATCCATATTTTCAACTAGGATACTTCATTCCATTCCCCCTGGTTGTTGCTTTCCCCCGAAAGTCACTCAAAATTTCATAAATACCAAAAATGCTCAACCTTGCTAGGTCTGTTTTTGGGAGGGATTGTACGTATCTCCTTGTGTCTCCCCCACCCCCATAGGATCTATTTACAAATCTTACAATAACTCCCTCTTCTATGAGGTTGCCTGGGGAATTCTGGGAACTGAAATCCAGATGTCTTAAAATTCAGTTTCTGTATTGAGAACCGTCGCCACACTCTACAGTTGTTACATGGTTTTCTGGCTCTTTTGTCCTATAGTCTTGTCTACCCCTCGAAACTTGAATATCCTTTTCCCCCCCAAAATGCCCAGTTCAGTATTGAGAGGGAAGAATTACTTTATTCAGCTATTCTGTGGCTAAATATGTTTCCTTTATACCTTTCCCCTTGCTGAATTAAAGTGCTGCTTATCCACCCTTCCTAGCAGAAAACAGAAGTTGAACAAAATTGAACGGTCCTGTTGCTGATCTCTCTTCTGCTTCCACTGCACCAGCTCTGACAGACAGCCAAATGGTATCATCCTGAGTTTGCCCACACTGTCCGTAATATGCAACGTGACTGTCTGATTTCTTCAGTTTTGCTGTTTTTCTTGCACTGCATATCAGCCAACCGGGGGGAAAAAATATCTACCAATTATAGTACTGAAGCAGTTTTGGGATGTGTTTTGCTTCAGGAGTCTGTCCTCTCTGTCTTTCCTCTGACCTCCTCCACCCTTTTCTGTCATAACTAGCTAAATAAGGTTGTTGGTTGTTGTTTTTTAAAAAAAACAAATCAGATCAAAGGTAGCTAAATCAGAAGCAGAACTTTAAGGGCTTCCTCGCACTGTTTTGTTGTGTAACTGAGGGGCTATTTGGGGTTAGGAGTAAAACCTTTCTACTTCAAGTGACTGGAAAAATAATGAAATGATGCACTCTAGAGTTTGCTGATGCTGCTTTGTAAAGCAGAGGAAAAAGGAGAAAAAGTCAGAGAATAATTAAAAACAATTTTGGGGGGGGGGCTTCAAAACCAGCCAAGCTCTGTTTATAAGCAAGGGTTGAATCACACATGCAGTGAATTAATTCATGGTGATGGAAAGTAAGAAAAGGCTTGGAAACAGAGCACTAAGACCACATATATATATTTTTAAAATCCATATATGTGCATTTTTATACCTTAACATTGCTTACACAAATACATAGAGCGGCTTAAACAGTAGCGATAGATATGTGTCAGTTTAGGATTTCTCTCTTTTCTTTTCCTTTCTGCAGGCAACAAAAGCCAATTTCCAGAATACTACTGGGTTCTATTCAGGACACAGTGGAATGGATTCATCTCATCATTTCTCTTTTCACTACTTCGATCTGGGGCTAAACCCACAAGGGCTATAGGATAAAACATTAGAGCATTGCCACTGCACAGTTTTAGTAGATCGCTGTCATAGTAACTGCTGTGTTCACTTGTATAAAATGTGGAGACTCTCTAGAGCAGGGGTCCCCAACACCCAGGCTGCGGCCCACTACCAATCCATGGCCCACTCAAAACCAGCCCGTGCAAGTGGCTGGTTGGTGCACATGTGTGCATGCAACAAAGATGATCAGGGGACTGGAGGTTAAAACATATAAGCAATGGTTGTTGGAATTGAGTATGTCCAGTTTAATGAAGAGAAGGACGAGGGGGGACTTGATAGCAGTGTTCCAATATCTCATTAATGTAGCAAACCACATGCAGTAGTATCATACTTTTATAAACAGCTGGATAAGTGGGATTTATATAATCTAAATCAATTTTTCCCCCACTCTCTGTTCTCTGGATATTTTGGACCAAATTTCCATTATCCCAGCTAGCATATCCACAGCTAGCATCCTTACCTTGCTTTGAAGGACTTAATATTCTTATTTCCTTTTCCCACACAGGTTGCTTAGCAAGTAAATCAGAAGAAAGACTGTTTCGCAAACTGTTCTCCCGTTACAACCAGTACATCAGACCTGTAGAAAATGTATCCAATCCCGTGAAGGTGCATTTCGAAGTGGCAATTACTCAGCTTGCAAATGTGGTAAGGTTATTGCTTGCAGGGCTGCAGAATCTCGCATTTCAGTCTTTGGCAAAGAGACCCTTCATCTGGTGGTCCCTTCAGGGAATAATGATAGCGCTTGTAGATTCCCCCCCCCAAGAAATTCTTACGAAAATAGGGACCCTGTGTGTGTATGCAACTCTGTAGTAGAGCAGGCATCTGTAACAAGACAAAACATTTGGACATTTAAAACATCTTGGCTGTGAAAGGCTGTGTCAGGCTTGTCCAACTTGAACATTTAGGAAAGAAAGACCCTCGTCTTCATTTTGAAATGAAGGGTTATTTTTACTAAAGTCAAGTGGTTACAGCATAAGCAAAGCTGGATTCCTGTGCAAAGCCTGTGTTTTTTCCTCTCTCCTGGCCCTCCCCCCCCTTGACCAATCTGCCAGTGACCAATGACTTTCTAACTAGATATTTTGGGGACAGCTTTGAGGTTTGGCACCTCTTTGGTGGAGTTTTGCATTCCTTTCTCACTGCTCCATCCTTAATCGGCCGGCCACTTCCAGATTGACACCTCTGGTTCCTGTCACCCTATCATTCCCCCTCCTACCTCCCCATCTCCCTCCTCCCTGCATTTTATGGCAGGATGCCAGCGGAGTATGCTGAAGGTGGCAAACCTGACAGGCTGCCTTCCCTCCCTAAAATAGAGGTAAAAGGGCTTTGTCATTTTATACAAAGCCCACCATAGGCTGTGGCTATAAATAGTGTATATCAGGAAAAGTAAGAAACATTCCTTGCAAATGATTAAAGATCGCTCGTTACCAGGAACCAAAAGAGAGGAAGGATCTCCAGTGTGTCCCAAAGGTGCTTGCTTTTCCAAAAAATAATTGGACTTTGTTTTTGTTTTGTTTTGTTTTGTTTTTTCCAGTCCATTTGTCTTTTGGACAAGTACCTTTATGCCTCTTGTTGGAGAGCTTACTAAGGGTTCATTTATGTAGGTTTTCCTCCTTCTCAGCAGATCATTCAGGGTGTTTCCTGTAGTAAAGACTTTGCCTTAGCAGCTCCCAGGTTATTGATTGCCTTTCCATCACGATCTGTTATACATAAAGATCTTTCAGCAAAAAATAGACACTCTGCAAATTCTATGCTTTCTTGGGATTTCTCTGACTAGCAGACCAGCCGCTAACCAGGGCTGTAGAGCTTAAATGATTATCAAGGCAGCACGATGGAATAGATTTCAGCTTCCTTCTCTGCTTATTGCTAAATCAGTATTCAGAGACTCAACGTTCCTATGTAGTCATGCTTCTTCAGTATATCTTTTACTGGTTCAGGAGGCTTTTCATTAATCAGAAGCTGCTGTCATTAACAAAATAATTAGAAAAGCCGCTGTATTCTGAGCTCCTGTGGCACTTGAGATTATGATGGGCTCAGAATCCTGCTTGAATGAGCAGCACTGATATCGGAGCTTCATTGTATGTGGGTATTAGAGTGCATTTAAAACTGCTTCTTTTGTACCTGATAACATTGGTTCTTCCCATCATGTTTCTTCTTCTTCTTCTCCTGGCAAAAATCCTGGATTTATTTCTTCAGGCAGTCCATCACTTGCATGACATCTATTCTCAAAGCTCTAGATCCCTTACAATTGTAAAAACATAAGAGAATAATTACTTGAAGCCGCACTTCAAATCCCATCATTACTCTCCACCACTTGGGATTCTCCTGCAGAAGACCACTATTTTTACGGTGTTCCTAAATGTTAATAAGATGGCACTCATCTTAATCTTCTACAAATTTCCCATGGACAACTTCAGATGAGCTAGTTTGGAATGTAATGAGTAGTACAGTGCACAATTGGGGTAAAAACAGAATTGTGTTGAATACAAATGCTTGGTGACCGATCGCTAGGAAAGCAGTGGAATAGCAGGAAAAAGATAAGGAGAGGACATGCTACCCATACAATACCAATAGCAATTAGACTTATATACCACTTCACAGTGTTTTAGAGCCCTCTCTAAGCAGTTTACAGAGTCAGCGTTTTGCCCCCAACAATCTGGGTCCTCATTTTACTGACCTCGGAAGGATGGAAGGCTGTGTCAACCTTGACCCACTCAGAATCGAACTCCTGAAGTGAGCAGTGAGTTAGCCTGCAGTACTACATTCTAACCACTGCACCACCATAGCTCTTCACTGTAGAGCAGGGGTGTCCAACTGCCAGCCTGTGGGCCAGTTGCATCATACGGAGGCCACGCCCATTCCAGCTCCAGCAATGCAAAAAATGTTGTGATACGTCATGACACCTCACGTGGCACGACAAGTTTCACGCTCGTGCTGTAGAGCAACCAAAGTTCTACTCCTTTTTTACATGTGTTGTACTGATTACCAACTTGACTTTTTTGAACATACCCTCACTGATGCTCCTACTGCTACCCCTTGGAGTTCTCCTGGATTCTGCTTAACCATCGCCTCTAGAGATGTTAGAGCATGCAACCAATCTTCTTTATGTGACTGTACTTTTCGAAAAAAAACATTAATAAGGCTGTAGGCAGTGGTGGGATTCAAATATGAGGACAACTGGTTCTCTATGTGGATGCCACTTCCGGAAGTCCATTCTGGGTCTGGGCAACAGAAAATTAGCTACCGGTTCTGCCAAACTGGTGTGGACTGCCTGAATCCCACCACTGGCTGTAGGTTTTTAAATATGCATTGCCAAAAACTACCTCAATATTCATAAGTACTTTTTTTCAGCCTCTTGTTTTCAATTGTTGTAAGTAAAGTATTTACAGACATCCACAGACATTATCTGAAGGCAACATGTTTTTCCACCGGGATTTCTATTCCATAAAGGTCCCCATAATCCTTTCAAAGTTATTTAGGCTGACTGGAAAGAGGTTTTAACCTTTGTTAACTAGATAACCTGTCTGTAGAAATAAATGGTTTGCCTCCTTTTGTCTGCAGGATGAAGTCAATCAGATCATGGAGACAAATCTCTGGCTGCGACATGTAAGCAAATTTTTGTGCCATCAGTGTGTCAGTGTATGTGTGTGTTTATTGCCACACTGGTTTTAGAGATGAGATCACAGTGGGTATTGGCATTCAGAAGAGATTTGGATGGAGAAAAAAATCAGGTAACTATTTAGAGATGCTCCAGGGCATAGTATATCTATAGCAAAAGCGCACATAGTACTTCAAAAGCTCATTGATTTCTTCTTAAATATATTAAGCCCTTGATTTAATGGATGAACAAGGGGAATGGGTGTCCCTTAAAGTAAAAGGTCTATTCAGTGATGAATGACATGAGAACCAAAAAAAGTGAGGGCGGGAACTAACATCACAGCCAGGGAAAAGAGGCAAGACAGGCAATGAGCGTTTGAGGGCCAGCACCATGATTGAAAGTATTCCAGTAACCATAAATGCACCTGAAAATGAACTGTAGGCAAGAAACTCCTTAGAGATTGGATATCAGATCTTGGGAACATTTGGGTAAGAATCATCACCCTAGTTTACAAACCAGATACAGCAAAAAGCGAGAACTTTCAGAGGCAGCAAAGACATTAGTGGAGGCAACATAACTTCTTATCCAGAAGATTTGATCCATTAACTCTAAAGTCCACTAAACTAAAGTCTGTTAAATGGAGACCTTATTATAATTTTAGTGGGCTATTACAGAAGAAAAAAAAGGGGGGGTTATTAACTTGAAACTTATTTTCAATCTTATGAATCCAAGAGAACGACTGAAGGAACTAGGTATGCTTAATCTAATGAAGAGAAGGACTAGGGTTGATATGATAGCAGTCCTCCAGTACTTGAGGGCCTATCACAGAGAAGAGGGAGTCAATTTATTCTCCAAAGCACCTAGAAGCAGGACAAGAAATGTGGAAGATCATTAAAGAGAGACCCAACCTGGAAGTAAGGAGAAATTTATTGGCAGTGAGAACAATTAATCAGTGGAATGGCTTGCCCTCAGAAGTTGTGGGTGCTCCATCATTGGAGGTTTTCAAGATAAGATCGGACAGCCATTTGTCCAGAATGGTATTGGATCTCCTGCCATGAGCTAGAAGACCTCCAAGTCCCTTCCAACCCTTTTATTCTATGTTCTATTATTTAAATTCAGGGGCAGAGAAATTGTAGCAATCCTGAGGTTGTTAGTTCTTGGCTCCCAATGGTCACGATGATGGCACAGTTGCAATACCTTGAGGGCAACCTCAGTAACAACCTTAGTATGAGAATCACTTTACAGGTACAGTATATCGTAGGATTGAACACTTATTATTTCTCTTTTTAGATTTGGAATGATTATAAATTGAAGTGGAATCCAGTGGAATTTGGTGGAATCGAATTTATCCATGTGCCATCAGACAAAATTTGGAAACCTGATATTGTGCTTTACAATAAGTATGAACCTTCATCATCATATTTAATCATATTAACATGTTTATTTTGAGTTAGAAATGTACAGCTTAAGATTGCTTTGTGCTTGCATCTGCAGTGCTGTTGGAGATTTCCAGGTTGAAGGACGAACCAAAGCTCTTCTCAGATACGATGGCACCATCACCTGGACGCCACCTGCCATTTTTAAAAGCTCCTGCCCCATGGATATTACCTTCTTTCCCTTTGATCACCAGAATTGCTCCCTAAAATTTGGATCATGGACATATGACAAAGCCAAGATAGATCTTTTGATTGTCGGTTCCAAAGTAGATATGAAAGACCTTTGGGAGAACAATGAATGGGAAATCGTGGATGCTTCTGGCTATAAACATGACATAAAGTACAACTGCTGTGAGGAAATCTACACGGATATAACCTACTCTTTTTATATCCGAAGGCTCCCCATGTTTTACACCATTAATCTGATTATACCTTGCCTGTTCATTTCATTCCTGACTGTATTAGTATTTTACCTTCCATCTGACTGTGGGGAGAAAGTAACACTTTGCATCTCTGTCCTCCTTTCCCTGACTGTTTTCTTGCTGGTAATCACGGAGACAATTCCCTCAACTTCTTTGGTCATCCCACTGGTGGGAGAATACTTACTATTCACCATGATATTTGTGACACTCTCTATTGTGGTAACAGTGTTTGTACTGAATATCCACTACCGGACTCCCACTATGCATACGATGCCCAACTGGGTCAAAACGGTCTTCCTTGGTCTTCTGCCCAAATTTCTCATGATGAAGAGACCCGTACAGAAACATGTTGACTCCCAACCCCCCAAACCTGTGAAAGGAAGCGCCACTAAACCCAGCAAGCCCAAGGCAGATGAGCTTGCAAAAGTGAAAGTCCTCGGGGAGCACCAGTGCTGCCACTGTGACAACTCCAAGGACGTAGCCGTGAGGAAGAAAAGGAGACAGAGTTGCCAATCGGCCAAATGGGAGGCTGAATCAATCGAGTATTCCCCAGAGGTTAAGGAAGTCATCAACAGCGTTCAGTTCATCGCAGAAAACATGAGGCGTCAGAATGAAACTAAAGAGGTAAGAGCTCTGAAGAACGAGATTGATTGATTTCTAGCTCCAAAGATTTCAGTACTAATTTAGAGCATTTCTCTAAATGTGATAGAAAACTAAAACCTAGTTTAGAGCCTTGGTGGAGCAGTGGGCTAATGCCTCCTTAAGTAACACCAGCTGCCTGCAATTAGTGCAGGTTCACATCCCACCAGGCTCAAGGTTGACTCAGCCTTCCATCCTTCCGAGGTAGGTAAAATGAGGGCCCAGATTGTTGGGGGCAATTAAGCTAACTTTGTAATAATGCCACTTGGGGTGTGTGTGAAAGCCCTAATAAGCAGGCATATACATAGAATGAAGGCTACTGCTAAGCTTGTAAGCCGCCCTGAGTCTTTGGAGAAGGGCAGGATATAGATGGAATTAAAATTAAAAAAAAATAGTTAGTTGGGGGGAAAAACCCTGCACCTGAGAGTTAGAGAGGTGCAATGATGCAGCATGAATGTGGAAGAGGCTGCCTAATGGAGCTCTTTAAGCAGCATCAGAATTGTTAAGTCCTGCTAGAAGAAGTGAAATTGGTAGAACATTCTTTCTCTGGTTTTCGGTTTCCTCTAGCAGCAGAAAGGACTACAGGGAAGATAAAAGGGACCACATGCCAGCTGTGTCTCAGTTACCAGAGGCACCATTTCAAGGATTGCCCTGAGTGAGATTCAGCTGATCAACAGAAGTTCTCCAGAGCTTTAGGAGGGAAAAAAAGAACGTTTTCACTGGAGATTACTGTGGCTTAAAGATGAAGCCTTCTTTTCTTTTCTTTTTCGCAAAATGTCCTCTACCATTAGAGGACATAACTTTCTCTTGCATTGCTTAGCACCGTTCGTCTAACAGTTGATGGCAGAGTAAAGTCAGTTGTAGAAAAGAGAGACCAATTGATTCTACATTCCAATTGTAAGGGCGAGGGAAAACCATAGCTATGATCTAGCTCAGTATTTTTCAACCACTGTTCCGCGGCACACTAGTGTGCCGCGAGATGTTGCCTGGTGTGCCGTGGGAAAAATTGAAAAAACACTGACCTAGGAGACAGCGGTGAGTGGAGGAGGAGGAGGAGGAGGAACAGCCGCGGGCGGAGCGGCGCTGCAAGACTCTCTGGCGGGGAGCGCTGGACACTGGAGTCTTGGCTAAGCTGACGGCCCTACTTCGCTGGAAGCAAAAGCCCGGGAAAAGAAGTGGGCTCGACCTCTCTAGGCACCAGGGCTCCACGGCAGCATAGCTCCGCCCCCTTCTCTGGCTTCGGAGGGTCACTTGCTGAAGAGAGAGAAGCTGGGGAGAGGTGACCAGCTCGCTTATCGGAAGAGGACGGACAGGCGGCCAGCCCGGCTCGCATGAGCTGTCGCGTGGTTGGTTGCCTGCAACGTTCGAAAAAGCTCTTCTTCCCCAGCACGCGCCGCTTACTCCTTACTCCCCGCGTGGCTGAGGATGCGAGACTCCCGCCTGGTCGGCTGCCTGGCTCCGCTTTCTTTGCTCGCCGCGACCCCTTGCCCCAGCCCGAAATAGAGGGATCTGACCGCTTCGCTCTTGGAGGCTTCGCTTGCGTCTAAAAAATTACATGGCTGATTTTTTTTAACCTGTCCTTTTGATACGTTGCATAATAAAATGTCCTTTGGACCAAAGCAATTAAAAACCTTTGGGGTTTCCCCCCCCTCTGGAGTGAAGTGCTTTTGATGGTAAAGGTGAGAAAGAAAGAAAAAAGGAAGGGAAAAAAAGGAGAAAGGGGGAAGGGGAAAAGGGAGGGAGAAAGAAAAAAAGGAGAATAGAAAAGAAAGAGAGAGAGAGAGGAAGGGAGGAAGGAAGGAAGGAAGGAAAAAAGCAGGAAGAAAAATTAAAAAGAAATGCAAGTAGCTTCCAGTTTCCACAACAAGTAGAAAGCAAGAAATTGAGAGAGGGAGGGAAAGAAAGTGGGAGAGAGAAAGGAAGGAAAGAAAGGAAGGAAGATAGAAAGAAAGAAATAGAAAAGAAAGAGCGAAAGAAAGAAAGAAAGAGAAAAGAAAGAAAGAAGGAAAGAGAGAAAGAAAGAAAAATAAATGAAGGAGAAAAATGCAGAAAGAAAAATTAAAAAGAAATGCAAGTAGCTTCCAATTTCCACAACAAGTAGAAAGCAAGAAATTGAGAGAGGGAGGGAAAGAAAGTGGGAGAGAGAAAGGAAGGAAGGAAGATAAAGAAAGAAAAGAGAGGGAGGGAAGAGAGGAAAGGAAGGAAGAAAGAAAAGAAGAGAAAAAAGAAAATACAGAAAGATAAATTAAAAAGAAATGCAAGCTTTCCTTTTCCTTCACAGCAAAAACAAACAAACAAAAGCCCCAAAATAAAATAAAATAAAATAAAGAGGCTAATAATAATAATAATAATAATAATAATAATAATAATAATAATAATAATAATAATAAGAAGAAGAAGAAGAAGAAGAAGAAGAAGAAGAAGAAGAAGAAGAAGTTGGAAGGGACCTTGGAGGTCATCTAGTCCAACCCCTTGAGAACACAGGCCATCCTCGACTTACGACCGTTCGTGTAGCGACCGTGGGGAGGTCCAACGGTACGGAAAACGGTGGAGTGCCTCGTGATTTTTTTCATGAAACAAGTGTGCCTTTGCCCAAAAAAGGTTGAAAAACACTGATCTAGCTATATGCAGACTGACATAGGATAATGCTAGACTAATACAACTAATACCAAGAAAAGGGAAACGAACTGCCTATAGAGCACCCAGGAAAGAATTTGAGAGTCCCTTTGCAAAATATTGAATGGAAGGATGGTCTGAGGGCTTGTATCTCCTTGCCAGGCTTTTCGTGGCTTAATTACTCCATGCTTTCTTTTTGGGGTGCCAAAATAAAAGCTCTGTGAAGGTTCTTGCTCCGTCTTCCTTTCATAGTTCATTCCTTTCAAGGAGACAGTTAAACAGGCAACAATGCAAGAAGGAGAAAGAAGGGTTAGTGGTTCCAGGATTGGCATTGGCCTCCTACTGAGTTATGGGGATTTGAGAGATGCCCAGCTGTCTCAAACCAGATGCCCTCCAAATTTGTTGATCTGTGAGTTTCTAGCAGCAAGAGAACAGCTATAGTACCTGAAGTTCAAGACAACAGGCTGAGGAAGGCTAATCAAGAGCAAAGATGGATAGATAGTTGAAAGGGACAAATTAGCCAAGTATTGTCAGGTACACTGGTACCTGAGTACTTGACTGCTTCAAAACTCTTTGAACTTGGTACTTGATGCATTTTTGATGTGAAAATGTTGTCCTGGTATTCATTGTTTGTTGGTACTTGACATGCTGCAATAGGAAAAGGGGGATGGCCACAGAGAATAGACCAGAAGTCGCCATGCTAGGAAGTTCGCTGATGTGGAAATCAAGGCGGAAACTAAGGGTCACCTGCACTCCTCATGTTTAGTACATCGTGCCACCTGGAACCAATTAATGGTGCGCACTGAGACAGCACAGTATATCCTTTCCTGGGCATTTTGCTAGTTAAAGTACTTTTGACAGTATGTTTACATGAGCTACAAAAGGGTATGATGGCTTTTAAAATGAACTTCAGAGGTTGTGCTAATGGCTTTGGTTACTTAAAGGTATAAATATTTCATGTCGGGAGGCTCTCTGACTTTGGCAATAAAGCTCTAAATAGACAAGGAGAAGCTCTGGGACAGAGGCCCTGATCCCAAGATGGTATTTGATCAATGAAAGTCTATTAAACTCTATAGGCTGTGCTGATGTGTAGAAACATAGAAGATATTTTGAAAAATAGCCAAGCACGTACACAAGATCCAAACTCCAGTGTTGTAGCTAAGCCTGGGTTAACTATGGCAATCAGAGATTCAAAGAAAAGGGCCTTCAACAAATATAAATTTTAGTGGAAAACCTCCTAGTGCAGAAAGGAAAGCGTTTGGCTTTCTGTCCTCAGTTCACTAAAAGAAGAGATGTTAACTGTACTATATATTTATTGAATAGAAGGCCAAGGGCATGATAGGGATTAAAAAGAAGGATTATTTCTATTTTAGTTTTGGAAAGGAATATGATTTTGACTTGCTGGTTAAGTTTGGACTTCAAAATAGTTCTCACTTTTATGGTTCTCCAAGACCACTTTTGTCAAGATCTGTCACCAACAAAAATAATTGTTGACTATATATATATATATATATATATATATATATATATATATATATATATATATATATATATATACAGTATATATTTATAAAAAGTGATTTATGTACCAGAGAGACAATTTTACAGGAGCTGTACTATAACACATTGGTTACCAGTTGCCCTCCGGGTGAGATTTAAGGTGCTGGTACTTACCTTTAAAGCCCTACATGGCTTAGGCCCGGGATACTTGCAGGACCATCTGCTACCGGGAACAAATTCCCATCGCCCAGTACGCTCACACAGAGAAGGCCTCCTCAGGGTACCGTCGGCTAGACAATGTCGGCTGGCGAACCCCAGGGGAAGGGCCTTCTCTGTGGGAGCGCCAGCCCTATGGAATCAGCTCCCCCCTGAGCTTCGGATGGCCCAAGATCTCCGGTCCTTTCGCCACGGCCTCAAAACACTCCTTTTCCACCTGGCTGACCTGGACTGACAGGCATTTTAATTATGTTTACAATTTTTAATTTATTTTTAATTTTTAATTTTAATTTATTGCACAGATGACTTTAATTTTAATTTTGTCTTAATCTCTGTTATATGTTATTGTTGTTAGCCGCCCTGAGTCCTTCGGGAGATAGGGCGGGATATAAGTCCCATTAATAAATAAATAAATAAATAAACACCTAAAGGATGCCCAGTCTTGTTTAGAACTCTGAAATAAGCTCACCTGCAGAGAAGTCTAAACTAAGGATGGGAACAGCTGATCTTATAGATGATGTTGAATTATAGCACCAAACAGATCTTGTCAGCAGCATAACCCGAAATGAGAGATAGTGAGACTTGTAGCTAATAATTATGCAAGGCTTTGTGTTTCTCATCAATGAAACATTTTGTAGGTAGAAATAACCTAATACTTATGTAAAAGAAATTAAATGTTCTGTAATTTATTGAGAAATTGGAACAATGACAGCAGAAAACATGCCCAATGCTTCTTTACAAATAATGCCAAAATATTACGTAATTGTATAACAAATATATATGAAGATTCTATCTTGTGACCTATGATTACACCAATAAATGTTTCATATGAATCTGTTTGAAGATTCTAAATGTATCTTTTTTGGGGGGGGGAAAGTAATTGAGAAATCTCAGGAAGCACAGAGTCATTTTAATAGATAGTGTCAGTTAAATCTTATGAATTCAATTGAATATGTATTTTCTTATGCATTGCAGGTAGAAGATGACTGGAAATATGTCGCCATGGTAATCGATAGAGTATTTCTGTGGGTGTTCATAATTCTCTGTGTATTTGGAACAGCGGGATTATTCCTACAACCATTGATAGCAGATGTATAATATATGGGTGGTAATCCACATTTTGCATGATCCTTTTTAATACTATAGTCAAACCACACTTTGGCAACAATTTATAGAATATCAGCTTTCATCTCAAGCCAGAAAAGTATTCTCATCACTTTACGATGTATTAAGCCAGCCTTTCAGATGGGTAGACTAACTCCCATTATCCACAGCCAGCCAAACCTATGGAGTTCCACCTCAACCTTTTGGGAGGATGGTAGATTGGAGAAATCTATGTTAATATAGTGGCTTTCAAATGTTCCTCAGATAATCCTTCCTACACTGATTTTTCTGCTAAGAAATTCTTGGTTACAGTATCTGCTATTGTACATATCTCTAAGATAAACAGCAGATTAATATTCATACCGGCTCAGATTCCTGATCCTTTGCACAAGAATAGGTTTTTGCTTCATTTATAGAAGGAATAATATAGTGTAGGTCAAGATGAATCAGAAGAGAATCATCGGTTCAAATGCTCACAACTGTTTGCCAACATTCCTTGTAAAGAAAAATCCTTTATACATAAGCCATTCATTTTGCAAGTAACAAATGTATAGGTTGCTGAGTGATGCAGTGGCCTAGAAGTGAAGATTCTCGCATCCCACTCAGAAAGTTGAGAGTTTAATCCTAGGCAGTGACAGATGTTTCTCTATTAGGGTGCAAGCCTAGACCTCAGGAAGGCCATCCGGCCTGTAAATGCTCAGCTCCAGTCAGTCTCCCTGACGCCACCTTGAAATGAAGGATTACAGGGTCATAAAAAGAAAAGAAAAAATGAATAGATTGCTGATCGGTCTAGTGAAGTTATCAATAGTAGCTGGGTTTTTTTCTGTATGCTTATCTTTCAAATTAAAATCATGCTATTTTCCTCAATTAGATAAACTCCAAACGTGCTTGATTGTAGCCCATCATCCCTATTTTTAATGTTGATTTGGGGGGGCGGGGGGGGAGAGATGAAATTTAAACACAGCCGGAAAGGATCAGGTTGATGGACAGTGCACTTAACTATATCTGAAGGACAACAGAGAAGGAGAATAACCAGATGTTTCTCTGATGGTATCTGAGGGTCACTCATAGCATAATTCCTGACCAACAACAGAAAGTTTACTAAACATTATTTGCTACATTTCACACGAATTAAATACTACTGTTGTAAGCATAGCTGTGCTGCTATTTTGCTTTTAGTAAACCATTTATAAAAGACATTTAAATGTAATGCTTTAGGTACTTATTTGATGACTGTCCAAGCTATTGTAACAGAAAACGGCAGAGCTAATCCCTTTTCTGAAAGAAACAGGAAATTACAGCACCGTAGATATATATTTTTTTCTGATCAACTTCCTTTCTTTGAATCCTGCCATACCATAATCTGTTTGATTTACAAATTATTCCAACTACATTGTAAACTCAGCTGATTTTTCTCTTGTACTTCCTCACCATTTAGAGGGGCACCCCACCACCGAATGATTATACAGGTAGTCCTCACCTTATGACCACAACTGAGGCCAAAGTTTCTGTTGCTAAGTGAGACGGTTCTCATGTGAGCTTTGCCCATTTTATGACATTTCTTGCCACAGTTGTTAAGTGAATCGCTGCAGGTGTTAAGTTAGCAACACGTTTGTTAAGCAAATCTGGTGTTCTTCATTGATTTTGCTTGTCAGAAGGTCACAAAAGGGGATCACATGACCCCCCTCGGGACACTGCAACCGTCATAAAAATGAGTCGGCTGCCAAATGTCCGAATTTTGATCATGTGACCATGATGAGATGCTGCATAAGTCGTTCTTTTCAGTGCTGTTGTAACTTTGAATGGTTGCAAGTTGAGGACTACCTCTACTTGTTTTTCCTGAACAACAGTGTTTTCCCAACCTAGTGTCCTCAAGACATGCTGAGCCTACAACTTAGAATTCTCAGTTGGGGTGGCTTTTACATAGTTGCCCAGTCTTGATTGTTGTAGCCCCAAAATATCTGGAGCAATGTTTCTCAACCTGGGCAATTTTAAGATGTGTTGACTTCAACTCCCAGAATTGTGGAAGTCAAATCCTTCTAAAGTTACCCAAGCTGATCTGGAGACACTGTGTTAGGGGAAAAAATGGATTTAAAAATCTGGTGCCCTCCAGATTCTAAACCTCATCATTTCACAGACTGGTTAGGTAAAGCTTACCTACAGTAGTGGGATGAAATAACTTTCAAAAATACATATCCCAGTTTCAGTTCTTGCATCCCAATAGCAACTATCATGTTCCTTCAATTTTATTCAGTTTTATTCACCCCCTTGAGCTGTTATGTTGCACTCTATTCTGGCTGGAAGATGTTGAGAGACTAGTAAACTTGTAGTAGACCCGAAAAACAAAAAGCTGATCCTATGGCTCTTTTAGATGATTAATGTGAAGATGGCAATCTCTCTGCTTATTGTAGTACTTTAGATGTATTTTGGAAATTCAGCTATGAAATATACAAAGAATGCCCTGAGTGTTTGATTATACTTACACATAAAATTCTCAGTCCTACGCTGAGATGTCCAAACTCCCTTAAAATGTTATGGATACAAGAGAACCTAGCAGCAGGCCAGATGATTATGCTCCATGTATTTTTTTAAGTGTTTATATAATTTATATGGCCTCTCATTTCACAATGGTTGATTCTGAGCAGGTTACTTAGATTTTAAAAAACCCAATAGTTAAAATGAACAGTACATAAAGCCCAAGGTAAACGATACATTTCAATCATAAAATTACATCAACAGAACTTGACTGACTTTCCGGCCTGAAAACTTGGAAACAGCCAGGGTTTCAGAATTTTATGAAGGTCTAAAAAGGACCAGGACTATCTGCATTTCCACAGGGATACGGTTCCACAAAGCAAACACTGCCACAGAGAAGTCATGACTTCTGTGTTCAACAAGACAGCACTCTTTAAATGGAAGGGACCCAGAGCATGCCTTCCTTGCTAGATCTGATGAGCAAAGCTGAAACAGTGGGAGAATCTGGATTTCATTGCTTCCAATATGCACAGTCTTTCTTGGATTGTTTGCAACATGTTTGTATATTTTACAATGGAATACACTTTTGGAAACTTAAAAGTTCATAAAAAATAAATTTTAACGATAGCGTGGGTGGCTATTTAAAATAGTTGTGTCTCCATTACACAATGAAGTCGATGTCCAACGAGCAGAAGCACTGATGCTACAAAATGCCTATGGTCTATTGCGGAGGAAGCACAATCCTTGAGCATGTCTGTTACCAGGTTCCATTTTTGGAGGATGAGATTGAAAAGTTCAGGGGGAAAAAGCTTGAATGTCATTTTTAAGTCTGTTTTTTTAAACTTCAGCTATTTTAAGATGCATGGATTTGAACTCCAGAATTCCCCAACGAGTATAACAAGATTGCATCCTGTTGGTCTGAACATATATCGGATAACAAGCCAAGATTTTACAGGTCCAACAAGTACAGCCATGTAATATTGGAGTATGTGATTAGATTGGGTGACAGTTTTCCAGTCATTTTTCATTTTTTAAAAAATCATCCAATAGTTAAGAACTTGGTATATCATTTGGCATTTTCTGTAAAAGTTCTAGACAAGTTATTACTAAAATTTAAAAATAATATCAGGCTGTTAGGAATCAATTTATAGTGACATTGTTTCTTCCTCAAACTCCTAGGAATAATACAACAGTTTGATGCACGGGCAAGAATTGTCTTACTTGCAGACAGTGCTTATTTTCTAAAAAAAAAAAAAAAAGGTGCTGGAACTCAGAGGTGCTGTCACTGGGAGTGATGCCGGTGTCTGTAAGAACCCCCTCTTGCTACGGTGTCACCGCCCATCTTTTGTACCCCGCCCCTGCGGCTTGGAGCCACAGGCCGCGGGGATTCCCCTCCCTACAGCTGCCATGGGGATTCCCCTCCCTGCAGTTGCCATGCCTCAGTCCATGCTGAGCCCCCACCTGGAGCTACTCCGAACCCCGACCCAGAGCTGTGTTCCTCGTGGCAGTGGTCTCTGGCGCTGAACAGCTGACGGCCTCCAGCACCGTCCCTGAGTGCTACATCAGGCCACCCAGCACCTCCAGTGCCAAACAGCTGATGGCCTGCAGCCCCGGCCCCGACACTTGTTCACTTACTGCCCCGTTGCTTCCAAACACAGTAAGTGAGCAAGCGAGCAAGTGGTGTTTGGAAGCGTTTAGAAGTGACGGGGCAGTGAGTGAGTGAATGAGCAAATGGCATTTGGAAGCATTTGGAAGTGTTTAGAAGCAACTAAATCATGTTTTCTTCTGTGATCTCTGTCTATGTGCTATCTCTTTCTAAGTTCTAAGAATATACATCTGTATAAATATCTGACAGCCTATCCTCTAGAACATCCATTCCTCTTTTCATTTTAATGCATTAAGACAACTAACTTTATCTAGCTGACATTGACTTTTTTATGCTTGTAGAGGTATGCTTGTTCAGAAAAAGTGAAAACGTTGATTATTTTTTATAAAAAGTTGGAATTGTAATTGAGCTGATATAATATGATATAGCAGGGTTGATAAAGCAGTGTAAATTGATTATATAATTGAAGAGAAGCTGAATATTTCTTGCCAGAGTTGTTATCAGGCTTAATACACAGAAGTTCCAACATTTTCAAAATAGAAGATATTATGGGAAAAGTGAGTGAGTGAGAGAGAGAAAGAGATGAGATTCTTAATTGAAATGTACAAAGAATATGGAAGATCTATGCAAGGACTTAATGTGGTTTTGGGAACAGTTCCTGACACATAATGTCAGCTGACACTTAGGGCTGAGTTGGTGTCTTTCATTTTTTTTAATGTGACTTGTTTGAAACTGGAACAAATCTGTTGTTCTTTCTTGTTTTTGTTTCCAAAACTTTATTTCTTCTGAACTAATGTATGATTCACTTTTCCATTGGATGAACCATTTCTGTTTCTTGGACTTTTCCTTCTGTTATTTTTCTTTGTTTTTGTTTTTTGTTTTTCTTTTTGGAGATATCAACTTTTAAATGCAGTGTGTTAAAGCAATTCAATAAGGATTTTTCCTTTTTTTCACAATACAATAGCCTCTCATTATAATACTTCAGAGAGCCAGGGTTGCTAGCAATTGTAAGGGCTGAAGTTAATTTAAAGGGATTTGATAAAGTAAATCAGAGTCTCCTTTTTGATAAAGTGGAAAAAATGGGCTTAATGGCCCCACTGTACATGGATTCACAGTTGACTTCAGAGTCATCCTGGTGAGATAGTCAGCATATAAATTTAATAAATAACTTTTTTTTCAAATGCCCCTATCAGGAATTGAATTTGAATGAAGTTTCAGAAAAGCAAATGTTCTGTGCTGGTGGTACTAAGCTCCCAAAGATCTAGCATGGGATAAATGAATTCTTCCTAATAAAAATAACTTCCTGCCTTTTTCTAATCATCATTTCTTCCCTACAGCAATTTGAAAAGTAAAAGTGAAACAAACCACTACTCGCTCCATGCAGGGAAAATTTCCTTGAGTCATACTTGGATATCCTATTTGCAAATAATATCTTACTTACCTAGTTGAGATGGTGTAGCTGGGGAGCAGGGAGAAGTGGAAAGTTCCTGCCTTCGCTGCAACTTGCCTGTGCAACATTTGCCTCAGCAGCAATTCCTATTGGCTTTCGAAAGCCTATTGCAGGGATAGGCAACCTTGGTTCTTTTATGACTCGTGGACTTCAACTCCCAGAAATCCTGAGTCAGGAATTCTGGGAGTTGAAGTCCATGAGTCATAAAAGAGCCAAGATTGCCTACCACTGCAATAGGCTTTTGAAAGCAAATAGCAGCAGAGGTTGTGCAAGTTTTTTGTTTTTGTTTTTTCAAAAAAAGGTGCCACAACGCTGTTCTGAGCGTTCTGTGAGAAAAAAAGCCCTGCTTGCAGAAATGTGCTAACTGACTCTTTTGCCCAGAAGCATTCTATTTTTGGAAAACACTGAACATATTTGATGGTGAAAATGTACTGGTAATTTCCACTTCCTTAAAGCAAGACTATACTAGGACTAGTAGTTACACTGATAGTGTGATGGTAATTTATTTACTTCCATCAGGGAAGTAGAAAATATGGCCCTCCAAATCTTGCTGAGTTGCAGTTCTCTATCTACTGTGACTGATGTTGAGGGATATGGCATAATTCAGAAACATTTGGAGGGCTACAGGTCCCACACCTTCACCTACAAAGTGTCGTCCTATCACTAGTAGTAGTACAGATTCACTGTATTATCTTGAAAGAAGCATCAGGCAATAACATGATGAGTCTTAAATCATTATCACTTTCCTCAAACAGTACCATATATACTTGAGGATCAACCATTCATTGATAAGCCAACCCTTGAATTTTTAACCACAATACCATGAAATATGTGCCACCCATATATGAGCATACTCACCTTTCTCATAGCAGTTTGGTTAAAAATTTGAGGGTTGATTTATCCATGGATGGGCTTACATCTCAGTATATGTAGGAAATTGATGATGATGATGATGATGATGATGATGATGATGATGATGATGATTTTATCCATTCAATTGTGTCCAAGTCTTGGCAATTCAAGAGGTGAGGGAGGAACCCTTGCAGGGTCGTGCTGAGGAGTTTAACCAACATCTGTCGGACAAAATCACTCGGATTCGGACCGGTCTGGACTCTGACTGGGCAGAGTCTGACGATCAGGACACGGGTGGTCTTGTCGATATCACCTGGGAGGACTTTGATTCTGTGACTCCGGAGGAAGGGGACAGGATTATGGGGAGGCTGAGCTCCACCACATGTTTATTGGACCCGTGCCCTTCCTGGCTGGTCTATGCAGCCCGGGAGAGGACACGCAGCTGGTTCCAGGCAGTTATATCGGCTTCTTTGAGTGAGGGTAGCTTCCCTGCCGTCTTGAAAGAGGCGGTGGTGAGGCCTCTCCTCAAGAAGCCTGCCTTGGACCCAGCTGTATTGAACAACTTTCGTCCGGTCTCCAACCTTCGCTTTCTTGCGAAGGTTGTTGAGAGTGTGGTGGCACATCAGCTCCCTCTGGTCCTGGATGAAGCGGATTATCTAGACCCGTACCAATCGGGTTTCAGGCCCGGGTACAGCACGGAGACGGCATTGGTCGCACTGGTGAATGATCTCTGGAGGGCTCGGGACAGGGGACATTCCTCTGTTCTAGTCCTATTAGACCTCTCAGCGGCTTTCGATACCATCGACCATGGTATCTTGCTGCGGCGTCTCAGGGGACTGGGAGTGGGAGGCACTGTTTTACAGTGGTTCTCCTCCTATCTCCAGGGACGTTCGCAGTCGGTGTTGACAGGAGGGCAGAGGTTGACCGCGAGGTCTCTCGTTTGTGGAGTTCCTCAGGGGTCGGTCCTCTCGCCTCTCTTGTTCAACATCTATATGAAACCGCTGGGTGAGATCATTCGTGGCTTTGGAGTTGGGTATCATCAGTACGCTGATGATACCCAGCTTTTCCTTTCAACCCCAAACCACCCCAGTGATGCCCTCAACGTGATGTCCCGTTGCCTGGAGGCGGTTCCGGTCTGGATGGGGAGGAACAGACTTCAACTCAACCCCGACAAGACTGAGTGGCTTTGCATACCTTCATCCCGAGCCAATTTGGATATTCCATCTCTCTCCATGGGGGTGAACTATTACCCCCCGTAGATAGGGCTCGCAACTTGTGAGTCCTCCTAGATTCACGGCTTACCTTGGAAGATCACATAGTGGCTGTGACTAGGGGGGCTTTCGCCCAGGTTCGCCTGGTGCGCCAGTTGCGGCCCTATCTAAGCCGGGATGATTTATGCACGGTCACTCACGCGCTCGTGACCTCTCGTCTGGACTACTGCAACGCTCTCTACATGGGGCTGCCCTTGAGGACCACCCGGAGGCTCCAACTGGTACAGAATGCAGCCGCGAGAGTTGTGTTGGGAGTCTCCCGATACTCCCATGTTACACCTCTGCTCCGTGAGCTGCATTGGTTACCAGTTGTCTTCCGGGTGAGATTCAAGGTACTAGTAATGGTGTTTAAAGCCCTACATGGCAGGGGTCCGGAGTACCTCAGGGAACACCTGCTGCCGGCATCAACCTCCCTGCGCCCTGTGCGTTCCCACAGAGAGGGACTCCTCAGGGTGCCACCGGTCAGAGAATGTTGATTGGTGGGCCCCAGGGGGAGATCCTTCTCTGTGGGCGCTCCAGAACTATGGAATCAGTTGCTGGTAGAGCTCCGGATGGCGCCCGATCTTCGCTCCTTTCGCCGCGATCTAAAAACATTTTTATTCGAACAAGCCGGCCTGGCCTGATGGGGGATTGGTGGGTTTTTTATTGCTGTACTTTTGGGGTTTTTATAAATGTATTGTATTAATTGTTTTTTAATGGGCAACTATTTAATCTTTTTTAATATTTGTAACTTCGCATTTTATTCTTGCCCTGTTCACCGCCCTGAGTCCTTCAGGAGAAGGGCGGTATAGAAATATTAATATTAATAAACTAAATTCTATGGGCCAAGTCTCTCCACATCTTCTGATCTTGCACTATTTCTTTGAATTTTTATATGCTCTGGCTGGTGTCAGCTTTGATGGTGTCTAGCCGTCTTGTTCTTTGGCAGCTTGGTTTCCTTTTATTGCTAACTCTTCCACACATAGCTGTTTTCTTCAGTGAATACAGGAAATATAGGTATTTTTACAAAGTATTATGATATATATTTACAGATAAGGCCATCCAAACATGTTTTTTTAAGTGTGGCTAATCCACAAATATATGCAGTCATTGACATAGCCACCCAATGTGGCTGAGATGTGCATAGTGAGAATCGGTGGCTCTACCAAAATTGTTGTTGTTATTCAATCGCTAAGTCATCTCTGACTCTTCACAACCCCAAGGGCCATAGCACACCAGGCTTCCCTGTCCTGCACTGTCTCCCTGAGTTTGCCCAAACCCATGTCCGCTGTGTTGATGACACTATCTAACCATCTCATAGGATAACCTTTACTGTCGTTTTTTTTTACTGTGAGCACAACGGCACACATCAAAAATGAAATTTAGTTGCCCGCTCTCAAAGTGAACACATACATAACACACGTCTAACATACTATATACAACATATGTATAGACCACACCCCTACATATACATAACAAATAAATATTAAACACTGTCCATCTTGAATACATAGCAGAAGGAGGAAGCTTGAGAGTTCACAAGGTTAATGCTGTATGGAATGAAACCACGGCTGAATCTGGATGTTCTGCTACGGATACCACGAAGCCTCCTCCCAGAAGGTAACAAGGAAAACAGGTCGTGAAGAGGATGTGTAGTGTCCCAGACAATCTTGCGGACCCTGCTTAAGCAACACTTCTGCACTATGTCCTGGATGGAAGGGAGGGAACTGCCAATGATCTTTCTCCTTTTGCTTTCAACCTTTCCCAACTTCAGGGTCTACTCCAATAAGTCCTCTCCCCTTATTAGGTGTAAGATTTTATTTTCTTGGGCTCCAAGATCACTGCAGATGGTGACTGCAGCCATGATTTAAAAGAGCCTTGCCCCTTGGGAGGAAAGCTATGGCAAACCCAGACAAGCATATGAAAAAGCAGAGACATCAGCTTGCCGATAAAGGTCATGGAGTCAAAGCTATGGTTTTCCCTGTAGTAATGCATGGCTGTGAGATTTGGACCATAAGGAAGGCTACGGGCTGAAGGATTGATGCTTTTGAATTGTGGCAATGGAGAAGACTCTTGAGAGACCCTTGGACTACAAGGAGATGAAATCAGTCTGTTGTGATTCAGGGTCAGCCTGTGGGTTCGGCAGTTGGGTTGGACGATTCAGAGGAGGAGGAGGGGGGTGTTGGAGAGGTTGCTGAGGGGGTTGGAGAGCTTGCTGATGAGAGCCCTCAGCCAGGCCCCTCCCACCTGGTTACGACACAGACCCAGCTGTGTGAGCCTGACAGCGTGGATGAAGATGACCCACAGCTGGCCCTGTTCAAGGACGCCCGACGCAGGAGGCAGTCAATCAGGAGTAAACAGAGGAAGGCAATGGGGCACCTCGGAAGGAGGCAGAGAGAAGCCACACCCTGAACTGTTTAAAAGGGGAATGCGTGGGAGGGCTGGTTTGCTGAAGGCAACCTTTTGAATAGCTCCTGTTTCATGGTTCGTGTCTTGTTCTGTTTGCTTTTCTGTCCATAAATTTGGCAGGCTTAGTTCCAGCCTCTTGCCTTCTTGTAAAGGGGTTTTCCCTGCCTTATCTGCAGGGCCGGTAGCAGGCTGGTACAGAACACAATCAATCCTAAAAGAAATCAACCTTGGCTGTTCTTTGGAATGACAGATACTAATGCTGAAGCTCAAATACTTTGGCCACCTAATGAGTGGAAAGGAAATCAAGAACTTGGAGGCAGCGAAGAGCAGGGTTGTTGTTTTTTTACTTTGGTTTTTATGAAATGTGGATGGGAGCTGCCTATAACTTCCAATATAGCAATAGATAAATTATATCAATTAATAAAAATGCAATATGAAACCGTAGGAAGAGGGAAAACATCAAAAGATGTTTCATTAAGAATGAAAACATTAATATTAACCGAGAACCTGATAAAAATGACCACTGTGCAGTGGGGTTGGAGAGGGGTGGGTGGGTAGAATCTTTAAATAAAGAATTAAAAATGGGACCTGATTTACAATATACATTATGTATATATATTTTAAATTTATAAAATATATCCTCCCATATTACTGTCAAGCAGCTCTGGCCGACTTGCAACTGCACAAAAACACAAAATAAAACAACAAGAACAGTAAAAATGACAAAAGAGCCAACATTAAGGATTACAACATTACAATTAACCAAGAACTGGATAAAAAGGACCGATGGGCAAGGAAGGTTTACAGGACTGCAGATCTGAGGCCCTTCCTTCCTGCATTGGTTCCTCAGTGCGCACACAATGGCAAAAGGCAGGAGGGGGGAGCATCCCTTCCTTTCCTCTCTTCCACTCCTCTACCTTGGAGGTAAGGGAAGTTTTGCAACATGGCGGCTGGGGAGGTCATGCCTCAGGTCTGAGTGGGGATGGGGAGAAAATCTCTCCTGGGGAGTCCTGGAAGCCTCAAGAAGAACAGCCCCTTGGATTCTTGGAAAGACCTTGCAGTGGAAGGTGACAGCATTAGCAGAGCCTTTCCAAGTAATTTTTACTTCCATTTGGTGTAATTGTCCCTGGCACAATGAAGGGGTTGTGCCTCTGTACCTCCTCCTCGTGCTTCACTCTTCTCCTGGCTTGAGTGGCACTCCATGTAAAGAGTTTAGGACCCCTTAAACACAAGTGTTTATATGATTCTGTATATCCTCCTAACTTTAAGGCTTCCAAATGCACTCTTCTTGTTGGTGCTAGGGCTGAATGCACCCTTGGCTTTAGCCATCCTGTTGGGATGTAGAGATGGTTAGATATTCTCCTTGGAAAGAATGACTCTCATTGGCAGGACTTGATGGAAGTCAAGGGGGGGCTCCATAACCTGGGGCCTGTCAGATGTGGGTTCCATTGCTGATTGGGCAGATGTGAACTCTATTGCTCATTGAACAGATGTGGAATCCATTAAGGGTCTTGCAGATGTGGAGTGCATTCATCATTTAATAGGGGAAATTCTTTCAAGGGAGGATTCTGAAACCCCGAATTTACACATTTTATTTATACATTTATTTTATTTACACTTTTTATACATGAATACATTACACATTTATTCAGCAGGCCTAAAAATTGTTGGCATTAAAATGTAGCATGAGGCTGTTAGCATAAAATTAAATTATATTATTGGCTAATTGATCCTAACCTTTTAATTAAATTACTGCTGACAGCTGAGGATTATTTTTTTTTAAAAATCCCATAAACATTTAAGATACTAAGCAAGAATTTCACTGTAGCTTAATGTTTTGTTGTTGTTCTAAATTAACCCTTCTTTGCTGGAGTATCTCACTTGTGACTAGCTCCTTTTTCATTGGAATTCTCTGATTCTGTCTACATTAGGGAAAGCTTTACTACAGGAATTCAGACTTGTTGACTATGTCTTCTTCAACTTCCTTCCAACTGTTCCAAATGGTAGGTAGTAATGAAGTAAATAAATCCACAACAAACTTCTACCAACTGTTATCTCAAGAAGCATGCTGCAAAATCTTGAAAGTTTCATAAAGTAAATTTCAACTGGGTATACTTCAGTAATGTCAGATACACCCGCACACATCTGGTAATACTTAAACACATTTCTGTACTACTTTTCATAAAGGCTGTATTATACCTAAACTTTTAGAAAAAGCATATTCAAATATATAATGTTGCTCCAAGCAGAAACAGTGGACAAGGGGCCTTTGAAACCATGCAAAAAGTTTGGCACCTGTGGCAATTATCTAGCTTTCATAGGGTCACACTCTACCATATCTGAAAGCTGACCTTAGATTACACAACTGAAAGGCTGCATACCCTGATCTTGTCTAGGAGATCAAGAACCATTGGGAAATTATTTCCCTCCTTCCAGAAAGAAAATAATGAAACTGACCAATATGGCCACTTAGATCACCTGAAAAAAGAATCTTGCTTTGCCCTCAACCACCAGCTGAAATAAAAATTGCTCTGGGACTGAAAACGTGAAGAGCAGTATCAGTGGCGTAGCGTGGGGGGTGCAGGGGGGGCCGGCCGCACCGGGCGCAACATCTGGGGGGGGCGCATTAGATGCATTTTACTTTAATTACATCAGTATTTTCATAACAAACAATACATGTGCTTAGGGGGTAAGGGTTTCTTTAACTAATCTAGTGGAAGAGACTTGAGTGCTAAAATCCACGGGTTAGGGGGCGCAAATTACTTGCCTTGCCCCGGGTGCTGACAACCCACGCTACGCCACTGAGCAGTATCATTCTGACGGCATCCATTGGCCTTGACACTTCTTGCTTCTTCTTTTAGCCAGGAAGAAACAAGAGCTGCAAGCCTGCTATTCAAGTAAGAGTTTCAAGAAGGGAAGATCAGCCCAACCAAGACAGCAGATATGTACCATTGTCCTCCAATGCTTCTAGTTGAAAAATTGGTCTCTCCTTTCCCTGCTCTTCTGTTCTGTGCATTATTAAAGCGTGAGTGTAAAAACATGGCTCCTAAAATGATTTAAGCCACTGAATAATTCCTGGAAAAGCAGGTAAAAAACCATCCCAATTCATCAAGCCTTCGTGATTTGCTCATCTAGGCTATTGCCCACAGGCATTCTTCATTGCAGACATTTTTTTTATCATCCTGCAGATATATATCCATTTATTAAATAATGTTGTTAGGTATGTATACAATTATTCCATAAAAGGAAAGCTACCTTATACTGAGTCAAACCAATCTATTCCGTAATGTCTGTAGTGCCTAACCCAGTTTTCGTTTGTGATTTGTCAATTAGATTGGTTGGGTTCCTACAGCCACAAGCAATGTTGTAAAAATCATACTTGCTGAGTTCCCACAATATATTAAGTTAAACTAAATAAACTCATAGTTATAGCATACAAGATGTGTAAACCTTCTCATTGAATTGCAGCAACCTTTTCAGATGTCTTTTTCTAGATGTATATGGGCAACTGTCTTTTCCAGTCCTCCCAAAAATTAAAGTTGAATAAAAATGTTGCATTTTTATTTTCATTGTGAAAAATTATGCAATTTTGTTTAATTGAACATACCACCAATTGCTGCAATTCAATGAGAAGGTTTACACATCTTGTATGCTATAACTATGAGTTTATTTAGTTTAACTTAATATATTGTGGGAACTCAGCAAGTATGATTTTTACAACATTGCTTGTGGCTGTAGGAACCCAACCAATCTAATTGACAAATCACAAACGAAAACTGGGTTAGGCACTACAGGCACTATAGTTAGGCACTATATTATAGGATCTAAACAATCCACCAGCATCTCAAAAATCTTTCCTGGTATTGGTCAGCTAAGCTGTTTCTGAAACTCATCCATTTATATTACAAGATTTTTGAAATTTTTAGCTGACGTATCACAGGCTCTTAGAGACCCTAGTTTAACAATTATTTCCTTCCTGGCAACTCAGCGTCTTCCTACTAGTTCTGAATTTCAAATTTACAGCTGACTGTGTCTCTACATATAATTCCTTTATGACCTTCCTCTGACCCATTTTTTTTGCCTCCTGCAGATTTTCCACTTATTTTTCCATCCATGCACAGAAATGCTTACATTGCAATGTTCTAATCAATGGATATAGATATTACGATAATAATGATAGATGACTACTTAGGATTATAGAGAGTAAACTAAACACCAACACAAAGTTGAATTAATGTTGGAGAGATGGTTCCCCACACACTCTACTCCCGAATTATATGTACTTATGATTTAATTTGTGATCCCGACTAATTACCAGGTTTTATTCTACTGCTATTATTTTCTAAGTTTTCATACAGGTTGTAATTAGTTAAAGCTAATACTTAACTATTTTTTAAAGGATGAGGTTTATGTGCTTTATATTTCTAGCCTCAAAACAGAGGGGCTAGAAAATATTTCTTCAATATGCTAAGAAATTGCTTGGCTGTCTTCCTGGTCTGTAAAATTTGAAGTATTGTGTGTAACTGCTTGTAATGAAAAAGAGAAGACAAACATGGCATGGAAGCTAATACACACAGAGAGAGATGAGAGAGAGAGAGAGAGAGAGAGAGAGAGAGAGAGAGAGAGAGAGAGAGAGAGAGAGAATGAATACCACTCCTACTTGCACTGCTACTTTACAATAGAGAGCAAAAATATTGATATCATTGGTAGGTAAAAGGTAAAGGTTCCCCCGCACATGCGTGCTAGTCGTTTCCAACTCTAGGGGCCGGTGCTCATCTCCGTTTAAAAGCCAAAGAGCCAGCGCTTGTCCGAGGACGTCTCCATGGTCATGTGGCCGGCATGACTAGACACCAAAGGCGCACGGAACGCTGTTACCTTCCCACCATAGTGGTCCCTATTTTTCTACTTGCATTTTTACGTGCTTTCGAACCGCTAGGTTGGCAGAAGCTGGGATGAGTAACAGGCACTCACTCTGCTATGCGGCACTTGGGATTCGACCCGCCAAACTGCCGACCTTCCGATCGACAAGCTCAGCGTCCTAACCCACTGGTAGCAAGTATCTATTTAAACCACCTCTGCCTTTATTTATGCTCTACAGTTGTTGTTTTTCCTACAGTGGAAGGCTATTCTGTCTTTCCCATTTGTTGTTGGGGTTTTTTTTGTTAATACACAAACAACATTCTCAGTCTTCAGATTATTTATTTGGTATTGCTTTCATTAATAACATATACAATCATGAGCTGTTCTTGTGACATGCCACTACTGGCTGACAACATTCAAAGCAGTGTTATGCTCACATACAAGACATAGATGCATTGTAGTCATTTCATTAAATATGTTTACCTCTTGTGCTAGAAAATGAGTACTGAATGTGGAACACAATTATTTTCCATAGTATCACCCACTGGTTGCACATAGATGGACTTTATGAACTGAACTGACGGAGGGAGCTTCAGGCTTGTAAACACATCACATCACATATGAACTAATCCATAGGAATAGCTTACCATTTTTGCTCAGGTGCAAGAAATTCCTGAAACTTGTAAACATTGTCTTGAAACCCAGCAAGCAAAGAACTGCAATTGTGGTTACCCTATGGTAGAAGCCTAGAACTGCAGGTGTAACATCAACACTCCAGGGAGAATATAATACAATAAGGCAAAGCTGAGTTCAACTAATATAGGTTGTATCAGAAGCCTGCTAACATTTGAATTATGACAGTACATGATTTGGGCCCTTGCTCATGGACAAAATCAGCTCTTACTTAAAGAAGAACAGTAATATAAACTTCTGGAAGCTTCTTTACATATTGACTACTGTTCCTAGGACTGGCATAGACTTTTGGCGGAGACATTATTAGGATCCAAAGAGGATCCTTTCCAAAGAGGAAAGGAAAATATACAACCCCATGACAGACAGGAAAGCTGGTCCACAAAAAATATGCTATAAGATGTTGAAAATCTAAAGGTAAATAGAGGCTGTTTTGACAGGATAAATTCTCTCATTTTGAGGATACCAAATAATGTTCCTGCTTTTTCCCCCACTGCCTTTCAACATAGATTATCTGGACAGTAATTATTTTAAGATTAAAAGGCATCCATCTTAGATCTGCTCACAAACCATTATAAGGATTCTAGTCATAGAATATGTCCGAGTGAAAAAAGGCTAAATCCCTCTGAGATGTTTCAGATCTTTGTCAAATATTCAGCTTTTCTTGAAAGCAAAAATTTCCAAACTTAATTCTAGCAAAATATAAATGCCTGTAAGAACATGCTCGTAGATGTAATCCTTTTCTAGTTATATATATAAATATCACATAGCTTCCACTACACCAGTCAATTTTTCATCATTTACTTTAAAGTTGCTTGGTGAACATCTATTTTCCTTTGAAAATAGATAAAGTTGCTCTGGGTGCTACTTAATATTTTAAATTAAGCATATTAGCATTCTTGAATTCCAGTCCTGGCTAACTCATGTAAACCATGGAGTTCAACCAGTACGAAGTACAGTAACTATGTATCAGACAGGCCAATCCCAAGGTCCATTTGGCCTTTCTGCTATGACACATCCTTATTTATTTGTAGTCTGGCACCTACAGCATACTAATCACTTCACTGAAAAAGCAAGATCACTGTGCATCTTTCCAGCAGCAAAGACATAGAGATGTCATCATGTTTAGACTAGAATGGTCTGACAGCCCTAGTTGCTGATCCCAGCAAAGCAGATTTTCTCATTATTAGTCATGCAGGGCAAGTGTCAGAGTTAAAATGACAGTATTTGAGGGGCTGCCACAAAGAAGAGGGGGGGTCAACTTATTTTCCAAAGCACCAGAAGGCAAGACAAGAAACAATGGATGGAAACTAATCAAGGAGAGAAGAAACCTGGAATTAAGGAGAAACTTCCTAACAGTGAGAACAATCAACCAATGGAACAGCTTGCTTTCAGAAGTTCTGGGTGCTTCATCACTGGAGGTCTTTAAGAAAAGACTGTCTGAAATGGTATAGGGTCTCCTGCTTGAGCAGGGGGTTGGACTAGAAGACCTCCAAGGTCCCTTCCAGCTCTCTACTGATTGATTGGTTGATAAAGTCTGGTGTATTTATCTGGTCTACATGACTTCTAGCTAGATGATATAAAGTCAATCATATATGAGGAGCAATTGATGCTAATGTTTCTTTCAGGGTTTTTGACATGTGCATCAGTCAGTACTGATAATGAATGAAGGCAAACATATGTGTCCCAGGATAATGTTGCAGGATCCAATCTGGGTCAGTCACCAGGACCAGAGGTTTAGTCTTCTGAGCTTTCGGACTCATGCTGGAACCCCATCCTCAGGGAACTTCTCTCTCACCAGAAATAGAGAGAGAGAGATTCTGGTGAGAGAGAAGTTCCCTGAGGATGGGCTCCAGCACAAGTCCAAAAGCTCGGAAGACTAAACTTCTGGTCCTGGGGACTCACCCAGATTGGATGCTGCAGTAGTGATAATCTGTAACAGTGCTTCTCAACTTCAATAACTTTAAGCTGTGTAGATTTTAACTTCCAGAATTCTCTGGCCAGCCATATTGGCCAGCTGGGAAATTCTGCGAAGTCCAGACAGCTTAAAGTGGCTGAGATAGAGAAACACTGGTCTGTAAGCTTCACAAAATGTATTAGCAGGGTGAGCAGGAGCAAAGCCTGTTAATTTAAATAGTATCTGTTTTTCCTCCCTGCTTTCCACAGCAAGGAGGTATACAAATGATGCTTTCGGGAAGGCAAAAATTGAACAGGTTCTGCTGGAAAAAGATTATGTCCTCAAGGTCAATTCAAAAACAAATGTATTGGGACATTGCTGCTCATCACATTTATACGCATACATTCAGTTTTTATTAATGCTTTATATATCTCTAATGTGTGAAAATATAAAATCTGTGCTTATAACATTTCCTTTTTATAAAGCTTATGCACAAATATCTTTTTTAAAAAAAAATCAGTGCAATAAATTGTCACCTTTCCAATGAGAGTTGGTGTCAGTGTAATATTGGAAAGTGAATTCTGAAAATTGACTATTAGATATGGCTGAATAAATTGAAAATCTAATTAGATAAATCTTTCCTGATGATTGTTGTGGACCTATTTAGCATTTTTTTTTAAAAAAAATGGGGGACTTTTTAAAACAAAGTGTTTAGTTACATCTGTCTACTGGGAAACTGGAAATTCAGTCACACATCAATTTCCCTCCTTTGCACATGTACCCAAAATTTGGAAGCATGAAGGAGGGGGTAGGTCAGAGTAGAGTTTGGAAAACTTCCAATAAAGGATCAGGAAACAACTCATGGAATGTTCTTTGAGATTCCAAAGATTATTTGGGGAAAAGCTATTACAGTTTAAACTGAACTATTACTCTCATCCTCATTGCTTTGAGCTGATGAGAACTAAAGTTCAACAACATGCAACATCTGTCATGTAAACTAAAACAAGAAATAATCTAGGTTTCTTATGCTGAAATACTGATTTTATTTATTAGATTTCAGTTTATCCTGCCCTTCTTACTTTATAAGTAACTCAAGGTGATGAACATACAGTACATAATGCTCTTATATTCTTATATTTATATTCTTATCTGTTGTCTATAGCATTTTGGTAAACAGATAAATGCCTATAAATACAATAAATAAAGGTGAAAGTAGTTATTTGTGCAATCCACACCCATCTCATGATCTTAGTAGCTAAAAGATTTTATCTAAAACTTAATCTGAATCTGCCCAGCATAGTTTGATGTCACTAACATTCCTGTTGATTCTCTGCACGCTGAATGTTACCTAACCAGGCTTCTTGATCTTTTGTTTTTCTTCCTCCAGGTGATTCTTACATGACCGATTTTATTTCTACAAACCGCTGTGTAACCACATCTCCAAAGCAGGAGTAAATATAAGAACAGACCCGATCACAGACACCACCAAAAATAGCCACAGGAAGATCCGGTCAAGAACCTGAGCTACAAACTTCCAGTCTTGCACTACCTAGGAGAAGCAAAAAATGAGTTGTGAGTTCAATGCTTATTTTATACAACTGAAGTAATGCTTTTAAATATACTCAACTTTCAGCATTCAATGAAGGCAAGGCCCGGAAACAGAGATTTTAGGAATGATCTTTATTTTTATAGGATTTTTTTTTAGAATCTGTTAGAATTTCTGTCTACTATATCTTATACAGTACCACCCACCCCCTAAAAACAATCAGATGGAGTTACTCTGGGTTTTTATCTTGTACTTTCTTCTTTCCTAGGACTGAGTGGCCTGTTCTGAACCTCTCCCAGCTTTAATGGGCCATTCAACTCTTCACCATTCCCAGAGCCAAGTTTACATTCCATCATATCAATTTATGCTTGATAAACCTGTGGAACACACAGCAGACCATACATGGCTTTAGGTGGAGGCCACCTTCAGATGTGGTGTAAACCTATTGTTCAATAAACATTGATGCTATCTTTAAGGGATAGTGAATATTGGGCATGGTTCTAATAAAAGTTATGCAAAATTATATATATATGCTGGGTCTGCTTGGTCGGCTGCATTGGAAAAATAATATGTATATATATAGGATTGCAGCATGGACAAACCAAAAGCAAATTAAATCTGCTTATAGGTAATCACTAGTGAGCTGCTCATTCTCAAGAAATAGCCCATTTCTTATATTATTTTTTTATCTTATCTCTATTGATGGAACTCATGGTAACACTGTTAAGGTGGTTGGGCTAGTCTCCAGTCTAGACACTGATGAAACCTGTTTATTGTCATTGTGTGCCTACTGGCCTCAATGTGTGGCTCAGCTAGCAACTGTATTATACTATACTATGGTGTGGGCATTGCCTAGCTACGGTCTGGCCATAGTACTGGCACTCAGTGGGCAGCATGAAATGGCATCTGAAGCAAGCCCAATGGTGAAGACAGATTTCTAGGCTTAGCGGTCCACTGATTGTCTACCTAAAAAGTAGATCTGAATTTGTATTCATTATATTCTTTCATGTTCTGTGAAGTAGAACTTAAAAAAAAACTTTAGCAAAATAAGGTGACAGTCAGTTCATTTAGGGAATGTTACATAACCAATAGAATTCATCAGTTAGGTAAATTAATTATCTAATTCTGTTTCCCAGATAAACAGTGATAAGTGGTATTGTCAGTTAGAGCAGAAAATATATACAGAAACCTGGAATGTATTTATGGTGGGACCTAATAATTTATAATAGGTATATGCATGCATCAGACTAAAATTAAGTCTAACGTTAATCAATCTTCAACTAACTTCATTCTCTTTTAAAATGCCAAGCACAATTATTTCTTTTAATTTTACACAAGGTGAACAGAGAGTAAAACATGTTTCTTTGATGAACACTAGTCAATTTTTAGTGGATTATCAAAGATAAGGAAGTTGACAGGGTCTGCAACTTTCCAAGTCCCAGCCATCATTGCCAATGGTCAGGGATTACTTTTTCTTGCTCTAAAACTTGGCCAATGCTGGATTAGGAGAATCCTGGCCCAGTTTTGCAAGGTATTCTATATTTACAAATGTAAGAAGAGCTTTTTCAGGATTACTTTTTTCCAGGTTTGCTATGACCTGATGATTGGTTTAAAAATACAGGTTTAAGTTCTTCTGTAACCTTAAAAGAAGAATAGAATAAAATTCTTTATTGGCTAAGCGTGATTGGACACACAAGGAATTTGTCTCCAGTGCATAAGCTCTCAGTGTACATACAAGCAACAAAACGATAGGCCATAGATCAAAAATCATAGTTACAATCAATCATAAGATACAAACAATAAGTGATAAATCGTAAGATACCAACAGGAGAAGGTAGTAGGAATGAGAAGAAAAAATATGAGAAATTAGAAGGTGAGAAAGATGAGAATACAGCCTATTACATGCGTAAATATCTTTAGACCTAAGACAATGCTGTGAGAATCAAGAGATACGAAGAAGATGAAAAAATGACATCAGCTCACTCTTGATTCCTAACTTACCTGCCTAATGAAGTGCTCCTTTTTGACATGCCTGGAGATATATCTAATGGAATCGGCAGTTTTTTCCAAGAAGGCAACCACCACCTTTTCTCCATCTTTCAATTGTTTGTGTTTATACTTTCTCAGCTTTGGTTTTAGAGTTCCTTCAGGATCAGCAAAGGCACAGCGATCTACGTGTCCTTTCATGAAGAGCAGCCTGGGCAGTTTCTGAAGGAAAAGTCTTCTCACCCAGGGAGCCATGGGATGGTAGGTGGCCGAGGAGCGATGGTGCACGTTAATCACAAAAATTGTCACAATGATCGACAGCGTGACAAAAATCATGATGAACAACAAGTACTCGCCAATCAAGGGTATGACTTTGGAGGAAGAGGGGATGATTTCTTCGATGACCAGGAGAAACACCGTCAGCGAAACTAAAACGGAGGTCGAGAGTGATAGTTTCTCCCCCTCATCCGAAGGCAAATAAAAAACAAGCACAGTTAAAAAAGATAGTCCTAGGCATGGGATTATTAAGAAAAGTGTGTAGAACAGTGGGAGGCGTCTTAAAACAAAGGAATAGGTGATGAATGGGTAGGAATATAATCCGTCTTTTCGGCTTCCTTTCATTCCTTTAGCATTTAGGATTTCCCATTCCCCATTATCAAAAAAGTCTGTCCTATCCACATTTTCGTCCACTAGGATCAGGTCAACCATGCTGCCATCATAGGTCCATGATCCAAATTTCATGGAGCAATTCTGCCTGTCAAATGGGAAGAAGGTCACATCCATCGTGCAGGAACTTTTATAACTGGCTGGAGGTCTCCACACTACTATCCCATTGTACTTAATTATTGCTTTTGTCATTAATGAACCTTCAAAGCGCCCATCAGCACTAGAAAAGATAGAGGAGAAAACTGTTCTTAAATTACAGATCATGCTACTTATTCATTTTTTAACCTCCTGTGTCAGGTTTGCTTCCTATTGCAGTTTTAATGGTAGCCCAATTCCCAATTCTTTCTCCTTGTTTTGAAAGCATACTATTTCTTGTAAGTTCACATTTGTGGAGGTCACTGCCTGCCTACAAGCCAGACCTCAGAAATAAAACTTAAAAAGATTTAGGAGAGTTGTTCCTTACGGCAAAACATAGACTCAAATGTGAGGGGTTTTTTAGAATGCTTTCTTGACTTACTAGCCTGGGAGAAGTCCCACAATCAGGTTTCCTTAGACTAGATTGTCAGTCATCATGCTTCACATTATACCTGTAATATTTAATTCTAGTAGGTAGCAATCCTGAGTGAGATGAGGAAGGAAAGGAGATATACATGAAAAACAACCTTTATCATAGCCGTGCCCTTGTACGTGCCGCCACCCTCACATCTTAAGCATGGCTTTCAATTTGTTTTGATGGCTTCAATAGTAAGAAAATTGCATTTACTATCCCCTTCCCCCGACCCCAGTTCCTGAAGATCCAAGCTTTTCCTGATATGCCCATGGAATATATTTTTCCTTTATCCGTTTCAGTGCTCTGAGCTCAGATAAGACAGGACCACCTGGCTCTAAGACACCTAGGAAGAATGTTGTGGGATCAGATCTTTCCCTCTAAGGTTGGACCACTTTCCTCATCTTTGGACTGTAAGGATTACAGCAACCAATGTTACCTGAAAATACCTTCTCAGTCAACAAAATATGTGGTCTAATCCATTGCTTTTGATCAATTTAAATTATTCCTTATATTAATTAGGAAGTATATTTAAATATTTCAAGAAAGTGCTGATACAGCCTGAATTGCACGAATGTTTTGGAAGTGAGGCTGAAGCGCGTGGACTCTGTCTATAAGCACTTGAGAAAACTTTCTTAGGTAAATTTCAAGTAGGCCAAAGAAATTCAGGGGCAAATAGAAAACCACTACAAATGACAACAACAAAATCCCCACAGATTTATATTTAAGTTGCTGTGCAAGTCTTTATGGTTGTTGTATATCATCAACTTTACCCGTGATACTGACTGAATAGCCCTTCTAATAAGAGATCCCTCTAAAACAGAGGATTATCTTTGAGAAAGTAGGACAGCTGGCCACCCCTCACTGCATTAGAATCCCTCTACTCACTTTTCAAATAAAACAATATCTGGGAGCCAGAGGGATTCGGATGGAACCCGAATTGCAGTGATACCGCCATAATCTTCAGGATTCCAGCACAATTTATGGTCGATCCATTCCTGCAGTTAACAGCAAAAATGACAGCTTTCCATTTCAGTTTCTCAATTAAGTAATCATGACTAGCTGAGAATAACATTGGAGAAACTTATCAATCTCTAAGTGGCTTTCCAGATATTGCTGGACCACAATTTCCATAATTTCCTGCTCTTTGAAATACTGGATGATGCTGTTGAAAGTTTAAGTAACATCTAGACAGCCTGATATTATCGTAGTCATTTTTTAGGTCAATGTGTAATTGCTAGCCTGCTGAATCAATGCTTAATGTAAACCAGGGGTGTCAAACTCAATTTCATTGAGGGCCGCATCAGCATTGTGGTTGCCCTCAAGGGGCCAGGTGGGTGTGGCCAGGGTGGGCGTAGCCTACTGGGTGGGCGTGGCTAGAGTGCATATGGCCTACTGGGTGGGCGTGGCCAGCTCTACATTCTTCACATCAAGGGTGCCTATGGGGCCTGGGCAGGAGTGGGACAGATCTGAGGGTCTCTGGCAAAAGGAGGGTCTCTGGGCCAGGGCCAAGGCAGTGGGGGCCGTTCCCTCACTGTTTCCAGGATGGCTTCGTGGGCCACATGAAACCACTTCGCGGGCCACATCCGGCCCCCGGGCCTTGTGTTTGACATGTCTGATGTAAACGTTTCTTCTGGATATGGATATAATGTCAGGATTCATATCTATCAATCAACTATAATGTATCGTGTTTAGTTTTGGTTTAGTGTGTTGAATAAAAAAAAGCTTGTTCAACAAATTGGACTTTAAATAAGTGGAAATACCCCTTTCCAATAATGCCGATGAAGATTTTCAGTCATCAAGGTAGAGGTGTCTGGAAGTTGAGTCATAGCAAATGGACTTCTGAAAGTTTCTGAAGACTGAAGAAACTACTTGGAGAAACAGCAAAATATTGAAACCAAAAAGAAAAGAAGTTCAATTGACATGATTCAACTTCCAGACCTTTCCAAAAATGTACCATTGACTTGGGATATCCTCCTCAAAGTCAGATGTCCTTACTGTGCAACTTGATTTTCCCAGGTTTTTAAAACTTTAGGATATCTCAGGGATTACCATGTTTATTTAGCCAGGCTTGCGCCAGTTGCGGCCCTATCTAAGCCGGGATGATTTATGCACGGTCACTCACGCACTCGTGACCTCTCGTCTAGACTACTGCAACGCTGTCTACATGGGGCTTCCCTTGAGGACCACCCGGAGGCTACAACTGGTACAGAATGCAGCCACGAGAGTTGTGTTGGGAGTCTCCCGATACTCCCATGTCACACCTCTGCTCCGTGAGCTGCATTGGTTACCAGTTGTCTTCCGGGTGAGATTCAAGGTACTAGTAATGGTGTTTAAAGCCCTACATGGCAGGGGTCCGGAGTACCTTAGGGAGCACCTGCTGCCGGCGTCTACTTCCCTCCGCCCTGTGCGTTCCCACAGAGAGGGCCTCCTCAGGGTGCCACCGGTCAGAGAATGTCGACTGGTGGCCCCCAGGGGGAGATCCTTCTCTGTGGGCGCCCCGGAGCTATGGAACCAGTTACCGGTTGAGCTCCGGACGGCGCCCGATCTTCGCTCCTTTCGCCGTGATCTAAAAACATACTTGTTCGAGCAAGCCAGCCTGGCCTGAGGGGGGATTGGTGGGGTTTTTATTATTTTTATTGGGGTTTTTAGTATGTTTTAACTGTATTTTTTAATTGGGCATGTATTTAATTACTTTTTATCTTTTGTATTTCTGTGTTTTATTCTTGCCCTGTACACCGCCCTGAGTCCTTCGGGAGAAGGGCGGTATAGAAATATTAATAAATTAAATTAAATTAAATTAAATTAAATATTCTTTCCCAGTATATTTAGTTATTTGCAGTTAATTGCATGCCACTAGTTCAGTCAATAAGTATTACATTATTCATGCAATGTTTTAAAATGATTTGCTTTCATTTCCTCGTTGTTTAACTTGCTATTGCTTCAGTTGCGTTAAGGACATTGCAATTTTTAACCTGTATTTGTACTCTGTAGATTGTCCAGGTAATTTTTCTTATTTAGCAACTGATCAACTGAATGATTAATAAGGCCAGCTTCACAGGCAGGTTTCCCCTTCATACAATCTGGTCTAGAGCTTGCCTAGAATATATTTTAGCCCTGAACAACAGACTTCTCATCAGAGCCAACACAGCACCGCTGCCTTCAACAGGGTTACGACCTAGGTTTCTACTTTTTATAAATGTGATGATGTCAAAATAATATATAATAGTATGATTTTATCCATCAGCTCAGAAACAAATAAAACACTGCCTATCTTCCAGTGTTCTGGGCGAAGAGCCTAAAGGTACAAGTATGAGAGACAAACAGTTGGACATTTGAACACTTTCAATTTCAAAAGAAGATAAAGCCTACCAAATCTTTATCATTTCCCAGTGAATATTGCAATACTTCTCTCTTTCCCACCTCTGCCTCCAGATTTTTGGCTGGAATATAGCCATGTTGGCCAGCCACCAAATTGTTTCAGTTTGAGGCATTGTAGTCACAAGACTATAAAAAAATGCCAGAGTTGCTGTGGGTCAAGACATCATACAGCTACACACCTGGTGGCTGTTTTTGTTTTTGATGCAAAGAGTAGCCTAGGGAGAAAATTGTGACCTTTGAAAATGTAACAGCATCAATTTTAGCTGTCTTCACAAACTGTACAACATAAAACTTCACGAAGGGGAAGAAAGTTCTGAATAATCTTTGGGGCAGTGGATGCAGGGGGGGAGTGGGGGAGGTAGGAAATACATAAGTCAACATAACATATCAGGATTGACATTTTAACAAAAGCAAAATGAAACCCTGGCCTCTTCTATTTAGCCTCTTAAAATTACTTGGTCTCGAGACATCGGTAGGTGTCCATTCTTCTTATGCCATGTAAAAGCTCCCATGCTGATTTTTTACAGACTTAAGATATTGATAAAACCCACATCATTTTTTTTTCTCTTGCCTCGTCCTACTTCTGTGGACTTCACACTGCACTGCGTAACTGCTGCATCTCAGAACGGAGTCATTCTTACAGTAATAAAGAAAAAACTCTCCACTTTTATTTATTATTTATAAAGATTTTTTTATTGCCTTGTTGGTAATGCAAAAGCCAGAAGAATGAGAGTGCTGACTAAAATCAATATTAGCAATGAAAGCTTCTTCTTGCAGAGAATTTAGACAGTTTTTACAAAATGGAATTCCTCCAAATTCTTCCATTCTGTATGTTTTTTTTCCAAATAACCAGCCCCTTTGCGTCATTTATACGTCATCCGTTTGCATGATTTACATCAGAGGAAAAATTGTGGCCTGTGGGTTTTTGTTCATGGCTTCTCATCTTCTCCATAGTTGTCTTTTGCCCCTGGGTCCTAACACCCCTGGTTGTTCTTCCCCCTTTGTACTATCTGGACTGCATTTCTTGCACTCCTTTCCTTGCATATCTTCCCCAATACCCCACCAGCTATGATTCTTCTCAACCTGCCTTCCTCACTACATTTTCCTCTGTGGCTTCTCTGTCTTCCTTTTCTACTTTTCTCCTGTAACCTTCCTCCAACCTTCAAAATGCATCTCTCTATATATATTACTCTACAGCTCACACTCTCTCCCTTTGCAATCTGTTTTTCTCCCATCAGTGCTAAAAGGTTTTTTTTTGAATAGCGCTATTACAACCCTAATAGCATAATCAACTAAAAAACAAAAAATAGATTCTACAATAAAATACAAAATGGGTTACTCTGAAGGAGGGGAGGGGACACTTGACTTGCCATCCAAAACACCATCTGGTCCCCAAGCCAATAGAAGTTACACACTTCTGACCTGCATAATGCATTTTGATGTTAGATGCTAAATGTTCACAGCTCTCTTGGATGCATTCCACAGAAAATAATAGGCATATTCCGGGCTAATCCCAAGGAGTGAAAAGAAGTACTTCAAACTAAATATGCACAGAATTGGACTACGTCCCAAAGTATCCAACATATGCTGCTATTTCTCCCACTTGTTAATTTTTGGCCAAGTCGTCTGTGGAGATGGGCCACCATGGGAAAATTTGGGATGATGAAATTGTAAATGAGGTAAGCATCACTCCTTCCCTGTTCAAAAGGCTGCTTCCATCATCAGGTCTCTGCAATGCTTAATTTCTAGTACATTAACTCAGTCTCTTTATTTCCTCCTATTTTCTCTAATTAAGTGGTGTAATGTGCTGAGAAATTATTCACCCTTTCTGAAGCTTATGTGCTTCCGATATTAATAATCAATTATATACTGGAAGTAAATGATGCAGATTTAATTTTTCTCATTACTTTTCATTATGCTGGCTTCTCCAAAACTGTTTGGGGTTTTTTCCCCTATGTGACTTAAGCAAGGTCATTCACATTTTTTAATCAAAGACTGGGTTGTAAAACTTGGGGCTTTAGAGTCACATGCACCCATTGGTTTATTTCATGCTTGCTTCTAATGCTTTTTGCAATTAATAAATTCAAATCTCTAGGAAAGGCTACTTGTCAGCTCCCTGATGCTTGCTGCGGGGAGAAGAAAAAAGCTGTGGGAGGGAGGGAGGGTTACCCCATCCACTTTTTGCTCTAGTCTGGCCCACTCCATGTGTAATCAGGTCCTTTAAAGACCACTCTTCTGAGTACCAAGTTCCCATGGAAGTAGTCAGCCATAATTTTAGACACTGCTGAGATGAGCATTCTAAGATGGCGGCGCCTGGAATGGCTGCGGCTGCATTGGCTCTTGAAGGCGAATAGTTTTGGGAGGGATAGTAAGGGCTATAGGCCACATGATCAGGAAGATTTTAATGTGTTTGAGCAACATGGTGGAACTAAGGTAACATACGACATACGACCGATAATCTTTGCTGGCCTGGCGAGTTTCTAGTTGTTTTGGAACTGTTGGTGAGACCATTAAAAGTCGTTGGCGCTGTTTGAATTTGTTCTGCCAGCAGCAAGATCTGACTGCTGGCCCAGTGATGGATTCTATTGCAAATCAGGGCTGTTTCCAGAGGAGGCAGAGGAGGAGAGGACCTGGAGCTTATGGAGCGAAGGAACTGGATGAGGCTGTCGGCAGGCCCAGAGGAAGAGAGAGAGGCTTTTGGAGGAGTTGGTGGCGGCGGCAGCGTGCTCCAGGGGTGAAAAGAAGCAAGGCCTCTTTAAGGAAAAGGTGGAAGAGTCAGGATCAGAAAAAGGAAAGAAGGCGAGGTTGTCGTAATACAAGCGAATTTGAGGGCTAATCCACATGGAGCCCCATTTCCATCTGTCCTGTTTGCCATCGTTCACTCCCTAGAGACTAAAATGGACAATGTGAAATTTGAGCAGGCCACGAACAAGGAGTATATATCGGAGGTGGTGACCCTTTGAGAGCTGTATGCAACGAAATTTCATTTTGATGTATGCCGATTGGTGTACATTCAAAGTGACAATAAAGTTATCATCATCATGAGATAGAAAGTATGTCCAAGGGAGACACAGAACAGCAGATAGCAATCTTCTTAGTATAATTATTGCAGTTGCAGTCTCACATTTGGGGGAAAAAATCAGCTTAAGGAAACCTGAATTGTAGAAATATATTTCAATATATGTACCAGAACCTACTAAGTCTGTTTGTCTTTGTACTGTGTGACTGAGAGAAAGTTCAGCCTCAATCCAAAGTCACTGTGAGTCATCCAAGCTCCACACACCTATAGCCAGAAAGTCAGGCAGATATATATGAAAAAAGGAAACAGTCCTATAGGTTTTCACCTTCCCAGTCCCCAAGCTCCAACCTTCTCTCGTATGCTAGTAGAGGGCACCTGGGCACCAGCAATTCAGAAGATACGAGTTGGTTAATTGTCTGATTGTTGGAGGTGCTGACTCATTCTGGTTGCAACATCAGCAGAAGCGAGCATTACAATTATAGCTAATTCTCCATGGAGGTTTTAAAAGTAAAATTTCACTGATGTATTAACTATGCAATATCCCTGTTGTGTGATGTTGCTCAAAGGCTGCTCCAGTTTGCATACGCAAGGACAACAGCAATAAGGCTGATGTGGGTTTATATTTAATGAAACAGTCTAATTCCCTTTCCTGAATGTCACTTGTGCAAGCCACATGTCCTCTTTTGTAACTGTTGAGTAACTTAAATAAAACGCACAAATGCACTTCATAAGGGAAAATCCAAAGAGGACATTTTATATATAAGATAGCAGTGTTGCTGTTTATCCTACTGAGCTAGAAGGAGAGATGAAGGACTCATTTTTATATCTCATGTAATTATCTTGACACCATATATAAACAACACAATTAAAATGACTAAATGCAATAACAGTCTTACAGTGAATTTATATAAAAACATATGCATTAAAAAGAGATAGAAAGAACAGGCAAGCAAGACCTGTGACATTCACTAGAATAAGGGAGAAAAACAATGCAAAAGCATTGGGGTGCAATGACTCCTCTAGAAATTGTACACTTTAGTCAGGTTTGTCATAGCAAAGGTGGTCTACCAGGTTGTTTAGGCCTCATATATCAAAATTGGAATCCTGAATTTGGCTCAGGGCCTATTAACATGACATAGTGAACTGTAGCTACAAGCTTAGCTACTGCTAAGCTTGTAAGCCGCCCTGAGTCTTCGGAGAAGGGCAGGATATAAATGGAATTAAAATAAAAAATAAATAAAAAAACAGTGAGAGACCCACTCAGCCACCATATTCTGGACCAGCTGAAGCTTCTGGATCAACTGCAAGGGTAGTCCCACTTGAAATGCATCACAGCAGCCTAAATGTAAAGCACACACATAAATCACTACTACGCTATCCCTATTCAGGAAAGCTATATATATCTATACAGGAAAGACCATAGCAGATATGATCCACTGGAGGTGGTTGACTAATTAAAATGTAATCCCACCATCCCGCCCCCCCATGTGTCTGGCTCGCTCCATTGCCATCTTGTGTTAATGATTTTATCTGCTTTGTTATTTTAGAATTGATACTTTTAATGCTTTTTAATATTTTTATGTTGTAAGCCGCCTAGAGTCGTTGGATACTAGACGGCCGGCAAATGAATTTCATAATAAATAAAAATAAAATAAAGTTATACCCACTGAAGTTGGTAATTAGTGCTCTTGGTGATAATGAGCAATGGAGGAAAATGAGACTCCTGCAGAAGGTAGTTCAGTATAAAAAGACCATGGCTGACTGCCTCTGTTCCTGGATAGCAAAATTTCTTACTCTTTGTCAGAGTTTCTCTTTAGGACTGGCCCAGTCTCTGCTGAGGAGAATTCTATAGAATGCAAGGCCAGGGATTTTAATTTTTGTGTCCTGTAGGCCTGGAAAATTGAATGAAGGAAAATGGATTGAGCAAAGCCCTCATACCTGTTAATTTACTTATGCAACGCTTGCTTTGAATACATGCTTAAGAACATCTGACACTGCTTTCCTCAGTCCCCCTCACCTCACCCCACTGATACTCATCCAAAGGCTATGCATTACAGGAAAGATATCAGACTTAGCAATATAAGCTGGATTCGGCCTTGAAGACATGGAGCTCCAGTGGGAGTGTGGCACTTTGGAGGTGACTAAGGGAAGAGATAACACTCCCCTCCTTCCTAAGCTCACTTGGCTCCCTTCCTCTCCTTCCTGCTCAATTTTATTTTAACCAAATTTTAAATCTAAGATCCCTTTTTCTTGTTTTAAGGTTTTAAAGGACATTTTAATTAAATGTTTGTAAGCTGCCTAGAGTCACTTTGGAGAAATGGGAGGCAAATAAGTTTGGTAAATGAAAAAAAAATAAAATTTGGGGTTTTGCTACGAGGGTTGCAAATGCAAGGGTAAAAATTGCCGTTCAAATACATGAATTAAAACACAAGCCATTTATGCTGGCATTGATTATGTTCGCTAGTTGGGTAATAAAACACCTGTAAGAAAACAACCAAGCTCAGAGAGCACCAAGGACCCCACAGCTACAAATATTCTGTTGGTAAAGCCATTTATATATTGTATTGGATGCATTAGATCTGACATTTTTAATAAAGCATTAATTGGCAATATCCTTAAATGTTAATCACATTTGGCCAAATAAAGTGTTGTGCTGTATTGTGTTGCATTTTAATCAAAGTATCTGTGATACAAGCCAATTTATACCCATTAAGGTGAGGCTAGATTTATAGATTCATAAAACCACATTGGAACATCTGTCTCTCACAGCTGAAGAATATTTACAGGGTCATTAAAACTCACTGACTACTAACAGTCCTGGGGGGGGCAGATATAAAATAATACATTCTATTTTTACCTGTTTCAGCCATACATTAGTGGTCATTAACTGGTTCTTTTCATCCTGTTGAGAAAGGGGAGGGGTGGTGAAAAAGAGAAAGCCATTTGTTTTTATTTTTTAAAATATCCCCCTAGAGAATCAGCTACATTTTCTGATGGTATTTTGCTTCCCAGTGGGAGCCCTATGTAAAATAATTAAACTTTAATGCTTTGGCTAAGATTGCTATTTGTACATAAGGATAGAAAAGGAGGAGGACAGAATTATTTTACAGCTGTTTACATATTTGATTCAGAAGTAGGGTTACCAGATGTCTGCAAGAGAAGAACACAGCCTTCTTTTTTGTCCAGCAGGCATAGTCACAACACCGACGGAGCACCCTGGGGAACACAACCGCAGCCTGAGCCGGGACGAGTAAGAGACGATGGAGGAGTGGCCGGAAGGTCTGACCTACCGCAGGCAGCCACGGACGGGGGGGTGGCCATGCCCACGCTGCCTCTCTTCTCTGGCTGGGCGTTCGGGTGGGCCCAGGGGGGATCACACAGTTGCAATGCCAGGACGGATAGGGGGGCGTATGGAGGCGGAAGGACAGGCCTTACCGGAGGAAAGGCCCGGCGGGCCGCAGCAACGCACACGGTGGGTGGTGGCTGTGCAGGGTGATGGGTGGGGCTTTTATGGGGAGGTGGGCGGATGCCGGTTTGCTCTGAAGGGGCGGGGTTAGGGCATAGCCGCATGATAAAAGAGCGTTGAGGCTGGATGCCACAACGCTGACTTTGCCACGGTTTGTTTTGTGAGAGGTGAAGAATAAACCTTGTCACCCGTACCTTTGGTGTGTTCGTGATTCTTCGCAGAGGACGTCGTGACAGTATGACTTTTTGAGTATCTAACAAGCTTTCTTTTCCCCAAGCAGTTTTTTTCCACCACACAATCAGTTCCTTAATCAGTTAACTACAAGTTAAGAAGCTCAGCTCTAATTAGTTGATTAATTAGTTGATTACCACCCACCCCCACCTGCCTGAAATTGACAAGACCTTAATCAGCTGTACCCTGAAGGCTTTTGCATCCTGATCAGCTCTAGCACATTCCTAAGATTGAAAAATCAGTATTATTCTCATGCTGGAAAAGTAATTGCATATACATGTAGGCTTACCTACTTTCTTTTTCAGTTTTCCTTCTTTTTCTTCCTTTCCAATTCTCTGTGTCCTCTTTTGCCTCTTCAGATGTCTAGTAACCCTATTCAGACACTACCTCGATCTCCGGGCTGCCTTCCCTAACACCAAAGTCCCATTTTCCCTGAAGTAAAACACCTGGTGTTGAAGGTTGCTCTGGAGCATTTTATAGCCATGCGGCTGGAATAAATGCAGCTATTTTGGCTTTGCCCTTCCCTGTGACAAATGGGGGGCTCCACACTACCAACTAGAAATCTTGCAGCCCAAGGCTGGGACATAACCAGGTCAGATTCCAAGTCTTCAGTTATAGAAAAAAAATAGGATACTGCATCTGGCAAGCAATCCCCTCTGGAGTGAGCAGGCCTAGAATCTTGATCTAAACTGGGCCTCATCAACAACCTTTAGGCTCCAGTTCTGGCAAATTATAGCTTCTGATTAGCTACCCTGGCAAGAACCTGCTCACGATACAGGAGCTCAATAACACTTTCCAAGCAATAATACTGAAGGTAATCTATAGCTTTGTGTGTTTGTGTGTGTGTGTGTGTGTGTGTGTGTGTGTGTGTGTGTGTTATATTCAGGCAAGTCCATGAAGTTTCTTGGCAACATTTTCAGAGGTGAGTTGCTATTGCCTTCCTCCTAGGGCTGAGAAACAATAACTGGCCAAAAATCACTGACCGACCTAGCTTTGTGACAAAGGCAGAACTAGAACTCAAGGTTTCTTGGTTTCTAGCCTCTCACCTTTAACCGCTACACCAAACGGCTTTCATTAATAAACTTATCCTCCATTAATTTGCCTAATCTCCTTTTAAAGAGCCTTGGTGGAGCAGTGGGCTAATGCCTCAAGTAACACCAGCTGCCTGCAATTAGTGCAGGTTCGCGTCCCACCAGGCTCAAGGTTGACTCAGCCTCCCTCTTGGGTGATGGCGCACATGCCCACGGGGACGGCTCCGTGTGCCACCTGTGGCACGCGTGCCATAGGTTCACCACCCCTGACCTATATATAAGAATATTATATGGGAGTTAAATGGGAGTTTTTGGTTTCTATCTTTTTCATAGTTACTTACATTGTTTTAACTATTCTAAGTAAACAGGAATTGTGAGCAAAGCTGAACATCTGATTTATGAACAAAACATACATGGACACAGAGAAAGACACCAATCTGGTCAAACTCTTGGAATTCTCTTTCTGCCAGAAGTTACTGTCCCTTTTCAACACTGTATTGTCTCTCTTGATTAATAACTTAAAGTGAACACTTAAAATGTGGAAAAGAATTTATCCAGAGTCAAATATCACTGAACAACTATTAGCAGATGAAAGAAGATTCAGTACCAGAAATAATATATTCAGGGATGCAGAACTGGAAGAGATTCAGAAAAACTGCAAAAATGGAAGACCTAACAATAGCAGAATAGTAGAAGAAATTTAGATAATAACTATTGCAAATATAAAGGGAAAAGATAATATGAACTACAGAAATAATAGTATAATTAGAATAATAGCAGAACCAGGACAGGCCAACACAGAAACAACCTATGAATTTATCTCCCAACTCCACCAACAAGAAGAATTAAAAGAGAAAATTATGACATATGCAGAATTACTAAAGGACAAAGACTGCCAGCATTGAAAGTAGTGCCCCTAAAGACCTGGCACCTATACTGAAGGATGTAAATAAGGTAATTGTGAGGATTAAAATAACATATATCGAACTGACCAATCAGCTTGGTACAAAAGTGGTCATTACAGAAAAACTGGGTATTGAAATTAGAAAACCAAAAGCAAAAAATCATATTTAATCCCAAAACGAATAAATGATCAGACTGGAATCCAAGATAAAGAAATTAAGATCAGATGTGAGTAATTTAAAGAACATGAAAGACTGAAAGTTAAAGAATGTAGGGATCAAGACAAGCTTAATAAAAAATGGCTTAATATTAGAAAAATCGAAGAAGCTTTGGAAATCATAAAATAACAAACACCAGCAATAAAAGGGATAATTGAATACTGTGAGGCAGGAATCATACAATTTAAGCAAAATCAACTATTTAATTAGACCAGAAACAATTCTACCAAAGGATAAATGGCAATAGAAATTCTGAAAATGGAAAACCTAACTAAAAGGAAACAATTCATTTTTGGAAAGATCTATGGAAACTCAAAAGATTACAAAAAAATAATAATGGATAAAAGAATTTGAAATTTAATGAAAATGAAAATTTAATGAATTTAATGAAAATCAAATGGGAGAACTAGTAATAGCAGAACTGGTTAAAAATCAAGTGAAAAGAATGAAAAATTGGACCTCTGGAAATGATAAATCAAATTTGAAGCTTACAAATATCTAGGCATTTTCCAATTGGATAACATTATGCATGGACAAGTTAAAAATGTGATTAATAAAGAATACACCAAAAAAGTGAATGATGTAAACACCATCAAAGCCACCAGTACCTTGGCAATACCTATAATACAATGCACTAGTGGAATTATTAATTGGACAAAAGCTATATTGAACAGTTTGGGCCAAAAAAAACAAGAAAACTAATGACTATTCACTATGCATTATATCCTGAAGTTATATTGATAGATTATATCTGCCCTACAGAAATAGAAGCATACTTGAAGTCTAACAAACCTTTGAAGAAGAAAAGCATGCATAGTTGATAATGTAAAAGACAGCCAAGAAGAAGCATTGCTGCAAGTCAAAAATTGGAATTTACTGAATGTGCAGGAGATGAATATCAAAATAATGCAATGAAAACAAGAACGGAATGCTGGAAAGGAAAAGCATGATCTGTTTTTTAAAAGATCATGGGAAAACCTGCCAATCCCTGCCAACTGGAACATTAAAAAAGAAACTGAAGGCTTAATTTTGACTGCTCAAGAGCAAGCTATTAAAGCTAATGTAATCAAGGTCAGAACTGAAAAATTGTCAAATGATTAAACTGCAGATTGTGCAAAGAGGCAGAAGAAACAATAAATCATATACTCAATTCATGTATGAAGATCACTGATTATAAACAATGATATAACCCAGTCATAAAGTCATGTAAAAATGATTATATGTCAGTTAGGGAAAATTGGTGGGAATGTAGAGTTGAAACAGTAATTGAAAAAGAGCTAGTTAAAACATGGGAATTTCAATAAAAACTGTCTTGGCTCATAACGCACCAGATTTAACTGTGATTGTAAAGTGTGGATAATTGATGTAACAATACCAGGAGATAGTAGAATAGAAGACAAAGAATTGCAGAAGGTGACAAAGTATCGAGATCTGAAAATCCAAATTGAAAGATTATGACATAAAGCAGTCCTGGTGCTCCCAGTGGTTATCAGCACATGGGTGTCAGACCCAAAAAATCTTGGACAGCATTTAGAAAATCTGTGTATTGTTAAAAATTTCCATCTGTCAATTATAAAAGGCCACACTGCTTAGATTTACACATGTAGTATACTATGCTAACACACCATCAAACAACAACATCTGCCTATCCCAGGTCTTTGGGAAGGACTCGATTGGTGGATAAAAATACTAGATCCAGTCTGAGCATCTGGCTGACTGTGCAACGAATCATAAAAATACACACACCTTCATAAAATCTTTGCAAAAGTAAACTGTAATTGTTTTATAGGGCTGCAAGTATAATCATACTTTTTTTTAAAAAATGCATTTGTATGCTTAATAATAAAAGATCTATACTGCCTATAAGATCTGGAGGATATGTCTCTACACCCTTGGCAAGCAGATGTAAACACATGTGCATTCATACACAAAGAGTGATCCTTGAAGTTTCCAGATTACCCTGGTGAAGAACAATTGGAAGAAATTATCTAAGGGTAGAACAGCATGGTTGAAGGCCCCAAGATATTTTATTATGTTTTGACCAGTCCTACACCACCTGTGTTTATAATCTATATATTCTGGCCCAAAACTTTTTGCAAGCACATACAAACAAACAGAAAAGAATGAAAAATTTGCATGCCTTCCTATAGTCACATATCTTTCTGTATCTGTATTCCTGAACTGCCCCTCTTAAGACTCCCTAAAGCAGGCTGGTTGAGGAATTCTGGGAGTTGAAATCCATAAGTCTTAAAATTGCTCAGTTTGGAGACCCCTGCCCTAAAGCAATAAGGGTATATTTTGCTCTCCTTTTGCAGCTTTATTTAGCTTGGATTTGAGCTCCCATAATCCCTAATCAGTGTGGCTAATGGCTATTTGAAAAAATAGCCAGTCCTATCACATCCTGCTAATTAAATAAAGAAAAAAAAAACCAATGTTGCTGTTGTTAAGTTGTTAAATGTTTTTAAAAAGCCATTTACAAGATTGATAGAGACAAACAGGAACAGGAACATCCCTTATTAAGGGAAATAATGTGAAGGTTTCTATCAAGGAATGTCAGAAAAAATGGTTTGAAGATTACCTACCACATCCACAAGCTGAGAGATCTTCAGTCCAAAATATACCTTTATAGTATCATTAGCATGTTTTACTGGCCTGATCCATTTCTGATACCCACGAAATAAGTGTCGTAAAAGGGCATCTTCATTCTCAGCAAATGAACTGAACACAGTGAAAGCTGAAAGAAGAGAAAAAGGAGAAAAGGCAGAAATAACTAACTAGAACTATCATACAAAGCATTGCAATAGCCTAATTATTACAATTGAATTAAAATCATAGGCATGTCATATACATGTTGTTCTAGATGCAAATAGAATATTGGCCAATGGCATAAACATTTCTTTCAAGACTAACTCCAGTGGAAACTTTTGAATCATAAATAATTTAAGTAGCTATGTAAGGGACAATTTAAATGTATGCCATATAATTATTATTAATATAAGAATGACACTCAGGACAATGTAGAATGTGAAATGGCAGCTTGGACAGAATAAAAAAGTCTATGGCAATATATAAATTTTAGCAGATGGGCTATATATAAAAGGAAACAATCTGGACTTATTTCCAAATGAAAGCAATTTTAGGGGAAAATTTAGGATCCGTGCCTCCCACCTCTATTTTTGAAACACTGTTCAGAATGACAGGGCTCTTATACTTTTAACAGCTGCCTAGAAGTCTATTCTTAGTTTTTAGCAAACCGTCATATTGTACAGAGGTGAGAAAAGCTGTAAATATCATTATTTCTCCCTAAGCACCTATAGTACTCTATTCATAGTAGAGAACTACAAGGCATACTTCTATTAAGTTCTCCTTATTAAGCAGTTTTATAGGGACGTGGTGGCTCAGTGGGTTAGGACACTGAGCTTGTTGATCAGAAGGTCGGCAGTTTGGCGGGTCGAATCCGAGTGCCGTGTAACAGAGTGAGCGCCTGTTACTCGTCCCAACTTCTGCCAACCTAACAGTTCGAAAGCACGTAAAAATGCAAGTAGAAAAATAGGGACCACTACGGTGGGAAGGTAACAGCGCTCCGTGCGCCTTTGGCATCTAGTCATACTGGCCACATGACCACAGAGACGTCCTCGGACAAGCGCTGGCTCTTCGGCTTTGAAACGGAGATGAGCACTGGACCCTAGAGTCGGAAACGACTAGCATGCATGTGCGGGGGAACCTTTACCTTTACCTATTAAGCAGTTTTACATGGTTTGCCTACAGTTTTTAACAGCCTCAGTTGTTGGGGTTCTAGGTCAGAAATTGTGGTTTGCAAATCACAGGGACTAAGTTGTGTGAAAATTCAGTCATTATGTTTGGTGTTCAGGGATGATCTCTAGTGACTGAAAAAATGAGTGGATTGCATCATGTAATGAACTTTGAGAATAACCATGGGAGACAGGAGGAAGAGCTGTAGCCAGGGCAACTATCAGACAAGGAATAACTCAGCCCACATAAGGAATTGGGGTTGGAGAGAGCATTTCAGAAGGGACCCTCCCTAGTTCTCTGGAAAGCAAAAATAAGGGAAATATAAGTCTTAAAAATCAGTGTTTCAGACTTACGAGATTCTGTTACTGTAACCTTACAATATAGGTAAGCTTTCATAAGCTTTCAAAATGAGATAGTTTGGTTGAAGATCAATAATATTTATGAAAAGTTAAAGATAAGTGAAATTACTAGCATGTCAAATGTCTTGACTTTTAAAAAGAGGGAGAAGAGGAAAAATATCAATGCTTGCTACTTCAAATATTGTTGCAGCAATTATCAAACATAGTGGTGTGGTGGCCATTTGTTCAGTGACTATTCAAATTTACACTGATGCTAAATGAGTGGTAGTTATGACTGGTCCTCATGCTTATTTTGGTCACAGTGACACCTTCCCCCAAGTTACAAGGTTGCCATTTGCAACCTTTTTTGTTGGCTTTATACATGCAAATTCAATGGAGAAGCCTGCAGATAGTGGCCACATGAACTCCTCACTTAACAACTCATGGTGATTTGCTTAATGGCAGTACTCAGAAGCATTGGAATTTCTATGGCTAAGGAGCATGGTTATGTGACACCAAACTTGGTGACCACCTTGCTTAGAGATGGGAATCCCAGTCCCAATTGCCATTGTTAAGTGAGGAAAACTGCAACAATAAATGCTGTTAACATTTCTAGCTATTTTTCCATTTAGCCATAGAAATGTCAAATATTAACTTAATTCTGCAAATTCGATGAGTATCCAGAAACAGCATGTCTTGGAGCAAGACTTTTAAAGATACTGTTGGTTGGTTGGTTGGTTGGTTCGTTCGTTCGTTTAAACAAAACTCTACCTCAGTGGGTTTACCAATAGGAAAGGCAAATGTGCTGTAAATAATTGGGCAGTGACAAACATGAGAAGAGATTGGTTGGGCCAAAGGGCTATCTAGGCCAGCATTTAGTACCTGCAGTCCTTGCCAAATCTACAGAAGACTAACACCTATTCACGATTTTGAGACAGTGACACTCTGCCATTGGGTAGCCTTAAAGGAACTCTATTTCTCTAACATCATTCTGCTATCACTATCAGGGATTAGAGAGATAATGTGTAGAATACTCAGAAATGGCTACATGCCAACCTTTATCAGTATAAGTTGGCTAGATCAAGAGCACAATACTATAGACAAGAACTCAAAATTAAGTCTTACTAAGCTCAACGGGACTTTTCCTAAGGTTAGTCTGTCCTTAGCATCACAGTTGCACAGAAGAGAAGATTCTGACTCCCTGCTTTATCCCACTGCCTCCACATAGCTTTGCAACTTCCTCTGTGCACACATTCCTACAATTTTTATCAAACTTTTATGTCTACTTACCACACAGCAAAGCAAATGCACTTAGAGTATGGGGTTGTTTTTTTAAAAAAAATGTTTATAAATATTCTAAACAAGTTATAATGCAAAAGTCAGAAATCAAACACTTATCTAAACTATTTTTAGGATTTTTTTCCTTTCTCTCCCCCCACCTTTTCTCCCTTTTTAAGTATTTATAAATTATAATACAGTGGAGTTTTTGGCCCCCAGCTCAAAGATTTATAGTCTTCTTCAAATAGCGTCATACAATTCTTTCTGTTATGATCAATCTTCCATTAATGTTTTTTATTTTATTTTTATTTTAATCCCATTTATATCCCGCCCTTCTCCGAAGACTCAGGGCGGCTTACAATCTAAGCACAAATCAAATGTGCTTAGCAATAGCCTTCATTCTATGTATATGCCTGCTTATTAGGGCTTTTTCACACACCCCCAAGCGGCATTATTACAAAGTCAGCTTAATTGCCCCCAACAATCTGGGTCCTCATTTTACCTACCTTGGAAGGATGGAAGGCTGAGTCAACCTTGAGCCTGGTGGGATGCGAACCTGCACTAATTGCAGGCAGCTGGTGTTACTTAAGGAGGCATTAGCCCACTGCTCCACCAAGGCTCTTTGTTACACTGAGAATTAATTTAGTGATTTTCGCTGACTACTTATATCCACTTACATCTTCTAAATTTATATCTTTGTTTTAAATAAATAAAAGAAAAAAAGAATAATTGTTTGTACAATGCAAATGAGTTCTTTTAGATCTATTTGAAAGGATGCATATGTTAAAAATTAATGATAACAGCTAAATTAGAATCCATAAGGAAGATGAGATTGTTTATGAAAACATTCTGGGCCAACAAATTCTGCATATACTGAAGAAAAAATAAGCCTCCGTTGAAGGAAAACGTGCTTCCAAGTAAAGTTGCAGTGGACTATACTTCAGGATTTTCTCCTCACAGAAAAATAGAACCTCTCAGTTGTCTTGGAGACTTACTGGTTATTTTCCTTTTGTCTTTACTTCCTTTATTTATTAAGTCACCCATTCTTGAGGCAGGATAGGAAGAGGTTCACCTTTAACATTTTAAACCTTTCAACTTTGGTATTGGAGAAGACTCTTGAGAATCTGGTGGACAGTCAAGAAAGAAACTGATGGATCATCTTACATATCAATCCAGAAATCTCACCAGAGGCATGGGTCCGGATTACCTACGGCAGCACCTGCTGCCGGCATCAACTTCCCTCCGTCCAGTGCGCTCCCACAGAGAGGGCCTCCTCAGGGTGCCTCCGATCAAAGAATGTCGATTGGTGGCCCCCAGGGGGATGGTGTTCTCTGTGGGTGCGCCAGACCTGTGGAACCGCCTTCCAGTTGAGCTCCGGATGGCCCCCGACCTGCGCTCCTTCCAGCGTGATTTAAAAACTTATCTATTTGAACAATCTGGCCTGGTCTGATGGGTTTGGGGTTGGTTTTAAATAAGTTTTAACACATTTTTAGTATTGTATTCTTGGGCATAATTATTTAATTCTTTTAAATCTCTTTTTAACTTTTGTATTTACATTTTGATATTTATTGCCCTGTACACTGCCCTGAGTCCTTCGGGAGAAGGGCGGTATAAAAATTTAATAAATAAAATAAATAAATTTAAAAAATGACCAGACTCATATTATCTTATTTCAGACACATTGTGTGATGATTCAACTCTCTGGAGAAAGCTCTAATGCTGGCAAAAGTGGAAGGACAGAGAAGACAAGGATGACCAGCAGCAAGACAGATGGCCTCAGTTATGGTAGTGAGGAGTACACTGTTGGAAGATCTAAAAGACCAGGTGATGGATGCATTGTCATGGAGACGATGGAACTGAAAATAATGGGATGGCACATAATCAACCAATCAATCAATCCTGAAGGCTCTGAGCTGCTAACAGTCAAAAACATCTTCAAAAGAAGCTCTCCAAACAATAAATTATCTGCCCAAAGCAATAATTTTTTTAAAAAAATCCCAACAGCCTTCTAAAGGACAAAGTAGGAGGAGGAATCCTGGAGAGAAAGCAGCCATTGCCTTCTCATTCAAGACTTTGGGTAAAGGACTACCATTGGTTTTCTTTGCTCTTTGCCACCAGCAAGTAATATCTGCAAGCCGGATATGATGGCCCTGGTAAAGAACTGAATAAGCTCTTTGGTGATGGAAGCAAGCGAAGAAATAGCAAATGGGTAGGTTGGAACAAGGTTGTGGAGCTGAAGTTCTATTGTGTAAACATTCCAGGAAGCTATATTCAGCAAAATCCATAAATGGGGCTTGCTCTTTTGCTATTCCCACTATAAATGAGCTACTTTGAACAAATCCCCTTGCCTTCCCATTGTCAACACATTTTTCTTACTCCTTTCTCAATAATTAATAGTTGTACATGAAAATGTCACAAAAGCTTTCCTGCACGTATCTCTTATTGCCTTCTTGTTTCCCTCCATAGCCTTAATTGCCCTTTCACAATCCAAGTTCGATGGGACTCAACAAAATGAAACACTTGCTTCAAAACAGACAGGAGCAGAACTGCAGTGCCAGAATATAGTTTCCATCAAATAAAGATACCTTCTTTAGAATATTTGTACTTTTCTTGCATACATCACGACAGAGCTATAGACCTGACTAGCTTTGCGAGAGGGGCTGTCTGATCAAAAGCTTTTGTAAAATGTCATTAAAGTATTAAAACTCCAAAGGACAAGCTTGCTCAGGAGAATCTGAACCGAGATACGATACTCACTGTCTTCTGTAGCTTACTATTATTATTATTATTATTTTGCTACTTCCCTTCTTTTAAAGACAAACAAAAGTTAATTCCAACACGCTTGAAGAAGACCGGGAGATTAATATCTGCCCGTAAAAATGCATCTCTGTGTTGCTGTAAACTGCCCAAGAGGCAACCGATTGCTTAACTTTGTTAAATTGCACTTACCTGAACCGTGAGCACAAAAAAGGAGGGGCAGTTTAATGACATCTAAGAACCTCATCACCACAGCCGGTCCTCCTGCTGGATGTTTTGGATGTTTATAGATAACCCACTTCCATCGAAAACACAAAAATAATTCTAAACCATAACAGTTGGCAGTCTAGTTGCAGGGAGAAGAGATTTAAGCCTTATCTTGCACCACTGTGAAGCTTTTTAGAGTACACTTCATTGATTTTCAGTCAGCTGTCAGAAGCTGCACGCAAGAATCCTACCAAAGAAAATAACCCCTGGGTCCTAAATTCTACCTTGTTGTTTGGGCAATAACTGGAATTCTTCTCAAAGCCCAAGTTAGGTGAATTCAAAGGATAAACTTAGGCAACAGTAATCAAATGGCTGCTTGATTTTAATTTTCCTCTGTAGGCTAAAAAATAAAGGGTGACAAATCTAGATGGCCTGCAGATGGTGGGAGAGAGAGAGACAGAGACAGAGACAGAGAGACAGAGAGAGGGAAGAAATTTTGTATATAGTACCTGCTGACATCTAACGATCATCCAGATTTTTGCAGCCCATTTATGAAAGCCATAGAGCAGCAGTTCTCAGCCTGTTCAGCTTACTGACCCTTCAAAAAGTTTCAGATTGTTCAACTCCCGAACATGTATTATATGAATATAATTCAATAAATACTACTTTAACTAATAGTACTATAATAATAAAATAATAACACCCCAGACTTAACAATTGTCAGTAAGAAAGACAAAGTCTGGATAATGGACGTGGTAGTACCTGGAGCAGAAGAGAAGAGAAAGAACTGGAGAAAATAACAAAATACAAAGACTTGCAAATAGTATTAGAATGACTGTAGCAAAAGAAAGCCAAGGTACTACCAATAGTCCTAGGCGCTTTGGATGCACCACTTGAATACCATCGGCACAGACAAATTCACCATCAGTCAATTGCAAAAGGCAGCTTTATTCAGGGTGGCTTACATCCCGCAACAATACCTCTAACACCATCAAACATCAGCATCTGCTTATCCTGGATCTTTGGGAACGACTTGATAGATGGATAAAAATGCAAAATCCAGTTGGAAAATCTGTCTAACTGTACAACAAACCAAAATTATAATCTTACTCTCCCAGATCACTAGGAATACCTTAATAAGTGGATAAAAATGCCAAAACAGTCTAAACATCTGGCTGACTGTGCATAATAATGTCAACTCAAGGCCATACTCAATGACCAGCCAACCCTGTCTCACAACTAGCCACCTATCTTCAGGAATAGGGACTGGTGTGGAGCTCTTCAAAGCCCCCAAAAGATTAAATGACCTCAAACAAACTTTACATCATTTATTGATCATCTATTGACATGTTTTTTCCCCCCCATGCCATTTATTGACCCCTTAAATACTCCCATCAACTGTTGAGGGTTGATATTGACCACTTTGGGGAATCCTGCCATAGAAGAACATTAATATTCAGAGCTATCTGCATTTGACGGCATTGAATAACCTCTAATGCAGACATGTCAAACACAAGGCCCGGGGGCCAGATCCGGCCCGCGAAGTGGTTTCATGTGGCCTGTGAAGCCATCCTGGAAACAGTGAGGGAATGGCCCCCGCTGCTTTGGCTCTGGCCCAGGCCGGCCAGGAGCCAGTGTACAATTTTGTGGTGGTCATCTATGCTGAAATACATTCAGTCTTAGATTCACAAGGCCATCTGGAAACAGTGAAAGACTGGCCCCTGTTGCATTGGCACTACCTGTTGGGCGCACGCTGGGGAGTTATCACCCTTTGTGAGCAATGAAGCAGTGGCGTAGCGTGGGTTGTCAGCACCCGGGGCAAGGCAAGTAATTTGCGCCCCCTAACCTGTGGATTTTAGCACTCGAGTCTCTTCCACTAGATTAGTTAAAGAAACCCTTACCCCCTAAGCACATGTATTGTTTGTTATGAAAATACTGATGTAATTAAAGTAAAATGCATCTAATGCGCCCCCCCAGATGTTGCGCCCGGTGTGGCCGGCCCCCCCTGCACCCCCCACGCTACACCACTGGAGTGCTATCAAACATTATAGCAAAATACTTGGCCTTTATGATATTTTGAAAAATGACTGTTCGAATGTGATCGCTGAGCAGGCTAATAAACTCATTCTGGCTCTGTGGAGAGAGATAGGACACAATGTGACCATCTGTGCGTTGTACTCTGTGAAGATGTTGTTTGGCAATTGGGTCATATTTGGCGAGTAACTTGAAAGTTTCTAAGAAATTTCCACAGTTACCATCTGTATTTAAATCTTCAGAGTGACCACGTAAGGGTAAGGTTTGCCTGGCTAGATACAGAACACAATCAAGTATTCTGATTAAGATTGCCTTCCATTTTTCAAATGACCTCTGTTGTGCAAGCTGGGCAGCATCATCAATAGTCTCCTGTTTATGCAGCCGCATTTCTAATTCTTTCCACATTGTAAATGCACTCAAGTGATATGAACTGCGCTCATGCTCTAGTAATCTAGGGCTTAACTTTCTCCATGCATTAAATCCAGTTGACTTTCGAAATGAACTTTTCCCTTTAGCCTTCTGAAAAAGCATGCAAGGAAAGCAATATGCAGCATTGTTTACAGGAGAAAACACCAACCATGTCCTTAACATAGTCTCACCATTCTCCAAATGTATGTAGAACCAATCCTTGGAAAATGACCTGCCATTACTGTCTCTTGGAAACCATGCATCCTTATTCTGCAGTTCCTCTGTCCCTCGCCTGACAAGTTCAGTTTTCAAGGTTTCATCCATGGTTTCAGGCCAATAGCCAATGTCAGTATAAACTTTTTGGTCAATATTTTCTGGCAGATTTGGCTGAGTATAAACATCCTTAGATGAAACTGTCTCTGCTTCTAATGCAGGATCAGGAATGTTCGACACAGGATCAGGATTATGAGTCTCCTGTGGTGCTGCTGATGGTCCTGCTGTAATTTCAGCAGTACTCACCAAAAACCGGTGAAGGCTTCCAGCTAACTTAGCTTGTTGCTCTGTCTCTATCTTTCTCCTTTTCCTGCCTTGTGCACCAGATTCTTTTTTGTATGGCATGATACAGGTGTAGTATTCTGCTAAAATTCTAAAAAGGAAAAAAAAGAAGCCCAGTACTACTCCAGTCAGTCCTGACTCCTGCGTGACTCGGAAGCTGCACTCACTGTCCCTCCCCCAGATAGTCCCTAAATGGCCTCTTTTGGCAACTTGCTAATAAATTATTGTGTGGGCCTTTGTACTATTGCAGAAACAGATGCAATAAATCACCACTAATCTAAGTTCCCCAACTTAGTACAGGTCAAGGTGCTCCTTCACAATCCAAGGTACGGGCTGGTGCCTCAACTTCCTCCACACAATTCATGAAAGGAATGTAGTGGTGAAGAGTCATACTCCTCTCCGCCCTGGCTGAGTCAAGAGTTGGGTCCTAGATTTCACCGCTTATCCACCTCTTCACTCTGAGCTGTATAACCACGTCCATTCTGATTTCATCACCTCAGGCATAAACTTCTCCAACTTAGCCTCCTCCATACCTCCTACTAAACCAGACATGTCAAACACAAGGCCCGGGGGCCGGATCCGGCCCGCAAAGTGGTTTCATGTGGCCCACGAAGCCATCCTGGAAACAGTGAGGGAACGGCCCCCACTGCCTTGGCCCTGGCCCAGAGACCCCCCCTGTCTGCCAGAGACCCTCAGATCTGTCCCACTCCTGCCCAGGCCCCCATAGGCACCCTTGATGCCAACGATGTAGAGCTGGCCACGCCCACCCACCCCCCTGAGGGTAACAGCAATGCTGATGCAGCCCTCAATGAAATTGAGTTTGCTTCCCCACAGGGCTAAGGAAGTTCCATGCTGACTTCTTCACAGATCTGCCAGTTCTAATAGTCCTTCTCACGTGACTGGCAGATCCTCTAGCAGATCTTCAAGGAAAACATGGGCTGCTTCATTATGGAACCACATTGAAATGACCCACAGTTTATTCATAGAATTGTGGTCATAACTTTTTCATAGAAAATATCAAAGGCAGCTTCAGCAGGGAGCCCACAGAACACCTATTAGAAGCCCCAGAGTGAAATTTTCCAAATTAAAGCGGTCCCTGGAGCTCTTCTGCCAGCACCCTTGGGTAACTTTATCATAGCACTTTCCTCCTACTTGCTTCCCTCCAGGAGGAAACTAAAAATATTTGCTTTTCCCCACCAGGCAGCAAGAGAAGAAGGAGAGAAAAATGGAGAAAAGCTTCTTTTTTCCAGTTCTCCAGTTTCAAGGAATGACTCGCCTACAACCAGTTTTCCCTACTCCTCCCTGCTTCTGGTGTGGACAAAACACCTAGTCTGTTCCATTGCCAAGACAAAGTAGGAGTTGAAAATGGAAATGGTGTGAGAACTTCCTTAAACTGGCATTATTTCCTGCTGTCTTACACTAGAGAACAACACCTTAGTGTTGTCATGCAGAACAATTCTTAAACCACCATGTTAAAGCCAAGTTCAAATTCCATTCAGCAAGTGGAGCTTACTGGGCACTCTCTACCCAGCTAATCATTCTCAACCCAGTCTCTTTCACAAGGTCGAAGGGTATAAATACAATAAATCAAGGTAACGTAGTTTTAAACCACCGTAGAAAAGTTCATCCACTATGATTGTCTCTGCTTAATATATTTTACCACATATGCCTTTAATGGCAAATTCTTTTGAGAATCTATTTTGTTCCATTATCAATTATAACAACACTGGAGCAGTGTTCATACTGATTCATTTTTAATTGGTGTATAGATACAGCCTTTTTTTCTATTGCACATCAAGAAACTTTTAAGTAGGACAAGATTTCACTGCTAGTTGTTGATCAGTCATCAGACATGCTGTAATTACTTCCCCAGCTTCCAAAAGAGTAGCTGTGCTATCGTTATTGTTTTCCTACAAAAGCAACAAAGGATGCTGTCATATCTTAAAACTTAACACCTTTTTTCCCCCTGCATACACACGCATGAATCACAGTTCCTTTCTGTGCCAACGTCTGCAGTACAGTAATGGATGTGTTACCCTTTACGGTGCCGGCACGTGCTTTGTTATTTTTACTCGGTGGCTTCCCCCACCCCACCCCCATTATATCATATTCTACACAGACACCAACCGGCTCAGCAAGTCGGTCTTTTGCCTGTTACAACCCTTACCTAAGGAACTGTTGCAAGGGACACCCCTGTACTAAACGATTGGAGCTTCGCGTTCAGGGCGGGGAAGGAGCACTAGCCCGGCCGGACGAGCTTGTTCCAGACGTGGGTGGGACCTCCCCGTAGCGGCTCCCGCTGGCCAATAGGGGAGCGGACAGCCAGCAATCGCCGAGCTTCGCTCCTTAGAGGGCCCACCCTGCTCACTCGCTCTCTGCCGCACGCCTGGCTGGCACCACCCCCCTCCATAGAGGGCGGCCGGCGGCGACCCGGCGGCGGCTCGGATCGGATTTGCACACTGCGAGTGAGCCAGGCAGGGGCAGAGAGCTGCGAGTGTGAGCGCGCGGCGCGCCCCCCCTGATGTTGCGCCCGGTGCGGCCGGCCCCCCCCTGCACCCCCCACGCTACGCCACTGCAATGAAGAAATGCACCATCGCCTGGAAGTGGCCAGCACATGGCTCTCTCCTCACAGCGTCGAGAGGCTGAGCCGGGTGGCACAAATCTGAAGAGAAGCACAACACTGCCCAGCCCCTAGCCTGCCCGAAGTAGGCGAGGGCCATGTGCTGGCCACTTCCAGGCGATGGTACATTTCTTCATTCCTCATGAAGGATGACACTTCCCCAGCTGCGTTTCCTGCCTGTTTTTCTCCCTCCCTCATCTCAAATATTTTCCCATCACTCTGTAGGAAGGAAGGAAGGAAGGAAGGAAGGAAGGAAGGAAGGAAGGAAGGAAGGAAGGAAGGAAGGAAGGAGGGAGGGTCTGAGGGAAGTCCTGCCTTAGTCCTTCCCTGCTGCCCTTTCACCATCCCTTTGCCCCCTCCTCCTGGCCTAACCTGGGGGGGGTCTCCCATCCTATTGCTAAGGAAGCTTTGGATACAAAGCCAGGTCTCCTCACATGGAGAGGAAGTGGGCCTCCCTCTTGACGTTGCCCTCATACCCATTATGAGCAATCTGGCTAAGGAGAGCAAGCACAGCAGCTGGACACCCCCTTGGGAAAGTGGGGGTGGGCTAAGTGCTGCAGGTGCTTGAGGGCTAGGCTGGGCATTTGACCTCCGCATCACCATCCAGCCTCCCCCACCGCATGGCCTGAGAGGACCAGTGAGGCTCCTCCAGTGGACCATGCCTTGGCACTTGCCCCAGTCCCATATCCTTCTGCCAGAGACCCTCAGATTTGTCCCACTCCTGCCCAGGTCCCCATAGGCACCCTTGACGCGAAGAATGTAGAGCTGGCCATGCTCACCCAGTAGGTCACACACACTCCAGCCACGCCCAACCAGTAGGCCACGCCCACCCTGGCCACACCCACCCGGCCCCTCAAGGGTAACCACAATGCTGATGCAGCCTTCAATAAAATTGAATTTGACACCCCTGCTCTAATGAGATCTTGTGGGGAACCTCCTCGGAGAAAAAAAAACCAGGAGACTGGCATAATATAAATCTCCCAAAAGAGCTGAATTGCCAGACCCTCAAAAGGATGTTTACAAGGAAGTCCTCAGAAAGGTCAATAGAATGCTGCTCCCTAGCGTTGGTTTATTATTTATTTATTAAATTTATTTGCCGCCTATTATCAAAGTGACCTGGGAAAGGAGAGGGGGGGCTTACAGCATTTAAAATATTAAAATCCTAGCAGATATTTTTAAAACGATAAAAAACAAAATAAAATTCTCGTTAAAAATGGGGAGGGAGGGAACAGGAGGTAGGGGGAAGTGGGATTGACTCTTAATTCATCGACCACCTCTAGGGTGATACTCCTCCATTGGGGCCCTAAGCCATCTGGCAGAGCCGGGTCTTCGGGCTCTTGCGGAAGGTCAGAAGGAAGGGACCCAATTTCACCTCAGTTTCTAAATATGCCAGAACTTTTTTTTACTAGGTATAATCCCATAAAAGATTGATAAAGTATATACTTCATTTTACATGTGATAACAGCGGCAAGAATTATATTCACACAACACTAGAAATATGAGGAAATACCACCAGAGGGAGAAATAATTAAAAAAAAATACTACAATGTGCAGAAATGGACAGACTTACTATGAGGTTGAAAGAGAAAGAAGAAACAGAATACTTTCAAACTTGGGACTTATTTTACAAATGGCTGGAGAAAAGAATAAAGGATTAGGAATAAAAATTGTGTTAGTGAATGATAAACTCAGATAACACGTTTGTTGAGTAAATACTACTGAATTGTATGAAGAAAAAATAAATAAAAACTTTATAAAAATAAATAAATAAATATACCAGGTGTTATCAGAGCATCATTGCCAGAATTGAGGGAGAAACCTATGCCCTGGTTCCTAAAATTCAATTCAAGTCAATTTCTTTTTTCCTTGTATTGGAATGTTATAAGGCCATTTTGACTTCTAACCATTCAAAGTTATGACACTGGAAAAAATGTTTCGTACAACCAGTTCTCACATGTACAACCAACCATCCCCACAATCATGTGATCAAAATTTAGTTGCTTGGCAACCACTATATATTTACAATGGTTGTATTGTCCTGGGGTCATGTTATCGCCCTTTATGACCTTCCAAGCCCACTTCTCAGCAAGCAGAGTCAATGGGGGAAGCTGGATTTGCTTAAAGACCTCATGATTCACTTAGTAACCGCAGTGATTCTGTTAACCATGGAAAAAAAGGTTGTAAAATTGGGTGTGGCTCGCTTAACAACCGCCTTGCTGAACACCAGAAATTCTGGTCTTAGCTGTAGTTGTAAGTCAAGGACTACCTGTAGATCTTAATATATTGTATTATTTCAATGCGGATTTCATTACAAATATATTTATTTTTTATTAAATTATATAGGCTGACCATCTCAGTGTTGCAGTGACTCTGGGTGGCTTACAAAATGATATATATTTATGTAATTTGATTATAAATTATGAACCTTTGCTTATTTAGAAGCATATACTAGTGAAATAAGGAAAAATAAAAATATATCAATATTAATTTCATATTAAGATATTACAAACATAAAGTTATTGAATTTTACAGTCAAAATTGAGTATAATATTTTTAAAAAGGACAACTGCATTTCATATTAGACTAGTAGTTATGTGACAATTGTTTTGGTCAGAAATGAATTAGCTAACATTAAGATCTCCGTTCTGTTATTACTTAAGGTATATATTTATTTTATACATCAATTTTTAACATTTCCCAGATGAAAACAGGGATATTATTGTAACCTGTGTATAAGTACCAGTATTACTCCCGATCCAATATACGAGCACCTGTTATACAGTATGCAATGCCTAAAGAGTAGATGTGTTTATTTGATTAAAGATTTTTGAAGAAAAAACTGTCCAATATCATTGAACCCAGATTTGGCTCAGAAAATTTGAACCAAATGTTCAAAATCCATCTCAGCAGCTGCACCCTGTTGAAAAAAAAAGAATCTATGAAAAATGACATATTTCCTATGTGCACTTACACACAGTGGCACAGAAAAATAAAATGAGCATTTAATCAATTTACTCATTGCAACTTTATATATAAACTTCTCAGATGTCAACTTCACTGAGTTCAGCCAAACAGGACTTACCACGTGAGCCCAGAGGATTGTAGCTTTAAAACCCTCTGAGAAAACTCTTTGCAAAAAACAAACAGCATCCTCGGGATACAAAAACAGGATCAGGGACGGGGAAAGAAGGACAGCTGGAGAATATGCAATAGCTGTCCAGCTAAACCAGGAACTGTTATATATCTGCCTATAGTAATGTGAGAAATAGGAGAGAAAAGTCTACAAACTAGTAAATAAGAGCCTGATTGGGAAGCATACAAATATGTGGCAATAAATAAACAAATATACAACTCAAAAACAAAACAAATACTAGGCACAGAAGTAATGAATCAGTCCTATCACCAAAGATGGTTTCCTTATGTCTGACAGGCAAAATAAAGATCGAACAATCACTATTTAGCTCCTTTAATCAAGAAAGGTCCCTCTTTGGATAAACATTATAAATAGAATCCAATTATAATGTTGTTGTTGCTTGATGGTTTGCCAATTAATACTTTATTGTATACAGTACATTGTTAAGGAAGGAAGGAAAAAACCACACACATTGAGGGAATTTACAAAACTAAATGGAAAAAAGAGAGAGGAAAGGGAAGAAGGGTAAAGAGAAAAAGGAGACAGGAAATTATCCAGGGAACTCGGTCTAGGCCTATAGCCTCACAAGCCAATTCAATGTACCACATTTGAGACTGGCAACTCAGTCATTAAGCAAAATGATTGTTAAATGAAACGACCATATTTATGATCTTATTTCAGCTTTCCTATGCTTTAAAGGTAAAGGTAAAGGTTCCCCCACACATGGGTGCTAGTCGTTTCCAACTCTAGGGGCCAGTGCTCATCTCCGTTTCAAAGCCGAAGAGCCAGCGCTTGTCCAAGGACGTCTCCGTGGTCATGTGGCCGGCATGACTAGACACCAAAGGCGCACGGAATGCTGTTACCTTCCCACCGTAGTGGTCCCTATTTTTCTACTTGCATTTTTACGTGTTTTCGAACTGCTAGGTTGGCAGAAGCTGGGATGAGTAACAGGCACTCACTCTGTTACGCGGCACTCGGGATTCGACCCGCCAAACTGCCGACCATCTGATCGACAAGCTCAGTGTCCTAACCCACTGAGCCACCGCGTCCCTTTGCTTTACAGACCTGCAAAAGCTGTAAATGTAAGGACTGGTCATAAAGTTACTTTTTTTATCAGTCACAACTGCAAATGGTTGCTGTCCAATAAAGTGGCTAAATAAGTATTATTCATAACTTGCAAGCTGTTGTAACTTCTGCAAGGCATTGGCCTAGGCAAAAACTGATGTCAGACTTTCAGATTATAGCATCAATATGCATAGTTCTCAGAAGCAAATCAGGAAGGAACTATGTAAGGATCAAGAAGCCAAAGAGGGGGAGTCAATAACTATTTCTAAGCAGCAGTCAAAGATAATGTATTATAAAAGACCACCATGCCATCCTGTTAGTTTCATTACTGATAAAACAAATTGTGCTACAGATTGGTAGTCATCGTTTTAACCAGTTATGACATTTTTAGATTAGGGAATTGAAAAAGAAATGATGTGCCATAGCAATTGAAGGAGAAAAGTCAGGATTTATTCCAATTTCTAGAAATGTTTGAGAGCATTTAAAAATGTTTAAGCTCGATAGGCTTGAATTTCCAGCCAAAGTTACCTGTATAAAATATTCCTGGACTCAAGATGCAGCCTTTTGTTCCGAGTTTCTGTCTGGTGGCCTTATGCAAAAATTGCTGAAACCAAGATCTATTGTCTTTCCTTACAGAATGAAATGCCAAAAATATCAACCCATTTTCCTGGCAAATGGATCTTTTACCTGTCACTGACATTAAAGTATATCTTTAAAAGTTATGTCAGCGACACTTTTTCAAGACATCCCAGTTTTGCTGGGATAGTCCCAGTTTGGGGGGGTGGTGGCACACCTTCCCAAAACAGGAACATGTTTTGGCTTCCATGAGTTCTTCCTGGTCAGCCAGCCAGTCACAGAAACAGTGTGAGGCTAGTGGCTGGCTGGCTGTAATGCAGAAAATCACCTCTATGTTTGCATTACATTGTAACTGCAAGTGCTTGAATGCAGCTACATATCTGGGCTGCAAAACCCTAGATCAGACATGTCAAACACAAGGCCTGGGGGCCGGATCCGGCCCGCGAAGTGGTTTCATGTGGCCCACGAAGCCATCCTGGAAACAGTGAGGGAACGGCCCCCACTGCCTTGGCACTTGCCCTGGTCCCATCTCCTTCTGCCAGAGACCCTCAGATCTGTCCCACTCCTGGCCAGGCCCCCATAGGCAGCCTTGATGCGAACGATGTAGAGCTGGCCACACCCACCCAGTAGGTCATACACACTCTAGTTACGCCCACCCAGTAGGCCACGCCCACCCTGGCCATACCCACCCGGCCCCCTAAGGGCAACCGCAATGCTGATGCGGCCCTCAATGAAATTGAGTTTGACACCCCTGCCCTAGATGGCCCCTGGATTGCAGGAAAGAGCAAAAACTGCCATCTGGATTTACCTGGAATTTTTCCAGCACAGATATGGTAACCCTAAATCTTGGATGTTTGAACTAGAGCAAGCAGTGACATTATGGGTACCATTAGTCGCAGAAGATGGAACCAGAGAATCACGTTTATTGGATTTCCATTCATTCTGCAAATTTGCAAATACTTTTAGAAGACGGGAATGGAGAAGATCTAATCTGCCATTTGCCAAGCACCCAAATTTTGATCACATGGCCATAGGGATGCTGCAACAGTCTTAAGTGTGAAAAACATACAGTAAGTCACTGTTTTCAATGCCATAATTTTGAACAGTCACTAAACGAATGGTTATGAGTCAAGGACTACCTGAAGTTTGATTTCAGGCTGTCTGCTTTTGAACTTGCCAAAACTAGGAAATGGGAAAAGTTGATTTTAAAAAGCCATGCTGATACTTATGGGTACTTTTATCTATGCTGTAGCTCAGACATGTCAAACACAAGGCCCGGGGGCCGGATCCGGCCCGCAAAGTGGTTTCATGCGGCCCGCGAAGCCATCCTGGAAACAGTGAGGGAACGGCCCCCACTGCCTTGGCCCTGGCCCAGAGACCCTCCTTCCGCCAGAGACCCTCAGATCTGTCCCACTCCTGCCCAGGCCCCCATAGGCACCCTTGATGTGAACAATGTATAACTGGCCATGCTCACCCAGTAGGCCATACGCACTCTAGCCACGCCCACCCAGGCCACACCCACCTGGCCCCCTGAGGGCAACCACAATGCTGATGCGGCCCTCAATGAAATTGAGTTTGACACCCCTGCTGTAGCTGAGGGGGGAAGTAAACTATGTATGTTTACCAGAAGCATAGCATCCCAAAAAATCCTGCCCTGTCAACTTCAACCCATCCACACATTATCTCGCTTGATATCACCTAGCTATTGTTATCTTCTCCCCCAAAGAGACAGTGTATAGTAAATTGTACCTAATGTAAAGATTCAGTTGTCATATGAGAATTGAACTCCTTGTTAATATTACTTCTTTTAATATATGTGTAGTTCTGGACTGCAGGTGCTATAACTGTGTGTCAAGCAGCAACTTCAAGAATGATCTAACAGTCAGGAACAGAGATGTTTCTTCATAACTTCTTCTTCATAACTTCTTCTTTGTTTTACTTGGCCAAACCTCCTCTCTCGCATTTCTGTATGTTTCCCCTCCCATTTAAATCTTTGTAGCATAAGCTTCCAATCCAATCCAATATCTACCTTAAATATGGAACCTGGTTGTGGGCATTTGTGTGAGCTACAGGCAGACAACTGTTTCAGAAGCTGAAAAGTTAAGCCAAGCCATCAGTAGAAAAAGAAAATAGAGACATCTAGTGGAGGTTAGATGACTTTATAGAATCACTTCCTGTTGACAAGATCCCAGACACCCACTGCTGATTTCTGGAATTCCTATCTTATATGGGAGACTTATAATATGTTAGTCTGGAAAGGACATTTGAAGTCATCAGTTCAGTTCTTTGTTTGGTGCAGGAATCTGCACTGGAGAGAATGAGAAGACAACAACTGATCATCATTTAAAAAGAGGAGGAAGCACTGTGAAAGAAGAGTTTTATAGCATGTTTGGGCTACAAAAATCCAGATGCCTACTAGATGGCAGCAAAGAGCTACTGAAAACTCTGACTCTTCCCTGCCATCTACTTATCATCCAAATTTTTACAGCTCTGATATGATAGGCTTTCTGTTGCTTCTTTCTTCTTCCCAATCCCTTTACCATCCCTTCTTCCAAGGTCACATCATCTCAATTCCAACAATAGCTAACAGAGGAGACTTGTGAGAAGGCAGAAGGGATATCCAAATTCATACTCCATTCTCCTATTGATGACAGAAAGCTCTTTTAGGGATTGTAGAATTCAGGGCTTTTTTTCTCATTGAACGCTCAGAATGGAGTTCCGGCACCGTTTTTGGATGGAACCTTGTAGGGTAGGCAAGGCAGGTTGTATGACATGTGTGAGTTCCGGCACCTTTTTCTTTTACAAAAAAAGCACTGGTAGAATTGCAGTCTTAGCAAGCATCTGTACTTGAATAAAAATATATAAACGCCTAAGTTCAAAAAGTTTCATAAGGATAATCATAATGCATGAACAGACAAATACTTTAGGAATTTGTGAACTACTTAAACACATGGCAAGAAAGACAGACCTTTTCTGTAGCACATGTATAGTCCTCGATTTACAACGATTCACTGAGTGACTGTTCGAAGTTACAACGGCACTGAAAAAAGTGACTTATGGCCATTTTTCACACTTACAACCTTTGCAGCAGCCCCATAGTCACGTGATCAAAATTTGGATGCTTGGCAACTGGTTCATATTTGTGATGGTTACAATATCCAGGGATCACGTGATCATCTTTTATGACCTTCGGACAAGCAAAGCCAATGGGAAAACCAGATTCACTTAGCAACCATGTTACTAACTTAACAACTGCAGTGATTTAACTGTGATTAACAACTGTGGCAAAAAAGTCGTAAGATGGGACAAAACTCACATGAACAACTGTCTCACTTAGCAATATATATTTTTGGCACAATGAGGGTCATAAGTCAAGGACTACCTGAACATGATAGAATATTCAGGGTTAAAGTAAAGTAAGGTAAAGTTTCCCCCGCACATGCGTGCTAGTCATTTCCAACTCTAGGGGCCGGTGCTCATCTCCGTTTCAAAGCCGAAGAGCCAGCGGTAATATGTCGGAAAGTAAACAGATTTGTAACATTTAGGCACTGCCCGTTATGTCTTTTTCTGATCTGATTTTACCATAGATTTATGTCTGGATACTGTCCTTTTCTTTCTTCCATTTTAAAAAAAGAAAGAAAAAAGGCCCCGGACACTGATTTCTAGGTGTGGACTGACTGCAAATAACTAGTCCATTTTTATAATCACAGCCGAATCTATGAAGAGTTTCTCAAAGAGACGTTTACTAAAATTAAATTGCTGACTTTTGTATTTTCTTTCCAGTTACTTAAAGGCCATTTTTCCTTTCTGCGTATTCACATGAACAAGGATCTGAGACACTCCTGAAGCGCTGGCATTTCTCATAGTGTAAACGGCTTGGATGCCACTGCTCAAGTCTCTTTGAAATCCTTGGATTACCGCATGAGGGGATTTTACCTCCACAGATATGTTGGGCATCGGGGAAGAAACTGGCAAGCCTTTCACCACTGCACGTATATTAATATTTCGAACCCGCGGTGCTTTGCTCAGTAACAAAATGTCCGCGTTCTCCAAAATCTGCTGGATTTCTTCTTCTGGAAAAGTACATCCTAATTTTAGATTTTTCAAAATTGTTTGCTTGACAGTAACATTAGGCGGGAAAGGGGATCTTTTGACTTGGACAAAAGGCCTTTTTTCCTGACGGTTTTGATAAGCCCGCCAGGCTGCTTGAATTGTAGCAGCAGCCTCCTGATATCTTTGCTTCTCTAATACTAGGGACAAAGACGTTGAAGGAAACCCTGTCCTGCTGGGTTGAAAGTTAGATGCCCTTCCAAAGGGCTCTTCGAGATTCAAAGGGGGATAGTTCTCTATCACTGCTTTTGGATAATATTTTGGCTTGTGACTTGGGAGGCAGATACACTCCGTTTTTGGATAGTATTTTGGCTTGTGACTCGGGGGGCAGATACACTCCCTTTCAGCAGGCCTTCCAAAATCTAGACCGCGCTGCGGATGGCAACTGAGGAATGTTGGGAAAGAGCGGTTCTGTTTTCTGGGTCTGGTTTTCTTCTGTTCTTCAGCCCAGCGGTAGGAGGAACACAATCCCAGAGGCAGCTCCTTTCGGGTCAAGTATCCTCGGACCATCGCCTGAATCTTGGTGGCAGCCTTATTCATCCTCTCCGTGTTTTGTCTGGCATGAGAACCCCTCCAATCTGACTGTATGATGGTGGCTGCCTTGTTTTCTTGCCCAGACTGCTGGTGTGTCTTTCGCTGAGGTGCTGGAGCAAAGGCTAGAACTTCGTCTGCGCTCATATTGCTGGTGCTTTGAGCTTTGGATGGATCCTGCCATTTATGAACAAAGCCCAATACTCTTGAAGGATGATGCTTAATTTTTCTTGAAACCGTGGCCTCCTGCTCTGGCTTACATGAGCACGCTGATGTGGAAAAGTAGGCAGGTATCTCCCTGTCACTCATATATTCAACGGTATCACTTATAGAAACTCTAGCTATTTTGCGGGAAACACGTTGTTTGGCGCTACTATCCTGAGACAAAACATCAGAGCCACCACTTAATGAATCCATATTCCAACAGAACTCTTCTGTCAGCTGTATTGATGTTTTCTTTTTTCCTTACTGTAAGGATCCAGGTCAAAGAAGCTAAACCACGAGAACTCTCCTCCACACTTCCTTAGAAGGCTAATTCAATTTAAAACAAAGAAAAAAGAATCACTATGTTTTCTTCAGTTATAGAAGCTTATGAATAGTTTGGGGCCAGTCACTCTCTTTCAGCCCAATCTATCTAACGGGGGTTGTAGTCGAGGGGAAAAAAGTCAGAAGGGAGTACTTCTCTGGCTTAAGAGCAAAGTATAGGATATACAGTAAATCTCATAAATAAATTTGATTTAAACATTAGGAGTCTCTAACCTTGTAACTGCTGGCACGTGCACTTCCTTTTCTACTCAAAGAAGCTATGAGCATTTGTATTAAATAACTTCAGTATTTTCTTATCGTTAAAGAATTGGTAATTTGAATAACAGTTTAGATCTTCCATATGTTACAGTGTCACCCAATAAGCTTTACCTTAACCTGATGTCTTTTCAGGAACTCAGTCACATTCACTAACATTAACCTTTCGTAAGGTAGAAAGGGAGGGATTATGACATCATTATATCATCACTGATTTATACACTTAAGAGACTACACAAGGAATGTGGGGGCAGGGGAATGGGCCAATCTATTTATAGTCATCCTTTCAACTTAATTTACTAGGTCTTACTAGTCTCAGAAACATAAAATCTTCCCAGTTAAAATTAATTTCTTTGGAGGTTTTTAATTTAATAAAAGTACGCAATTGTAGAGTTGTTTACTAGTTCGGTGCAAAATTTCCAGTGAAGACAATGGAAAGCAGTTCTCATTTCTCGAACCAAGAAATTTCATGAAGAGTCCGTTCCATAGTTTTTCGTATTATAATGGTTCTAGATATTTTAGACTGGTTATTTTAGTATTCTTTATTTTATACAGATAGTCCTCAACCTACGACCACAATTTGAGCCCAAAATATCTGTTGGTGAGACAGTTGTGAATTTGGCCCCATTTTACAACCTCTCTTGGCAATGTTGTTAAATGAAGCATTGCAGTTTTTAATCTAGTAACATGGTTGTTAAGTGAATCTGGCTTCCCCATTGACTTTGCTTGTCAGAAGGTTGCAAAAGGTGATCGCATGACCCTGGGACACTGCAACCATCCTAAATATGAGTCAGTTGCCAAGTGTCTGAATTTTGATCACATGCCCATGGGGATGCTGCAAAGGTTGTAAGTGTGAAAAATGGTCATAAGTCACCTTTTTCAGTGCCATTGTAATGGTCACTAAATGAACTGTTGTAAGTCAAGGACTACCTGTACAATCATTTATTTGCTTATCTAAATTGTATCATACTTTATTGTTATTTTTATGTCCTAAATACTCAAAAGTTAACTTACAATTTTACTTGTTTTATGATTTAATACCTTGTTTCATTTTAATCAATTGCGGCTTTTTTGTTTTGTTGGTCAGTGACTGAAATGACTCTGACTCCATGAAGAATCCCTCAAAAGATCTGGATTCACAAAGTGTACAATGTGGTTGTTTAGGACTTAATATGTTATGTAGATTTACACATTTGTAATGTATAAGTAATTGTTTATGGATTAGAGCAGGGGACCCCAACCCCTGGTCCATGGACTGGCACCAGTCCACGGCATGCCAGCAACTGGGCCGCACAAACAAGCGAAGCCCCATCTGTGGGATGTGGGCGGTATGCAAAACTACGCCCCCCCCTCTGGTCCACAGAAAACCCTTTCTCCACGGCATCAGTCCCTGGTGCCCAAAAGGTTGTGGGGGGGTCTCTGGACTAGAGCGTTCTGCAAACCCAGCTAATTGTGATTTATTCAAGAAACCATGATTAAATAATTTAGAATAATATGTGAACCTGATCAATTTTGTTGTTGTTAGCTGCGAAGTCGTGTCCGACCCATCGCGACCCTATGGACAACATTCCTCCAGGCCTTCCTGTCCTCTACCATCTTCTGGAGTCCATTTAAGCTCACGCCTACTGCTTCAGTGACTCCATCCAGCCACCTCATTCTCTGTCGTCCCCTTCTTCTATTGCCCTCGATCTTCCCCAGCATTAGGCTCTTCTCCAGGGAGTCCTTCCTTCTCATTAGGTGGCCAAAGTACTTGAGTTTTAGCTTCAGGATCTGGCCTTCTAAAGAGCAGTCAGGATTGATCTCCTCTAGGACTGACCGGTTTGATCGCCTTGCAGTCCAAGGGACTCGCAGGAGTCTTCTCCAGCACCACAGTTCAAAGGCCTCAATTCTTTGGCGCTCAGCCTTTCTTATGGTCCAACTTTCACTACCATACATTGCAACTGGAAAGACCATAGCCTTGACTATACGCACTTTTGTTGACAGGGTGATGTCTCTGCTTTTTAGTGTGCTGTCTAGATTTGCCATGGCTTTCCTCCCCAGGAGCAAGCGTCTTTTAATTTCTTGGCTACAGTCCCCATCTGCAGTGATCTTAGAGCCCAGGAAAATAAAATCTGTCACTACCTCCATTTCTTCCCCATCTATTTGCCAGGAATTGAGAGGGCCAGATGCCATGATCTTGGTTTTCTTAATGTTAAGTTTCAACCCAAGTTTTGCACTCTCCTTCTTCACCTGCAACAAGAGGCTCTTTAGTTCTTCTTCACTTTCTGCCATTAGAGTGGTATCATCTGCGTATCTTAGGTTGTTGATATTTCTTCCGGCAATCTTAATTCCAACTTTTGATTCATCTAGCCCTGCCTTTCTCATGATGTGCTCTGCATATAAGTTAAATAGGCAGGGCGACAGTATACAGCCTTGCCGGACTCCTTTCCCAATTTTGAACCAATCAGTGGTTCCGTGTCCAGTTCTCACTGTTGCTTCTTGACCCGCATATAGGTTTCTCAAGAGACCAATAAGATGGTCTGGTACTCCCATCTCTTTAAGAACTTGCCACAGTTTGTTATGATCCACACAATCAAAGGCTTTAGCATAGTCAATGAAGCAGAAGTAGATGTTTTTCTGGAACTCCCTAGCTTTCTCCATGATCCAGCGTATGTTGGCAATTTGATCTCTAGTTCCTCTGCCTCTTCGAAATCCTGCCTGCACTTCTGGTAGTTCTCGATCCACATACTGCTGAAGTCTAGCTTGTAGGATTTTAAGCATGACTTTACTAGCATGAGAAATGAGTGCAATGGTGCGATAGTTTGAACATTCTTTGGCACTGCCTTTCTTAGGAATTGGAATGTAAACTGATCTTTTCCAATCCTGTGGCCACTGTTGAGTTTTCCAAATTTGCTGGCAAATTGAGTGTAGCACTTTTACTGCATTGTCTTTTAAGATTTTGAATAGCTCAGCTGGAATACTGTCACCTCCACTAGCTTTGTTGTTGCTCAGCTTTTCTAAGGCCCACTTCACTTCACATTCTAGGATGTCTGGCTCCAGGTCAGTGACCACCTCATTGTGATTATCAGGGACGTTAAGCTCATTCTTGTATAGTTCTTCTGTGTAATTTTGCCACCTCTTCTTAATCTCTTCTGCCTCTGTTAGGTCCCTGCCATTTTGGTCCTTTATCATGCCCATTTTTGCATTAAACGTTCCCTTCATTTCTCCAATTTTCTTGAAAAGATCTCTGGTCCTCCCTATTCTATTGTTTTCTTCTATTTCTTTGCACTGTTCATTTAAGAAGGCATTCTTATCTCTTCTAGCTATTCTCTGGAATTCTGCATTCAATTGGGTGTATCTTTCTTTTTCTCCCTTGCCTTTGGCTTCCCTCTTTTCCTCAGCTATTTGCAAAGCTTTCTCAGAAAGCCATTTTGCTTTCTTGCATTTCTTTTTCTTTGGGATGGTTTTGGTTGCTACCTGTTGTACAATGTCACGAACCTCTGTCCATAGTTCTTCAGGCACTCTGTCTATCAGATCTAATTCCTTAAATCTATTTGTCACCTCTACTGTATATTCAACAGGGATATGATTTAATTCATACCTGACTGGCCTAGTGCTTTCCCCTACTTTCTTCAGTTTAAGCCTAAACTTTGCAAGGAGAAGCTCATGGTCTGAGCCACAGTCAGCTCCTGGTCTTGTTTTTACTGACTGTATAGAGCTTCTCCATCTTTGGCTGCAGAGCATATAGTCAATCTGATTTCTGTGTTGACCATCTGGTGATGTCCATGTGTAGAGCCGTCTCTTGGGTTGTTGGAAAAGAGTGTTTGCTATGACCATCGTATTCTCTTGACAGAATTCTATCAGCCTGTGCCCTGCTTCATTTTGCACTCCAAGGCCAAACTTGCCTGTTATTCCAGTTATCTTTTGGCTTCCTACTTTAGCATTCCAATCCCCCATGATGATAAGAACATCATTTTTTTGTGTTAGTTCTATAAGGTGCTGTAGTGCTTCATAGAACTGGTCAATTTCATCCTCTTCAGCACTGGTGGTTGGGGCATAGACTTGGACTACTGTGATATTGAATGGTTTCCCTTGGATTCGAACTGAGATCATTCTGTCATTTTGAGGATTGTATCCCAGTATTGCTTTTCCTACTCTTTTATTGACTATGAAGGCTACTCCATTTCTTCTGAAGGATTCTTGCCCACAGTAGTATACCTGATGGTCATCTGAATTAAATTCACCCATTCCTGTCCATTTTAGTTCGCTGATACCTAAGATGTCAATGTTCAGTCTTGTCATCTCTTGTTTGACCACGTCCAGTTTTCCTTGATTCATGGATCTTACATTCCAGGTTCCTATGGAGAAAAAATCTTTACAGCATCGGACTTTCCTTTCACCACCAGACACATCCACAGCTGAGCGTCCTTTTGGCTTTGGCCCAGTCGCTTCATTCTTTCTGGCGCTACTAGTACTAGCCCTCTGCTCTTCCCCAGTAGCATATTGGACGCCTTCCGACCTGAGGGGCTCATCTTCCAGCGTCATATCGTTTTGCCTTTTGGTACTGTTCATAGGGTTTTCATGGCAAAGATACTGGAGTGGGTTGCCATTTCCTTCTCCAGTGGATCACGTTTTGTCAGAACTCTCTGCTATGACCTGTCCGTCTTGGGTGGCCCTGCACGGCATAGCTCATAGCTTCATTGAATTACGCAAGCCCCTTCGCCACGACAAGGCAGTAATCCATGAAGGGGAACCTGATCAATATGTATATTCATTTATTCTAGTTGTATAGAGGCAAAGATTCAAAGTGGTTTATGGTAACCCAATAAAAAAAACCCACAAACACCGATAAGCATAATTAAAAGAGAAAAAGTAAACGTTGTATAATTATAATAGGAAAAAATAGTCAAAATGCAAGACAAAAGTGAATTGCAACCATTACATTGAAATTAAAACCTAGCAGCATCTAACAAGTCCTCAAGTGTTCTATGGAAGAGTTCCATCTTAAGCTACTCCCGGACTATTAAGAGAGAGATGATGCAAGTCTTAATTCTACAAGAAATCTATTTCATAAGGCTGGAGCAACAATTGAGAATCAATGCCTCCTGGCCTTCATTTCCTTAAGCTCGTGAAAGTGGATTTCACTAGAAGTTATCCCAGAAAAAGTGAGGTACATAGGTTAATTCAGATAGGTGAGGGCAGCACTGTAATTATCTGGGCACCAAGCCATATTGAGCTTTGTAAGTTAAAACCAAGACTTTGGGTTGCAAGTGGAAACCTATATAAGGCAAAAGCTACACACCATCAATCATCATCATTTTGAACGCAGGCAGTGACACTTTTATTAATCTGATCTAGATCTTGTGATTCTGGTGTTTATTTTGAATTTGCCTCACCGTGAGCACAAAATGGAGGATGAACTGGATGAAACTGAATATAAATTTGAATGATCGTTGACAACTCGTCTAATCTAGACTGTTGTTCTATATGTGATCTCCAACTCAAACTAGCAGTGGCTGAATACACCTTTTACCAGTTTTAGGATCCAGAGGTTCTTACAATTGTAATTCATCTGTTTATAACCTAACTTTTCAGTTGTTTCACATGGGCCGCCACAGATAATCAAAAGATTCAGTGGTTGCAGACACAACAGTGCAACTCTTTCCAAGGAGGTACTAAGAAAAGCACAGTGCAACCTCACTTTAACAATCCAATTGTGGGAAGTCTGCTCATTATTCATAAAGTCTATCAAACATGAAAATATATCATTTTGATAAACTGATTTGTATCATTTACATGATTATCATGCAAATGATCTGAATTTATGCAAATAGTGTAAATCACTAGTGCAACATGATTGATTGCATGTGAACCCTGTTGTACTGAGGTTCATTAAATTGAGGTTTCATTTGATTCTAGTAGTCCAGCAGTTGAACTGGAGCCCTATTACTGTCTGGGCACTATTCTAAGAGCTGGTTAGAATTTCTACCGGTAATTCTGTGTGTCTCTAACATTGCTTTTTTTCTTTGATCTTTAAAGTATGATTGCAATCTGGCTCACAAACTGGAACAGAAAAGCCACATATATTTTTTCAGAGTCTGAGGAAACACAATTTGCCTAAATTGCTCAAGGGAGACAGAATTCGAACCAAGGTTTTAGTGACTCACAGATAATAGCCACCATTCAATATCATACCACGCCTTAAGAATGCTATAGAAATATTTCATATACCAATGAATTACTGAAAATAGATTTCTGAGTGTGCTGGAATGTGAGTTTCCTGAAAGGGGAGGACAATACCAAGATGGATATCAGCTCCTTTAAGACAAGTAGAGTCACAAAAAGGAGTCACTCGAGTCTTGGAAACCACTTGAATGCTGTTAGATCATTGATAATCTTGAAAGCCTGGCAAAGTATCTTTCCAGTTCAACATATCCCTAACAAAATCAAGGTGGAGATGCTTAGATTTTTTTTTCCTAGTGCTTTTTGGCTTTCCCAGGATTTATCTTTAATATTACAGCTCAGTATTTCTACTTTCCTGAGTCAAATCCATATTCCATCACATCAACATATGATTGAGCAGGTGTTATTGTCACTCATTCTCTACATTTAAGCATCACTAGCTCCGTTTTTGAGCAATGGATCAATAAAAAGATCATCACTAGACAACAGCAACCATTGATTATATAGCAACTTTTATTGTTGTGAAGGGCTGAAAGTAATTAATATACAGAACTAAAAAGTCTTGCTTTTTAAACTGAATAAGGTGGGTTAGTCTGATGAGGCTAACTTTGGCAGTGTCCCACAAATGACAATGCTAGCCTTCTAGGCAGGGACTTCTACAATTTCAAAATAGTCATTAGGCAGAATCACATAACCACCTTTGCCTGACAGCACGTCTTTTTCCTTCTGAAACTGAACAAGCTCTCGTAGTTTTTCAATCTGTTTTTCCTGGCGCCTACATCGCTGCTGTGCAGTCTTAAGTTTCTTCCTCAGTTTATCCACCTGCTCTTCCAGTTGCTGAATTCTTTTTCTCTGATGCACAGTATCCTCTACAGTATAGTTGTGATCACAAAATACCGCAATATTGTTGGGAGTGTGAAGTGGTGGCATCAATAATCCAATGCTTGGATCTACCAATCTTGGGTACGTTTGCGGAGGTGGTGGAGGTGAAGGAGAAGGGGGGGTTGGTACTTCAGGTGGTTCTTGTGTGCCTTCAGACTAAAAAGCAAAAAAAAAAAACAAGAACATGTTTTTTTACATTTGTTTCATTAAAAGGTAACATAAAACATTTCAGGTGACAAGCAAGATCACTTTTCTTCTTCCAAACTTTATGCTTGGGGAAAATAATACCGTAATTCCATTATTGATATGAATTAAAACGAATTTCAAACACAGGTAGTAAAACCTTCAGGGGAACAATATGTTTAGTCAGTTAAAGGCTTTGTAACTGAACAGAATAAAGAACTCCGCTCTCACCAGATTCTTATCATCTTGAAAACTGAATGGACACTGAAGAAAGTGATTGAAGTTCAAGATGCCAGCTGAGTAAAAAGGGGCAATTTAGTAACACATGTGCTACAGACTCAACTTTGGTATCTGAGAATCCAGAGACACAATCCTAGTACAGAATAATTTGTTACCACTGAAGACAGATCATTAGTTTATACCTGTGGAAATGCTATTCTGCATGAAGGATATTATAAAATTATCTTGGGATAACAAAAAGAAGCACCCAGATGGTCACAGTTGGAACAACGTGAAACATTCAATCTATATTTTTGGATGCCTAGGTCCATCACTTCAATTCTACCAGGTTCAGGTAGTCCTCGACTTACAACAATTCATTTAGTGACCATTTGAAATTACAACGGCACTGAAAAAAGCGACTTAGTTGCAGCATCCCCATGGTCAGATGATTAAAATTCAGGTGCTTGGCAACGGACTCCTGTTTATGACAGATGCAGTGTTCAAGGGTCATGTGATCACCTTTTACGACTTTCTGACAAGCCAAGTCAATGGGGAAGCCAGATTAATTAAACAACCGTTTTACTAACCTAACAACTGCAGAGAGTCACTTAACAACTATAGCAAGAAAGGTCATAAAAAGGGGGCAAAACTCACTTAATAACTGCCTCATTTAGCAACAGAAATTTTGGGTTCGTTAAGTCGTGGTCGTTAAGTTGAGGACTACCTGTACTGGACCCAAAAAGCATATATATGGGAAGGGGGAAACTTAAAATAAACTAAATCAGAATCAATTTGTTCTTTTCAAGAAAGCAATACCAAATGTGGTCAACAAAGTCACAAACAGACTTGGAAAGATACAACTTATTTCCAGCCAAAGAAGAATATTTGTAGGAGACTAAGGAACATGGAGAACGACTCTTAGAAATTTTGAATGAATAGCTTTGAAGGTAGGTATGCCCTTATATACACAGAGCTAAGCACCATATAGCAGCAGACCTAAGATCTTAGTAATTGGTTTAATTGCTGTGGGGATATAATTATTGCCCTGATAACTTGAAAATCCGATAATCACACTGGAAGCTTCTTATGCTCTTACTGAGAATCGACTTATTTTGTCAAAGAGGTACAGTTAAAAGTTAATATTTAACATTCTTAACATAGAACTTAATATTCAATAGATATATTATCAATCTTCCTATTATGAAAAATTGTAAATAGATAGGACAGCAATACTATCTATATAGAGAAGTAAAAAACTGACCAGTGGATGGGAGCTTGGAGATGAAATTTAGATTTATGAAGAGCATGTGATCTTAACATAGAAATACATGCAGTCATTTGTTTTATACATAGTGTTTTTGTTTCACCTAAACTAATACTGTTACAACAGAAATTCATTTCCATAGTTCTAGTTCTTTAATTGATAGTACCAATAAAATCTCATTTTTTCTTTGATTCATTTATTGTGCTCTTCTTTTCTACTAAACCATTAGATGCTACAACTGCTTTTAATGCTTTCCAGCATATGTGAATGCTCACAAATTCTTCAGGATTATTCTCTAAGTAATGAGAAAATGCTTTAGGGACTGTTTCTTCAGTAATTCTTACTGGATAGCAAACTAAGATTAAATTTCCAGCTCCACTTTAGATTTGTCTTTTGCTATAAACAATATATCTCATAACAAGAGCAAAATCTGTACATTTAATCCAGCCTAGAGGTCTCTGTTATAGATTCCAGCAGAACATTAGAAACCAGAATGTAATCTATTTCAGTGGAGCAGTTTGGGGTATTTGAATAATTTATTATACAGTTATATTTTTGTAAACATACTCATTTATCTTACTGTAAGAATGTGGCTTACTGTTAAGATTTTTTTTTGAAAGAATATTAAAATTTAATCATTCTAGAATTCCATTGGAAATCTCTGCCAGTCCATAGGTCAATAATATCTTCAGCTATAGTCACCGGCTTCAAAATTCACTTGCTCATTTTGAAACTAATTACTATAGTTGTGGATGGCCCTGCCATAAGCCATCTTTCAGAAGAGACTTAATATCTGATCAGATTTACTAAGGAAATCCACTAGCACACAATTGCCTTGAGTAGCAGTGGTTGTCTAATGTTAACTGTATAATAAACACTGAATAAAATAAAAGGCAGAATATAAATCTAACAAATAAATACATCTTCAGTGGTTATCTTTTGGAATATGTGGCCTTGAACAGGAAATATTCTCTTAAACAGTCTAACAATCCAGTATATGGGTTATGAAGTGACCCATAAAATCCATAATTTCAAATTATTTACTTTTAGAACATTGGTTCTTTTTTACTTCAAGAGTTTATTTTTCAAATAAGATTAGATTCTGTCTCTTTTAACGGTATTGTTCAATCTTTTAACACTGAAAGAAACCGTTCTGGCATTCAGGAAGAGCCTTAAAACCAGGATGTGCTGGTTGACATGGAGCTCTGAAGGAGAAACTGTAGGGTGCAGGTGGCTGGTGCAGTAACAGAAGAAGACACCACCACTGCTCCATTCCAAATCTGTGGCCTTTTAGTCTCTTCTTAATCTTCTGTAATTTTGATCAGTTATTTTATAGTTAATTGTTTTTATAGCTCCATGTTTTATTACATTGTGAGCCGCCCAGAGCCGCCTCAAACTGCAAGATGGGTGGTATATAAATTTAATAAATGAATAAAAAATAACAGTATGGTCTCAACTATCAATTATAACTGGTTGAAGTACATAATTTATACTGCAATTGTCTTATATATCTTAAGAATTTTGAAACTGTTCCATCAGTACTAAAGACAAAAAACCTTTTCCCTCTCCCATTTATTTTAAAGTGCATTGCCATCGAAAGGGGACAAAAGTTTATTGTCTAAAACTGTATACCTAAGACTAAAGCTTGCGACAATAGTTCTTCTATAAGGGCAACAGAGAACATTGCCCATGTCTATCAGTCACAAACAACTGGATCCACAGACGAAGAGTTCAATTAGCTACTTTATTGTGCATGCTTATTTCACTGGAATCTTCCCAGACTGATAGTTTGTACCTGAGCCAGATTAGATGTGGTTCAAAGGCCTTCAAGAGGGATTAGACTTTGCCTTCTGGTGCCTACATAAAGATTCCAGACTAATTCCCCAGACTAATTACTTGACTTCTCCCTCTGGTTTGGTCAGTCTCTCTCCAACAATGTCTTATTATATTACAATTTTTACATAGATTTGAGAACAGATTTAATCTCCCCCAATTTGGAAGGTTCTCAAGAAAAATAACAATGCATATTTTATCCATATATTATTCAATTCTTGCCCCAGTGTTAGATATATTTTGTCTCACCGCTTTTTTTTCAACAACCTTTGAAAACTTGTGAAATCTTCCTTATCTCAAATTATATTATTCTTGTATGTGTTGTTCTTGTATGTTTATATATACTAATTAATTACTATAAATACACCTGAATTGAACTGAAACAGATTTATAGATTAGTATTACTACATCTCAAATACTTCAGTAAGTGAAGCACTAAATGACTAATCCATTAGTCGCTGATTATTTTTCTTTTTTTCGCCCATATCAGCTGCATTGAAAAGTTATTTTGAAAAAGCATCATTAAAATGTCTTAAGATTCAGATAGCAAGGTGGGTTTTTTCCTGCAAAAAAAAATCATTTGACTATAATTAACAGTTAGAGGAGGAGGATTTGGAACTACAGCCTAGAAACATTCAATACACGAATGTCTATGTGATAGTAATAGACGCTAATGAGCTCTCACTCATCTCCAAGCTTGCTGACTTACACAACTTGATTTTAACGTGCATTTTAACTTATCCTCCATTAGCAGCACTGAGCCAAGTCCTGGCTGATGTAGCTAGTCTAAAGCACAACAAATGTGTACAGAAATGTAGTTGTTTTAGGTGGATACAGTGAAAGGGGAAATGGATGAGCAGCACCAAAACTTACGTGTATGTATTTATGTATGGCAATATATTTATTGACTTGTTTGTGTAAGAAATGGGAAAATAAAATTGAATATTAAAAAATATTAAAAAAAGGAAAGAAATGCAGTTGTTTTAGATAAAAAATGAGCTGATTACCATGCATTGAACATCCTACCTAGTGGCAACCTTTCCATTTTCCACTCATAAGAAAATCCCTGACTGCAATTTTATATTCAGACCAGGAATACTGAGGGCCCTTATTGTAATGAAGCCTTCATGATATTACTGATGCTACAGCATAAATGCAAATCTAACCAATTAAGAATGGATTATGATCATATTCATTACATGTTGCATCACCTTCTGTATTAAAAGAGCCAGTTTAGTGTAGTGGGTAAAGCAGCAGGTTACAAACAGAGAGGCCATGAGTTCTAGTCATGCCTTAGGCATAAAGCCAGCTGAGTGACCTTGGGCTAATCACTTTCTCTCAGCCATAGGAAGCAGGTAGCGGCAAACCACTTCTGAAAAACTTGCCAAGAAAACAGCAGGAATTTGACTAAGCACTCTCTGAGATTTGAATACAACTGAACAGAAGAAAAATGAATAAATAATATAATTGATTAATTAATATTTACCATAGCCCTTTTCCCCAAACCACATATATCAGCATGCATAAGGTAATTGTGTCCAACCTAGTATCGTCAAGAATCATTAAACTCTAACTTTCAGAATTCCAAGCATCATTAATTAAACAACTGGAAGAAAAAAAAATCACCTATTAACAGTATGTTTTATAGACAATGTAGCAAAAATTAACGATTTAAAAGATAGTATTACCAACCAGAAGAGTATAAATGTTTATTTTTAAAAAATGGCATAAAGTGTGGGTGTGGCTATGTGTGTGTCAGGGTGAAAAATCTTGGTCTCATGTAGGATATCAACTTTATATTTATAAATATAAATATATTTATATTTTATAAATATTTATATTAATAAAAAAGAGAAAGTTGTTGTAAACCAGGAACCCCCAACCCCTGGCTGCGGCCCACTATCAGGCCACAGCGTATGCAAAACTAGGCCGCTTGAACAATAGGCAAGCCTGTTTCATGCAACTGCACTTGCCTGAGCGGTGGTCACTTGAGCAGAGGGCGCTTATGCAAATAGAGCTTCATGCACAACCACAAGCACACTCCGCTCAAGGACCCATTCGTGTGAATGGATGCCACTCACACACACAAACACACACATTGGACCAGGCCGCCAAGGTGGAAAGGTTGAGGACTGCCATCGTAAACAATCCTTTCGCTAAGCTATTTTTCTTAGACTAAATACTCATATTCTGGTATTCATATTGTGTATTTACCTAATTAACTTATGCTTTTTTTATCCATGATACCTTTATATTATACCCTCTAACTTTAAAAATTAAAATATGAGGATTTTTAATAAAAAAATAAAAAGTTTAAATATAAGCAAATTATATAAGATCTATATATCATTAGTATCATGCCAGTTACGTTGTTTAAAATTGTATTTTGGCATTTATAACCTAGTGCAAAATTGTAAAAAAAAACTTGAAAAGGTTGCTGATCTCTAACATAGAACGTTGCAGTAAGTTTGTTGTTTTAAAATGGCATCAATTACTTGTATTAATCTAGCTATTTCTTGGATGGAAATAATTTGCACAAGGATTCCTATTTAGCTCTTTTTAATTCACCATTAGTTCTGAAAGGGCTGCTGAGTAGACAAAACAGTACCTTACTTTAAGTTTTCACCAAGTCCAGTAGTGGCAATTTGATAGCAAAACTTGTGTCCTACATACTCATTGTTCCAAGCAAATCATTCTCCCCATTTCTCGTTTAGAAAAGAAAATGAAGTGGGACATTGTGGTTGGAGCAGCAATATTCTGAGATGGAGTCATACAAAAGAATAAATATTTAGCACTCTTGCAATGGTCCAAAAATTATGAGATATTGTCTGATGCAGAAGCACTGATCATTCTTACGATGTTCTTGCATTAACCCATGTGAAATCAATCAAATTTAAAAGTATTCTTGCAGGAATGATGAAATGTCTAAAAGTGATACAAAAAGTTGTCAGAATTGTTACAATGAATCCATGTTTCTTTTTATTTTAGAAGAATCCAAAATAGAAAAAAATCAAAATGGTAAATGAGTAGAAACGGAATTTTAATTCTATTACATCGACAGATGAATATAATACGCTTCCGTCTGGCACTACATATCAGTCTCCAGTCTTCAGAATACTTTTGCTTAGCAATAGCAGCATTGCTGCCCAGTATTTTCTGAATTACAGAAGCTTTAAAAATAAGTCATAAACCTCGCTTACCTTCACATTTGGTTCTGTGTGGCAAAATATTGTTGGTACAGCATTGTCCTTTAATAGTTTGTTGTTACATTCTCTTTTGAAGCAATCTGGAGTAAAATGTTCAGAACAAATGCTGCTATATTTTGTTGGTTTGAAATTTTTTCTTCTAACAGCAGCTTCCCATTTCTTGCAGAGATCAGGTCTTGTGAGAGGAAACCTACAAATAAAATGTACATCAAACAATTTTTATTGTTACTACCAAACTGGGGGGGGGGGCGCAGGGGGAGGAAGGGGAAGCAGCCACATTTCCCCCTAGGTGTAGTCTTAATATGCTTTTAAGAAGTTGCCTACAATATGGTAGGAATCAAGCTTTTGGATTTAATTAAAGATCTCAATTTTTCTGTTCTCCCAGTAATAGGAGAAGTGCTAATGGAAACCCCAAACAGAAAAATCAGGATGTGAAAAATGACTTCCAGTACAGAGGTCTCTACATTAAATTTCTAGTGAACAAATTATGGGTTTCTCTCTAGGCATGGTCTGTGTTACATTGTTTCTGTAACTTTAATCCATGTTTGTAGAAATTTTTGAGGAGCATACAAAGCTCATAAAACTCAAGATTTATTACTGTCCACGAAAAAGAAAACATTTACATTAAATATGAAATGGTGCAAAATCCAACTATTGATTTACAGATAGCACACAAACTTTCAAGTTCTCTGTCAAGATGAGCTTGTGAACATTCACAAATGTTTATTGGTAAACTTTCAGTTACCCTTATAACCTCTTTTTTGGTACAGGTCAACTCAGCTGCTCTTAAATTTTTATGAATACTGGGATTAAAAAAACAGTATAGGAGTTCAACGAACAGAACTGAGATATACAGCTAGTGCTTGACTTACAACAGTTCATTTAGTGACCATTCAAAATTACAACAGTACTGAAAAAAATGACTTATGACCATTTTTCATATTTATGACTGTTGTAGGATCCCCTTTGTCACATGATCAATATTCAGATACTTGGTAACTGACTTGTATTTATGAGTTTCAGTGTCCTGGGATCATGTGATCACCTTTTGCAACCTTCTGGCAAGCAAGTAAATGGAGAAGCCAGATACACTTAAAATGGTGTTCCTAACTTCACTAATTCCCTTAAGAACTATGGCAAGAAAGATCGTAAAAAAGGGCAAAGTTTAATTAACAACTGTCTTTGTTTAGTAATGGAAATTTTAGGCTCAAATGTAGCCTTAAGTCAAAGATTACTTGCACACATAAACCCAAAAGTAGCTGCAGATCTACTACAGTTGCAAGAAAAAGTATGTGAACCCTTTGGGATTACGTGGAGTTTTGCATGAATTGGCCATAAAATGCACTCTAAACGTCATGTAAGTCACAACAATAGAAAAAAACACATTCTGCTTAAAATAATACTACACAAACATTAGCTGTTGTCATGTTTTAATTGAACATAGGATGGAAACATTCACAGTGCAGGGTGGAAAAAGTATGTGAACCCCTAGCCTAATGACTTCTCCAAGAGCTAATTGGAGCCAGGAGTGAGCCAACCTTGACTCCAATCAGTGTGATGATATTGGATGTGTTGCTGACAGCTGTCCTGCCCTTTAAAAACACACACCTGTTTTGGGTTTACTGGTCCCAAGAAGCACTGTTTGATGTGAACCATGCCTTGCAGAAAAGAGCTCCCAGAAGACCTACAATCAAGAATTATTGACTTGCATGAAGCTGGAAAGGGTTACAAAAGTATCTCCAAAAGCCTTGATGTTCATGTGTCCACGGTAAGACAGACTGTCTACAAATGGAGAAAGTTTAGCACTGTTGTTACACTCCCTAGGCGTGGTCGTCCTGTAAAAATGACTGCAAGAGCACAGCGCATAATGCTTAATGAGGTAAAGAAGAATCCTAGAGTGTCAGCTAAAGACCTACAGAAATCTCTGGCACATGCTAACATTTTTGTTGACACATCTACAATAAGGAAAACATTAAACAAGAATGGAGTACATGGGAGGACACCACGGAGGAAGCCGTTGCTGTCCAAAAAAAATATTGCAGCACGTTTGAAGTTTGCAAAAGAGCACCTGGATGTTCCACAGCACTACTGGCAAAATATACTGTGGACAGATGAAACCAAAATTGAGTTGTTTGGGAAAAACACACACCACTATGTGTGGAGAAAAAAAGGCACAGCACACCAACATCAAAACCTCATCCCCACTGTAAAACATGGCGGAGGGAGCATCATGGTTTGGGGCTGCTTTGCTGCCTCAGGGCCTGGACGGATTGTTGTCATTGATGGGAAAATGAATTCCAGAGTTTATCAGGACATTTTGCAGGAAAACGTACAACCATCTGTCCGCCAACTGAAGCTCCGCAGAGGATGGGCGATGCAACAGGACAATGCATACAAGTAATTCAACAAAACAATGGCTTCAACAGAACAGAATACGCCTTCTGGAGTGGCCCAGAGTCCTGACCTCAACCCGATTGAAATGCTGTGGCGTGACCTTAAGAAAGCGATTCACACCAGACATCCCAAGAATATTGCTACACTGAAACAGTTTTGTGCAGAGGAGTGGTCCAAAATTACTCCAGATCATTGTGCAGGTCTGATCTGCAACTACAGGAAACATTTGGTTGAGGTTATTGCTGCCAAAGTCATGCTTAAAATCCTACAAGCTAGACTTCAGCAGTATGTGGATCAAGAACTACCAGAAGTACAGGCAGGATTTCGAAGAGGCAGAGGAACTAGACATCAAATTGCCAACATACGCTGGATCATGGAGAAAGCTAGGGAGTTCCAGAAAAACGTCTACTTCTGCTTCATTGACTATGCTAAAGCCTTTGATTGTGTGGATCCTAACAAACTGTGGCAAGTTCTTAAAGAGATGGGAGTACCAGACCATCTTATTTTTCTCTTGAGAAATCTATATGCGGGTCAAGAAGCAACAGTGAGAACTGGACATGGAACCACTGATTGGTTCAAAATTGGGAAACGAGTCCGGCAAGGCTGTATACTGTCGCCCTGCCTATTTAACTTATATGCAGAGCACATCATGAGAAAGGCAGGGCTAGATGAATCAAAAGTTGGAATTAAGATTGCCGGAAGAAATATCAACAACCTAAGATACGCAGATGATACCACTCTAATGGCAGAAAGTGAAGAAGAACTAAAGAGCCTCTTGTTGAGGGTGAAGAAGGAGAGTGCAAAACTTGGGTTGAAACTTAACATTAAGAAAACCAAGATCATGGCATCTGGCCCTCTCAATTCCTGGCAAATAGATGGGGAAGAAATGGAGGTAGTGACAGATTTTATTTTCCTGGGTTCCAAGATCACTGCAGATGGGGACTGTAGCCAAGAAATTAAAAGACGCTTGCTCCTGGGGAGGAAAGCCATGGCAAATCTAGAGAGCACACTAAAAAGCAGAGACATCACCCTGTCAACAAAAGTGCGTATAGTCAAGGCTATGGTCTTCCCAGTTGCAATGTATGGCAGTGAAAGTTGGACCATAAGAAAGGCTGAGCGCCAAAGAATTGAGGCCTTTGAACTATGGTGCTGGAGAAGACTCCTGCGAGTCCCTTGGACTGCAAGGCGATCAAACCGGTCAGTCCTAGAGGAGATCAATCCTGACTGCTCTTTAGAAGGCCAGATCCTGAAGCTAAAACTCAAATACTTTGGCCACCTAATGAGAAGGGACTCACTGGAGAAGAGCCTAATGCTGGGAAAGATCCAGGGCAATAGAAGAAGGGGACGACAGAGAATGAGGTGGCTGGATGGAGTCACTGAAGCAGTAGGCGTGAGCTTAAATGAACCCCAGAAGATGGTAGAGGACAGGAAAGCCTGGAGGAATGTTGTCCATAGGGTCGCGATGGGTCGGACACGACTTCGCAGCTAACAACAACAATTGCTGGCAAAGGAGGGTCAACCAGTTATTAAGTCCAAAGGTTCACATATTTTTTCCACCCTGCACTGTGAATGTTTCCATCTTGTGTTCAATTAAAACATGACAACAGCTAATGTTTGTGTAGTATTAGTTTAAGCAGACTGTGTTTTTCTATTGTTGTGACTTACATGACGTTTAGAGCGCATTTTATGGCCCATTCATGCAAAACTCCACATAATCCCAAAGGGTTCACATACTTTTTCTTGCAACTGTAGCTTTCACCAAAACGACAGTCTTTTTTTTTTTCCTTTTCTTGGAAAAAATAAAATTTTATTAGACTCGGCTGCAATACCAGGAACAAAAAGTCAATCCCTATCGATCCTGCTTTGCCGATTTTTAATCATGATTATTTTAAGCGATCGGTGAAGTCACCGCTCTCCCAGCCCGTCTGAAAGGTTGAAGCGGCGCTTGGCTGTTATTGACGGTTAAACAAGCGCGCGCTTCCGCGCGTTCGATTCCACCAGTCAGGCACGTCTCGCGCCTTACTTTTTAAAGGAAAAAAAACCGAAAGGGCCCAGTAAGTGCACTTAACCCCGCCTTCTCGCCGACCTCCAGGGAGGCCGCGCACTGTTTAAAGTCCCTCCCACTTTGGGCCGCGCAGGCGCTTTGCCTCCGCCTTCCTGTTCGCGAAGCGAATGGTATCTCCCTCTCCTGCCTGGTCAAGAGAGCCTTTTTTCTCTCTCTCTCTCTCTCTCTCTCTTTCTCCCCCCTCCCCCGTTTTCCTCCCCCCGCCCCTACTCACTTGTGGAAAGAGATGGGCTTCTCTTTGTCGTATCGATTCCGGCAACGGTAGGCAGAGCAGGACTGCACCATCCTCTTGTTGCCGTCCCCTCCGCCTGCCTCTTTAGCACCACCGGGATTTCTCGGAGGGGACAAATGAATTTAAGACACGCGCCGAGCCAAATGCTGCCTGGAGGTCCTCGCGTTCCTATTCAAAAGCCAAAAAAATCCGAGGAACGACATAAACTGGCTGTGGCCTCTCCCTCTTTCAACATGGCGGTGCCAGCTTCAGACCAACTCTCTCGAGATCTTCGCATCGGGCTTGGCTATTGGTCACGCCCCGCATGTTTGGCTGCGACGCGTCTCCGCCGGAACAGCCAATGAGAAGAGCGACTCGTCTTTTGACGCACGGAATCTGGCTTCTGCGCTCGGAAAAATACGGGCGCCTGTCCGAAGTCTTGGCTGTGCGCGTGAGCGGCGCGCTATTTTAGATCGATCCTAACCGTAATGCGCGCCTTGGAAAGGAAGGAACTATAGCGTGCTTCTGTGAATTGCATTCTAAGTGCGGCAGTTTAGACTTACCTGTTAGGAAGGATATTTATTCCTAAAGAAATTAAGTTAAAGGATGTTAATCATCTAACATAATTTTTATTTATTTTTTATTTTAATCCCATTTTATATCCCGCCCTTTCTCCGAAGACTCAGGGCGGCTTACAATTTAAGCACAAATCAAATGTGCTTAGCAATAGCCTTCATTCTATGTATTTGCCTGCTTATTAGGGCTTTCACACACCCCCAAGCGGCATTATTACAAAGTCAGCTTATTGCCCCCAACAATCTGGGTCCTCATTTTACCTACCTGGGAAGGATGGAAGGCTGAGTCAACCTTGAGCCTGGTGGGACTCGAACCTGCACTAATTGCAGGCAGCTGGTGTTACTTAAGGAGGCATTAGCCCACTGCTCCACCAAGGCATCCAGACCGTTAAATAATAGCAAGAAATTACATTTCCTGTATATTTAATGGACATTTATTCTTCCCTCCCTTCCTACCCTTTTCTTTCTTTTTTTCTCTCTCTCTCTTGAGAAATGGTAGTTTAAAATACAGCGTTAAAAGGCCTCTTGCAATAGTTTAGAGCTATGATGATTATTTGTCTTGCTATCAGGGATGCTTATTAGGGTTTCGGGTATAGACAGTTTCCAGATTTTGGGCCTGTGTTGTTACAACGGGTGTAGTCCTACCATAGTTAGGGGTTGGACAAAGTGTCCTCTGAATGACGAATGCATTATATTCTTTACTTACGTACACTTTCGCTTTTCTTTTTCAACAAGTGATACAGTAAAAATAAGAATGATGGGATAGGGGCGGATTGCAAAAGTGGCAATTTGATTTGCACGAGCATTTAAAAATATACAATCCAGTGGTTCACAGTAGTCATCCTTCCTTAACTCAGAAAATGAAAAAAAAAGATATAAAATATGTCCCCACTTGCCAGTCCGTTTTGCTCTTGTGGCACCTTCTCCAAATCACTGGACTAATCAAGTCTTTATTACTGTCTTGGACATAAGCCATAAGGAGTTGAATACAATCGGATAAAATTCATTGCCCTACTTTGGGAGTGGCACTTCTGATGGGCATGTTGATTGGTTTTCTGGCATCTCCTTCAGTGCTGGGAGGATTGAGTGAACTCCCAATGAAAGTTTGGCAAGACATAGCAGGACATTCAGGTATGAGAAGGGAATTAACTGGAGGAGGGGCATTTCAGGTATAGGTGCAAGTCTGAAGAAGGCTCAGGATTTTAACATGAATATATTCTATGGGGAGAAAGGGTTAATATCTTTACTGCTAGGACAGGGGTCCCCAACCCCTGGGCTGTGGACCAGTACTGGGCCATGGCATGCCAGCAACGGGTCCACACAAACAAAGCCCCATCCGTGGGATGAAAGCAACACAGAGAACCACTCACTCTCCGGTCCACAAAAAAAAACCTTTCTCCACAGAACCGTTCCCTGGTGCTGAAAAGGTTGGGGAACTCTGCTAGAATACACTAATAGAGGTAGTCTTTGACTTACAACCATTCATTTAGTGATGTTCAAAATGACAAAAAGTGAAATAATATCAGCTTTCCTCTGTACTGAAAAGCTGGAGACTAGCTGTTTGCAAAATGGGTAAGAGGGACTGCCAGGTATAAAATGAACTCAGGAAGCAAAGAAAAAATGGCTGTGAGGGAATGCATATGTCTCCCCCAATTCCAAACACATCTCTCTTGCAGTTAACACCTGTCCTTGCCTCCAGAGTAAGTGATAAACAAATATTTTACACAGCATGAAGCTATAATGACTATGTTGGCCTAAGAGGAAACAAAATTACTTTTATTCTGGTACAGTAAAAAATTACTTCAAGCTGTTCGTTTTTGGGTTGGCTATAAGATGACACTACAGTCATACGATTTAGGGTAAAGACGGATTGTTAAAAGCATGGGTGTACAATGGTATAAGTCAGGGGTAGGCAACCTTGGCTCTTTTATGACTCATGGACTTCAACTCCCAGAATTCCTGAGCCAGCATGGCTGACTCAGGAATTCTGGGAGTTGAAGTCCACGAGTCATAAAAGAGCCAAGGTTGCTTACCCCTGGTATAAGTAGACAAAAAGTTACAGATTGAAACTAGACTTAGGATGTCCCTGTGAAGTCAGAAGAGAAAAAAGAATACTTTGGCTACCTAATGAGGAAGGACTCACTGGAGAAGAGCCTAATGCTGGGAAAGGTTGAGGGCAAGAGAAGAAGGGGACGACAGAGAATGAGGTGGCTGGATGGAGTCACTGAAGCAGTAGGCGTGAGCTTAAATGGACTCCAGAAGATGGTAGAGGACAGGAAGGCCTGGAGGATCGTTGTTCAGGGGGTCACGAGGGGTCGGACACGACTTCGCAACTAATAACAAATTATTTGTGTAGATTTGCTTTATATTTATACATTGATATTTACATTGCTGATATTCCTTTTTCATCATTACAACTCTTCTCAATCATTAGCTCCTCCTGTTTATCCCCAAATCTCTTTCAGCTGTTTGTATCTTGAACTAAGGGATGAACTATTTCAGATATAAAAAGGAAACACAGTGCAATGTTAATTGTATGCACAGCTGCCTATAAATTTAAGGCATGGATAAGAACATAAGAGTAATGTGTGGCATCAGATAAAGGCCCATCTTGATTTCATATTTTATTTCTCAGTGACTAACAAATTTCCTCTGGGGTACTTTCAAACAAGAAAGGGTATATTTCAAACTGGATGTAATGTCAAATCTTAAAATCTAATGGCCCTTGATAAATCTGTCCACCACCTATTTGCCCAGTCCGTCTTATATTTAATCATCTTATATTGCATTTTTCACTTTGGAATTACTTGACCAAGCTCTGCATATGTCTCCCTCATAGCTTCTATTAAAAACCTATTTAAACAATGCTATCAGATATGTATACAACAAAACAACAGTTTATACATAGTGTACTATAATTTCACTTAGCAGATAATAGCTTCGCATGGACATTATCAGGGAATAGCAGGGTAAAGTGCAACTCACATAAAAAGAATTTTAGTGCCAATTTTCATTCTCTGCCTGAAGCCATACAACTCCCACCGTTCCCATTCAGTGACCATGCTAGACCATAGTTGTAGATGTAATGTGAAGGAGATTAAGTTTGTAAAAGTAAAAAGTTTACAGTGACATAGTTCTTTTCTGAGGCTTGTCTCATTCAGACAAGAAATAAGCACTATTGATGTGAAATTTAATGAATGTCTGCTGACTAGGATTGGATTTCTTCTGAAATAACAGGTTATTCTACACCAGGCATGTCAAACTCGTGACGTCATGTGACATCACACGATGTATCGCAACTTTTTCCCCATTGCTGACAATGGGGTGGGTGTGGTTTTAGTATGATGCATCCGGCCTGTGGGCCGGCAGTTTGACATGCCTGTGAATCTACACATTCTGGTTATTGTACTGCAAAATAATCCCATTACCATTTATCAAGCTGTGTCCTCACAACAGAACTTATCATCAGGTGCTTCTGAGACCAGCTGCAATGAGATTAAGGGTTTTGATATGGAACTAGAGTTTTTCACCTTACGTCAGCAAAAGACATCCCATGTAGACATTCTAGTACAGACATGTCAAACACAAGGCCCGGGGGCCGGATCCGGCCCACAAAGTGGTTTCATGTGGCCCGCAAAGCCATCCTGGAAACAGTGAGGGAATGGCCCCCACTGCCTTGGCCCTGGCCCAGAGACCCTCCTTCTGCCAGAGACCCTCAGATCTGTCCCACTCCTGCCCAGGCCCCCATAGGCACCCTTGATGTGAATGATGTAGAGCTGGCCATGCCCACCCAGTAGGCCATATGCACTCTAGCCACGCCCACCCAGTAGGCCACGCCCACCCTGGCCATACCCACCCGGCCCCCTGAGGGCAACCGCAATGCTGATGTGGCCCTCAATGAAATTGAGTTTGACACCCCTGTTCTAGTACATATGGAGGAGCTTTATGAGATAAGCAATTTGCAGGAATCTGTGGTCCACAATGGGATCCTTTTTCCTTCCATCCAGACGGTGCTGCGCTCTACAGCTATTTTCTGCAGAGGAATTGGTCATTTCACTGAAACAGCCTAATTCTTCTAATGAGAATATTGACTTCATGGAAACTTGGCCACTGGTCTACCATGAAGTTAATATTCCCGTTAGTGAGCAATAATAAGGCAAAAAAAAAATCCCAACAACCTTTTCTTCGTTAGGTACAGTGAGACAAAAAAGTATTTAGTCAGCCACCAATTGTGCAAGTTCTCCCACTTAAAAAGATGAGAGAGGCCTGTAATTTTCATCATAGGTATACCTCAACTATAAGAGACAAAATGGGGGGAAAGAATCCAGGACATTGTAGGATTTCTAATGAATTTATTTGCAAATTATGGTGGAAAATAAATATTTGGTCAATAACAAAAGTTCATCTCAATACTTTGTTATATACCCTTTGTTGGCAATGACAGAGGTCAAACGTTTTCTGTAAGTCTTCACAAGGTTTGCACACACTGTTGCTGGTATTTCGGCCCATTCCCCCATGCAGATCTTCTCTAGAGCAGTGATGTTTTGGGGCTGTCGCTGGACAACAAGGACTTTCAACTCCCTCCAAAGGTTTTCTATGGGGTTGAGATCTGGAGACTGGCTAGGCCACTCCAGGACCTTGAAATGCTTCTTACGAAGCCACTCCTTCATTGCCTGGGGCGGTGTGTTTGGGATCATTGTCATGCTGAAAGACCCAGCCACATTTCGTCTTCAATGCCCTTGCTGATGGAAGGAGGTTTTCACTCAAAAATTTCACGATACATGGCCCCATTCATTCTTTCCTTTACACGGATCAGTCGTCCTGGTCCTTTTGTAGAAAAACAGCCCCAAAGCATGATGTTTCCACCCCCATACTTCACAGTAGGTATGGTGTTCTTTGGATGCAACTCAGCATTCTTCCTCCTCCAAACACGACGAGTTGAGTTTTTACCAAAAAGTTCTACTTTGGTTTCATCTGACCATATGACATTCTCCCAATCCTGTTCTGGATCATCCAAATGCTCTCTAGCAAACTTCAGATGGCCCTGGATATGTACTGGCTTAAGCAGGGGGACACGTCTGGCACTGCAGGAGTCCCTGGCGGCGTAGTGTGTTACTGATGGTAGCCTTTATTACTTTGGTCCCAGCTCTCTGCAGGTCATTCACTAGGTCCCCCTGTGTGGTTCTGGGATTTTTGCTCACCGTTCTTGTGATCATTTTGACCCCATGGGGTGAGATCTTGCATGGAGCCCCAGAACGAGGGAGATTATCAGTGGTCTTGTATGTCTTCCATTTTCTAATAATTGCTCCCACAGTTGATTTCTTCACACCAAGCTGCTTGCCTATTACAAATTCAGTCTTCCCAGCATGGTGCAGGTCTACAATTTTGTTTCTGGTGTCCTTCGACAGCTCTTTGGTCTTGGCCATAGTGGAGTTTGGAGTGTGACTGTTTGAGGTTGTGGACTGGTGTCTTTTATACTGATAACAAGTTCAACCAGGTGCCATTCATTCAGGTAACAAGTGGAGGACAGAGGAGCCTCTTGAAGAAGTTACAGGTCTGTGAGAGCCAGAAATCTTGCTTGTTTGTAGGTGACCAAATACTTATTTTACCGAGGAATGTACAAATTAATTCATTAGAGAGCCTACAATGTGATTTCCTGGATTCTTTCCCCCCATTTTGTCTCTCATAGTTGAGGTATACCTATGATGAAAATTACAGGCCTCTCTCATCTTTTTAAGTGGGAGAACTTGCACAATTGGTGGCTGACTAAATACTTTTTTGTCCCTCTGTAGATGAGGTAAAGGAACAGTAGATAGTACTGGTTCCACAGTATGGTTGCAAAATAGTTCTCTTCGTGTGTGAGCATATATGCATATATTATATTTGTGACTATACATTTGTACAGATGGATAGAGAGATCTGCAATTGGAAACGCTCATTCTATAAAATAAACATACAGATGATTCTTCCCATTTACCGCATGTTTAAAGAGTTGACTTCCCCATCAATTTTGAAGAAGTGTGAATCTGGGTATATTTAATAGGGGGGCACTTCCTAAAATCTGTTCATAGGAGTAACTACTTAAAAGGGGGGAATTCATGCCAGATTGAAACAAAATTGCAGATTTGCAAGCGAGAAAGTTTGTTTCAGTTTTGTTTTAGTTTTAGGAAGGGCTCATGATGTATTAAGGTGAGAGAGGAGTATTCTATGTTCCTATTCAAGAAAAAAACCCAGAAGAGGCACTTAAGAGACTTCTCCATGGATAGTAGAACATGGGGAACTTCAATTCTTTGTGGGTAAATAATACCTGGAAAACATCATTCATCTCTACTACTCGTAGGAAGGACAAAAAACTATGACTATTTAGATCTCATCTTCTGACCAGGACACCACCAGTAAGATAACCTTCACTGTTGACAACAGGAGAAAACCTTCCGAATTTCTGATACAAGAGTGCCTATCCATGTTATTCACAAGTGTTCACTTCCATTGCAGGTCTTCTCTTTTGGAAGTTGAACATCAAGGTGTTTTTTGTTTTTTAGTTCTATCACTAATGCTTAACAATGAAAGTCTAGCAAAGTAGGACAAAAGTAAGCAGTACAAATGAATATAGAACCCTGCCTCATCACCCATTAGCGGCTGGTTTTCTTGCTGGTGGAAAATGTTAGGTGGGACAAAAAAGGAAAGCCACCAGTTTACTCCTTCAATTGAAAAAGTGTGGACTGCAACACTGGCCAGACCTGTTATCGATGCATAGCAAAGGCAAGCTGTGGAACAGAATTGTCTACACTGGCATGCATGTTTTTCTGTCGGGTCAAAGATGGGAAGAAAGCAGATTGCTACATGTTTACTTTTTTTGTAGTATTCTTGTACCCAACATATCTGATTAGCCATATATGTAAAGATAGCCATATGATCAGGGATGCCTTTGTTCAGGTTCATTGTTACAACGTCTTGGACAGAATAATCTCACAATTGTTTTAAATTCATCGGAGCAATTTTATTACTTGACACGTTTCAAAACTGCCTTTCGCTAATAAACTGCCCAATAGTCTGTGGAATAGATGCAGATTAAGTCAATCAGAGTATACTCATTGAAATAATTTGATGAAACTATTATGTTGCACATTAGACTTTCCTTTCCCTGTAAGATTAACACAGGATTCCCCAGCATCTTTGTGTAATAAGTTTTGTAAATGTGGAATTATCTTCTCCATATTCCACTGACTGAAGCAACTCTTTTGGCTGAAGAGATGAATTGAATACCAGCTCTCAAACTTGAATCAAACATGATAAATTTCTTACTTGCTATTATTCATAAAATTAAAATTCAGAGAGAACCCCCTATAAATTACAGGGCACAACATAGACTTGATTAGACCCCTTCTAATAAAATTGTCTGAGAAAGCTTCAATAACAAACATTAATGCACAGAATGTGATGTCATTCATTCAAGGAAGTAACGAAAAAGAAATGTTTTGCAGATGAAGTCCACTTTTTATTTTAGGAGTTAATCAGAGTTGGAGGAGTGGGTGGCCAGTGATGCAACGATATAAGTGGAACGGGGCCACAAATTTTGGGTTAGATTGGGAGTGTTAAATGGGAAATTGTCTTCCCCTAAATCAGTATGTTTACCCCTGACTTTTTGCAGTGTGATCTGGATGTTCCGATAGGGGCATAAAATGAAATACAGACAAACCTCAACTAATGACCACAATTGAGCCTAACCTTTCTGTTGCTAAGCAAGACAGTTGCTAATTGAGTTCTGCCCAGTTTTAAGATATTTCTTGCCACAGTTGTTAAGTTAGTAACACAGCTCTTAAGTGAATTTGGCTTCCCCACTGATTTTGCTTGTTAGAAGGTTTCAACAGGTGATCATACGACCTCTGCAACCATCACAAATACATGCAAGCACCTGAATTTTGAGTGGACGGCAGTGCTCTACAGTAAGTAGTTCTCCTTCCTCCAGGACTGGCTACAATTGGTGTTGATGGGGTCCAGACTTAAGACTCCTGCATTTCAGAATGCCTCAGGGTTTGACTCTCCCCACTCCTATTTAACATCAATATAAAGGTGCTGGATGAAATCATCAGTCTTAATGCTTGATATCAGTATGCTGGTGGTTGTCTGTTGAGGCTTTACCACAGCCTGCCCCAAAGTGATGCTCTCAAGGTTATTTCAAATGCCTGGAAGTTATGGGGATTATAGGGAAGAACAGGCTTAACCCTAGCAAGACTTTTCCCTCCCTATCTTAAATCTCTTGTGGGATGTTTTGGCTTAAGGGGGGAAATGCCTCTTTATCAACAGCTAAAGCTACCGTATTTTCTGGCATATAAGACGACTTTTTAACCCATGAAAATCATCTCAAAAGTTGGGGGGTTGTCTTATACGCCCAGTCGTCTTATACGCGGGAAAATACGGTAACTTATGGCTGTCTCAGGCATGGTTTGAGGTTAAGGTAGAAGCAATATTATCTGGCAAAATAGAGTTGCCGGATAATGTTTGTCTAGTGCAGGCATGTCAAACTCGCGACGTCACGTGATGTTGCGCAACGTACTGCAATTTTTTCCCCATTGCTGGCAATGGAGTGGGCATGGTTTTGTCGTGATGCATCCTGCCTGTCGGCCGGCAGTTTGACATGCTTGACCTAGTGCTTATACGCACATTGGGAAAAGCTCTTTAGCAACACCTCTTTGCTGAATGTAAGTAGCCTAATTCCTACAGGTACTCCTTGATTTACAACAGTTCATTTAGTGACTATTCGAAGTTACAACGGCCTTGAAGAAAGTGACTTATGACCATTTTTCACACTTATGACCATTGCAGCATCCCCATGGTCACCTGATCTATATTCGGATGCTTGACAACTGACTCATCTTTGTGACTGTCTCGGGGTGAGATGAATCCCTTTTGCAACCTTCTGACAAGCGACGTCAACGGGGAAAACCAAATTCACTTAACAACCGTGTGTCGCTAGTTTTAACAACTGCAGCGATTCACTTAACAAACATCAGCAAGAAAAGTCATAAAACGGAGCAAAATTCGCTTGGGACAAAATTCTCACTTAAGCAAGCATAAACGTTGGGCTCGTTTGTGGTCGTAAGTCCAGGGCTTTCCAGTATTTCCTCTCCACCACCCCCCACCGCATCCCCTTTCTAGTCGCTCTGTATTTGTAACGAAAAGGCCCTTTTTTTCAAAGTGGAAAAAAGCATTTTCTCGAAAGGGGGATGAAAGCAGGAAACTGCGCAGCAACAGTTCTACCCAGGCTACTTGACGCCCTCTCAGGATTGGCGGTTGAATTTCCAAGACTTATGGTTCTGGGAGACTTTAATCTACCTTCCCTGGGCAGTGCATCGGAGGTGGCCCGAGAGTTCATGGCTTCCATGACGGCCATGGACCTGACCCAAATTATTCAGGACCCGACTCACGAGGGAGGAAACATGCCTGATCTTATTTTTATCTCTGGGCAACGGCTTAATGGACTGGGTGGGGTTACTCCAACATCTCAACCCCTTTCATGGACAGACCATTATCTCCTGCGGTTGGGCCTCCGTCACGTCCCAAGATCTCCAGTCCTTTCGCCGCGGCCTCAAAACACTCCTTTTCCACCTGGCTGACCTGGACTGACAGGCATTTTAATGATGTTTACAATTTTTAATTTATTTTTAATTTTTAATCTTAATTTATTGCACAGATGATTTTAATTTTATTTTTATCTTAACTTCTGTACTTATTATATGTTATTGTTGTTAGCCGCCCTGAGTCCTTCGGGAGATAGGGCGGGATATAAATCCCATTAATACATAAATAAATAATAAATAAACTGTCAGATGAGGGGTCGCTCGTTTCTTTTCTTTTTTCTTTTCTTTTCTTTTCTTTTCTGGCTAAACGACGTCATAGCAGTTCGGCTACGACTTACCCTTTGCAGCAGTTTTTTTTGCTTTGCCTGTTTATCGCATCGTCCATCGGACTGCTGCTCTGTCAGAAAGTTTGGGGGGGGGGCGGCGAGAGGAGGAAACGGGCCCCTTCCTGCCCTTAGTTTTCAGGCGAATCCGGTAGCCTGCGCGACTTTAGTTGGAAGCCCGAGGAGGCGTCCCTGCCGCAGCAACGACGTCAGGGAGCGAGAAAGTTTCGCGGCGAGCTTTCCGCTTTGATTTCTCTCCTAGCCTCCTCGGCTGCTCTCGGCGGCGGGAAAGCGCCGCTCGCCTCCCCTCCGGCTGCATTTTGTTTATTCGGCAAGAAGGGAGAGGGAGAGCAAAGGAAGCCAGAAGCAGGCGACGCGGCTCTCGTCGCTCCGCCCTCCGATGCTGAGCCGAGAGGGCCGTGTGGCCGCCGCAGCCCCAGCCAAGAAAGGCGGAGTAGCAGGAGCTGCTGCTAGGGCGAGGCATTTTGACATCAGTTCCTCTGCCTGCAAGAGGGGAAAGAAGAAAAAAAAACAAAATAAGAGTTTTCTCCCCCGAAAAAAGCCGCAAGTCGAAAGCGCCGAGCTCCGGGCGGTCGCCTCAGAGGCGGGAGATGGCGAGCCGGCGCCAGGCGTGAAAAAAACTCGCTGCAGCCCGTCGCCGCGCTGGAAGCGAAGCTCGCAGCCGGGACCGCGTCGTTTCTCTTTCGGGAAGCCAGACAGAGCTGGGGGACTGGCGGCGGCGGCGGGGGCCGCGGCCGCTCCCAACCCGCCGCCGTCCCGCCCAGCATGAGCAGCGGCGGCGGCGGCGGCGGGCGCACTGGCGCCCGCGTGGCCGTGAAGATGGAGGTAGCCCCTTACTACGGCGAAGAAGGCTTGGAGCTGCTCCCGGACTTCGTGCAGCTGCCGGGCTTCGGTGGCGGGCCCGGAGCCGGGGGACCGACGGGACTCGAACCGCCCGAGGAAAGCGGGGCGGTTCAACAACGCAAGTTGCTCCTCGCCGGGAAGCAGGCGCCGCCGCCGCCTCTTCCTCTTCCTCCTCGGGATTTAGGGGCGGCCTCCCCGGCTAATGCCACCTTGCCCCCGGCCGGGCCGTTCTTGCGTCCCCGCGGCGTCCCCGCCAGCGCCGTGCACCGCCTCATTCAGGAGACGGCCGTCGGTGGCGGCGGCGGCGGCGGCCCAGAAGTGGGCCCAGCCGTTTTGCAGCCTTTGCTGAAGCTGCCGGCGGCCGCCGACTTGGAGCAACTGCTGATCCAAGCGGGCAGTCCGGGCCTCGCCGGCCCATCCAGCCCCACCGGCGGAGGGCCCTCGGTGGTGGCGGCGGCGGCGGCCGGCGGGGCGCCCTTCTTGTACCGCTCTCCGCAGTCCTCGGCTCCGCCGCCGCCGGTGACGCAGGAACAGGAGGGCTTCGCCGACGGCTTCGTGAAAGCTCTGGCCGATTTGCACAAACAGAACCAGTTGCTCGGGGTGACCCCGTCGCCTCTCTCGCCTACCCAGCACCCGGGAGGGCCTTGCTGCCCGTCGTCCCGGCAGGATCCCCCCGCCGTCTACACCACCTTAGGCAACTTCAACCCGGCCAGCCCATCGGCCGCCGGCACTTTCTTCGCTCCCCAGCCTGTGGCTCGTCTGCCCGCCCCCGGCTCGACCGGCAGAGCTTTGGAGGAGCCGCAGACTGTACCCGAAGCGCCCGTAGTGTCAGCTCCGCCGCCGCCGCCGCCGCTGCCTCTTTCGGGGCTCTCGTCCGGGGAGTCCCCTCCGCCGCCTTCCTCCTCCTTATCGCCGCTGGACGCGGAGAGCCAAGAGCGCCTGAAAGCGGAGCGCAAGAGGCTGCGCAACCGGATCGCGGCTTCCAAGTGCCGTCGGCGCAAGCTGGAGCGCATCGCCCGCTTGGAGGAGAAAGTCAAAGCGCTCAAAGGGCAAAACGCCGAATTGGCCGCCACCGCCAGCCTCCTCCGCGCCCAGGTCACCCAGCTGCAAGGTCGAGTCCGGAGCCACCTCTCCAGCGGCTGCCACATCAACGCCGCCGCCGCCGCGGACCCTGCGCAGACCTTGGCAGTGGGGGTTCAGCCCCCCGGCAGGGAGGCAGCCACAGAGCCGGAGACCAGTGCTTGCTGAAGCGTGTGACTCCCCCCCCCTAAACAAGGAGAGACCCATCGTGCACCCAACTTTGCCACCAGGCATGGCAGAAAGGGGTTTAGACCTTGATCCCATGGTCTTGGGAAGGGCCGTGGAAGCCCTGCCTTCCGTTTCGCATCCTTTGGCTTCTGCAGAGTTCCTCATTCGTCTGAAAAGCTGAAGGGAAACAGTCCGCTTCCGCACGCACGACCACCCCACCGTACAGGTAACTTAAACCAGTTTTTGATAGAAGTCAGAAGAGCCAGAGAAGAACCTGGTGTAACGGCAGAGAGATAAATAGGCCAGAAAGAATACCCCATGGAACAGAGTCGGACTTCACAGTGTTAGCCTTTCTAGAAACAACTGATTAAAAAATCACAACAGTCATCCTTTTAACCAAAGGTTGGCAGTTTCAAGCATCTCCAGCAACCAGCAGGTTTCCTGCCAGCCACCTAAGTAATGAAAGTAATACTGAAATTGTTAATAACCAGCTGGAAATAATGCTCCTGGGTTCTTTTCAAAAGCACCAAGCAGTTGGAGAAGCCTTCAGAGGGAAAGAGGAGAAGTGTCAAGCTTCTCCAACTGAAGCCCCTCTGACCACTTTCAGCCTGTGAAGAAGTCTGGGGCTGGATTCTTTGTTGATCTTCAGAAAGCTGCAGCTTATTTTTTTTTCTAGCTTTCTTGCCCTGCTTAAAACCAAGAACCAGAGCTTTGCTGACTAGACATAAAAAACATGTCTTGTTGATGGAAATCCAAAGGTCTCTTCAAAGATTATACCTGTGGACAAAAGTTATCTTTGTGGAAGACTTTTATGTGTTCTAGAGAGTCTTAAATTTTATTTTTATTCTGTGGTTGAAGGTCATTGAGTGTAATATGTATTAGTATTTCTGCAAAAAAAAAGTTACCAGGGATGGTTAAAGACACTCCAGTATGTTTTGCTGAAGATGTATTTACAGCTTTCTAATGAACAGTGTGGATTTTCTAAGATGGGATATTAAGGGAATAGTAATATGCTTGTATATCGGGCATATTACTCGTTCATTTCAGTAGATGAATCATATTTTTAGAGAGAACAGCTCTAGAGTGCCAGTGGATAGAGTTGTGAAATGTTTTTCAACATTTAGAAGAATTGTGCCAAGTTAAGTCACTTTTTGTGTACAGACTATTTGTTTGTTATTTTCTTGCTGTAGAGGTTCTCTGGATTTGCTCAGTGCTTGAGAGACACTAAATTTATATGTGTAAGAAGAGAATTATGGAGTATGTGGCTGGGTAATTTTTCTTGATAAAAGAAAACAGTCGCATAATTTGTTGTTATGAAAATGTTGCCATTCAAGCTAATTTCACATTTCTGATGCTGGAGACTTAGCCTACTATGCCATATAAAATATTTATTTAAAAAGCAGATTTAAAGAAAATGCTTTTCACCTTTAGATCTATGAGCTCTATATTATTTCCTGTGCCAGCACAAAGTTGGGGTATGGGTGCACTTATTTATTAAAACTATAGGATATATGTTTATTTTTATAACGTGCGAGGGGATAAAAGAAATTGTTTTTGAAGAAAAATATCAAATGCTTTATCTTTTACAGTATACATTCCAGCTGTAATTGTTCTCAGTATGATCACAATTATCGTGCTATACAGAGAGAAAAAATTGGATTTTTTTTAAAAAAGATAAATCACTCAATTCAATTATGTTTTGAATAATTCATAGAAAAAAATTAATAGAAATGTAGATAGCCATATATTTTTAGAAGAACTACATATAAGCTATTTTATTTTGTCCAAAATGTAAAAAATGTTGTTCTCAGGATGGGAGATGGGAAAAGTAAATGTACAAGTGGAGTTTGAAAGGTTCGCTGAGTTTTATTTTAGAATGGGATCAGAAATAACCATTGTTTTTGCTTGTTTTTTTAAGGGTTTGGATGTTTATTAGTATTTTGACAGCCTTATCAGTAACTCTGCCAAACTGTTTATCATAGATGACAGCCCTCCCTACCAATTTATTTCATTGTATAAGTTTAGATAATAGTTTTTATCTTTCTTCAAATGCAGTTTTCTTATGTCCTGTGATTTTATTTTCTGTTTCGGCTATAACTTTCCATGCAGTAAAAACTTTTATTTTGCCTGGAAATATTGTGTCAAAAAGATACTGGGGCACAGTTGATTTTTCTTTCATGCTGGATTATTGACATAACCTGTTTGATAACCAGGTTGATATTTATCCTAGACTTGGATGCCTATGAGGGAGTCATATTTTCAGAAGAAATGGCAATTAGGAGCTTTTTGATTTGGAATCCTATCACTGCAAGTGTGAAATAATCTATCTTGGCATTTTAGGAGTAGAGGGAAAACTGGTGAAGAAAATCTACATTAATTTGTCTAAACCATCTTGTACTGATCGACAAAGATACTTTACTAATATATTCTTTGTCTTTTCCTCCAGATGTGATTTTTTTTATTTTTTTGGAATGCAAATCTAGTATTTTCACAGTCATCATCAGTGTGAATAATTTTCTTTCCAATTTTGTTAACAGTTCAAAATCAGATGTTTTCAATTTTTCTCTAGAAGATGTAATACTGAAATAGGAGAATTTCTCAGGTAAGTTCTGTTCTGGAATATTGCATTTTGGAAAAAGTGCTTAGAGAAATCATTATTCCTACTTCAAAAACAGCAGTCTGTTTCTTAATTTCTTCACACAAAAAAAGACACACCATAACTGAATCTGCTTTGATCTTGGCACTCCGGCAACTCATTATCTTGCTAATGCTGTATGTATGTTGTAACAGTTTTTGCCAAAAACATGGTGTGCTTGAAATACTTGCAGTATTCTAAATTGTTTGCCTTTTTTGTAGCCTATTTGGCAAATATTGCCAATGTATGCCGTTTTTGAAGCTTTTTCCCATGAGGATTTCTCTAAATATAATGTATTTTGGACACAATTTCTGGATGTCATATTTTTAATATTGTATTTTTTTTCATGTACTAAAACCTATCTGCCAGTGTCTTTCAAATCCTGTTTACATGCTGCATCATTTGTTGGTTGAATATCCCTTATTGCTGGGAATATACTTATTCCCAAGGGAAGAAATTTCATCCTTATGCAAATTTCATCCTTACGTTTTTCTCATTTGTTCTGATTACTGTTTTTTTTTTGCATGTGCCTCTGAACTACTATTACAGACCTGATTTGTTTTTATACACTTTGTCTCTTGCACTTTAAGTAATTATAAAAACAACCCACTCTCCCAAAGTCTAGACTAAATGGTACTCACCTGTCTTAAGAATTTATTAGGCAAATATCCTGTTCTAATGTTGGTGGTTCAGGTGATGTCCATTGTCAAAACTGACATAAAATCTTGTTACATGGGGGAACAAAGGATGTCTTCGGGGGATTTGAAATCTTATCCTTGAGTAACAACAGGAAGATTTGTTTGGCAGCTGGTTTTCTTATGCACTTCTCCAATTTATGTGAACACTCAGGTGATTTTATGGCTAAAAAGGCTGACTAATTTTGTTGCTAACTTGGTGAGTGATGATGTATCACGACTCTTTTCCAATGGTTGTTTTTTAACTTACCAATGGAATCATTTTTGGTCTTGTTTTAGAATGCTTGCCATTGATAGAAACGTACATTCAGGTGTGCACTTACTCTGAAAACACCCCTCACTATAGGTTTTGTAGGGATTGATGTAAAACACTGCAAGTTTTTCCAGCAGGGTTTTTATTCATTGTAAGAAAATTGTTGTTGGCTTTATGAGAAATCCACGGTTAGCTTGAAAATTTTGATTGAATGACTTTTTTTTCATTTGAAATGTTAGTGGACCATTGGCTTTAATTACAATAGCGTATTTTGTCCTGGAAGTTGTAGAACTTTTTTTTAGTATTAAATGTATTAGGATTAAAAGACGTTAGGGCAAGTGCCAAGCAAATTCATATATGTCTAAATCCAATGATTCCAGTCAGAGGATCTTTTTAATTTTGCCATGGAAATCACTGCAATATAAAAGTGCTTAAATTTTGCTGGAGCATTGTTTAGCTTTTTATATTGCTGCCAGAAAGTATTTTAATAATATGTATTTGGAACAGAAGGATGTAAAAATCAAACACAGGCCTTGGTGCCTATTACTGTAATTTCTTGCTTTCTGTTGCAAAGCTGAATCTGTTTGAGTGACGATATTTCTGTTGCTCAATAAACTTCAAAGTGTGTTTGCTGTGTTAATTGTTGTCAGTATTTCCCCACTGTTGAGCAGTTGTACTGTAAATAAACACCTGTTCCTTTGATCAGAGGTATTTAATTTGATAACTAGCTGTAATTTTTGCAGTCAGATGTTCATATGCAATCATATAATTTTTGTCTTTTGCATTTTTAAGCGTATTGTTTAAAAAAAGTATAATTTAAGGTTTAAGACTGTTTCTATGCACAATTACTTCTGAAAATGCTTATTTGGCAGTTCCGTGGAGGACAGAATTACTTTCGTGGATCTGAAAGATTTGGGGCAAGGGAAGTTTATGTAATAGTTAACCAACCTGTGTTATATATGACGTCTTCAGGCAATTTGTTCAGACGAGCTTGAGTTATATTTTCCTTTTTGGAAGCAATACTCAAGTTGTCTAAGAATCTACTAGGTGGGGTGTGATCCATCTCTCTTAGATAATGCATCATTTTCATCTTTTGTGCAGTTTGAAATATAAACTGGAAACTTGACACGAGAGATAAATAACGCCTGTTGTGTTAGAGAATGCAGTTGTTACATGGATACTATCTAAAATGTCTCCTTCAGGAGTACGTCTACTGAGATCGAGTAGCAGAAATTAGTAGTACACTTGTCACCTTTTTTTTACTGAAGCTAACTCAGCATGGCTTCTGGAGGGGCTGCTGTTCCTGATAAGCTTTGAGAGTGAATTCCTGGAATATCTCATGGTAACTATACTGCTTTGAAACAAATCAAAGCTAATAGTTTAAAATAAAAAGCAGATGCCTTGTTTCTCTAAGAAAAGCATAACTCTGATATTTTTACTCTTTTCCCTCTAATCTTAGCATTCCTACATAACATTAAAGAAGATTTATTGGTAAAGATGTATGCATAGAATCACACCCTTTAAGGACCTCCACCTTCCTATTCCCATCTTTGACCCCTGGTCTTCACTGATTGATTAGTACCCACTATTACGTCATAGAGTCCCATACAGGAAAGAATTCTGAAACTGCTTGGGTGAAGTCATGTGTCATAAAAAACATAGTTGAAGAGACCTACATATTAACCTGTAATATGATGGTCTTTTTCTGAAATTTGGTGCAAACGAGCTGTTTTCCTTGCTCAGGAGCAAGAAAAGTCACGTTTTAGAAGAATAAGGTAATCCAGCCATCCGAGAAGTGAAAAAGTACGCTCACGTATGTGTTCAAGAATACATATCAAGGGTTGAATTTGGAGTTAATTACACTTCATGCTCAGACCTATGAAGTTGGTGGGATTTTATAGTAGTAAGTTAAACATTTATCCAACATACGGTAGTCATTAACATTTAATCTTGCAAAGCTACCTTTTTATATTGGAGACATATATAATTAATTTATTTTTATGCTGAAGACATACCTTAACTTCAGGCTTAGCTACGATCAAGGTAATTCCCTGAGGCAGAAAGAGTTTTAACAAGACTGGGATTCTCTGTTCAGTCTTTTTTGGTTTCTGCTTAAAAATGGCTTAACAGTTTTATTTTGGCATGGTTTTCTGGAAGCAAAATTTTCTGTGGTCTACTTTTGAATATCTAGAATTAGCTTCCTGGAGGTAGCTTGAACTCAAAGCTGGTTCACACAAGCAGAAAGAATGTAATGCTGTAATGAAGGGGAAAAAACAACAACATATGATTTGTGTCTAGGTAAAATTAATCCATTACCAATCAACTTGAGCAATTTTATAGTTGCTTAAAATTTGGAGTGGTGGTTTCATTTCATTCTGAAAATAAATATCAGCATCCCAATTAATCTATCTTTCCTTGCTTTCTTAATGAATTCTGCCCTCTCAGATATGACAGTACTGCCAATGGCAATGCGGTCTACCTGAAGCCATCATAACTACAAATATGTTCAAATGACATAGTACCAGAATAATGCCATTTCAAGTGATAGCAAATCATAGGAAAGGGGCATTCCTGTGCCTTTAAAACAAGCGTGCAAGTTAAGCCTTTTGTGTCTTGCTAGTGTTGCCACTTAGCTTCAGACCTAAGAATGAGACAGGGTTTGTTTTACAGTTTGTGAAGTTTTATCTAAAGGCAGAAAGTCCTGCCATGATCGTACTGCAGTTAAAGGTCAGATAAGAGACCAAGTGTCACTCCAAAAACACTAACTGCAGGATATGATCATACAGTGAAGGAGACAAATGGACTTGTATGATTCTATTGTTTCTTAACTGCTTAGCAATTACCATTTGTGATATGGTGGCAGCTAAGCATTAGGGACGGGGTGGCTCAGTGGGTTAGGATGCTGAGCTTGTCGGTCAGAAGGTCGGCAGTTTGGCGGGTCGAATCCCGAGTGCCGCGTAGCAGAGTGAGCGCCTGTTACTCGTCCCAGCTTCTGCCAACCTAGCAGTTCGAAAGCACGTAAAAATGCAAGTAGAAAAATAGGGACCACTACGGTGGGAAGGTAACAGCGTTCCGTGCGCCTTTGGCGTCTAGTCATGTCGGCCACATGACCACGGAGACGTCCTCGGACAAGCGCTGGCTCTTTGGCTTTGAAACGGAGATGAGCACCGGCCCCTAGAGTTGGAAACGACTAGCACGCATGTGCGGGGGAACCTTTACCTTTACCTTTTAAGCATTGTAAAAAGTATGGGCTTATTAAAGAAATGGTTAAGGGAGATGGTCTTTCAGAGACTGTTGCAAGACTGAGCATCAAAATAAATGGATATTCCTCATAGCAAGAGGATATAAAGGTTGAGGGGAAATTGACCTCCCAAGACTTCTCTATTGGAACCACTGGTTCTTAGCTTCATAAATGATTTGAAATTAGAGGTGAAAGTGATTGCGGAGGACACCAAAATTCTTTAGACTTGCTCAAACAAACAGTACCAAAAAACAAAAAAACAAAAACCCAAACAGCAAAGCATTCCAAAAAGCTTTCTCCAAATGGGCACTGAAATAGCACATTCCATTAAATGTAGGCAACTTTACAGCGATGTACACGTACACATGCACGCACACACACACACACACACACACACACACACATTCCAACTGCACATACATTTGAGCTGATGACTAATAAGGAAAGATATCCTAGGGTTGTGATAGCTCACTGAAAATCTTGGCAGTTTGCGGTTTCATCAAAATAGCCAATTCTGTGTTGGTGGTGGGAATAAGGAAACCATTTATAAAACTGCCAATGTCATAATGCCTTTTACAAATTTATGGTGTAACCACTGGGCACAGTTCTGGATAATGCACTGGAAATATTTTGTGGCTCCTGGTCTGAAATAGTTTACCCCTATTTCAAACTTAGCTATTTTTTAAATAACTTTTTTTCTTTAATCTGGCATTCTTCTGTTCTTGCTCTGCTTCTTATTTCCTAGAGTAGCCTGACAGATGAATCAAAAGAGATATATTGAATATATATTCTATAGGTGTATTTTGTACTGTAGGAAGCCTGTTGGCTTTATTTGAGGAGCATCATACTGTATTGCTTATTTTAGATTGTACTTCTAGGTGGCCTTCAGATTTGTCAGATTTTTAGATGTAGAGAGGGACGATGCATTTATAAAGGCTGATGTTCTGAGAATGTATTCAGAACCAAACTAAAAGGTGGTTCCAGTTATTGCTTTGTAAAGACTGTCTTCAGATATTAAATCTAATGCCCAAGGGCTAGTGATATATAGCAGGGCTTTTCAACCAGTGGTACGGGTACCACCTGTGGTGCATTGGCACCTGGCAGGTGGTACGCGACCATCCTAGAAAAGTGGCAGCGGGGGAGGGGAATGAGCTGAACTGCTGGCAGCACTGCACAAGCCTGAGCGAGAGATGGCTGGAGCTGCAGGGCTGTCAGGGCTCAGCGGAAGCGCCAGGATCAGCGCCAGACTCCAGCTGGAGCTCAGCGCTGATCCTGGCGCTTCTGAGCCCAGAAGAAGTGCCGATCAGCTGGAATGTTGCAGGATCTCCAGGGTCTTGTGATTTACATGCAGATGCTTGGCAACTGATTCATATTGATGATGATCACAGTGTCCCAGGGTCATGTGAAGTGACCAAAACCTGCTGCAACCACCCAGAAGAGGGGAGGGAATAAAAACCAAACACCCCACCCCTGCTGCAAATCCTCAACAGAAATGCTCACAATAATGAAAACTTTGGACAGGAGGAAGAGCGCTGCCGGGAGGGCAGGCAGGTGTCTTGCTCGGCTGTGCTCGGGGGGCACTTTTTCAGTGCCATTGAGCGAATTGTTGTAAGTCGAGGACTACTTGTACTTCATCACTTTTTTCCTTTTTTTATGTTCATCAAGTTTTTGACACCTTGCTAGGCGACTGGTGGTACTTGGATGTTGCCATATCCTAAAAGTGGTACAATGGGTGAAAAGGTTGAAAAGCCCTGATATATAGTCAGTAGTTGCAAACAAAACCTCCAGTTTAGTAGAAGTAGCAGGTGAGAGTTGCAGAAATGAATACAGTACTTGTCTGTAGAGCAGTAAGCTTTATTTAATTCATAGTGACTTTTTCCAAGTAAGTGCACTGGATCGTGAATTCACATGTTAATAGTGAAGTCCTCATTTACAGTTTCCAGCTTCGGTTTGCTTTTCTGGCATTGAAACGTTTGCATGGAATGGTATATGAAACATAAAATACAGGACAGTAAAAATGCATTCAGGTCATGTGTTTTTTCCCCCATAATATTCATAATGTGTAGAACTAAAAGGTGTTTAATTATTATTGACTCATCTTTTTAAAAGAAACACATAATTCTACTTGATTAAGTGTGTATCTTACTTTAGTGTAGTGAGTGATAGAGCAAATAAAGTGCTACACCTTTTCACTGACTGGTGATTTAAATCCATGTTTACAAGAATACTCCAAAGTTATACTGCCAAGGAGCAGTTAGCTTTTGTTTCCTTATGCACTGAATTTGTGGATATTTTTATTCAGTGCAACAGTTGGAAATCTTGCATTGCTAATTTCAAACCTGCTGTTGTTGCAAATAGTGGATCTTTTGTCTATGACTCCACGGGAACAGGCTTAGATCTTCAAATCTTTGTGTTAAGCACTTATGACTAAAAGGCGACTTGCCTTTTATGTATAACTAATAGGGCATCTCTGCCTGCAGGGATTAATGTGGACATTCTCTGGTTTTTATCACTTTCTAACCAGAATAATTAATGGAGACTGAAATGACATGAAAAAGTGGGAGATATGGGCGTTCTGGAATGTATAACATTCTTGTGCTGAAATTGTTTACATAAAAAAAAGATTACATTTATGACTCTGTAATCTCTAATGTGCAATTTTGTATATGTTGTGTTAAAACCATGTTTATAAGATACTGTATGTAAAAATAATTGACGGAGTATTTGATATAAACATCAGAACATTAAAATGTCTTTATATTCATACTAATTCTGTATGTGTTCTGTTTATCCTCCCAAAATGAAAGCACCAAAATTAGCACCAGCTGACAATCACTGCCTTTAGTCCTATGAAGATCCTGTGAAAGAGGGGCTTTGGAACACACAGGAGTGTTGAAACCCTGTTCATTGGCTAATTAAAGCAGCTTCCTCTTCAATTTTTTTTTTGGGTATTTCCAAGTTGTTCTCCACTCTTTGTTGCTATATGCACAACTATTTCATTTTGCTGGGGGGAAAAAAAGAAAATAAAGTGGCTATGAATGCATATGCATAAGTTCATAGCTAGGAGAAGTTTATGAATTAGCGCATGTTGGGAAAAAGTTGCCTTAATGAATCAAAGACAAATACTTCTTACATATTCCTACACATTACAAAAAAACCCTTCCTTTAAAAGATTTGCATAACCCTAACTGCCAAGGTAAATGTACGGATACACTGTAAAAGATACGTTGCCACTTTAGAGATCAATATCTAGCCATATGAGATTGTCTAACTTTAAAGGGAGAATTATGGAAACTGTGTACCTTTTTGAAATGAAAATAAATATCTCTACAGGTATTTTTGTGACCAGATGCCTACTCATAAAATAGCTATTTTGAAAAGAAAATGAACATTGAAACAAAGTAGCTGGAAATTTACACATACATCTGTTTGAATAGTAATTAATATTAATCACTGCTTCCCATGTTAAAAGAGAGAGGAGAGGGGAGAGAGAGAAAGAGATTGGGAAGTTTTGAGTTTGGTTCTTCTTTTTAGTCCAAGCAATAGAAACAATTGAATTAAATGCTCAGCTTACCTTCATATTCTGAATTCAAGGGTTTAAGAAAGATTCAACCATTAGAGAGGAAGCAAAGATAATTATGCTCATGAAATTGCAGCTGAATATTAGATGGGGGGAAGGCATATCTCAGGAGACAGAGTACCTGTATATGCAAACTGATACAAAACTCACGAAGGATCCCTTGGATAATCTTATCAAAGACTAATTAAGAGCAAAATAACTATTTGAAAAATAATACTAGTTGTTTTCTGATGTGCTGCACTATTTGTTGTTCATTTGAGAAGCGCCAATATCCATTACAAGCTGCAGTGTTATCAACATCTGGCACCTATACTATGAAATACTCTTTATTGTTTTATTATTGTTTGTAAGCCACTCAGGATTACAATACAAGAGATGCGTGGTTATATAAATCTTTGAAACATAAATACAACTAATTTAATCATGTAAAGTTGGATCACTTGCATAATGACATCATGACATATGCCATCATTTTAGACCACTGCAGATGACCATAGCAGAATGTATGTTGAGGACAATTGCATCATTTTGCTATTCCATAGTAAATTTGGCCTTGACAGATTTACCAATGCTGTCTCTTAGAAAATCTCAAGAACATTCAGGAATCTTTCAGTTCCTCTATGTTTCCAAACAAATGGAGCATCCTAATGAATTCACATCCCTATAGGCAGAAGAGAGGTCACCGGTCAATATTTCTCTAAACGTGGTGAGATAAACTATGACAATAGGAGGATAAAGAAGGAGGGGATCTACTTTGAGACATCTTATTCACACTCTAGCACAGGGGTCTTCAATCATGGCCCTTTCATGACTTGTGGACTTCAACTCCCAGAATTCCTCAGCCAGGCACGCCAGCTGAGGAATTCTGGGAGTTGAAGTCCACAAGTCATAAAAGGGCCAGTTTGAAAACCCCTGCTCTAGCACAAGCACAAATTAATAGTGCTGTACATTCCATGCACAGAGTTGGTAATATATGAGATAGCATGTACAGTTGTTATGTAAACCATAAAGTCTTGGGCCAGCACTGACAAAGCATGGAAGATGAAGCTCCAAAGGCCACCATATTTGATTCTCCAACATAACATTGCCTTTGCCAGTTTGGATAAGACATGGGCCGTGGGATAGTGAAACACAATAACAAGCTCAGGTGCAAACAAATGCAAATCCAGATTAGATGGTTTATGGGGTGGACGGGGACAAAATAGTCTTTATTAACCACAACCACAATGTATGTATCCTCCCTAATTCTCTAATCTGCTTTGGTGTACTACCAAATACATAGACAGGTAGAGCTGGATCAAACCCATCAACCCAGTTTTCCTTAATGTATAATTAAATCATAGATGTTTTAATCTGGTACCTTGGGGGAGAGGGGGGTGGGTTTCAAGGCAACAGCCCTATTTCATTGTTAAAGCTCTGTAGCCAAATACGTTATTTTTGCTGGATTGGCAATTAGCTATATCTTGTAAAATGGGACCAAGAATACCTCTGTGATATGTTCTGTTCAAATCTCAAACATCTATAAAAGATAAACATGATGAGCCTGTGCAGTTGTGTAGTAAAGATAATACTGTCTTTTTGCTCTGCAAATCGGGCAGTTGTAAGTAGGGGGAGCAGCAAAGAACAGTCTTTGTATGATTCTAAGCTAAAAGAGTTAAATATTATAAAGTACACATACAAACAAGTTTTGTGTTGCAAAGTATTTAAATTTCTATTTAAGCACCTTCTGGTATTGATGGGCTCAGCACAAAGTACTGGATTAAGAGCCTGTGGAAACAGGAGTGAGGTAGTGTCTGAGACAGCAGAACAAATATTTATCCACAAAGTATTTTGGCACATAATTGAAGGGTGGTGCATGCAGGCTGAAGCTGCAATATGCATGAAGACACGGTTCTGCTTCTTGGGGAAGAAATGAGAATTAAACCAGACTTGAAAAGTCATTTGCAAATATGATATAGTCAAAGCTATAGAAGACCTGTGGTACGTAACTATCATCATAGGTAGTCCTCTACTTACAACCACAATTAGAACCAGAATTTTTGTTGCTAAACAAGTCAATTGCGCTCAGTTTTATGACTTTTTTTTGCAATGGTTGTTAGGCAAATCACTGCAATTGTTAAGTGAGTCATAGGGTCTTTTAGCGAATCTGGAAGACTGCATCCAGTTTTGGTCACCACATTACAAAAAAGATGTTGAGACTTTGGAAAAAGTGCAAAGAAGTGCAACTAAGATGCTTTAAAGGCCTGGAGACAAAAACATACGAAGAACGGTTGCGGGAATTGGGTATGGTCAGTCCAGAGAAAAGAAGGACTAGGAGTGATATGATAGCAGTATTCCAGTATCTGAGAGGTTGCCACAAAGAAGAGGGGGTCAATTTATTTTCCAAAACACCAGAGGGCAGGATAAGAAACAATGGATGGAAACTGATCAAAGAGAGAAGCAACCTGGAATTAAGGAGAAAGTTCCTAACAGTGAAGACAATCAACCAGTGGAACAGCTTGCCTTCAGAAGTTGTGGGTGCTTCATCACTGGAGGTCTTTAAGAAAAGACTCGACAGCTACCTGTCTGAAATGCTTGAGCAGGGGGTTGGACTAGATACTAGAAGACCTCCAAGGTCCCTTTCAGTTCTATTCTGATTCTGGCTTCCCCCATTTACTTTGTTTGTTGGAAGCCAGTGGGAGGGTCACAAATGGTGATTACATGATTCCCGGCTGTTTTAACAGTTGTTAAATATATGTTGATTGCCAATAGCCCGAACTTTGATCATGTGACCGAAGGGAATGATACAATGGTCCTAACAGCAAATTGTAAGTCAGTTCTTTCAGTGCCACTGTAACCTCAAAATGGTCTCTAAACAAATTTATTTATTTTATTTTATTTTATTTTAATTCCATTTATATCCCGCCCTTCTCCGAAGACTCAGGGCGGCTTACAAGCTTAGCAGTAGCCTTCATTCTATGTATATGCCTGCTTATTAGGGCTTTCACACACACCCCAAGCGGCATTATTACAAAGTCAGCTTAATTGCCCCCAACAATCTGGGTCCTCATTTTACCTACCTCGGAAGGATGGAAGGCTGAGTCAACCTTGAGCCTGGTGGGATACGAACCTGCACTAATTGCAGGCAGCTGGTGTTACTTAAGGAGGCATTAGCCCATTGCTCCACCAAGGCTCGTAGGTTGAGGACTCATTGTGGTTAATTTGAGACCACATCTGGACCTCTGTAAAAATCAATTCCTGTCAAACAGGGCTTTTTATGAACAGATCTCATGGATCAATAAATCATAAAGAGCCTTGGTGGAGCAGTGGGCTAATGCCTCCTTAAGTAACACCAGCTGCCTGCAATTAGTGCAGGTTCGAGTCCCACCAGGCTCAAGGTTGACTCAGCCTTCCATCCTCCTGAGGTAGGTAAAATAAGGACCCAGATTGTTGGGGGCAATTAAGTTGACTTTGTAATAATGCCGCTTGGGTGTGTGTGTGTGAAAGCCCTAATAAGCAGGCATATACATAGAATGAAGGCTACTGCTAAGCTTGTAAGCCGCCCTGAGTCTTCGGAGAAGGGCGGGATATAAATGGAATTAAAATTTTTAAAAAAATAAAGTTTGGAACAGAACTTTCAGGAACTGAAAGGAACCTTTTGCAAATATAGTACAGGAAACATACTACAGTAAAAATGGAAGTTAGAACATTTCAGCTGATTTGATTACAGTTTGGTCAGGTTGGTAGGCTAGAATCAAACAGAGTGGATCAACTATGCATGCAAAATATATAATTACATACAGAAGCATCTTTTCCTTAGAAGCAAATAGAATTGATTTCCCTGGAATATCTACCAAAAAGTTTTGACATAAGCCTCTTTGCACAAGTTCTGTTTCCTCAATTCTCCCCTCCCCCCCTTCACTTGCTAAGTACAAGAAAGCTTAATTTAAATACTGGCTTTTTAAGAGGTATACTTTTCTTTTTTACAGTGATGTAATGAATATGCATTTCCTGAATTTTTCTGGAATGAAATCTAGGGATCTGATATTTAAGGACGGTTGATGTCAGCCCTACAAGATAGATCAGATTAAGGAACCAATGCCATATAGGTCAGGACTATTTTTAGTGTTACCGTAACAGCAACTTTATTGTAATAGCTATAGTTAGAGAATCTTCCACGTGTGAATATTCTTCCCTTAGTTTATCTTCATGTGAACTAGAAAAGGTATGCCCGAGGTGTTTTCTCAAGTTGTTTTCTTGGCCCATGCTAAAGTCAGCCAGTTCACACCACTTCGGCAGAACCAGTAGCTAATTTTTTGTTGCCCAGGCCCAGAATGACTTCTGGAAGCGGCATCCACACAGAGAACCGATTATTTACATATTTGAATCCCACCACTGGCTAAAGTGCCTCATATCTCACTGTTGCCTTGGTTGTGGTTCTTCCTGCTGCCTCTCAAGGCCATTGTCTAGACCCTCTACAGTTGCAGAAGCAAAGAAAACCCAGTTATCTGGAGGCTCCTCAAAAAATTTGAGGTAATAATTTATTGAAGAAAAATACCAAATTAAGATCAGGAGTCTGCATGATCAAATTTTAGGATATTCTGCATTTGATTTCTGTCAAAATGAGTTGATAATCAAATAACAGTCTTGGGCTTTCCGTCACATTATTTTACTCCATGAAACATTTGGTTACAACTTGCCATGATATGTTAGTGTCTGAAGCAGAACTTTCAAATGATAAATATAATAAATAACAAATAACAGCCCCGATTAGCCCATTCTTCATATCCTATCCTTACAGAGTCTCATGCTAGCCAAATCACCACTACATGATAGCATTTGTATTAAACAACTGAAGAAATACCAAAGGAGATGGTGGTGGTGGAGATGGTAAAGGCAACTGAATGTAAACATTCCACCTCATCTTCTAAGTCATGTTACTCTATATTGTAACTTCCAATAATGTAAAAACACATGATATATTTATGTCATCATAATAAAGATGTTCTACCCTTGCAGGTAACAACCATTGCAGGGAGACAGATGACGGGAATAGAAACTGACCAATCCAGAAAAAGAATGTTGGGACATTGGCTGGCCTTCCTCCTTTTTAATCTGTAGTCCAACTAAGGAAATCAAGTAAACAGTGAATTCGGGCTTGGCATTCTGTTATGCTTCAGTGCCAGCTTAATTTCTGCTAGAAATAAATAAGTGAATACTCAGGATTTAATTCTAGGGAAAGCACTGGCTTGCTCATATCACAAAGGTTTTGCTGATGTTTGTCTCTCCCATCTGTGCCAGTTCCTCTATGGTATATCAACCAGATGCCAGCTCTTCAAGCTAGTCCTGCCAAAAAAACCAATATAATGAGTAATAAAACTACTTTTATTGTAAGGTTATAGTGATTCTCCCAAGTCTGAATGCATATCTCTTCCCCTTTGTCTTTACTTTCCAGGGAACTAGGGAGAGTCCCTCCTGAGACACTTTCCACATCTCCATTCCTTCTTTGGGCTGGGATATCCCTTATTTGACCATTCCCCTGGCTGCAGTTTCCTTATGTCTCTCAAGGATAATCCCACAGACCATTATACTAGGCGCTTGATGTGACAGTTCGTGTTGCGGTGCTTAGGGAACTGGGACAGCATAGAGATATTGTTCAATACTCTGTGCTGACATGACTAGAGTCAAAACATGGCCACGGACAAACAAGAACATGTTTGGAAACTTGCAAGGGTTGCAGAAATATGAACAATGCATACTGCAATGAGCATATTCTGTGATCACCAAAATTAATCTAGTTAATCATACTAGAGGGTCCTTTGCCATTTTAAGTAAATAGCTTGCAAAATAGACAGCAAGCTAATTACAATATACCGACTCTAGTCTCAGACTAGATTCCCAAGATTAACTTAGCTTTTCTTTTTTCTATAGATCCTCAGATGCTTTCTTTCAAATAACTCCATGAAGTGTTAACTATTTTGCAATATCAGATGCTAAACTCAAAGCATTTAACATCCAACACCTTCCATCTTGACTACTGTAATACACTCTGCATGGGACTGCCCTTGAAAAGTATCCAGAAGCTTCAATTGATTCAAAATGTATTGGCCGGTGCGATTCTGTGCAAATCTAGATTGCGCAGGGATAATTTCTCTTGTGAGAGCTGCATTGGTTGCCAATTTGCTTCCGGGTCCAGTTTAAAGTGCTGGTTGTCACTTTTAAAGGCCTGCATGGCTTGACGCCAGGTTATTTGAAAGACCATCTTTTCTCAGTTTCATCTACCTGATCCTAAGTGGGGAGGCAGGGTATATTATAGGTTCCTTCTATCAAGAAGGTCCATCTAGTCTAGTAGGTCCAAAAAGAAGGTCCTCCGTAATCCTTGCAGAGATAAGATTGGCCCCTACCTTGTTAATCTTTTGAAAGGTCCTGAAGATAAGGCTTAGCCAGTGGGTCTGGGGACTGCAGGCTGATATGGAGATCATCAGGTGGTTTGTTTGCTTGTTTGGTATCATTGGGTGGGAAGGGATTTATTGGGTTTTGTATTTACTTCCATAAGCCCCCTGGAGTCGCCATGAGTTGGGAAACCCTATAAATTTTCTTTAATAAATAATAACAAAACATTTTTGGCAGGAGACCTTTTGGAACGGTGTAGTCTATAGCCACTGTGCTGCCACTGTAAGCATTTGCTGACTAAGAAAGAGTAACTTTTGTACAAGTGTTGAATCAGTTGGGAGATTGAATAGGTGGCAAAAACCAAAACTTTCAGATTTTAACTTGTAGAACAAGCATCCAGGTAGCTGTGGAAGAAAACGCCTGGCTGTTGATAACTCTCCACTTCTCAGTGTGCCTTTGGAGATTACAGTACCTGGAGCTTAGAAGCAGTACGTTCTGGCAAATGAAGATGGTGACAGCAGCAGTCTGAACCTTAACTTTGCAGCCAGGGGCTGGTCTATCAAAGGTTTAAAAAGAAATAAGGGGGGACCAATGACTAGACTAGACTAGACTAGACTAGACTAGACTAGACTAGACTAGACTAGACTAGACTAGACTAGAATAGAATAGAATAGAATAGAATAGAGCTGGAAGGGACCTTGGAGGTCTTCTAGTAGTCCAGCCCCCTGCTCAAGCAGGAGAACCTATACCAGGGGTCAGCAACCTTAAACACTCAAAGAGCCACTTGGACCCGTTTCCCAGAGAAAAGAAAACACTGGGAGCTTGATTGAAGAGTTTAATTAAAAAGAAATAGAGGCTGCTGTGCATCTCTCTCCCTCCCTCTCTCTCCCTCCCTCCCTCTCTCTCTATCCCTCCCTTGTTCTCCAACAAGTTGACACACATTCTTATTGGCCTGGCTCTCTCCTGCCCTTGGTCTGCCAGTCCTCTTCCCCCACTCAGTGTGAGAGTGTGAGTGTGTGTGTGTGAGAGAGAGAGAGAGCTGCTGCTACTTTCTGCTGCTTCTGCTTCCTGTGGAGACGCAGCAAACGCAGGAGCCCTGCCCAATGAGCTTGTCAGCTTGTTGGAGAACAGCGTGAGGCCACTCTCTTTTTTACACACACACACACACACACACACACACACACACACACAGAGAGAGAGAGAGAGAGAGAGAGAGAGAGAGAGAGAGAGAGAGAGAGAGAGAAGGGAAGTGCACGTGCCTCTCTCTGTCTCTGTCTCTCTCTCTCTGCAAATGGCGGAGGAGGACTGGACCTGCAGATTGCCAACCTGTGACCTATACCATCTCAAGACAAGTGACTGTCTTGCCCAGGGGTAGGCAACCTTGGCTCTTTTATTACTCATGGACTTCAACTCCCAGAATTCCTGAGCCAGCCATGCTGGGGGGAAAGAGCCTTGGTGGAGCAGTGGGCTAATGCCTCCTTAAGTAACACCAGCTGCCTGCAATTAGTGCAGGTTCACATCCCACCAGGCTCAAGGTTGACTCAGCCTTCCATCCTTCCGAGGTAGGTAAAATGAGGACCCAGATTGTTGGGGGCAATTAAGCTGACTTTGTAATAATGCCGCTTGGGGTGTGTGTGAAAGCCCTAATAAGCAGGCATATACATAGAATGAAGGCTATTGCTAAGCTTGTAAGCCGCCCTGAGTCTTCGGAGAAGGGCGGGATATAAATGGAATTTTTTTTTTAAAAAAGGGAGAGGTTTCCAAGCTGAGCCATGCTGGCTCAGGAATTCTGGGAGTTGAAGTCCACAAGTTATCAAAGAGCCAAGGTTGCCTACCCCTGGTCTAGCCTCTTCTTAAAAACCTCCAGTGATGTAGTGCCCACCATTTCTGGAGGCAAGCTGTTCCACTGGTTGATTGTCCTCACTGTCAGGAACTTTCTCCTTAATTCCAGGTTGCTTCTCTCTTTGATCAGTTTCCAACCATTGTTTCTTGTTTTTCCCTCTGGTGCTCTGTGACTAATGTGACCCCCTCTTCTTGGTGGCAGCCCCTCAAATACTGGAATACTGCTATCATCTCTCCCCTATTTCTTCTTTTTTAAAAATTTTTTTAACAACTGCTGTTGTTAATTTCTTTCCACAGGGCTTCAGTCTAGCATCTGTAATCTGTAATGGTGCTATTGATAACAGACATCCTTGCTAGAGATAACTGCTCTTATTTAGAAGTTGTCTTACTTAGATTGGAAGCACATCTGGTGTAAGGTAAAGGTAAAGGTTTCCCTGTCCAATCATGTCCTATTCTAAGGCATGGTGCTCATCTCTGTTTCTTGGCTGAGGGAGCCAGCGTTGTCTGAAGATATTTTCCATGGTCATGTGGCCAGCACTGCTATACGCCAAAGGCATGTGGAACATTGTTACTTTCCCATGAGATGGTACCTATTAATCTACTTGCATTTGCATGCTTTCAAACTGCTAGGTGGGCAGGAGAAGTATATCACTAGTTAATGTCTATTGTACCATTTTCTAAACTAGCTGAAAATGACCCTCCAGGGTTGTCTTCTAACTAGTCTTTTCTTGCTCTAAACCAGAGATCGAAAACTTAACCTCTTTTTCTCTCTCCTGTGTTGTAACAGGTTCTGTGAATTGCTTCCACTGGGAAAACTGTTGGATATTATAATATTTTTTTGTGTTTAATCCCCCAATCACCATTTTGCATCAGGCAATCATGCTTCATATTAGTTTGGTGCATGATACTCTTAATGAGGGTAAAATGGGGTTTCTCTGGAAGATAAGAGTTAAGCCGATCATTATAGATATTTTATTTAAAAAAAATATTTTTATCCTTAAGCATTGAGAGTTATCATTGAAGAGGGATGATTTTTCTCTATGACAGATGGAGGCTCACATGGCAAAGTATAAACAATGTGTCACCTAGTGCTGAAAACTTATTTTGTTGTTTGTTATGTTTTTTATATTAGCCACAGATGGCTTGGCACATTTTAAAAAATATATATACAAACTGGTCCCTAACTTTATATTTTCCTTCATTCTCTATTTGCATTTTTTATCTCGGGACCATGCAATTTCTACTCAAGAAGTTTACAGGTAGTCCTCAGCAAATGACTGTAATCTTGAGCTCAGAGTTACAGTCATAAGTCATTGCAGTCCTAAGTGGAGCCATCACACGATTGGATTTGAACTTAAGACTGTTTTTCATTATGGTTGTTAAGCAAACACAGTGGCTGTTAGGTGAATACAGCAGTTACTTGTTAAACAAATTCATTTTTCCCAGTGAATTTTTCCAGCAATTTTTTTGTTGGAAACTGGAAATAAATTCTGGAAACCAACAACAACAAAAAAATCCCACTGCAAATCATGCTCATGTGACTGCAGGACACTGCAAACAGCTGTAAAGATGAACCAATTGCCAAGGGCCCAAAATGCAATCATGTGACCTCAGATGTGTCTGTGTGCAGTCATCCTAACTCTGAAAATGGGGAGATCCACATATGGTAACTCTGATAGATTGCTAAGAAACTGGTGGTAAGTTGAGCACGACTGTATTTAATCTTTTTCAGCCTTGGCCACTTCTAGACATGTGGACTTCAACTCCCAGAATTCCCCAGTTGGTATGAGCATTACTGACAATTCTGGGGATTGAAATCTACACACCTAGAAATTGTCAAGGAAACGCTCGGCTAACTTGAATTTTACAGTAGCCTTCCAGCTACAGTGCAGAGGTGTGTATGTTTAGAAAAATCTTCTACCTCCCCACTATATATTTGTCTGGTTCCCTCCCCCAAACCAAAAAATAAAAAAAAAACATGGTAGTATAGCAACAGCATAGTAGGAAATAGAAAAATTTCCTTTACTAGTGCTGATCCTGCTGCTAATCAATCCAATTCTTTTAAAAAAGCGGAACAACAAAACAACAACAACTTGCCAGTAGTCCACCCTGGACTGAATTCTAGAGTTAGGTGTGAGAGGAAAAAATGTTTCTGAACTCACTATGCTCCATTCCTGACTTTCTTATCAAACTCTTCTTTTTCCAACTCAAAACTCTAAAACTTTAATAAAAGTCCAGTGCTTAAACGATTAATAATTAACACTATTATAACACTGCTAAGATTCCTTAAGTGAAATTGATCGATTAGTCATACAGTACAGACCAGTAGACTGTCCTACAGGAAACAGTTATTTTCTTCTGTCTAGGTTGCTTATAATAACTTGCAAGCATGCTAGCCTGTGATAGAAGTGAAGCACCTGCCAGAAACCCTTAATACTGTAAAACTAAGAGAAAATCTCTTTTGGTTCATTCCTTTACAGGGGTGTCAAACTCAATTTCATTGAGGGCCGCATCAGCATTGCGGTTGCCCTCAAGGGGCCGGGTGGGTGTGGCCTGGGTGGGCATGGCCTACTGGGTGGGCGTGGCTAGAGTGTGTATGGCCTACTGGGTGGGCGTGGCCAGCTCTACATCGTTCGCATCAAGGGTGCCTATGGGGGCCTGGGCAGGAGTGGGACAGATCTGAGGGTCTCTGGCAGGAGGAGGGTCTCTGGGCCAGGGCCAAGGCAGTGGGGGCCGTTCCCTCACTGTTTCCAGGATGGCTTCGCGGGCCACATGAAACCACTTCGTGGGCCGGATCTGGCCCCCGGGCCTTGTGTTTGACATGTCTGCTTTACAGCCTTAATAACTCTGAGGAGTTCAGATAAAACATAGCTTGTCTGTGATCTCCACTTTCTCTGCAGTGGCACCACTTTGCTCAACACAGTATAGTCCACCTTCTTGAGGCTTTAGGCATAATAACAAAAACAGAGAGGGGATTCATTGTTGACCACGCTAGACGTTACTTATACATTTTTCTCTTTAAGATATACAATTTTCTCTCATGCTAATCAATTTAGTATGCCCAGCAGGCCATTTGTTTATTTAATAAAAACTCTTTGAGGGGTTGAAGAAGCTCAACACTAGCCATTAGGGCAAACAAAACAACTAGGTTTATTAATAGTTATGGTTCAGGAAGTGGGAGCTTGTAAGCACACTTTGGCCTACTTTGTACTAGGGCAGAGGTCTCCAATCTTTTGGGCACCAGGGACCGGTTCTGTGGAGAAAGGTTTTTCCACAGATCGGAGGGTGCGTGGTTTTGTGTGCTGCCTGCATCCCACAGATGGGGCTTTGCTTGTTTGCGCGGACCGATTCCTGGCATGCCGCAGCCCGGTACTAGTCCACGGACCGGGGGTTGGGGACTCCTGTACTAGGGTTATAAAGTGGACCAGAATGTTTGAAAATACAAAAAGAAAGCAATGGTGAACTATCTCCAAATTGTTGCAACCCCCCCGATTCAGCATGGTTATATCTATGTACAAGTAGTCCTCTACTTACAGCCATTCATTTAGTGACTGTTTGAAGTGACTTATGACTGTTTTTCACACTTACAACCATTGCAGCATTTCCCATGTTCCCATTGTCAAAATTCGGATGCTTAGCAACTGCGATAATCTTTTGCGACCTTCTGACAAAAAAAAAAAAAGTCAGTGGGGAAGCCAGAGTCACAACAACCGTGTTACTAATTTAACAACTGCAGTGGTTCAGTTAACAACTGTGGCAAGAAAGGTTGTAAAATGGGACAAAAACTCCCTTAATAGCTGTCCAGCTTAGCAAGGGAAATTAAGTCAAGAGGTACCTGCAGTCACCAGGAGTTGAACTTAAATCATGGAAGACTTCATTTAAAGGGAAGATTGTCTCGCTTCCCACCGCCTTAATCTACCTTCCATTCTGCATATCAGCAACATGACTGAGTGAATGTACTTCCAATGATCTATTCTGCAAAGCTGGGTTGTTGCATTCTGCAGAATCTGTTTCAAATGCAGAACATACATTCAGTTGCCTTTCTTCCTCATTATTTGTATTTCTTTCACTTCTTGTGCTATTGCTTCTGATTCAAGCACGCTTTCACAATGATCTGCAGCATAAAGTGTCTGATGTCTGAAATTCTGGTGCTACCAATGCCCAATGACCTAGATCAATCTTATCCTCTTGGTTTAGACCTCTTTTTTTCGTAATGCTGTTACTGCAAAGTACAGAACAGAGGTAAGGACGATCCAAGTGATCACACTACATGAGGTAGAACAGAAACAAAATATTCAATATTTGTCATTGTTTTCGATTGAACAAAACATTCCCTTAGCAGCTAAAGAAGTAGTCAAAATAGTTTAACAGAACTTTATGATTTGTCTGTCTGTCTGTCTGTCTGTCTGTCTGTGTTCTGTACCAGCCTGCTACCGGCCTTGCAGAAAAGGCAACCCCTTTACAAACAGCAAGAGGCTGGAATAACGTCTGCCAAATGTATTACAAAAACAAACAAGACACGAACCAAGATACAGGAGCTTTGAAACACTATCTGAGCGGTTGCTTTCAGCAAACCAGCCCTCCCCACACAAGTCCTTTATAAAGAGTTCAGGGCGTGGCTTCTCTCTCCCTCCTTCCGAGAAGCCCCATTGCCTTCCTCTGTTTACTCCTACTTGACTGCCTCCTGCGTCGGGCGTCCTTGAACAGGGCCAGCTGTGGGTCATCTTCATCCACACTGTCAGGCTCACACAGCTGGGTCTCCATGGTGACCAAGTGGGAGGGGCCTGCCTGAGGGCTATCATCAGCAAGATCTTCAACCCCCTCAGCAAGGTCTTCAACACCCCCCTCCTCCTCTGAGTCGTCCGACCCAACTGCCGAACCCACAGGCTGACCCTGAATCACAACAGTCTGTCTGTCTGTCTGTCTGTCTGTCTGTCTGTCTGTCTGTCTGTCTGTCTATCTATATCTATCTATCTATCTATCTATCTATCTATCTATCTATCTATCTATCTATCTATCTATCTGGCTTAAACATGGATGCATTTTAATCTGAGCATCTTTAAATGTTTGTCAAGAAAATAAAATGCTGACCTGTAACTGCAGAAAATCTGGCAAGCAATAAAGCATCTGGTTTCTCATCTATTTCTTAACTAGAAAAGCATTTCTTGCTAACGATGGCATGGTGGGTGGATGCCAAGCTAGCTTACATTTTCAGTCTCATTTGACTCCTCTCTAAAGCCCACTCATCCAGTGACTAATCTTCAAGTTGATTCACCTTTCCCATCTTAAGAGCTTTATTGTCACCAGATTGCCAGTTTTTCTTGGAGCCTAACCACAAAACCTGGGAAGTCAAAAAGCATCTCAAAAACCAGCAGTGGCAAAACCCTTTGGTTACTATTGCCAAAAAAGTTGTACGACTGTATACGGATGGACTCACCAGGAGCCCAGGTCTTAATCACTGAAGTTTATACATCCATAGCTATAATTAATTGCTGCAAAATATATTAATGCCTGTTTTTTTTTACTCTTAATTGGTTGCCAGGCAAAACTCAAGAGCCTAGCCTTAATCTCCAATGGTACAGAAGCAAAATATCTTAAAGATATCTCCTTCCAAAGTTCTTCTCTTGTATTACCATTGAGTATAGCAAAAAAATATCTAAAAGGGATGGCGCGTTTTGAGAGGGTGCTGATTTTAGAGTCGCTTTTCCATTTGAATTCATTAGACATTAGACCAGCGGCCCCTAACCTTTTGGACACCAGGGACTGGTTCCATGAAGAGAGGTTTTTCTGCAGACTGGAGGTGACGTGATTTTGTGTGCTGCCTGGAACCCACGGCTGGGGCTTCGCTTGTTTGTGCAGCCCGGTTGCTGGCATGCCACAGACCAGTGCTGATCTACAGACTGGGAGGTTGGGGACCTCTGCACTAGACCATGATAGTTGAAAATATTTCTCCCATGCTTTGGAAATATTTAAAAGTTGTTCTTAGTATTGGAGAGAATGGGTTGGGTATTGGTTTATATTATTTCATTATACTGCTTAAGACTTCTTATTGGCATTATGAATTTACATAACTAATGAATTAGAATAGAAACTATTATCCAAATTACCTTGAGGTAAGCAGTTTGAATATTCTGTGATTTGAATTAAATCATGGAGTTCATTCGTGTCACTAAGGAGTTATGTTCATTCTGAAAAATCCTGTGGAACATAATATCTAAAATATTCAAAGATTCCACAAATACATTAGAAGTCTTGTCTTAAGAAGGAACTGCTGTTTTTTTTTAAAAAAAATTAAAGATATGGACTTGTAGATGAGGAATGTAGAGTTGCTTGATTTTCTTTGACCATGGTTTAGCTGTTGCATGAACCCAGATATTGGAGTTGTATATCTATGATTTATTATTTAGTGGAATATTCGCCTTCTTAATTGTGGCATGTTCAATAAACTATAGGCTAAAATTGTAGCTTAGTATGATACATGAGTCAAGCCACTGTCTCTCAGCCTAACGTAACTCAAACAGTAATGTTGAATATTCAGTATGGTAATTTTACTTATATGATAGTTGAATGAAAACAAATGCCTCAATTTTTATAAGTTGGCAACAGATTGTACTACTCATATGCTAGAAGATCCTTAGTATCTGATCTTTCCATCAGCTGGCTGGAAGTGGCTGCGAGAAAATACTTTTTGTTGTCTGGAATGAAAGCCTAAAGTGTATGCTCATCAGTGCATTCTAAGCAATATGCCATAAATTTTCTTGACTGTAGTCGTCCAATTGAAATTCACTTCTGGTGCAAGTTGTTTATGGCGACAGCTGTATTGATATGAGTATTGTGCATTGCTAGGCCACAAAATATAGTGGTGAAGTGGAAAAGCTGTCTTTTGTGATCAAGAATGACATTGTAACTGCAAATGATCAGATCATCATCTTGAATGCCACTCAACTCTCAATGACTCTGGGCAACTCACAGCAAAGAAATGACAATAAAATCAATAAAGCATAAGATAAAAGATGGCACACATGATGACGTGAGGGTTCTCATTCTCCCTTGCCAAAGGCCTGAGTGAAGAGCCAGGTTTTCACAGCTCTGCTAAACAACAGCACAGTGGGGAAACCTCATTCCAGAAGGCTAGAAGGTGCATGTCTGGGGTCCCAATAGGTGACATAATTGAAGGAACCCAGAGTCTGCCAACCCTATAGGATTCAATCAGCTGAGTAGATACTATGGAAAATAAACAGTTCCTAAAATACCTAGGCCTTATGCTATGTAGGTTTTTATAGGTAATAACCAGCACCTTGATTTGCACCTAGACGTAAACTGGCAACCAGTGCAACTTGCAAAGTAGAGATGTTACATGGACATACTGAGGCATGCCTGTCATATTCTATCTAACCAGTTGGGGGGGTAGCCTTCAAAGGCAGCCCCAGGTAGAGCATGTTGCAGTAGTCAAGCCATAAAGTGACTGGAGTATGAGTGTCTGTTTGAAGAGCCTGCTGATGAATTGGATAAGGACAACTGGCAGAATACTGAAAGGGAAAGATAATCTTGACATTTCAGAGGAACACCTGGTCACATTATAGAACTTCTTTAATATCAGAAGATTTGTGTAAGATGGGTTCTTTGCATGCTGATAGCAGAGACAAAAACTTCAAGAGCTGAACTTTGTGCATAGTTGTTCTTATGCTATGAGAATGAAGGTTTCTTCATAGCTTTGTGACGGTTTCACCTGCAAAAAATTAAAATTTGGGCGGGAAAACTCATTGGTATGTTTTTGGGATCCAGATGATGCTATTCACGTGGGTTTCCTTTAGCTGTGAAGTTGGATCTCACTCCATCCATCATATCATGCAGACTTGATGGCATGCTACTTCCATCTCTTTCGAAACCGAAGGAATGCTTTTGTGGGCATTTGTTTGATTCATATAGCATAGCACTCTTGTCAGAAGCACCGAGATGCTTCCGGATTGAAAGGATTTGCCAATGACATTATTGTTGCCCAGGGATCAGCCACTTTTTATGTCCCCGGCAGGAGCTGGAGCGAAGAACAGGAGCTCAATCCCACCCCATGGCAGCACTCAGCTCTGGAATGTGAGCTAGCTAACCTCCAACCCAGCATCCACACCATGTGAGCCACTGTGCTACTTTATTGATTCAGATGCAAAGGTGGAAAAGGCTAACAGAATCCGGTTGAAGAGACAAAGTGTGGAGTTTCTTCATGACATCTTTAAGCTTGTCCATTGATGATAGAAGTGATGACAGTTACGTGGAAAATAGAATAGAACTCATTTCAAGGATTTTTTTCCTGTTCTGTTTATTAAAATGTTCCTGTTTAAGCTACAGTTATAAAGGTAAAGGGATGCAGTGGCTCAGTGGGTTAGGATGCTGAGCTTGTTGATCAGAAGGTCGGCAGTTTGGTGGGTCGAATCCCGAGTGCCGCGTAACAGAGTGAGCGCCTGTTACTCGTCCCAGCTTCTGCCAACCTAGCAGTTCGAAAGCACGTAAAAATGCAAGTAGAAAAATAGGGACCACTACGGTGGGAAGGTAACAGCGTTCTGTGCGCCTTTGGCGTCTAGTCATGCCGGCCACATGACCACGGAGATGTCCTCGGACAAGCGCTGGCTCTTCGGCTTTGAAATGGAGATGAGCACTGGCCCCTAGAGTTGGAAACGACTAGCACGCATGTGCGGGGGAACCTTTACCTTTACCTATAAAGGTAAAAGCATATTTTTCATTCAACCTCTGTAACCCTTCAGTTCGTGGAGGAAAGTAGACTACAAAAGTAATAAACAAAAATTCATTTGTCTGCCATCGGAAACAATCGACTGTTAGTTGGTGGGATCAATTAGTCTGGCATAACTTCCCACTTATAGTTAAATGGTCTTCTTCAAATTGACCTAGACTTTTGATGACTTCATGAATAGATCCATAGTTTTCTTGGCAATAATGCAAAAACAGTTTGCTGTTGCATTCTCCCATAATATTTTCCAACTTTCCAGTCTAGTTGGCAGCCCTGGCATTTCCTGAATGATCACCATCCAATACTGCTTAGTTTTTCGGAGATCAGCCAAAGACAACTAGGTGGTGCCACTTGGCTGAGTATATTTAGTATAATTCCAGTAACTGGATGAGGAAGAGGCTCCCTTTCTTGAATATTTTTTTAAAGAATTTGATTTATATCCTGCATTAAGATGAAGATTATCATGTGAGAGGTTATTTTAGGATAAATACTTTCTACATACACAATTTATTTTTCAGCTGTCCACCCTCAAGCAGATGGGTATCTAGGCTAATCTTGTTCTGATTTTTTTTAGCTGCTGGATGAACAAAAGATAACAAAATCTTTTTGTCATTGGATAGCCTACACTCATTGTCTTTGGAACTAAAAAGATAAAGGATTTACCATTTAGGCTAGTCTTTCCAATACAGTGCTCTCCAAGTACATTGGGGCTGCAACTCATAGATTTCTTAACCAGAATGGCTAGATCTAATTCTAGAAATTGTAAACCCAACACATTTCACAGTCCCCACATGAAGGAAAGCAAAGTTATTCTGTGAATAGAAGATACGTTGAGTCATGGTGGCACAGTGGTTAGAATGCAGTATTGCAGGCTGATTCTGCCCACTGCCAGGAATTTGATCCTGACCAGTTCAAGGTTAATTCAGCTTTCTATCCTTCCAAAGCTAGTAAAATGAGGACCCAGATTGTTGGAGGGCAATATGCTGACTCTTAAGAGAGAGCTGTAAAGCACTGTGAAGTGGCATATAAGTCTAAGTGCTATTGCTACTTACAATTGATACAAAACATAAAAAGGAACTACATCCATGCAAGAGTATAGAAATATCAGGACATGTAGCCTTAACATGAATAGTGCTCCTTCCCATCACTGTAATTTGAAACTGCATACAGGTAAGTGGGTCGAGAAGGGATTATTTGCAGATAGTAGTAGATAGACACCTTTCACCTTACTTTGAGAAGCTTCAGCTGCTGTTTTCATCAAACCAGCAGCTGGAAGAGCAGGTTGGAGCTGTTTTTGTTTTTCTGGTCAGTTGACAATCCTTAAGCATAACCTCCCTTTCATTGACAGTTGCCGAAATTTTGTAGGGAAGAGTGGGAGAAAAAAGATTTGGTATCTGAAGCACAGCATATGTTTTAAACGGGGCATAACAGCTTTTGATGCCATAGAGTTGAGCCAAGCTATTAGTAATACCTGATCTAAGTTCCTATGCGTGTTAGTCACGTGTCAAAAATGAGCCATTCCATTAGCATTCACGCCTTTGCTCTTCTGCATCGCCACCAATTAAGCATCTGTTTGCCGTGCAAAAACAGACCATCTCCTTATGAAACAAGGCACAAACATTTATTTTTTTTAGAGGCAATGAAAACTACAAATAATAATAATTGTTTGGAAAAAAAACCCATAAAAGGAGGAGGAGGTAAGTAGAATCTGCTGAAAGTTTCTGTTGAGTTATGGCAATGCTGCTTGGTAAGAATTGTGGTGGTGAACCTATGGCATGGGTGCCAGAGGCGGCACTGAGCCCTCTCTGTAGGCACCTGCATCATGCCCCGGAGGTGGCAACTGTCCCTCTTCAACCAGCTGCCTGCTATTTTGCAGAGGTCCCATGTGGCTGAATGCATCCCAGCATGGCTCGTTTCCCTCCCCCCCATCCCGTCCTTTCTGGCCTCGAATGCTCTCCTTTTCCCAGGCATGACCCACTGCATCACCTCCTCAGCTGTTGGTCGACCATCCATCTCGGAGGTGGCTTCTTTGAACTGCTGGCGATGGGCTGCGTAGCCCCAGTGTGTGCCTGTCAAGGAGCCAGCAGTCTATGGTTACTGACACCGTTGGCCCCCATGCGCTCGCTGGCCTCTGTGTGCGGGGGCCAATGGTGTCAGGCAGCAGCTGCCCCAGCCCTTGCCTTGCCCCATGGCAATGGCACCCCCACCCTGCCTCGCCTCACTCCACAGGATGAGTCTTCTGCCTACCGCCCCACCTGCCAGAGACCTCCTGGAGCTCTCCCAACCCTACCCACCCCCCACAGGTGTCCCACCCCACGAGCAACATTGAGGTGACTACACCCACCTTGGCCACACCCACCCAATCTTCCATGACCACCACAGCCACACCCAACCAGTGGGCCATGCCCACCTGGCACCCAGCGATAAATAAGCAGGTTTAGGGTTGCAGTTTGGGCACTCGGTCTCTGAAAGGTTCGCCACCACTGTTCTAATCTAACAAGTTGGTGACTTGTGCATTTTGTTTGCGCTAGAAACACAGGTTCCTTAAAGGTTTGTTTTCTCAGTTGTAGTCCTCTAAAAAGCATTGTATATTCTGACAGGAAAGTTTAGACTAAATGATGGGGTCCAGTTTGGACATAGCATTTTGTGTGAACCCGTGAATTATGGCTTGTTAAATACACCCTGATGTACCACAAGGTACATATTTAGCCAGCAATTTCCCAAGACAACAAATATCTGACTTTGAATGGATCTTGAAAAAAGCCAAGAAAATTTGGACTGGATGAGGAATCCATAGGAAATCCCAGGACAGTAAGTTAGACTAGGAAGCTGAAACAATAACTTGGGGAACCCCCCCCCCCGGAAAACTCCGTATTTGTTGTTTAGGGCTGCTATATCTGGGCTGCATTCTTGCCCAATAGAGCTAGTAATTTTGCCAAGGAAATACAAGGAATAGAGCTTCCATTTACGTAGGAGGCAGTCGTTAGAATAAGAACTTCACGACTCTACGTATATGTAAATATGTGTGTGTATGCTGTATAACAGATGCACTTTCATGCTGTCTCTTAAGGTGTTTGTGCCTGCCATATATTTTGCAAGGTAGCAAAATCACGTTTCTTACTGTAATTTGAGGTCAAATAGTTTCGGGCGCCTTTGCTTTCCATTAAAGGGGAGTTCTACTTGGATCTACTTTAGTCAGACCTCATGCAGAGTAAGAGCATACTGTATACTGTACTTGATAACTGTATTTTGAGGACAAATAAATTGGTGATGGGTTCAGAGAAGAGAGCATGAAACGTAAGCTTTGTAAAGAAAGTTTGAAAAAAGGATTGTAATTGTAGATTTCTGCTCAAATGAGGAGAAATATCTACCTAGGAAGAGGTAATTAGAAGGGTATTGACTGCACTATTTCTGAGTTTTGGAAGAGGGCCAGTTGGTGTGGATCTAAAGATAATTTCTCCAGTCCAATTTGAGTCCAAAATGGAGGAAAATGTGCAGATCTTCATCTTCATCTCCCCTATTTTCTTCATGGATATATACATATATATGTGTGTGTGTGTGTGTGTGTGTGTGTGTGTATGAAGTATTTGTCAAGTCTTTTGAATACCTTGCTAGTTAAATCTTCTTTCCTGTTTCAGCCTAACCCAAGGCTATCCGCAGGCTATAGTCACAACTTACGACAGTTCATTGAACTGTCGTAAGTTGTGACTATAGCCTGCGGATAGCCTTGGATTAGGCTGAAACAGGAAAGATTTAACTAGCAAGGTATTCAAAAGACTTGACAAATACTTAACACATATATCTCCCTTGCTTCCTAGCTAATAAAGAGAGAAAGAGCCTGTGGCCTAGGGGTTAAAACAACTGCCTAATATATAATTAGCCCAGGTTCGAATCTCAGATAAAGGGTATGACTGACTGATGAGAACAAAATAAGTTTGAAATGGCCATATCAGCCTCCCTAATTCTTTATTAGCAATTTTTTGAATACTTTACATATATATACAGAATGAAATCTGTTGACATAATCTTTTTCAATCTTTTGTTTGACTAGCTCAAACAAAATTCATATAGACAGGGCTGATTCTAAATTTCTGGATTATTTTTTTTAAGAAGAAAGTTTTATAATGTTTTGCTTTCACAAAACTGTATATTTTGTATGCATAATTGTCTGCTCTGTGTACTATGTGGGTGAATGCAAGAGGAGTCTTTACAGTGTAGGAGTGCTTAAAAAAAGAATAATTGTTCCTTGACATTGTTGGGAGGGTAATTAAAGGGGAAAAAAGACCTTGTCAAGGTGCCTCTTACTAAAAGAAAAACAACTCCACCCTCCCCATTCTACAACATGTTTGCAGAAGGTTTTGTGCAGGCAGTGAAGATCTGGGTTTGACTTGGTAAAAAATGTTTAGAAGATTTTTCTGGACCTCAGTGTCTAATTACCTTTTTGGACTATGGGAAGGGAAAAAGGAAGGGCTTAGTCAAATGGTTAGGGCTTCTGAATTTAATGAAAACTACTAAGTTAGCAGGTTCCTTAAAAATTTGTTTTTAGACTGGGTGATTATTGAAATGTTGTTTGTTGAGAACAAAAAAAATCTCAAATATGGTTGAGCCTGGATAAGCACAAAGATTGTGTTGGGACCTCGGATAACATGTCCCACCATCAGTGATCTTTCGTTGAAATAATATTCCTTAATGGCCCAGGCACACTCTTCTTTGCACTGGGTGTAACCATGGCAATTACGGTAATATTCACAAACCCAGCTAACTTTGGAAGGCATTAACATGCTCCCTAGCTAGCTCTTGTTCTTCCTTCTTAAATTCCTGTAATGCACAGAGGGACCAGATTGGAAACAGTAATAGGAATTATTTCCAACGTAGTGAAGAGCATCTTAACAGACTCACAATAACCATCCTCATCAACAACCAAGAGGGCTTTTTCTCCCAGGTGGGCGCCATATCAAGCAGCATTTAAGGCTGAGAGTATTGTTACCACACTGACGTTTCAAGAGATGAAAAACTGAAGTGGTTGAACAGTTTATGCCTAGTGGGGAGGGGATACAATATTAAAATATTAACACAATATTAAAACGGAACCTCTTCATTCAGAAAGGCGACTGAAAACAGATATTTGGGGTGGACCTTTCAACAACAGGTTGTTGTTATGGTTGCAGGTCCTGTCCCCGCCCTCTCTCTCTGGGGCCTAAGGCTTGATTATTCACAACTTCTTAATGCAGTTTTCTGCAGTCTGGGGACTGCTGATGTGCTGAGATGACAGAGCTCTTAGTCAGTATATGGCAATTAGGAGTCATAGTTCCAACATATGGGAAAGTTTCCAATAGAAGAGTATATGTAGCTCAGGGCTAAATTGTCTTCTTGAGCGGATTGGAGCACTGTAGTGAACAACGTTCTGTTAAGGAGAAACTTCTTGACAGTTAGAACAATTAACCAGTGGAACAACCTGCCTCCAGAAGCTGTGAATGCTCCAACACTGGAAGTTTTTAAGAAGAGACTGGACAGCCATTTGTCTGAAATGGTATAGGGTTTCCTGCCTGAGCAGGGGGTTGGACTAGATGACCTCCAAGGTCCCTTCCAACTTTACTATTATGATTATGATTATGATTACATGGTTGACAAAAGCAAAGACTAAGAAGGTTCTCCTGTCACGATAAAAAGAATTTTTTACAATTTGGCCCTGCCTCTTCAGATATAGGTGGTGTTTTCATCTGGTATTATTCTGTCTTATTGCATTTGATTCTGGATTTTATGTTTTTTTACTCTTTGATCACTTGTAAATGTTTTATACAGCAACCAATACACAAATGTTAAAAATGCTGTTTCTGTCAACTAGAACCTACTGTATTAACTATTTTCTTTTTTTCAGAAACGGTTGGTTTAAAAGGAAAGGAGCTTTCCCTAATTTAACTTAATATTTTTAAACATGTTTTAGAGCAGGGGTGTCAAACTGGTTATATCATGAGGAGGCCACGCCCACCCCAGCTCCAGCAATGCAAAAAAAGTTGCGATACGTCGCAACACGTCACATGATGCGGCAAGTTTGACACCTGTTTTTTAGAGGCTTCTTCTGGGTGAGGATCTTTAGAAGACTAGATATCTCTAAGAGAGTAGATATGGCACTTACTGAGGAAATCAGTGGCCAGACAGCAAATTCTGTTCAGTGGAGTTTCTCTGGACAAGGTTAGGCCGAGAGATTGCCCACCTGATCTCTGGAAGGCTGTTCCTCATACAGAGACTGCAGAAAGTTTTTGCAATTCATTCATGAATTCAGAGGCTGGGAGTTGAGGGATTTCAATCAAGCTTATAGCTGTAATATGAATAAAAGATTTGCAAAACCCTGATTTTCCTTAAACCCTTTTGGATGTAATTAATATACAACTAGAGAGATTTTCTGAGAATTTCACTTTTCTTTAAAAAGGAAAAAAAATGGGAGGGGAGAATTTAAATTTTGGGGGGCAAAAAGCTTAGCAAGGATGTATACGAGAAAGTTTAAAATGAATAAATATGATTGTAAATTTGAAATATTACTTATGGGTGAAAGTGCTTTTGAACAAACTGGAATTAAAATAAACACCTTGACTGGGAATGCTTTTTCTGTACAGAGTGCAGACAATTATCAGATTTTACAAAATGAAAGATAAATGTAATATGAGCCAGACCATGTACTTATTGACTGTAACTACAGAGTGCAATTTGAGACAAAAGTATTAAGGGTACAGAAGATAAAACAGATAAAAAAGTCAAGGGGAACACAATCGAAAGAACTGGTGGCAAAGGGATATAATTGTCAATGGTTTTCTTATTTACAGTTATCAGATTTAAAGTCAACAAGACTTTATGGTTTAGAACAGGGGTCGGCAACCTCGGCTCTTTTATGACTCGTGGCTGGCTCAGGAATTCTGGGAGTTGAAGTCCACGAGTCATAAAAGAACCGAGGTTGCCAACCCCTGGTTTAGAACATTGTAAGACAGAGTATGAAATACAGCTGGATACAAATGAACATGTAATTGCTAAAATGTATAAACTTTATTGAAATTTGAAACAGAAAAAGAAATGAATGTATAATAAATTTTTTGGCTATAATATACAGATTGAACAATGGGAAAATAGGCAGCTGAAAGGATGATGTTACATATTACAATCTTAGGAGAATTTTTTATAAACTCTCTAAATGTATTTTATAAATATTATAAAATGATGTACTGTTGGATATGACACAAGAGAAATTGTTCAAAATGTGTAAAGGCACTTTATATGTTAGAATATGTTCTGATTTATGTTGGAAATGTGAGCAACAAGAAGGGACATTTTATCATACTTGGTGGATGTGTAAAACAGTTACAAAATTTTGGATTCAAATATACACAGTGATTTAGAGGATTTTAAAATGTAATATACAATTGAGACCAGAGGCTTTCCCTTGGGACTGATGGACAAACAATTAGAAAAATGCCATGGAACTTTTTTTGTATATGATAACTGCAGCAAGAGCTAGAAGGATCTGGCAATATCTACAATGGAGGAAAGATTGGTAAATGTTAGAACTCACTGAGGTGGCCAAATTGAGTTTTATGATTAAAAAAAAAAGACTATGTTTGCTGACTGGAAACTCCCTATGGACTTTATGTGAAAAACAGAAAAACTTATGATTTGTGGTTTTGATGAGTAGGCAGAATATATTATAGAAAGAAGAGAATAATGATTTAACTTGAGAGAAAGAAGTAAATTTAGAATTATACTTATAACTGCTGTAAAGAAGATCGGAAGCTATTACTTTGTATTTCCCCCCCCAACATTTCTTTTTTTTCCTTGCACTTTTAGCTTTCCCTTTGATTTTTTCCTCTTCTCTTTGATTTATATTAGTTTTTATCTATTTTTAAAACTCCCAATAAAATTATAAAAATTATTTTAAAAAATTAAACATGTTTTAGAGCAGACATGTCAAACACAAGGCCCGGGAGCCAGATCTGGGCCATGAAGTGGTTTCATGTGGCCCGCGAAACCATCCTGGAAACAGTGAGGGAATGGCCCCCACTGCCTTGGCCCTGGCCCAGAGACCCTCCTTCTTCCAGAGACCCTCAGATCTGTCCCACTCCTGCCCAGGCCCCCATAGGCACCATTGATGTAGAGCTGGCCACACCCACCCAGTAGGCCATACGCACTCTAGCCACACCCACCCAGTAGGCCATACCCACCCTGGCCACACCCACCCAGCCCCCTGAGGGCAACTGCAATGCTCATGCGGCCCCAATGAAATTGAGTTTGACACCCCTGTTTTAGAGAATGCAAACCAATGATGATATTACAAACAGAGAAATAAATTGCCAGAGGACATTTTCTTAAAATTTCAGGTATGATTTTATTACAATAAAAACAAAAATTGGCTTAGATTTTAGTATAAAAGATATGTAATAGTATGTAATCTACAGCCTCAGGTCTCCAGGTCATTACTGAGCAAGTTTAGTTGCTAATACTGTACCCATATACTATATGTGCCTACTCAAGAGTGTATTCAGTGGAGTTTGACCTTCATTAAATGTAGATGGTATTGTAGTATAATTCTTCCTTAAGCAAAAGTCATCTTAGCACAACTCATATATACAGTATTGTTTTTAATGACATCAATAACTAGCAGAATTATTTTAAAATACTGTGGGTTTAACTAGATAGCATGATGTGATTACAGATAGTCCTTGACTTACAACCATTCGTTTAGTGACTGTTCAGAGTTACAATGGTACTGACAAAAGTGACTTATGACCATTTTTCACACTTACAACTATTGCAGCACCCTCACGGTCATGTAATCAAAATTTGAGGGCTTGGCAAGTGGCATGTATTTATGAGAGTTGCACTGTCCCGGGGTCAAGTGATCACCATTTGTAATCTTCCCAGCTGGCTTCCGACAAGCAAAGTCAACGAGGGAAGCCAGCTTCAATTAGTGATCAGATGATTTACTAAACTCTGGTATAAAAGGTTGTAAAATGGGGCAAAACTCGTTTAACATCTGTCTTGCTTAGCAACAGAAATTTGGGGCTCAACTGTGGTAATAAATCAAGCACTACCTGTGTAGATTTTCATTGAAATATTTTATCTTGCAAAGATTTTCTAAAAAGAGTGGCTGCTTAGCTTAAGCCAGTGTTTTTGCCTTAGTCTGGTTAATAAACTGGGAATTCAGAAAAGACGCAGTGGCTCAGTGGCTTAATAATGTCACTCGCCTCAGCTTCTGTCCACCTAACAATTTGAAAGCATGTTGTATCTGAGTAGAGAAGTACCAGGTTTTCCCCAAAATAAGACCCACTCAGAAAATAAGCCCTAGCCTGAATTTTTGGGGTGGGCCCAATATAAGCTGTACTCCAAAAATAAGCCTGGGTGGGTGGGCGTGGTCAGCACAGGAGGCGGCGAGTGTGCGGGGGCTGACGGTGTCCGGCAGCAGCTGCGGCCCGTTGGCGCAGCGCAGGTGAGTGCGGAGGCAGAGGCGGAGGGGGATGGCAGGTGATCCGGATGCTTTGCGCACTTTTCGCCCAGAGGGAGACTGGAAGCTTCATCTGCTTGCAAATGGTGCACTTGGAAACGGAGCGATTCGGTCTGTTTCCAAGCACCCCATTTGCAAGAAGTCAAAAATTTTTGTCTCTGTCATTTCTCCATTTGGGCACCTATGGGGCACTTGGAAACGGAGCAATCACTCCGTTTCCAAGCACCCAATAGGCACCCAAATACTTTTCGTCCAGAGGGAAACTGGAAGCTTCGTCTGCTTGCACATGGGGTGCCGCACCTTCGCCCCCTGCCCAGCATTTTCATGTGCATCGGCTGGCTTGGAAGGCAGCGGAGGGGCGTGGCCCAGCAGCAGCAGCAACTGCAATGGCAGAATCCCCCAGGGATGGCTCTGCTGGCGCCAGCTGCACGTTATTTAACCCTAAGCACCCAGACCAGAGGCTTGGGCTGGTAAGGAGGCGGAGGCTTCAGGGTGGGATGGCGGCCGCAACGGGGCAGGCCAGGTGACGAGTGGAGTGCTCCGCTGCCACTGCTTCCCCCTTGGAGCTGCAAGCGTGAGGCAGCTCCAAGGCAGCACCCATCTCCTTTAAGCCTGCCAAGGCTCCGGTCTGGGCACCTAGGGTTCAATAGCATGCAGCTGGCACTGGCCAGGCCATCCCAGGGGAATTCCGCTGTTCCTCATGGCAGTGGCGCGCCTTGTGGCCTGCTGCCTCGTTGTAGCCGTGAGCAACCAGACAGCGGGATGAAGTGGGCGGGTGGCTGCAAAATAAGACACCCCCAAAATAAGCCATAATAGGTCTTTTGGTCCAAAAAATATATAAGACAGGTGGGGAGATGAGTTGGTGCTCTGTTCAGGCAATCAAACTCCTGCTGGCTCTGAACCTTCCTGGTTGTAGCGCCCATTTACAAGGCGGCTCTGAGGAAGAGAGAAATTCTTGGATGACACTTCAGGAAGAGCTGCTTGTCTTTCTTTCTGGTGCAAAGCCAGCTCGCCCTGTTGTGGCAAGTATGGCCTACAACAGAGCTGGTAAATTCTACTACTCTGCAATAACATTATGGTCTCTTGGTTAATGTAACAATGCCAAACAACAATAACAACAACAACAATAGGATTTCAGAGCCATAAAATGTACAATCCATCCTGAAAACTAAGCCTCAAAAGGTAATATTTTTAAAAAGGGGAAAAAACAGTTCTAAATCAAATACCTAATGTAAAACTAACTTTGAATGTGACATTTGATTACTGCATGTAAACTGGTGATTGAATCCCCTTTGTATAAGGAATCTCAATTCCTTTTAGAAATTAGTGCAATATGTATCTGGTGGTACCCATCTAAATACGTAGGCAGCATGTAAAATGAGATTAGATATCAAAGGTTTGAGAGAGGAAGTTTTTCTTGATGAATTACAACCAAAGCTAGTTATTTTTCACCTTGCACAACAAAAGCAACTGTACTCATCTGAGGTAATGCAACATGGTGTGATTATGTCTATATTACAACTACATTAGAGGCATTATGATACTTTTTGCCAAATTCTTAAAAAAGAATAGGTGAGTGGTTTAGTTAACTATATATTAAAAGTCAATGTAAACAGAAACATTCTTTCTATAGATTCAATTTGGGTGTACGTTGGAGGGTGGGTAGAAGCTAAGAAAAAAGATAATAGGAAGGCTTATTCTTTATCTTCCTCAACCCCTGCCAAAATCTGGAAGGAACTAGGCCAGGGGTAGGCAACTTTGGCTCAGGAATTCTGGGAGTTGAAGTCCACGAGTCATAAAAGAGCCAAGGTTGCCTACCCCTGAACTAGGCTGAGAAGGGCTAACCTACGCTGTGTGCATGAGATGATTTTTTTAGAAAAAATCCAAGAAAAAAGTTCTAAACAGTCAACAATTGGAAAGCATGATACCATCTGAACTGACCTCTTGGAGCAGACATGTCAAACTCGCGATGTCACGTGACGTCGTGCAACGTATCAGAGCTGTTTCCTCATTGCTGGCAATGGGGTGGGCGCGGTTTCCTCGTGACATGTCTGGCCCGCAGGCCGGCAGTTTGACACCCCTGACTTAGAGCATCATTAGAACACCCACACTGGGTATGAGGACAATTTGTTGTGCCATGTTTTACTGAACAAATATTTACTCAATAATCTGGAACTAGGCCAACATAGCACACAAAGTTAAAATCAAATAAATCATATTATAGCTTAGTGTACTATGTGGTACTGATTGCTGCCCCATCTGGGAGATAATCCAAAACTCTGTAAGAGGAGAGTTGTCAAGAAAATAGAGGGTATTACAGCTCTTTGTAATTATGTTATAGCTATTTTGTTCAGTATAATGCCTCAATTTCCCCAAAAATGAAAGTAAAAACAGAAAACAATAAGTACCTAATTGATTTGATTCTGCACTTATATCACATGAAGGCCTTTAAAATAAGACTAAAGATAACTCTTCTTTGTAAACATATACTCATGATCAAGATTCTATGTTTCATAACTTATGACTCTACCTTTCCTGCCTTCCACACACACGCTTGGTACTTGCTAAATTCACTTCCTTCAAAATTCACATTGTGCTAGAATTTTACCTGAGTTAGCCAGAAACTGTGGAGATGCTACTGAGGACAAGGGAGTGAGTAAAGTATTATGAGGGTTAGTAAAAAAAGTAGTTTCTTTTTCTAAATTATGGTATGTTCCCTTTTCTTCAGTTCAAATATGGATAGAATAAGTTGCTATAAGCTTTAGTTTGCAGCAGATGCATTCAAACATGTTCTCCAGATATAACTTCGAAAATTTAAGACATATGTTTATACAAATAACAATGAAAACGGTTCCACATTTTTAAAGAAAAATTAGATCATGGTCACATTCAGCATTTTGAGAAGATAACAAGAGAGACACATTCATTTTACAAAAATTACTACTCAAATGTACTCAACATGTACATTCCAACATATTCATTTGTTAAAATTGGCACTTGGAACCCCTGCATAGAAATGGAAGCAAAAATCAAAATGTCATTTCAAATCCAGGCTTCATCTCTAGAGTATATGAAGAAAAAATTCGTTGTATCAATTAGGCTTGTTAATAATGGGAGATTTCTTTGGCAACAATTTCATCAAATTAAAAGCCTTGGATTTTTTTAAAGTCAATGTTATTGCATATAATGTTTCCTGTCCTTTAACTATAGCTCTATGACTGGAAATAAGACTTAAACATTGGCTCCTCTCTGACATGCAATTATACTCCCCATTAATCATAATTTAGAATTGTATTGGCATTTAAATGTTTAAAATTAGTCAATATTCAACATTAAAGCAGTATTCAAAATTCAGTTTTAAATGGGAATAATATTAAAAAAAATGTTAGTGGAAAAATAGGAGAAGGAAGAGGTATTAGATATATTCACTGCCTTGAGTTGTTCATAAAAACAAAGGTGGGATATAAATATAAATAATAAAAATCTGGCTAATCATAATTTTAAGATAATATAAGTCTTCATAATGACAACACTGCCATAGAGAATTCAGACCAGAAATGGGTATCTTCTGAACTTGTTCACAATGTCTTCTTTTTAAAAATATTATATTTATTAACGTACAACAAAACTTTCAATCTCTGCAGGCATTTGCTAAAAAGCAAGACCTAAATATTTCATGGATGCTTAAGGGGTTAAGCACATTCCACATATAACTCAATATCTATATTTTTGGAGATTAAATGTTATACTATATATAGCACCCTTTACAATCCAAGCACCCAAATGCCTCATTTTTTTAAATATAGTCAAGACACTGTTCTGCATATGTCTTAAGGAGACAGTGCATGTTCTTTAAAGGTTAGTATATTTCCAGTTGGGATATGAAATGAAATAGTGTAAGCAGGATGGAGAACTTATAGTTATGATATTCCATTAGTCAAAACCAGGACTACAAATAGCAAGGAAAGCTGGAAGTTACAGTTCACATCATATGGAAGGTTATAGTTTTTCCAGCGTTGTAGATTTGTTAGTCATTTTCTCTTTCTTCAAGAGAAAATGCATGGCTTAAACAAGGCATTTCATAATGTTTTAGGAACACTTTGAAATGTAACTTGAGAAGACTTGTAGTCTGAAATTTTGTGTGTTTATTGAGAAGGCCTACAATGTTTAATGAGGTTTACTCTATGTTTATATACTTTTCATGTAAACTAAGGTTATATGATATAACCATATACCTCTGCTCCCCATGTTATTTCAAGTATATTTTCTATAAAATTCAGTTTTAGATTTCGGCTAATGGCTCTATCAGCAATTATTTAATATGTCATTTAGTATTTCACCTGATTAAAGAGGCCAGTTACAATTTGAAACTTAAACTTTTGTCTAATACTATACCATAAACTATCTTCATGTTAGGCTAGGCTATCTTCTACTGTTAAAAAAAAACATGTTAAATATTGTAATGCAAAACTGTACTACATACAATCATTAGTTATGGAGAAGACAGCATTCTCTCCATAGTGGACAGTGCAATTCCATGGGGGAAAAATTATATTGAAACAACACATAATTGTACATAGTCACAACACTGTACTTACTCTGCTGATGCAATATTATGCTTATTTAATACCTGCAATGCTTGAGCTTATTTAATAACTGCACTGCTTGAGCATTTCCAGCATAGGCAGACATTCTAAACAATTGTGTTTAAAATTAAATCCCCTTTACTCCCACAACCTAAAGCTGTTTTTGAAACTTTACATTGAATATGAGATTATACATTGAACAATGTTTTAAGCACATGTCCAGCTAAATCAAATAAAATATTCCAAGACAAATTCCCTTTTGTCACAGCTGGTGGCTTAAATGGCATTTACACATTCATCTGCTGTAAACATATATAAGCATGGGTTACACCTTTTTAATATCGCATACCGAATTTCCAGTTTCCTAATCCCTGTGACATTAATTCCTCACCCTTGCGTAATCTATTTTTATAATCTCATATTATCTTATGCCGGCTCACATTTGAAATAAAGATGTGTTTTTGATTGCACAAGATGATCAAACAAAGGCTATTTAATAACCAAAATTGTGTCTAGATATTTTTCTCAAAAGATTTAATTCACCTTAATGCACCTTAATGTTAATTCCTGACATTTGTCTTCATCTGTTCAGTCTCTGTGTTACAAATTCTCGGTACATGATAGAGATATATATGAGTAGCAGAAACACCACAAAAAAATCATCTAAAAATCCTAATATTCCAAACAAAGCTTCGGGTAGAAAGTCCAACGGTGATGCAAGATATAACAAAGCCCCCAGGAGACAGAGGAATATTCTGATGCGGAACATCCAGAAGAGACCACCGACAGAAAACATTTCTCTGAATGCATGACGCAATAACGTAGGTAAATCCATAATCCTTTCCATAATCTAAACAAGACATACATAATCAAAATTTGTTTGTCTCATGTACAAGGTGTAATTTGCCACAGGAGCATTTAACAGACCAGAGCTGAGGCTTTTTAATGGGCAATCAAATTGGATCACTTTAGGGCAGAGGTGAGGAACTATGGTCCCTTTATGAGTTATGGACTTCAACTGCCAGAATTCCTGAGCCAATTCTGGGAGTTGAAGTCCACAGGTCATAAAATGGACAGAGTTTCCCACCCATGCGTTAGAGAGAGCTAAATTTCTTTCCCCAGGACCTTTAACTGAATTATCTATAGTGGTCAATAACAATCCAACCTCAATAAAAAAAATGCATGGAATCTCTTAATAAAAGACATGCAAGGTTAGACACGTTAATAAAACCAGCAAAAATAGAAATAACATGGTTGTGCAAAATCTTCTGAGGAGAGTCTTAGTCACAGGATGTCTCCCCCAAAGCCATACATCCTTCTTCCCAAAGCTTTGAGCTGATTATTCAAGATTGTCTGTCCATGCATGTACATGCAGAAAATGCTTCTGCTAGGACCACTATAGTTCAAGGTAGCATGTTCATATGAATATAGAATATGAAGAGCATATTGTCATTTTATTGGATTAAAATCTAATGATTTTAATGTTTTTTAAAATGTTTTAATGTTTTTATAATGAAAGCCGCCCAGAGTTTGCTTCAAAACAAGATGGGAGGCAAATTAATTTAATTAATATACTAATAAAAATAAATTTGGTATAAACAGTGTCTCTACAGATGATCTGTTCAGCTTCATTAAATCAGAAAGACTGGCCTCGTAATTGTTTAATATCAGAGGGAGCTTGCCTGACAGTAGCTTGTCAAATGTTCCCTAACAAATTCATGGACTGCACGAGATTTGGACTAGAGATAATTTTGCTCATAGCTCTCTCTTCTAACTACGTTAGTAGTTTTTGAGCAAACCTGCTTGGTAATGCAGGTTGCACATTGCTAAAAAAACGAAGACCGCTCCTTCAATAATGCTGGTCTATGCAATGTGAACTGGAGAAGGAGATGGGTACTGAAAAACATGGGCACAATTCCCATCCATTCTTTATTTCTTTACCTTAGAAGTCAGCTAGGAAACAATAGCCATGGCTATTGTTAAAAAAAAATATTGAAATTATCTTTCCACTTGCTCTTACTACCCCAGCTTCACTTCCCCAAGCTGGGAAGATAGCTTGGACTTTTCCAACTTGCACAGGGAAATGCAACATTTGTCATAATAAATAGAACACTAGGCATATATTTTAATTGCTCTAGCCCCATACATACCGATCTTGGCTGTCCCGAGAATCTCCTATTGTAATCACTAACGTCATGAAGCACCTGTGCGGCATCTTCTTGCCCCTCATCAAAGAGTGGTAAAAATAAAGTTACCTGAATTAAAAAACAGGCATTCAATATCCTCATGCAAAATCCACCATATCCTCATGCAAAATCCACCTTCCTTTTCTTACACGCTATATATATATATATATATATATATATATATATATATATATATATATATATATATATATATATATATGGATCCTTGGTTTTTCGGGTTTTTCCTCGCGTAGAACTAAAGGTGTAGGCGCAACATTTCGACGGAATCCCATCCGTCATCATCAGGCTTTAGCTTCCTTCTTCTGGGAGAAGCATGTGGCTGTTTGTTCCTCTTTTTTAAACTGCCAGAGGGGGCAGTTAAAAAAAGAGGAACAAACAGCCACATGCTTCTCCCAGAAGAAGGAAGCTAAAGCCTGATGATGACGGATGGGATTCCGTCGAAATGTTGCGCCTACACCTTTAGTTCTACGCGAGGAAAAACCCGAAAAACCAAGGATCCACATACAGGCACCCGCGAAAACCTCAGAAAACATATATATATATATATATATATATATATATATATATATATATATATATATATATATATATATATATATATATATAAAGTGTTTATGGGTAGTCCTCATCTTACAACCATTCATTTAGCCACTGTCTGAAGTTACAATGGCACTGGAAAAAGCGACTCACAAGCAGTTCACACACTTATAACTACCGCAGCAACCCCATGGCCACGTGTTCAAACTACGGGCACCTGACAACTGGCAAGTATTTATGATGACTGTAGCATCCTGGAGTCATGTGATCATTATCTGTGATCTTCCCAGACTGCTTTCAACAAGCAAAATCAATGAGGGAATTCAAATTCACTGAGCAACTGCAGTGATTAGTTTAACTACCATGACAAAAAAAGTCATAAAATCAGGCACGGTTTACTTAACAACAGCCTTGTTAAGCAATGGAAATCCTGGTTCTATCAGTTGAGGATTACTTGTATACTTAAGAGTAATTTGTCAAGCAAAAGGTTTGGGAAGAATGCAGAGGCATTCCTGCCAGGTCTTTTTTTACAATCTATAGCATATTATTAGGATCATAGAAATTCAGGTGGCTACTTATTATACTTCAAAACTATTTAACAACTGTGACGTTCAGAAAGGAATGGAAATAGATTAAGAAAGTATAAGAAAATAACGCAGAATAAAAACATAAAAAGGGAGTGCATTTAATGGACATAATTGCCAAAGGTCTGGAGAAGAGAAATAAGGATTTTTTAGAAACCAAGAGACCACACTACAAAGTAAGCCTGGTGGATATGTCCTTCCTGCAATAGCTAGAGAAAAAGGCCTCAGACCTACACGATATTCCAGTTGCCTTGTTTTGAATTCTGAACTTTCTCAACCATTTTGAAGTCCTCTGTATAAATTGGAGTAATCCAAATGGGATTTGAAAACCTACACATCTGTTCTGTGTTGAAGCACTTGCCAAATTAGCGTTCAGTAAAAAATTCAGAAAGTCAGGAAATTAAGCGCTCTAAACTTTTATCTGAATAGTTACAGGAAGGAAGATTAAAGGAAGATTATTTCTTATCTGCGGGAACATTACAGATATTTGATAGTAATAGGTACCTAACAAGCTATGTTCTGGTTGGCTTTAACTCTAATCCATGAAAACGTTTCTCTCAAGTAATCTATGTTGGTGCTATGGAACATTTAGTTATTTTTCTATAAAATGTACCTTACTTTTTTATCTTATGAAATTCATAATATAAAATCCTGCATTAGATTCTACAGAAAATGTTGTTATATTCTAGCCAGACTGTATCATTCTTTAAATATATTAAAACCCAATGTTAAAGATGAAAAGGAAAGCAAAAGTCATAGTACACCAAATGTATTTAAAATCACAGTAAAAAAAAAAAGCTTAGGAGCTAAACTTCCCAAGTTTCCATATATACTTAGAATAAAGCATACAGCAACATTTGTAAAATTAAGAGCTAGAATTTTACATCAAAATATTCATCTTATTACCGTTTGTCTGCAGATAGGGCAGTGTATCGCACCTAGCCATGATCCGCACCTCCAATATGCAATAATGCAGGAACCTAAACAAAATAACGTATTACTTTCTTAAACTCTAAATACAGGTAGTCCTTGACCTACAACCATTTGTTTAGTGACTGCTTGAAGTTACAATGGTACTGGGGGAGAAAAATGACTTATGACCATTTTTCACACTTACAACTGTTACAGTGGTCCCGTGGTCATGTGATCAAAATTTGGATGCTGAGCAACTAGTGTGTATTTATGATGGTCGCAGAGTCCTGGGCTCCTGTGGACACCTTTTGTGATGTTCCAACTAGTAAAATCAATGGGGAAGCCAGATTCACCTGACCACCCTGTTACTAACTTAACAACGGTGGCAAAGGAACATCATAAAATGAGGCAAAATTCACTTAACTGTTTTGCTTAGCAACTGAAAATTTGGGCTCAATTATGGTTGTAAGTTGAGGAGAACCTGTACATGAATGTGAGTCGGTACCTCATTTGAAAACAAACACAGGTTCCCTGATAAATTAGTAAAAAATTATTTGCCAGTTTAAGACACTGAATCTCAGAAGAGAGGAAAGGACTGCTTATGAACATCACTGAAATATGCATTATATGAATTCTTTGCCCAAATACTAGCATTCCCTATATCAGTTCATGAAACTTGCATGAGTTGCTGCAAATCTAGTCCAAAGAAATAGAACTTAAAGGTATAAATCAGGCATGTCAAACCCGCAACATCACATGACGTTGCGCGACATATTGTGACTTTCCCCCCACTGCCGGCAATGGGGTAGGCGGGGTTTCATCGTGATGCATCTGGCCTGTAGGCCGGCAGTTTGACATGCCTGGTATAAATGGACAAAAAAATGCTATGTAACAGCCATCCACTTTATACATTTTAAAAGTCATGACTGACTGACTGATATATATAAAACATGTAATAACGGGAGATGATCAGCTGAAATAATTAAAATAGAATTCTCCACTTCTTTAAGGCCAATCCATTTCCAAAAAACAGTATTATTTTGCATATTTCCTCAGCAACTCTTCAAGGAACGTATGAAATTATTCAGATTTTTATTTTTGCATACCACAGAAAAGATGTCCACAATTTGTTTCAATGGGAAATGTAGCCTGTTGTAAACACACTGGGCAGGACAAATCAGTATAGAAATGTTGTCTGTCACCAACTATATTTTCCTGGGGGGGGGAAAGAAAGAGAGAAATATAATTAATTCAAGCAGAACAAATTATTTTATTTGTGACAAGCTGCAAAATAGTTAAATTGGCATAATTACAAGAAAGAAATCTCAGACTGGTATGCTTTCTTTGATAAGTAATGAAGGAAGGAATAAGATCATACAAAAGTACACCACAGATACAAGACAGCTCATTCCCAACAAATATTTGGATAAGATGAAATCTCATTTTGAAATTTCTTAGAACTTTTCTGTTTGGGATGCCCTTTGATGGCCATGATTAAGAGGGAGATAACAGAGTTTATTTATAATTCTTATCTGTTTCAACTCAGAATAGCTGCAGCATACTATTATAATAAAAAATATCCAAGCTTTCAAACTGTGGTTAAAGTTTTGGGTCCCTACAGAGTCCCTAAAGCAGGGGTGTCAAACTCAATTTCACTGAGGGCCACATCAGCGTTATGGTTGCCTTCAGGGGGCCGGGTGGGCGTGGCCAGGTGGGCGTGACCAAGTGGGCGTGACCGGGTGGGCGTGGCCAGCTCAATGCTGCTCACTCAGCGCAGCTTACTCGAAATGCCTAGGTCAGGAGAGAACACGTTGCACCAGCTAATTTGATGTGGGGACATCTCATTGCCCCACAAGCTCTTCACCTCCCCAAACATCTGCAGCCAAGCATGTGCAGAGGATGGAAAGGGCCTTCTTCCCAAGCCCAGGCATGATTGGTAGTTTGTTAGCTCAAATGTAGATAGCCTCCTAGTCTCCAAGCTTGGAGAGTGTGTGTGTGTGTGTGTGTGTGTGTGTGTGTGTGTGTGTGTTCCTTCTTCTGCCTTGACAGATCTCTGGAGAGCAAGAGGAGGCAGGGAGCAGCACTTCCCAGTCCTGCATGAGGGAGGCTGGCCCTTCTTGAAAGGGAAACCCCATTTCCACTCATGCGTGGAAAGGATGCTGGCTGGTTGGAGCAGCCTTCCCTCATGCAGCTTCCCTGCCAACTTATGCTCCTCTCCAGAGATCTTCCCTCAGCAGCGGCCGGCAAAGAAGCTCGCACGCGAAACAAGCCTGGCAGAGGAGCCGGAGCAGCGAGCAAAGACGCCCGGCCTGGATCCTGCAAGGCCCGGCCGAGACGCGTCCCCAGCAGCGGAGCTGCTCCAGCTCCTCTGCCGGGCTTGTTTTGCATGCGAGCTACTTTGCCTGAGGCTGCTGGGGACGCGTCTCGGCCGGGGCCTTGCAGGATCCGGGCCAGGCACCTCTGCTTGCCCTCAGAAGCACCTGGCCCAGAATTGCATGCGAAAGAAGCCCGGCAGAGGAGCTTCAGCACAGATGCGCCCGCGGGAGCTGAGCCGCTTGTCTCCTCGTTCGGGCGCTGTGGAGGGCGAGCCGAGGCGCCCGGGCCGATCCTGCAGCGCCCCAGCCCAGACGCCCCCACGAGAGCTGAGCCGTTAATCTCCTCGTTCGGGCACTGCGGAGGGCGAGCCGAGGCACCCGGCCTGATCCTGCAGCGCCCCAACCCAGATGCGCCCGCGGGAGCTGAGCCGCTTGTCTCCTCGTTCGGGCGCTGCGGAGGGCGAGCCGAGGTGCCCGGCCCGATCCTGCAGCGCCCCAGCCCAGACGCGCCCGCGGGAGCTGAGCCGTTAATCTCGTTCGGGTGCTGCAGAGGGCGAGCCGAGGCGCCCGGCCCGATCCTGCAGCGCCCCAGCCCAGACGCGCCCGTGGGAGCTGAGCCGTTAATCTCGTTCGGGTGCTGCGGAGGGCGAGCCGAGGCGCCCGGCCCGATCCTGCAGCGCCCCAGCCCAGACGCGCCCGCGGGAGCTGAGCCGCTTGTCTCCTCGTTCGGGCGCTGCGGAGGGCGAGCCGAGGCGCCCGGCCCGATCCTGCAGCGCCCCAGCCCAGACGCGCCCGTGGGAGCTGAGCCGTTAATCTCGTTCGGGTGCTGCGGAGGGCGAGCCGAGGCGCCCGGCCCGATCCTGCAGCGCCCCAGCCCAGACGCGCCCGCGGGAGCTGAGCCGCTTGTCTCCTCGTTCGGGCGCTGCGGAGGGCGAGCCGAGGCGCCCGGCCTGGATCCTGCAAGGCCTGGCCGAGATGCGCCCCCAGCAGCGGAGCCGCTCCTCGCCCTCCGCAGCGCCAGAACGAGATTAACGGCTCAGCTCCCGCGGGCGCGTCTGGGCTAGGGCGCTGCAGGATCGGGCCGGGCGCCTCGGCTCACCCTCCGCAGCGCCCGAACGAGATTAACGGCTCAGCTCCCACAGGCGCGTCTGGGCTGGGGCGCTGCAGGATCAGGCCGGGCGCCTCGGCTTGCCCTCCGCAGCGCCCGAACGAGGAAACAAGCGGCTCAGCTCCCGCAGGCGCGTCTGGGCTGGGGCGCTGCAGGATCGGGCCGGGCGCCTCGGCTTGCCCTCCGCAGCGCCCGAACGAGGAAACAAGCGGCTCAGCTCCCGCAGGCGCGTCTGGGCTCGGGCGCTGCAGGATCGGGCCGGGCGCCTCGGCTCGCCCTCCGCAGCGCCCGAACGAGATTAACGGCTCAGCTCCCACAGGCGCGTCTGGGCTGGGGCGCTGCAGGATCAGGCCGGGCGCCTCGGCTTGCCCTCCGCAGCGCCCGAACGAGATTAACGGCTCAGCTCCCACAGGCGCGTCTGGGCTGGGGCGCTGCAGGATCAGGCCGGGCGCCTCGGCTTGCCCTCCGCAGCGCCCGAACGAGGAAACAAGCGGCTCAGCTCCCGCAGGCGCGTCTGGGCTGGGGCGCTGCAGGATCGGGCCGGGCGCCTCGGCTTGCCCTCCGCAGCGCCCGAACGAGGAAACAAGCGGCTCAGCTCCCGCAGGCGCGTCTGGGCTGGGGCGCTGCAGGATCGGGCCGGGCGCCTCGGCTCGCCCTCCGCAGCGCCCGAACGAGATTAACGGCTCAGCTCCCACAGGCGCGTCTGGGCTGGGGCGCTGCAGGATCAGGCCGGGCGCCTCGGCTTGCCCTCCGCAGCGCCCGAACGAGATTAACGGCTCAGCTCCCACAGGCGCGTCTGGGCTGGGGCGCTGCAGGATCAGGCCGGGCGCCTCGGCTTGCCCTCCGCAGCGCCCGAACGAGATTAACGGCTCAGCTCCCACGGGCGCGTCTGGGCTGGGGCGCTGCAGGATCGGGCCGGGCGCCTCGGCTTGCCCTCCGCAGCGCCCGAACGAGGAAACAAGCGGCTCAGCTCCCGCAGGCGCGTCTGGGCTGGGGCGCTGCAGGATCGGGCCGGGCGCCTCGGCTTGCCCTCCGCAGCGCCCGAACGAGGAAACAAGCGGCTCAGCTCCCGCAGGCGCGTCTGGGCTGGGGCGCTGCAGGATCGGGCCGGGCGCCTCGGCTCGCCCTCCGCAGCGCCCGAACGAGATTAACGGCTCAGCTCCCACAGGCGCGTCTGGGCTGGGGCGCTGCAGGATCAGGCCGGGCGCCTCGGCTTGCCCTCCGCAGCGCCCGAACGAGATTAACGGCTCAGCTCCCACAGGCGCGTCTGGGCTGGGGCGCTGCAGGATCAGGCCGGGCGCCTCGGCTTGCCCTCCGCAGCGCCCGAACGAGGAAACAAGCGGCTCAGCTCCCGCAGGCGCGTCTGGGCTGGGGCGCTGCAGGATCGGGCCGGGCGCCTCGGCTCGCCCTCCGCTGCTCCCGAACGAGGAGATTAACGGCTCAGCTCCCGCGGGCGCTTTTGGGCTGGGGTGCTGCAGGATCGGGCCGGGCGCCTCGGCTCACCCTCCGCAGCGCCCGAACGAGGAGATTAATGGCTCAGCTCCCGCGGGCGCGTCTGGGCCGGGGCGCTGCAGGATCGGGCCGGGCGCCTCGGCTCGCCCTCCGCAGCGCCCGAACGAGGAGATTAATGGCTCAGCTCCCGCGGGCGCGTCTGGGCCGGGGCGCTGCAGGATCGGGCCGGGCGCCTCGGCTCGCCCTCTGCAGCGACCGAACGAGGAGACAAGCGGCTCAGCTCCCGCGGGCGCGTCTGGGCTGGGGCACTGCAGGATCTGGCCGGGCGCCTCGGCTCACCCTCCGCAGCGCCCAAACGAGGAGATGAAACGCCAAAGCATGCCAGCAGAGGTAACAGAGCGGCTCTTTCTCTGGCCTCCTCAAGTCCGCCCCCACCCACACAGCAAGTAGAAAAAGGTCCCACTCACCTTTCCACTCCTCCTGTTTCTTCCTCCGTTGACTCCACGTGCAGTCCAAAGAAGCAAAGAAGTTTGTAGGCAGTCCCACAAACCAAAGAAGTTCATTCAATCAATTCGAACTTTGAGAGTTGTTTTTTTTTTGTGAGCAGTTTGAATTGATCGATTGAATTTTTTTAGTCCCACTTTTTTTTTGGAACTGGGAGGAGGCTGCCTGGGCTCTGGCCAATGAGCTGTTGAGGGGCTAATGAGCTGCAAATGTTGCTGGGCTCCACCAGCACTTGCCTCCTACTGAGCAGGTGCTCAGCCGGGCCGGCGCCAAGGTGGTGGGGGCCGGACCTTTGTAATTTCTGGGAGAGTTGTGCGGGCCGGATTCAATCATATGGCGGGCCGTTTGTGGCCCGCGGGCCTTGTGTTTGACATGTCTGCCCTAAAGCTTTGCTTCTTTAGTAAACATTTTAAATATATATTCCTGAAAATCCACATCAACATCTAATTTTGAAATGATATAATCAAGTTTATTTTTAGCAAAAAGAACTATGGTATCCAAACCCTATCAAGCTCAAACGTTTCTACATTTGGCGATTACCTGAGGAATGTTCTGAGATATAATTGATATATATTAAAAAGAATTGTACATAAATGTATATCTACCTGTTCCGACTGTATTTGTTGTCTAACTGCCCTCACTAGCTCTTGGTTTTCTGGATGAATATCAGCTTGCCCATCTCTGTTAAGAGAAGAAATACTATTAATAAAACATTCAAAAATGGAATCAGACAGAACAATATAAATTCATCGTGTTTTAGAATTCTAAGGGCTTTTAATCTTTGCATGCTGTTATTTTAAGAGCTGCTACATTTATCTGAACTATAGAATGAAATCTCCAAAGATAATATTAATCAAGGTGTAAAATAAATATACTAAAACATTAAAAGTGTGTGCTTAAGATAAAAGTGACAATGCCTTATTTTTCCTTTGCATAACAAAATCCTTGGCTAAGCATGCTTTTCATTGAATTTCATCACTGATCATATAAATATCATTTGGAGGTAAACATGTAGATCCAACTTTAAAAGCTACAACATCCACAATAAAACAAGTAAAGAAATCCCACACGAGAGGATTCTCATAATTCTATTCAATATTCTGAATTGGTTAATTTAAGAATGTCAGCCTAGTAACTATGTGATTCAAATCTGAGTTCTGTTTAAGCTTTACATTATAGTAATACTTTCTCTACTTTCTTTCCAATTTCTTTTAATTATATTGCATATGATTAGAATCTACATGTGGGGCTGGGAGGTTAATCAAAATTCATTTTAATTGGCCTCTATGATAAGTAAGATGAAAAGAAAGCAGTCTAACTTCAATGAGCATTACAGATTGTTTGAACTAAATCTCACCAACTTCAAAACACATTGATCAGCAGATCTCTTCTGGATGTTGCCCCAGGATGTGTAACCAATTACCTAAACTACTATTCCAAATAATTTAATTTACAAGAAATGAATAAGATTGACATACTTCAACGACAAAACCTTCTAGTGCTATCAACATTTTACTTCCTCTTACCTTAATAGCATGTATGTCAGCGCAACTAGGAATGTGATGCTAAGCACCACCGCCAGCAAAACCTGGTCACTTATTCCTTCTATCATCGAATCGTTATCTAGAACCGGTCTTTGAACTTCAGATTCCTGGCTGGCCATTCCATTCTGATTTCCTGGACTGTCACAGTCCAGTGGGAAGTAGGAATAAGAAGTCCTTGAATGAAAATGATCCCAGAAAGTAGAAAGGGAAAGTCACTGACGCATAATAAGACAAATATATACTGGACATGTACTAAAGGCAGATTCCACTCCCCAGATTTGTATTTTAAAACTAAGAATATTGAGGTATAGCAATAGCCTGAGATTTCTTTCAAAGAACATTCTGGGTTTCAGTTTGATGAGGAAGTGCACATAGCATTAATGATGGCACTATTATTATGACATTATGAAATATAATGTCTTTGGCTTGCTAACAGATGGTTTTATATTTTTCAGGAAGTTAAATGGGTTATTGATTTTTTTTCTTATAAATCGTGAATTTATTATTGCACTGGTGATATTTTTATTTGTAAAGGTGTTGAGAGTCCAATGACTAAAAGCACCTCCAATAAATAATAATTAAATAATTGAATAACCTAAAACAAGGCAGCGAGAAAACATGCAGTATACTTAAAATAGGGATGAATAGCAGTAAAATATGTTTGTCTCAAAATATATACAGTTATGTTTTCATCCAAACAGCCCAACAAGACCATGATACGTTGATACATTTAAAGATGAGATTGTATTTAGATTTTGATGGATTATATCTTACACAGATTGAAATCTCAATTTCTAGAAATTAAGAACCAGTGGAATCTTCTTTCTGGTAAACTAAACCAGAGTTAACATGTTCTGGGTTTCCTCTCCGCATTTCAAGTCTCCACAAGTTAAAAAAGACTTTTTAAAAAAGCAACTCTTCCTTGGAAACTGATATAAAGCTGTCCTTACCTATTTTTAAGAGTTTTTCAATACAAGAGTTTGATCCTGGAATATGGAAATTAAAATCGATGAACAGAACGACTCTTCTCTACCACTAAGCAATTTCCTGTCTGCCTATGCTTAGAATTTAACGTGCTGTTAATTACATGAAAAAGCCACCCCTACCTTGACACTGTCAGTCTTTAGCTAAACAGCCAAATGACTCGCATAGTTCAAAAACGGTCACCAAAATGTGGATATTCATTTTGATGCATTTTTTTAAAGAAGTGCAGTAGAATGATGCAATAAAAATATGTAATTAAAAGAACAGGAGAAAAATCAACCAACTAGTCTTGCCCAAACTATTATTGCTCTCTATTTTTGCAATCTTCCACCATGCTTCAATCTGTCTTCCTCTAATCTCCAGAATATGTGCAACTGTAAAATTATCTGATAGCACTGAGACCTTAAGGTTAAAGAAAAGACAAAACAGCATTTAGATAAAAAGCCAATTCATGCAGAGATTAATAAGTAACTTCTCAGAAAGCCTCTGTGCAAATGCCAAAAAGGGAAATCCTTGCTTTAATACAATGATATCTTTAGATCAAATGCCCACTCTTTTACCTCAGCTGGAAATGAGAAGACTCATCACTGTGTCATCTTCAGAATCAAACGAAATGTTTCAGATGCTGGATTGTGAAACCTCTGAGTTCTGCCTTGGAAAAAAGAGATATTTTGAGGCTATTTCTTAACTTCTTATTTTAGCATAGCATTTGTCCTACGTTAATTCATTTCCAGAAACAGAGATATAAAGAAATCTATCTTCACATGGAATGAAACATGAGGGTGTAAAAATATAACGAGAAGAAACTATAAATCACATCTATTCACAAACAAGACAGGAATGAAATACAGGTAGTCCTCGACTTACGACTACAATTGACCCCAAAATTTCTGTTGTTAAGTGAGGCATTTGTTAAGTGAGTTTTGCCCCAGTTTATGACCTTTCTTTCCACAGTTGTTAAGTGAATCCCTGCAGTTGATAAGTCAGTAACCCGACTGTTAAATGAATCTGGCTTCCCCATTGACTTTGCTTGTCAGGAGGTCGCAAAAGATGATCACATGACCTTGGGACTCAGCAATGGCAATCATGGGGATGCTGCAAAGGTTGTAACTGTGAAAAACAGTCATAAGTCACATTTTTCAATGCCACTGTAACTTTGAACGGTCACTAAATGAACTGTTATAAGACGAGGACTACCGGTAGTGAAAAGTACTAAAATGAAGTTTAATTACCGTAATTTGGGGAAAAAATAGAATTTTAAGATATGTAGTTGAATTCCTGTTCTAATGATTACAACAATATAGTAGCTATTCAGCCTGCTCCCATTTGAATCTTTAACCTTCATCCAATCTATTTTGAAATAGATTTGCACTAATGTGCAGTTCTTGAATCCCTGAACTGGTGGATGTAAATATGCTGGCATAAAAAATGTGCTGGCCTGACAAGCCTTATTTTGCCTCAGCAACAAGACCAGCAAGTTGTGCTCTCATTACAGTTTTATTGACAAGAGATGAGTTAGGGAGTGATTGGTGCATTCTTTGATTTTGCTTCTGCTACCATGAAGTCTCACACACTGGCAGACATGATAACCTTCTATTGCTGCCTCTAATATAGATCAGAAATGGGGGAAAAGATACATTTTGACAAATGATTAGACCAGGGATAGGCAACCTCGGCTCTTTTATGACTCATGGACTGCAACTCCCAGAATTCCTGAGTCAGCTCAGGAATTCTGGGAGTTGAAGTCCATGAGTCATAAAAGAGCCGAGGTTGCCTACCCCTGGATTAGACCTTTCCGTGCATCTGAAAATAGGCCTTCTGCACTGAAAAACCTTCCCATTGACTTTGCTTGTCAGAAGGTCGCAAAAGGGGATCGCATGACCCCTGGACACAGCAATGGTTATAAGTATGAACCAGTTGCCAAGCATCTGAATTTTGATCAAATGATCATGGGGATGCTGGAAAGGTCGTATCTGTGAAAAACGATCATAAGTCACTTTTTTCAGTGCCATTGTAAATGGTCAATAAATGAAATGTTGTAAGTCGAGGACTACCTGTACTCTAGTTAGAAAAAATAAAAATCTGCCTTTGCTTTATTCTGATACTCTAAGAATGAATGGACAATAGTGAATTTGATTAGACAATATTTCCCACAACCTAAGTCAACAAATAGTCAATTTGATTAGACAATATTTCCCACAACCTAAGTCATGTTTATATCGTTGCTAAGAAAATTATTTGGGTATCTCCATGTAATTATCAGTTGAATTCAAATCAAGGTCTTACCAGAAGTAAGGCTGAGAGCTAAATCAAATTAAGTAGAGGACCACAGTGGCATCACCCCCATCTCATCCCCACTAGAAGTCATCATGATCATGCTCTGTTGCTCCCATACCTGGACCTGAAACCTGAATGGAAAGGGTCCAGATAATCTACCTATAACAGCACCCTCTGAAGCTGCAGGGTAACTACCTTAACAACCTTTTTCTAAAAAGTTGGCGATAAAATGAAACACTTGATCCATCGAGAAAGGAGACTACCACATCTCTCAATGATAAATGCAGCACTGCCTGGACTTAGCTACATATCAGCACCTTAAATCTCACCCGGAGGGCAACCGGTAACCAATGCAGCTCACGCAGGAGGGGTGTAATATGGGAGTATTGGGGTGGTCCCATCACTACCCGTGCAGCCGCACTCTGCACCAGCTGAAGCCTCCGGGTGGTCTTCAAGGGCACCCCCATGTAGAGAGCATTGCAGTAATCTATACGGGAGGTAACGAGTGCGTGGGTGACTGTACGTAGGGCATCTCGGTCCAGAAAGGGGCGCAACTGGCGTACTAGGTGAATCTGGGCAAATGCCCCCCTAGCCACAACTCCAATATGATCTTCAAAACTGAGTCGTGAATCCAGGAGGACTCCTAGATTGCGTGCTCTATCAACGGGAGGTAACATCTCTCCTCCTATAATCAAAGATGGAACCTCTTGGACTAAACGAGATGCCGGTACGTAAAGCCACTCAGTCTTGGCCGGGTTGAGCCGGAGCCTGTTCTTTCCCATCCAAATCTGTACCGCTTCCAGGCAACGGGACATCACATCGAGGGCATAACTGGGTTGGTTCGGGGTGGAGATGAAAAGCTGGGTATCATCAGCATATTGATGATACCTCACCCCAAAGCCATGGATGATCTCTCCCAGCGGCTTCATATAGATGTTGAACAGGAAAGGCGAGAGTACCGACCCCTGAGGCACCCCACAACTAGGGGCCTAGGGGTTGACCTCTGCCCCCCTGCCAACACCGTCTGCGAACGGCCCGAGAGGTAGGAGAACCACCACAGAACGGTGCCTCCCACTCCCAACTCCTCAAGACGACGCAGCAAGATACTGTGGTCGATGGTATCAAAAGCTGCTGAGAGATCTAATAGGACCAGGATAGAGGAATAACCCCTATCTCGGGCCCGCCAGAGATCATTCACCAGCGCGACCAATGCCGTCTCCGTGCTATACCCGGGCCTGAAACCCGATTGGTACGGATCCAGATACTGAGTTTCCTCCAGAACCAAAGGGAGCTGCCGTGCCACCACGCTCTCAACGACCTTCGCAAGAAAGCGAAGGTTGGAGACAGGACGAAAGTTATTTAAAATAGCTGGATCCAATGCAGGTTTCTTAAGGAGGGGCCTTACCACTGCCTCTTTCAAGGCGGCAGGGAAGTACCCTTCACTCAGTGAGGCATTGATAACTGCTAGGAGCCAGCCTCGTGTAACCTCCCGAGACACATAGACCAGCCAGGAGGGACACGGGTCCAACAAACACGTGGCGGCACTTAATTTCCCCATGATCCTGTCCACTTCATCCGGAGTCACAGGATCAAACTCTTCCCAAATGTTCTCGGGCAAACTCATCGTTTTCCTCTCGTCAGATACTGCCCAGTCAGAGTCCAGACCAGCCCGAATCTGAGCAATTTTGTCCACCAGATATTTACTAAATTCCTCGGCCCGTCCTCGTAAGGGGTCCTCTCCCGTCCCTTGATTTAAAAGGGAGCAGGTCACCCTAAACAGGGCGGCCGGGCGGTTATCTGCAGACGCAATGAGGGTGGTGAAGTAAGAACGCTTTGCCACCTCCATTGCCACAAGATAAGATCTAGAAAAGGATCTTAACGGTGTTCGGTCAGACTTGGACTGACTGGTTCTCCAAATGCTCTCTAGGTCCCTTCTCCGGTGTTTCATCTCCCGCAGGTCCTTGGAGAACCAAGGAGCGAGCCGGGACCTGCGCCGGGTCAGAGGCCGCAAAGGCACAACGCGGTTGAGAGCCTCCGAAGCAGCCTGTTGCCAGGCATTAACTAATAATAGCACTGAGAACCCTGTCCACTTCCTCAGAACTAAACAAAATCACACTTCTTCCAAACAACAGAGCCAGAGTGTCCTTCTATCAATTTTGCAGGATCAGCTGGTGCATATCTGGCTCTATTCTTCCAAGGAGGCACCAAGTCATTTTGAACAGAGTCACCAGCCAACAATCTGAAGACGCTGTATGAGTAGAAAAATAACTATGTATTGTTACCATTTATAAGGCGGCCCTTATGGATAATATTCTAAAATAATAATTAAAAAAAGATTATTTTCCTTTAAAGAAATTTAAAACTTCTCTAGAATAGTTAAAGTACAATATTCAATACTTATTTTAATCTTTGGTGTTGGTGCTTGACAGTTAAAAGTTTACTGCCATTCACCTGAGTAAACTATAATAAGCCAGTTTGAAAGGAAAACTGCCATGGAAATGGTGAGGACTATTGCAATGCCAAAATTCCAAAGAATTCTGTGATGTCTTAAGGGAAATTAATTATGAGATAAGTTTTTTTGTGTGGAGTTTACTTTGATACATTAAACTATCGAAAAAATGTAGTTGCAATTTTTGTAGTTGAGGATTAAACCTATCAATATCCCAAACCTAAGAACACCAATGAATCCAGAGTCATCCTACCATTCCAGATCTATTCACAGGTACTATTTATTCTGGCTAACTGAAGAGCTTCCATTATTGTGTTTACAAAATTTTCTCACACATCACTTTGACTTCAAAAAGAGAACACAAAGAAATAACACTTGGCTATCTTGATGTTGTGAATCTGCTAACACAATAAACCCCATCCTCACTTCTGTAGAAAAGAATGCCAAAAAATATCCAGCTAGTTTTCTTTCTTCATCGATTTTTTTTCATTGCAATTTCTTTTACTATGATGGCTTTTGCCTAGGGTGAAGCAGCTACAATCTACATAGTTAAATGCTTTAAAAATTAGCAGTGTGTTTCTCAATCTTAGCAATTTTTAAGATGTGTGGACTTCAACTCCCAAAATTCCTCAGCCAGCATGCTGGCTAAAGAAGTTGAAGGCAAAACACTGGATTAGCATAAGAAAAATGTAGAAAAAAAATCATATATATTTACGTATGGAAGTGAAAGTCAACCTCCTGAGGTAGAGCAGGGCACACAACTTAATTACACAAACTTGCACGTGGAAGTCCCCAGGCTCAAACTCCGGCATTTCCAGACACACTTTGAAGTAGCCAAGGAGTTACATCAAAGAATGAATATACCAGGACTGCGTTCACCCGATGTACTTATTTCTGATTAAGTGAATCACTGCGTACGGAGTTAACCCACTTTTCTGGTTTCGTCTGTATTACTGTAACCGTGCAAGCCTGGTTTTGTACCAAACCTAAGGAAAATACCCAGATCATATTCCTCTTTCAATTCGGAGTTCTCCCCAAACCTTAACCAAAGGAGCATTTCCCATCCTCATTTAGATTCTACTATTAGACTTTAGCAATAGCCTTCCACCCTGCACGCGGGGCCGATATCACGATCGCTCTTCTTCCTGGGCTTAATTAAAGTTACTTCGGATAACTATTTTTTTTTTTAAAGTGTGGGGGGGGGGAGGGCGGAAAGGGAACCCCTAGGTAGCCCCCTCCCCCGCCGACACCGCGCGGGCTTCCCTCAAGACCCATCTCCGCAACTTGGTCATTTCTGCAAACGGGCGGGACTTCGCAGGCAGTTCTGCAAGGAGGAGAACGGAGAGGAAACCTGCCTTGCCCCAAAGCGGGCAGGGAATTTTCACACGTTGCAAAAAAAACACCGCGGCTCCAGCGGCGGAGACGCAACGAGGGCAGCTACCCGTGGGTCAGCCCGCGGTATAGGCGCCTGTTCCCGCCCCCCACCTCCCGGCCCGGCCCGGCCCGGCCCGCCGCCTGAGTACCTCAGTCCCCGACGGGCCCCCGCCAAGGCCTCTCAGCCCCCAACAGAGACAGCGACGCGCTCCAGCCAACCCGGCTTCGCTCCGCCCCCTTCGCCCTCAGCGTGACTGGGCCAAGCCAGCGCTTTTTTTCTCCCCCCTTTTTCTTTTTTTTTCTCTCTCTCTCCTTCCCCGACGCGCGCATGCGCGGTGCGTGCCGGGGCCGACGGAGCGGGCGGATCCCGAAGGGAGCTCGGTGACGTGTCTGCGTTACAGCTGCCCTGCCCGGCCCGGCGCGGCTGTGTGCCGGTCTGGGTTGGGGAGAGAAGAAAGAAGCGAGAAGGCGGAGGGGTCACCGGAAGGCGCTTGTTAAACCTCGGCTGCCCACCGCTGGAAGGGGGAAGCCCGCCCGGAGCCATGTTCAACGTCGAGAGTCTGGAGCGGGCCGAGCTCGGGGAGAGCTTGCTCACTTGGGTGAGTGACGAAAGGCCCCGGCTGAGCAATGCCGCCGTTGTCGCCAGCAGCTCCACCGGCCCGGCCCAGCCTTGCGTGCCTTTTCTTTTCTTTTTTTTCCCCCGCTTCGTTTCCTGTCACCGCCGCGAGCCGGTTTCGAAGTAGCCGGGCGTAGGTGTTGTCTTTCCGAAGTTGTGCTTTAAATTTTTTTTTGCCCGAAATGCAGGAAGATGTGTGTGTGTGTGTGTTTGCGTGTTTGCGTGTTTGCGTGTGAACGTCAGAAACGGAATGTTAACGTTGGCCCGAGAATCCTGGGGGGAGGGGGGGTTTGGGGCTGCAGAGGGTTCTCATTGAAGGTCTCTTGCCAGGGACCGGTTGTGTTGTTGCATTGTAGGCGAGAGACTCCACGTAGCTTTCTTTTTGTTCTTGGCGGCGGAGGCGGCGGGAGGGCTGCTTTCCCGAGCTCTGAGCTAAAATAGCTGTCCTTTCATCCCTTCGTTTCCCTCCCCACCCCACCCCCTCTGCCTTCCTTGAAATGCAGTTCGTGTCTTTAAACGCTGCAGGGACTTTCTTCCTCCGTTGTTTGTAAAAGTTGATCTTTTGGGGGGGGCGGGGGCTTAGTTCATCGCTGGACAGTCCTGGAGAGATAGCAATAGCACTTATATACCGTTTCACAGGCGATCAAACCGGTCAGTCCTAGAGGAGATCAACCCTGACTGCTCGTTAGAAGGCCAGATCCTGAAGCTAAAACTCAAATACTTTGGCCACCTAATGAGAAGGAAGGACTCACTGGAGAAGAGCCTAATGCTGGGAAAGACTGAGGGCAATAGAAGAAGGGGACGGACGACAGAGAATGAGGTGGCTGGATGGAGTCACTGATGCAGTAGGCGTGAGCTTAGGTGGACTCCAGAAGATGGTAGAGGACAGGAAGGCCTGGAGGAACATTGTCCATAGGGTCGCGAAGTCGTGTCCATAGGGACACGACTTCGCAACTAACAACAACAACCGCTTCACAGGACTTTTTACAGCCCTCTCTAAGCGGTTTACAGAGTCCGCATATTGCCCACCCACCCCCCCTGCCCTCCCCGAACAATCTGGCTCCTCGTTTTACTGACCTCGGAAAGATGGCAGGCTGAGTCAACCCTGAGATGCTTGTTATTTAAGACTGTTGCTCTTTGGGCACAAGGGATCAATATTTTTATGCCTCCCGAGATTATGTAGAATCGTTGAAATAGTGGTGAATATCTGTATTCGAATATTATTTAGAATCTGTCCAGCCAAGAATATTAAAATGTTATCTGGTTTGGTGTATCCATTTATGCAGGGACGAATGTAATTTTTTAAATTTGTTTTAAACTTTTGTATCTTTGTTTTTTAATCACCCTGTAAACCACCCTGAGTCCTTCGGGAAAGGGCGGTATATAAATGTAATAAAAAATAAATAAATAAATACTTAATTTGCTGTCTCCCTCAAAATGGAGCTAATGGTCTGCTGCCACATCCTGTTGTGATTGCATTCTGAATTGGTCTCCTGCATTCCTTTCATGTATAGGTATTGCGTAGGTATTTCTAGTGGGAAAGAGGAGCTATTTCTACAGGACTGCTTGTTTGTTGATGTACAAAGATGCAGCTTTATATCGAAGATGTATTGGGTGTTTCTCTGTATGTTGTAAGGTACCATGGAAAGAGAAGATGAGTCCCAACATGCATAATATTTCAGTGTTGTATCCAAACCAGTCTGTGCGCGTTCAGCTAGGTGTGTGGGCATTCAAAATGTTTACATTCTTGCCACACATGAATCCATATTAAAAATGCAGTTATTTGTGATTGTCCTAATCCTCCCAAAAATAAGCGTTAGGGCACAGGCCTGCAACCCGCGGCTCCGGAGCCGCATGCGGCTCTTTCAGCCGTCTTCTGCGGCTCCCAGTCTTCTGCCATGTGCAGTCCAAAAAAAAAAAAGTGGGACTAAAAAAGTTCAACCAATCAGTTCAAATATGCAGGGTAGGTGCATATCTCGCCTTGGCTCCACTCTTCAGTCAAGCCCTGTTCTGCGCATGTGCGCATGTACGTGCATGCGCACACATTTTTTGCGGCTCCCAGTTTTTCCTTTTGTGAGGGAACCGGTTCTGAGTGGCTCTTTCACTGTTTCAGGTTGCTGACCCCTGCGTTAGGGCTCTTTCACAAAGAAAATATTCCATCACTTCAGCTTAGCACACACTAAATAATACAGTAAATATAGATAAATATAACCTAAACAAACAAAGGATTTTTGGAATCCACCACAATTCTTAAAAGTGGGGAGGGGTCCCGAGAGAGAAAAAGTTTATAAAACATTGATTAGGGTATATAGTTTAGAATATAATTCACTAAATTATTTTAGAATTTCTCCAATGACTTTTGTTAGTTTTCATTGGAAAATAAATTAATAATAATTTTATTGGTAAATAAAGGAGACTGAAAACTGCTTTCTTGTGTGCTTACTTATGCGACTACTTGTGCTGCCGCCAATTGTAGTCACCAGGAATAATCTTCAAGGGCAGCCTCATGTAGAGTGCATTGCAGTAATCCAATTAAGAGATGATCAAGGCATGAGTCATTGTCTGAAAGGCCTCTTGATTGAGGCAAGGGCGCAAAATGAACCTGTGCAAAGGCCTTCCTGGTCATTGCTGCCAGCAGTTCTAAGCCATAGCTGCGAAGCCAGAAGGACCCCCAAGTTGCACACCATTCTTAATATCCACAACCCAGGGGATCCAAACAGCCACAGCCAATCAGTTTTGTAGGATTCTGCCAAAGTCTGTTCAGTCCTGTCTAGACTTGAGCAGCTTCCAAGCTCTGGTCAATATATTGACAGCTTCAGCTGCGCTGCTCAGGATGAAGATGTAATGTTCGGTTTCATCAGCATAGGAATAATCACTTTGAACTAGCAGATGAAGTCACCCACCCAGTGATTTCATGTAGATGTTGAGCAGGAGTAGAGGGTAGACATACCCCACACATGAGGCACCATGCACATGATCTCTTCCCCCCACTGAAAATACCAACTGGAAATGACTGCTAAGGAAGGAGGTGAATCACTGAAGCATTGTGCCTCCCATTGCTAGCTCCTGTAGCTGGACTAAAAAGAGTCAACAATATTCAGTACGGAAAACTGCTGGGAGATCAAGGAGCACTAGATGGAAGCTCCCTGCCCATCCAGCTTTTTGAAATCTGCCCTGAAAGTCAGCCTTTGTAGATAAAATATCACCTGTCTCTTATGGGCCACTGCTTTTTTTCCAAAAATTTGGAGAAGAAAAAAAAACACGAAGCTAGTAATTACTAATTAAACCTGCTTATAATTTAATTAAAATAAAATGTTACTACATAACAGATGTGGTGAAAATAGTATTAAACTTTTTCATTCTACTTTATATAGTGAGAGCCAACTGTTATCACATTTCTGATGTCTGTGGAGATTCTCAGTCATCCAGGTCATAGTTATCCCAAAGGAGCTTTTTCATGAGGCAACTGGATTTTCCTGTTTTTGTTTGAAGACGTTTCACTTCTCACCCGAGAAGCTTCTTCAGCTCTGACTGGATGGTGGGGAATGGAAGGATTTATGACCAGCTGTCCGCAAAGAGTATAAATCCTTCCATTCCCCACCATTCAGTCAGAGCTGAAGAAGCTTCTTGGATGAGAAGCGGAATGTCTTCAAAGAAAAACAAGAAAGTCCAGTTGCCTCGTGAAAAAGCACCTTTGAGACAACTTTCTTATGGTTCCTCTGAAGAGCTTAATTCAGACACCAAAACATTCCTCCGGTTCTACTATAGTTTTAACCATTATTATGAATGGACTCTGGTTATCCAGGTTTGGAAAAAGGTATATAATGTAAATTCTGCAGTGAAGCCAAGCATTCAAATAAATCAGATTTTGAAGTACTTCCCTATGGCAGCCTAGAAATTTCGCAAAGTTGTCGTGTAAAATCAGTCAATTATTTCAATTGGTTTTGATATTGCTCATGAAAGGGATCGCTAATTGAAATAATGTATAATAGGTAATCATCACAAATTCTCAGGCAATATTGTTATAATGTATCGTTATTTGACCCAGAATTGAAATCTTACATAGTTGGGCACTGAAATAAATTTAACTGTAGCATAATGTTTGGAAGATATTTTCAGATTTCTCTTGTGCTTATGTGTATAAATTTTAAATGCAGAAATTGTATTATGTTTAAAAACATACGGTATCCAATAGAGGAGGATAGAAAATAAAATATCAAGAAAATCCATGCTGATTTCTAAATGGTTTAGAAAAAATATATAAAAAATAATTTACAGTAGCATACAGTATGTAATATAAAAAAATAACACCATGCAGAAATAATTTGCTGGTAGCAGTTAAAATTCAAAAAAAGGTCTGATGAACATATTTCTAAACTTGAACTATTTATCTTTGTCGTATCCTTTAATCTTCAAATACTGTTCAGAACTCAATGGTTTAAAATATTTATTATTATTTTACTGATGTACTTGTGTTTGGCATTATGGCCTGGGGATACAAAGAAGCAGATACACAGAGTTAACATTATCTGCAACCTTTTGTGCATTCTTTTTCATACAGTAGTACTTTTGCAGTGAAACAGTATACTTTTGAAAGTTGACTTTTAGCATGGTAACAGCCTAAGAGAGCCATTTGTACACCACAGCAACAAGAAACAGAAGCCCAATTCAAATGTAAAAAAAAAAACCTCTAGTACATCATGGTTTATTGCAAGGGTTTTCTAACAGTCCTGTGGAACCCTAATAATTTGGATTCTGTAGATTAGAACCCTGGGGAACATGCCAGGCTTCTGGGAAAGACCAAACGTAAAGAAACCATCCTCCGCATACTGGAATGGATCCAGTTTGCCTTTTCTGGGAATTTTTTTAAAGGAACAAATCCCATAGTCTGAAAAAGCTTGAAAACTCCTGATTTATTGGATTAAGAATGGATCCTGTACACTCTCTTTTTTCTGTTTTAATTTGGGAATTCTATGTTTCATTGACCAAACTAGGAAATGTACTGGATAAGTTTTGAACTTTGCGTTTTTTAGTTCAGATTCCACAAGAAATTTGGATTTATTGTGCTGAGGAATTAAAAGAGACTACACAAGAGGTGGACTGAAGAGGTATAAACCATTCAACTCATTTCCAATCAGATAAAACGTCCTATTGCACTACAAATATGATGTCTGAAAGGCTTTGCTGTGCCTGTTCATGTTGGTAATATTGGTGTTGTGGAAAATGTTAGTATATAAATAATGAACAGTTTTACTCCCTTTGATTTTAAGGCAGCTAACAGCAATAAAATTAATAAATAAAATTTTGCTAAGTCCAAGTAGTATGCAGCAGCAACGAACACCTATCATATTTTGTAGTAGTTTTGCTTGATTTTGATATTTACAATAAAAAAAATAACTTCAGAATTTTTATTCAAAAGTAATTATAATTAATTACAGGAGGATTAGTCTGCAAAGTTAACCAAAGCTTATTTTGATTAAGAGACCCCTAAGCTAAGATTGACTCATGGTACATTTATTTCATGATGCAATTTTTTGGCAGTATTATAGAAGTGCTTTGACATTTACTGTCTTCTAGGAGATTTTTGTTTGTTTGACTTACCAGTCTAACTTACAATCATGGGGTTCAGAAGTAATTCTGTTATCCATTAATAAGCAGGGCTGGTCTTATTTAGAATTTGACATGTATCAAGGTTAGCTAGGTGCTACAAAGTATATTAAATCTGTAGTTGAGATGTCAGAAAACTTCTCGTGTCCACCCAAGTGTCCTAACCTGTTTGTGAACATTGCAAAAACTGGTTAGAGTGGATTAAATGGCCAGTAAGACAACAGGCTTGTTCGGTTAAAACATTTTTAAATAAAACCATTTAGTATTTAAGTGAACATAAGCAGGCTAAAAATGTTTCTCCTTTTTTCAGGGTGTTAACTTCCTGTTTTCTTTTTAAGAATTTTAATTGAATATTTTTGGTCTCCAGGGGTGGGGAATCTCGATATGGAAACATTGCCTTTTAAGTAAATTTACAAACATATCACTGTTCATACTTTTATGTGCCATTATATAAAGATATTTCTCTTTCTATTAAAAGAGAATTATTTCCAGTGGTATGGGGTGAGAACAATTGTGTATGTGAAGTATATTCAAATTTTCAGAAAGATCTCCTGTTTGATTAATACCACACATAGGTTGTGTCAGCTTTTCTTCACTTAAGAATTCCTTGAAACACAAAATTAGACTAGGGCTGTCTAAATATTTTTGTGTAATTGTATATACTATTAGCAATTCAGAATTGTTAGAGATATGGTTATTGTATTTTGATCCATATATGTTTAAATGTCATACTTTTCACACTTAACAACAGTTGCATCATCCACATGGTCAAGTGATCAAATTTGGATGCTTGACAAATGGTTTATATTTGGGATGCTTGCAGTGTCTTGGTTTCATGTGATCACCTTATGCCATCTTCTGACAAGCAAAGTCAATGGGGAAGCCAGGTTAACTTAACTGCAGTGATTCACTTAACAACTGTGACATGAAAAGTCATAAAATGGGTCAAAACGTACTTAACAAATGTCTCACTTAGCAGCATAAATTTTGAGTCCAATTGTTGTAGGTTGAGGACTTGTAATCTAGAAAGATATGTCTTAAGATTGGTATTTAATTCTTTTGGGAATTAAACCATTTATTTTTTAGGCCCATACAGATTCTCTATATAGATACTTTGAATATTTTTTAAAAAAAATATGGAAGTCAATGAAATTATGGCTGAGGGCTGTAATCAAGTCTTTGTTCTTATGTTGGGTTTATAACACAGCTACACACACACAATATTAAGGTTCTTAAATGTTTGTGAGCTCTTTGGAATTTTCAGTATTTCTGCATAAGTGTAATCTAACGTGAACTGTTTTCCACACAAGGAAGCCCGTCAACATCCCTGAGATGAAATTTTCTCTAAAGAGGAATGGGCTAAAATTCCTCAAAAGTAATGTGCAGGATTGATCAACAGTTATCAGAAACATAGCAGTTATTGCTGTCCCAGGGGGATACACATCAGTTACTTGAAAGCAAAGGCTTATATACATTTGCTAGAGATAAGTACGTAGCTTTGCATAATTTTCCTCAATGAATAAATGAACAAGTATCATATTTTTGATTGTTTTAGTGTGCTCTCTTTATCTAGTTTTAGGACGTGTGGAGAACCGATAGTGTTTTAGGTCATATTTATGTAGAAATATTGAACATTCAAAATGTTAACTTTTAAACACTACTGTACACCTTATACCCCCTTACAGCTTATGTGTTGGAATTTCATTTAGTGGAAGTATGTTGATTTTATCATAACACGAGTTCACTATTTTTCGCAATTCTACATCAGACTTGTTCTCAACTTGATTATTTCTCTAGTCTCTTGAACTTTAGTCAACTGGATAGATAGTTGTAAGATAAGCCTAGCTGCAATCTCTGACCATTTTTTTTGATTATTTATTAACTTTATCCCACCTTAATTTTTTACAACTCAAGTCTCTATATGTAATATTCGCTTCTCCTATTTTCCTATAATAACAACTCTGTGAAATAGGTTGGGCTAAGAGAAAGTGACTGGCTCAAAATCATTAATAATCTTGTCAATTATTATTAACTTCTTTCTTTTTTATACTCAGTTTTATAATAGTCAGGAGTTAATGAAGAACAAATCAATGATGTTGCAGTGCCTCCATTTTTATGAGTTACTAGATAGATTCTTTAACCTCTGCTTAGTAAAAGGAAGTAGAATCTCTTTTAAATATTTTTTGGATCAAGAATAGAACTAGGAACAAATTGAATGGCAAAAAATATTCCTTGCTGTAAAATCTAGTAAATTGGAGAATGGGGCTTTCACAAATGTTCATCTTTGGAGGGGAAGCTAAGTATGCTGCCATTGATTTTTTAGCTTCTTTCACTCTCTTCCAGGCCATTTTGTAGAATGTCTTTTCTGTTTTTGGCATAGAATGTGGGAAGAAGAGAGTCAGCAGTCTGTTCCTCCTTGACCCCCTCCCCTGTTGTTTTTTTTAGATAGGATAGGTCAAACTCCATGATACTTTTGGGAAAAAAATAAACTACTATAGGCAACTACTGCTTTATTGTTATGCAGATATTTTTGATTTTCTTTCTTTGGGGAAGAATCAATTAACACTTTAGTAATTTCTGAGCAGATACTACTGTGGTGGAATCCTTATAGCAAAAGATTTGGCAAAAAAGATGAAGATACCTTTGATTCAAATAGACAAAGGATATATTTTAAAAGGTCTCCTTTGAGACCTTTTTGAGCTTTATTTTTTTACGGAAGATTTATAATTCATCATGATTTTTGTATACCTTATTCAGGTATTAGTGATTTTTGGAAGCAGTGTATGAATAAATATGTTCACATGTTGCTTTTACACATATTATTATACTATATTTAATCCATTAAAGCTAAAGGAAGGGCAAAAAAAGAATGGCTTTATTACAGATGTGATGCTAAAATAGGGTCTTTCAAGTTTACAGAAATAAATTCACCCATTCATTATTTATAATGTCAGTAATAATCAAGATCTTGTTTTTATTTCTTTGATTTAACTTGTTTACTTTGGTCACTTCTATCAGCAGCTCTTTGTACAGCTTTGTAGCTTTGTACAACTTCTGAAATCACTTGATGAGCTAGTATAATAAATTTGAGATAGTTTAACTAAATATAACTTTCTTTCTCTTCAGATCCAGACATTTAATGTTGAAGCACCATGCCAGACTGTAGAAGATTTAACAAATGGAGTTGTGATGGCTCAAGTACTTCAAAAGATGTAAGATGATTTTTTTGGGTAAATAAATGGTTTATTCATATTCAGTTTTCTGCATCAGAAAACTAGTGTCAAATTTCTATTTCATTTTATTACCTCTAGTTTTCTTACTAGTGGGCAATGAGTTTTTAAGACAGTAAGAATCGAATTCATTGAATTTATGAACAAGCTAGTTAAAGTAAGATCTCAAACTTTTTGTAAGCATAGGTAAAGGTAAAGATTCCCCCGCACATGTGTGCTAGTCGTTTCCAACTCTAGGGGCCGGTGCTCATCTCCGTTTCAAAGCCGAAGAGCCAGCGCTTGTCCGAGGACGTGTCCGTGGTCATGTGGCCAGCATGACTAGACGCCAAAGGCGCACGGAACACTGTTACCTTCTCACTGCAGGGGTCCCTATTTTTCTACTTGCATTTTTACGTGCTTTCGAACTGCTAGGTTGGCAGAAGCTGGGACGAGTAACAGGCGCTCACTCTGTTACGCGGCACTCGGGATTCGACCCGCCAAACTGCCAGCCTTCTGATCGACAAACTCAGCGTCCTAACCCACTGAGCCACCACGTCCCTTTGTAAGCATAGAAGATACAAATATGTAGATAAGAGAAATGTAATTTAGGAATAAATGTATACTAAGATGAAACTTCTATGAGACAGTTGTAAAAAGATTTATATTTGCTGAATTACTGTATCGATGTGAAAGAAGGTTAGTCATTTCCACAAAATGACAGAGTTGTTTTGGATCTCCTGAGAATATAATATTGAACTTCGTTTCATCAGTTTCTTTTACTGGGAGGGCACTTTTTTATATTTGGTTATCCAATACAACATTTTCAGTTAATTCAATGTTAAGTGAATTATTTAAAATAGTGACAAATTGATATGCAAAGGAATAAGCATGTCTTGTACAGTAGCTTTACATTAAAAAAGAGGAACCCCAAACCCATATTCTAAGATGGGAAATGCAAGAGATGGAAAAAAAATACATATTAAACAATAAAAATAGATCTGCATGTTCACTAGATTATGCTATAATTGAAAAATGGGAAAACATTGCCAGTGAATATTTGTTTGATAAAATATACTGCTATTTTTCAGAGTAGTATTGGTTTTGATTTTGTATGTTGGAGACTGTAAAATGCGCTTTTGACTCTGTTGCTGAAATATTCAGAGACAGAGATTCCACATATAGATTGAATAAATAAGGGGAGTGTATACAGCCTTTTCTCTTTGTCGTTTTCACCATATTCTGTCCTAACTGGCTTTCTGGCCTGTCTCTAGGTTTCATGTGGGAATGACAAGATGTTCTGAGATTTCTGTTTTTCCAAGCACATTCTACAGCTTGACAAGTGATGCAATTGAAAGCTTTCAATAAACAATGAATGCATACTGACATCTTGTTGGTATTATTTGGCTTTCTCAGTTACCCAGCATGCATCAGTACTAATGTCTCATGTTCCTTGGCCTTTTCTGAAGCCAGCTTGAACATCTGGCTTCTTTTCATATAAAGCTCTAATCTGTGTTGGATAATCCTAACATGTGCAACTTTTATTTAACTTAAAATTTTACTTAATAGAAGATAAAAAGACAGTAGCAAAGAAAATAATGGGCTGCACAGGTATAGCATAAAGTTGAAGAAAGTAAACTTACATACTGAGAGAAACTAATCCATTAGACTTATGTAACAGCATCACCTGCTATTAGCTGAACCCAGAGATAGCTAGGAATTGCAGGAACAGTGAGGCGTAAAAAAAAAAGGATATATTATTAGATTTTATGTTCCTGAAATTGGATGATTTTGACCGACAGTTATCTTTCTTCTGACCAGCAAACAGCAATACACTGGGAAGTAGAGGTAAAACCACTAATTTAGCAATCATTATCAGAGTTCTCTTAAGTAGATGAGATGAGCAAGGAACTGGCAGAATATATATTTGAAAAGGAATGTTTCCTAGGGTCCTGAGTTGAGGAAGGTAAGATAATCAGTTTTCTAAACAATTCACAAGAGATTTTAAATATGGCAAGTCGGGCAGAGCAGATTTTGTTATACATTGTTTATTATGTAGCATAATAGGTTAGCTCATGGTTTAGCATAAGTGAACCCAGCCATTGCAATAGACACAATCTTAAGGTGACTAACATTAATAATCTTTGTTATATCAAATTCTATGAGGGCTGGATTACATTCATTAGTGCAATATAGTCGTGGTCTACCTCTGCTAGTAATATTGATAAGGATCACATATTAAGGGAAGTTTCACTTCCTATCTTTATCATTGGTGAAATGTGAGCGCAGTGAAATGTGTTTTTCCAAATATGCAATTAAATATGTGCGTTTGCGTGGAAACTGTAAAAACTTCTAAAACTAACATTTCAACTTGTTAAATCAAATAGTAGGATAAAACAGCTTTTGCAGATAGAAAGGCATACCAAAAATGTGCTATATCAGCAATTCTTAAATTGTGTGCCAAGGCATAATGATATAAATAGGATCCTTTGACCTATAAAAACCTATTTTCAGAAAAGATAGTTTGGGGCACTTCTATATGAATAGCTAAACTGGTTTTCCCACTTTTCAGTCAGAGAAGTGGCATGTTCAAAAATAAGCTGTTGAGGTGGGGTGTATGAGTCTTTTTATATACTAAAAGTAGATCTTAGATGTGAGTAAAGGATGTTCCTTATTTTGTAAAAAGGTGTGTCATGTTAGGATAGATTATATAATAAGAAAATGAAATATACTTCTAAATTATATAATAAGGAACTTGTTATATTTCACTTTCATCCAATTAATAATAACTCAGCAGTGGAGTTTATTGATAACAGTTTAAAAATAATTTGCTAAAGTATAGTCAATTACTCTTCTTGAATAAATCACTGAAAAAATCCAGATATTAAATTTACAGAGTGATGTATCACATTTTCTCACATCTGGAAATCTTATGTTTGTGTGTGTATAAAAACATCAATTAAAAGTAATTGCTCTGGTTTTGGTGAACCATGATTTATGGAAAATTGTGAAATCTTATTTATGCTTTTGTTAAATATAAAATTTTGTAAATAAATAATTTTCAAAGAGAATTACAGACAGTGCTTCTGGTGATTTATTATATGCATTCTGCAAGGGCATAATAAATAGATTTTGATTAGAAGTTTATACTTTGATATTATCTACTAAATGTTGAGTATAAATTGAACAGCTAGCTGGCTAGGAATAAGATTACAGGTAGGACTTAAATAACTATAACTCTGTAAATGATTTATATAGTAAAATTTAATATAGAGAAGAAAAATAATCTTAATGTATCAAGATTTTGGAATGTAAAAAAGATGGGATAATAATAAAATGTAAATAGTTATATTTAATGTGACTATTTTGTGCTTCGTGTTGTATGAAAATATGTTTTAAGTCATTGCTATTAAAATTTCTGGAAACCTTTTCCTAATAACCTTGATTGACATGGAATATAGTGTAAAAGCCATTTTTTTTTAATATCAGCACTATAGGATTTTTAGTTGACAAACTTGTAATTTTGTGTAAGCAGACAGAGAGGGCCTCCTCAGGGTACCACCGGTCAGAGAATGTCGGCTGGTGACCCCCAGGGGGAGAGCATTCTCGGTGGGTGCACCAATCCTTTGGAACCGCTTACCGGCTGAACTCCAGATGGCCCCCGACCTTCACTCCTTCCGGCGTGATCTAAAAACTTATCTATTCGAACAAGCCGGCCTGGCCTGATGGGTTTGGGTTTTAACATTATTTTAACTAACCTACTACATTGGGCACAATCATTTAACTTTAAATCTTGTATCCTGTATTTTTATTTTTATTGCCCTGTACACCGCCCTGAGTCCTTCAGGAGAAGGGCAGTATATAAATCAAATAAATAAATAAATAAATATATATACATACATCCATACATCATCATTATCATTTTAGCCATTGTCTACGCACTACAGGATAAAGGCCTCTTCTGCATATTTCCAACTAATACAGTCCTGAGCTTTCTTTTGCCAACTGGGCCCACCATACTTGCTGATGTTATCGATCCATCTTGTTTTAGGTCTCTTTCGTGGACACTTTTTTATCAAGTGGGATTTATTCAAAAACTGCCTTGGTCTACCTGCCATCAATTCTTCCTATGTGACCAGTCCATTTCCATTTCAATTCTTTTACTCTCTTGATGACATAATATTTTTTTTGTTTTTTCTCTAATCCATGTGCAGGTCTTTTTATCTTGTCGTGTAATGCTGAGCATGTATCTTTCACTGGCTCTTTGTGCCACTCATAGCTTTTTCATCAATTGTAAGGTTAGTTTCCATGTTTCACCGGCATATGTTAGAGTAGGTAGCACATACGGATAAAAAACTTTTCAGGCATAGGGGGAGGTTGTTCTTGAAAATTATGCTTAGCTTGCTGAATGCCTGCCAACCACATTTAACACACTGTTTAATTTCCTTTATTATATCATCTTCCATTGAGATCCGTTGGCCAAGGTATATGTAGTGGACCACTATGTCTAGTAGTTCTTCAGATATATATTTTTTTCTTTCTTTGGTGAATTTATTAAACATAACCTGGCTTTTTTTCAGGTTTATTTTTAAGACAAATGGTTCTCCTGCTTTATGCAGCTCTTGTATGTGTCTGTGTATAAAGAGTTGAGATTGAAGGAAAATACTTTTAACAAAATATTCTGCTTTTATTTTTTCAGAGATCCAACATATTTTGATGAAAATTGGCTAAATAGAATAAAAAGAGAAGTAGGAGACAATTGGAGATTGAAGGTATTTTTATTGTTTAAATATTACATTGTTTTTTTGGTCAACTTACAACTGTTTGTTTTGATAAAATTCTGCAAGATTCAAATTAGGCCTCTATTAAAACACAGTAACATGTCTATTCAATTCTAAAAATTATTAATTATTTAATAACTTATTGTCAATTATTTGAGGCTTCTAGTTTAAACCCATGCTACTTTATGTCGTGCGTATGGCATTTTCTTACAGAAATAATTTTTCCTTGTTGGATTTTAACCCAGTTCATTCTGCTTTATCTAGTCTGGGTGGGACTATGGAATACTGGTACCCAATTAAAATGAATTGGAAAAAATGAGATATAAGACATTAATTATGCTGAAGCAGGATCTAAATGACTTCACATCATCGGAGAGAGACTGTCTAGTCAGGAAGTTGGGTCAAGCAGGGGAGCAGTCTGGAATTGTTAAGTGGATACAAGAGGGCAAAGTCCAACCCTCCTTGATTGCTGTTGAACCTTATCTAGTCTTTCCCAGGGGCAAACTGCCAGTCTGAGAAATTTGCTGTGAAATAGGCTTCAGCAATAAAATAACCAGTTTATAGTCTGCACACATGGATATGGTTGTTTGCGCCTGACAACTTTGATAAACTCTAATTTAATTATGCAAAATCTGCATTTGTAAATATAAGGTATTAGTAGTTTTATTTATTAATCCCTCTGGGGGCCTTTATATGAAGAAGGGAACTGCATAAAAGAAGAAAGGGCGATAATCGATATAACCCGTCCTGCCCCAATCAATAGCACTTAGGGAGGCTTCTGATAACATAGTTGCCCCATGTAATACCATTATTTGAAAATTCCAGATGGAGCATATTTTAATATATTTTATTTCTTTATACAATTTATATCCTGCCCTATTCCACAAACTTACAGAATTGATTTTCAGAGGCATTTTGTTTCTGAAATAAATGAATTCTATCATCAACTATGTTTTTCAAGCCTGGTGTCCCAAGATAAAAATAAAATATTTACATAGTTGGTCAACCATATTTGTCCATGAGAAGGCAGGTAGGGAGGCCTTATCAAAAAGGGCTTGTTTTATTCTGTCAGAAGACCCAATTTGAATTTGAAATAAATTGCCTAACTATAGAAGAAGCATTCATGACAGGATATTTGTTGTTGACCAAGGTCTCTAGTATAGGTTGAAATGTTAAATTATTCCTTTTTTATGTTTGCAGTACAGTTTTGCAGAAGGCAAAAGCCAAAAATTGCTTTCCACTGAAGTCTTTTTCAGTCTTACCTGCAGATGTGGAGGTAAAATGGGAGCTTCTCTCAAGTCCCAGACTCCTCTTGACTAGTGAAAATCATGCAATGGGAAGGGAGTGCTGCACATTTGCATTCAGTACTCTGTCTTTATTGATTTTAAATTCTGAAAAGCTTTTGCTGAATCTTTGCTTAATTGCTTCTTGGCAGATCTTTAGCCATAGCAGATCATCATACACATAAATTACTTTTTTTTGTTTAATCTGGTTTTGTGATGATTCATGATTGATTTAAATTTCTTGATGGTTCTTGTTTCCATGTAATAACATTTAAGTCCTTCTGAGACACAAAATCAAATTCTGGGGAAAGTTAAGGTTCTTTTGTATCGGTAGGAAACGATGAAATATTCATACCACATTTGACAATAAAAATGGAGAAAACTAACAGAAAGATTAAAGCCCCCACTCTTTCCATCAGATTAAGACACGTAAAATTATTAGCACTGCTAATGCACTTAAGTCTTTAGAAACTATATTTAATTAAGAGTCATTGTGAAACATGGCCCAAACAACAATAATTATATGGTTGAGACAAGCTGACACCTCCTTCTTCAGCTGTGCTAACACCTTTCAGCGTGTTATGAAACCAAATAGTGATCTTCATGGGGCATTTTCTTATTAGATAGGCATAGAATTATACAACCAATATTGCTGTTGGGTGACCCAAAGACATCTGAATTTAATTGAAGGCTACCTGAGAAGTGATTATTCTTAGACTGTGTTGTTTTACTTCTTATTTATGCATTTGTCTGTTTGTTTTCTACAATGAAGAATTTGCTGATTTTTTTTTCTCCCCGGGGCGGAGAAAAAAGTTTGCTTGTTTGCTTACTTATTTATGGGATTTGCCTATCACTTGAAACCAGGATTCAAGGTGGCTTGTAGAACTTCCATGCAAACCACAAAATTGTCAGTCTAAAAGTTATCTGAATATTAAGTTTTGATTTAAAGGATTTTGAAGGGGTCAATATTTGCAAGAATAATTAACATTACAGACCTAAGATATGTGTATTGTAGTGAAACTCCAGGGAGCAACAAAAGTGTTTAATTTGAATTCTTCATTTTATTCTTTTTCAATCCAACATCAGGGTGGAATTGGACTTTTTATTATTATTTGGGACTCAAGACCACATCCTAAGTTGGCACCATATTTTTCTTTTGTTTAGGTTGAAAAGAACTTGCTTGAACTCTCTCGTATTTATGCAGAAAGTTTGCTTCCTTCAGTTGCTCAATTGCTGTAACAATACGGAATTCCCTTTCATTGGTCTTGACACTTTGCCAAAATGTCCTACTTGTAATTACTTTTTTTATAAAAAACTGAGGAATTCATATGTAGGTTCAAATCTATAATGAGAAACGTTTTAAAAATCGGAAGCAAAGGGTACTAATACCTTCTCTTCTTGTTTTCAAGTTATTAAAAAAGTCATAAAATTTCATGGATTTGTTCAGGATGGTCAGAAGCACTCAAAAAAGAAACCCTAAATGAAGTAACCTTTTCAGGCACATCTAAAAGCTTTCGTGTGCCTAAAAATACGACTCTCTCCCACCATCAGAAACAGCTACTAGTTCTGTAGCTGAGGCTATTTGGGAAGTTATGCTGATCTGAATAAATACATGGTTTTAATTTTTGCCTTTATATATTTTGTATTCGTAGGGATATTCAAAATAAAATGTTTTGATTTGAATAATTATTTTATAAAACAATTGTTTGGGAATATTAATCCAAATTCAGAGATATAAAAAAAAATCACTATTACGTGTGATAAAAAATTTTCTGTTCCTGTGACCAAACAGAATCTAGAAATCAGAAAAGTATGGAATAATAATTTTGTGATTTTTGTTATTGGCTTTTTTGGCAAACCCCCCTCTCCCCCCCCCAAAAAAACCCCCACAAAAAAACCCCGTCTTCTGCTTTAAGTTATAATGAATTCTTATAAGCCTCAGTTTTAATTGTAATTTAGGACAATTCTTTTTTTAAAAAAATAATTGTTTTTATTTTACTCTAAGGTGAGCAATCTGAAGAAAATTTTAAAAGGAATTTTGGATTACAACCATGAAGTAAGAACCCTTATGTGTAATATATTCTGTTCTTTGAGTATAATATGTAGATTAGTTTACTATAATTGTTTCAAAGATGTTTGATCTTTTTTTAAAAAATACGGTATCTTGCTTAAATATCTTACATTTAAAATATAGTTAAAAGAGTAATTTCTCCTCCTCTGTGGGCATTTGCCATATTTTATAAATGTGTAACATGGTTTATAACGTGTTTTGAAAGGTGATGAATTCTTTGATATATACTTTATCAGTGTAATGAAGATAGTCTTGAAACTGTTTAATAGAACTCTTCATATAAAGTAGTTGACTTGACAAATATGGTAAATATACAATAGTTTTTATTCTGTTCAGTGATCTCTCCTTAATTTTAATTGGCTAGAATGGCTACATAGTTTTGTTGGTGAAATAAAATTCCCTGTCTCCTAAAAGAAATGTGAGATAAGTTGGATGCAACAGAAATTGCTTTGGTTGACCATATTATGTCATGGGGAAAAAAACAATGAAATTCTGAATCTTTCCATTGGGAAGCTTTTCACTTTAAATATTTATGTACTCTATTCTGATGTCATAAAAAGAATGAGAGAATAAATGTACCCTTGCACTCTCTGGTAAAGTGTTTTTAGTGAATCATGTTTCATTACTCTGGCGTATATTTTAGAGGAAAAACCCTATGAATTGTTCTAAATCAAAATGTCCCATCTTTACTACTTTTCCTGGGTGTTGGAACTACTAACAGTTCTTGGAGAGGTGGTTCTAGAACAGACATGTCAAACTCGCGATGTCACATGACATCGCGTGACTTATCGGAGCTTTTTCTCCATTGCCGGCAGTGGGGTGGGCGCGGTTTCCTGATGATGCGTCCGGCCTGCAGGCCGGCAGTTTGACACCCCTGTTCTAGAAGATCTTTTTTTTTATCTTAATAGTATATATTTGAAAAATACTTTAGTATTTGTGTTGAGAGATATTTGAGTCAGATTTACATCTAAAGAATGTTGCTTGTTTAAATTACAAGTAAAAGGATTTGGTGTTAATGCCAACTCTTGTGCAATAGCGCTTAGTCTCATTGTGGAAATGTGTCTCAGCCAAACCTCTATTCATTAGTGCGTGTGAATAAGCACTGTATGCAATGAATAGTCAACAGCTTGAAGCAGCAGATATGCTACTGTAAAGGTAAGCCAACTTCTAGATTTGAGCCGCTTAAGAACAACCAAATATTTTGACTCAATTCCTCAGCTGGAGAGCTTAGTTAGATGTCTGCTGTGGGGATGAAGATTTTATTAATAGGAGATGGATATGTCAGAGACACAGAAACAAGAGCTCTCTGTTAGTTGCTTAGCAAAATGGATTTGCAGAATTCAGGAAGGAATGATTTATGCATCTGGCTGGTAGTTACTCTGCAGAATGAATAATACCATTTCCTCTCATTAGGTTCCTAATCCTGCAATTCTGTTTACTTTGGCCCTGAAACCTGGAAATATGTTAATATATTTTTATCCTTGCACAGATTTTGGGGCAACAGATTAATGATTTTATCCTTCCTGATGTTAACTTGATTGGGGAGCACTCTGATGCATCAGAGCTTGGAAGAATGCTTCAGCTTATTTTAGGCTGCGCTGTAAATTGTGAACAAAAACAAGGTTAGTTGGCATTTTATTAAAGTGGTACATTGTTCAAACTAGATACATAGCCTTTGTTTCATTAACACAGACACCATTGGCATTGTTTTTCAGTTTCTTTGGTGAGTGTTAAAAAAAAATGACAATTAGTTTAATGTCTTCTATTGACCCAGAATGAGTCAGTAGTGAGCCAACATGAAAAAAGGGCATTGGTGCTTTATGATTTGCATGGGAATCCTTAAAGCAGCAGCATCTTTTTGATCAGATTGCTGTAATGAGGACTTGAGAAGTGCAGTGCTTGCCTACATTCAAAGTATTTCTGAATCATTTCAAATTGATCTTTCAGTGATTCATAGCATTGGTTTAAGAGAGCACATCTTTCTCCTGCTTCTAGATGGCCAGGCCCTACTGGTTTATTCTGCTTGATATCGCTATTTGTAATTACATTTCATTTCTCTAAATAATGTGAACAAAAGAATAACAGAGTTGGAAGAGACCTTGGAGGTCTTCTAGTCCAACCCTCTGCTCAAGCAGGAGATCCTATACCATTCCAGACAAGTGGCTGTCCAGTCTCTTCTTAAAAATCTCCAGTTGTTGGGACACCCACAACGTCTGAAGGCCAGCCGTTCTGCTGGTTGATTGTTCTCAGGAAATTTCTCCTTAGTTGTAGGTTGCTTCTCTCCTTAATTAGTTTCCATCCATTGTGTCTTATCTTGCCTTCTGGTGCTTTAGAAAATGGGCTGACCCCATCTTCTTTGTGGCAGCCCCTCAAATATAGGAACAATGCTATCATGTCACTCCTGGTCCTTCTTTTCACTAGACTAAAGGTTCCCCCGCACATGCATGCTAGTCGTTTCCGACTCTAGGGGCCGGTGCTCATCTCCGTTTCAAAGCCGAAGAGCCAGCGCTTGTCCGAGAACATCTCCGTGGTCATGTGGCCGGCATGACTAGACGCCAAAGGCGCACGGAACGCTGTTACCTTCCCACCGCAGTGGTCCCTATTTTTCTACTTGCATTTTTATGTGCTTTCGAACTGCTAGGTTGGCAGAAGCTGGGACGAGTAACAGGTGCTCACTCTGCTACACGGCACTCGGGATTCGACCCACCAAACCGCCGACCTTCCGATCAACAAGCTCAGTGTCTTCTGCAACCGTTTTTCATGTGTTTTAGTCTCAAGCTAAAACATCTTTGTTGTCTTGTCTGCATTCTTTCCCAGAATCTCAACATCTTTTTTATAATATGGTGACCAAAACTGGATGCAATATTCTAAGTGTGATCCTACTAAGGCTTTATAAAGCAGTATTAATACTTCATGTAATCTTGATTTTATACCTCTGTTAAAGCAACCTAAGATTGTATTGTTTTTTCTGGCTGCTGCTGCTGCACACACCTGGCTCATTTTTAAGTGATTATCCACTAGGACCCCAAGTTCCCTATTACCGTTACTGCTATAGAGAAAGGCTTCATTGCTTCATTGTTTGACTGTATTCCATATTCCATATTCCTTTTGCTAATTTCCACACAAATTACTGGTCTTTTGATTGTCATGAAGCGGAAGTAAAATGCAGTAGTGGTGTGGGATACATAATGATGACTAAAGAATTGAAAGGCTCTCATAGTATATTGATTTGGTCTGTGGCATAGAAAATATTGCTGTATTGTATTCTGTATTAACTCTGTTTGCCAAAGCAAAAAGGTGAGATATAAGTAAAATATGTGCATTAATAAACAGTACTGCCTGCTACAATATGGTACCTGCCTTATATTTAGATGGTATCTCTTAGAATTAGCCTCCAAAAAGTATGCTGATCGGAAATTTTTGGAATTGCACTCTCGATGTAGCTGGAAGACAGTATTTAGGTAGGATAAAATTTGTTAGATGTTTATATATATTTTCACATGAAACTAGAAAGTTTTTTGTGTTTTGTTGAGTACTGTTTTCTATTAGGATCACCAGAATGAGTGTCAGAAAGGTAAAATTGTCACTTAACTGCTTACAGCTAAATCTTTTAGTGAACTGAACAATATACAGTTGCAAGAAAAAGTATGTGAACCCTTTGGGATTATGTGGTTTTTTGCATGAATTGGCCATAAAATGCGCTCTAAACGTCATGTAAGTCACAACAATAGAAAAACACAGTCTGCTTAAAATAATACTACACAAACATTAGCTGTTGTCATGTTTTAATTGAAGATAAGATGGAAACATTCACAGTGCAGGATGGAAAAAGTATGTGAACCTTTGGACTTAATAACTGGTTGACTCTCCTTTGGCAGCAATAACCTCAACCAAACATTTCCTGTAGTTGCAGATCAGACCTGCACAACGATCTGGAGTAATTTTGGACCACTCCTCTGCACAAAACTGTTTCAGTGTAGCAATATTCTTGGGATGTCTGGTGTGAATCGCTCTCTTAAGGTCATGCCACAGCATTTCAATCGGGTTGAGGTCAGGACTCTGACTGGGCCACTCCAGAAGGCGTATTCTGTTCTGTTGAAGGCATTGTTTTGTTGAATTACTTGTATGCTTTGGGTCATTGTCCTGTTGCATCACCCATCCTCTGCGGAGCTCCAGTGGCGGACAGATGGTCGTACGTTTTCCTGCAAAATGTCCTGATAAACTCTGGAATACATTTTCCCATCAGTGACAACAATCCGTCCAGGCCCTGAGGCAGCAAAGCAGCCCCAAACCATGATGCTCCCTCTGCCATGTTTTACTTTGGGGATGAGGTTTTGATGTTGCTGTGCTGTGCCATTTTTTCTCCACACATAGTGGTGTGTGTTTTTCCCAGACAACTCAATTTTGGTTTCATCTGTCCATGTTTGAAGTTTGCAAAAGAGCACCTGGATGTTCCACAGCATTACTGGCAAAATATACTGTGGACAGATGAAACCAAAATTGAGTTGTCTGGGAAAAACACACAACACTATGTGTGGATAAAAAATGGCACAGCACAGCAACATCAAAACCTCATCCCCAAAGTAAAACATGGCGGAGGGAGCATCATGGTTTGGGGCTGCTTTGCTGCCTCAGGGCCTGGGCGGATTGTTGTCATTGATGGGAAAATGAATTCCAGAGTTTATCAGGACATTTTGCAAGAAAACGTATGACCATCTGTCCGCCACTGGAGCTCCACAGAGGATGGGTGATGCAACAGGACAATGACCCAAAGCATACAAGTAATTCAACAAAACAATGGCTTCAACAGAACAGAATACACGTTCTGGAGTGGCCCAGTCAGAGTCCTGACCTCAACCCGATTGAAATGCTGTGGCATGACCTTAAGAGAGCGATTCACACCAGACATCCCAAGAATATTGCTACACTGAAACATTTTTGTGCAGAGGAGTGGTCCAAAATTACTCCAGATCGTTGTGCAGGTCTGATCTGCAACTACAGGAAACGTTTGGTTGAGGTTATTGCTGCCAAAGGAGGGTCAACCAGTTATTAAGTCCAAAGGTTCACATACTTTTTCCATCCTGCACTGTGAATGTTTCCATTTTATCTTCAATTAAAACATGACAACAGCTAATGTTTGTGTAGTATTATTTTAAGCAGACTGTGTTTTTCTATTGTTGTGACTTACATAACGTTTAGAGTGCATTTTATGGCCAATTCATGCAAAAAACCACATAATCCCAAAGGGTTCACATACTTTTTCTTGCAACTGTACTGTAGAATAATTCATTCTGACAATATAGACATTTATATTTTGCTTCCCTTAGTTGTTCCCATAAAACTGATTTTGCAACATGATACAGCCTGTGCTCAAGACTAACTGGAACTTGTCCACAAGGTCATGACCAGACTGTCACAACTGATAATTGCATGCCCAGCTACAATCAAGGTTTGATAAGTTTAGGCACTATTTTATGAAATATTCAAAGGGAAAGGGGGTGGATTGGTTGCATACATCTGTGTTTGTAAAGGATGAAAATATATGTCTGCAAAGTTTTTTAATTTTCTTTGCTGTTTCTGCTATGCCATTTTGTGTGGTCTTTCATTAAAGAACATACCTGCAATTATCTGTTAGGAATGAAATTTATTAGACTTGATTATGTGAGTTTTCTTAACAATCACTTTCAGTTCTTCAGTCCTAGCTCTATCCCCTTATATAGAGAAATGCAATTTTTTTTATTATTTAATTTGTCTATTTACTTTATATCTCACCTTTCTACTTGTTTGTAAACTTAAAATGGCTAACAATAATTAAAATACAGAATACAAATATGAAAGAATATAATTTAAATGTAATGCTAAAAGTCTATTAAAAGAATTCATCTTGAGCCAAAATGAACTCGAATTTACTCAGGCATTCATCACTTGAAGTTTGCATCCTTCAATTCTCACACATGTATTTATATTAGTATTGTATCAAGGCTAGTAACATAGTTGCAGTAGAGAAGTATTCTCCCTATTATTGCCTAAAATTAATCGCTTTGAAGAATGTTTATTTTGTCATGCATACATTAAAAGAGAAAATTCACCTATACTAAATGAAAAAAATGAACATTTTTCAGCATGACATAGACATACTGGTCTATATATCTTTCTGAATTTTCTAAGCATGAATAATTACATTCTAAACATGATCACAATTGTTATCTTACAGAATATATTCAGACCATCATGATGATGGAGGAATCTGTTCAACATGTGGTCATGACAGCCATTCAGGAGGTAAGGAGTTTAAAAATACATATCTTAAAGTTATATAGCCAAATTCATACTGTGTGAATCTTTAACAGTTCAGAAATATATGAAATATTTTTAAAACATAAATTAATCATATCTTCCACTTTGCTTTCATGTAGAACATTTACATTTTTGAAAGTTAATGCTTGGTCCCCTTCTTGCATTCCCTTTCCTATTAATTTCCACCGAACCTTTGAATAGGAGCATATTTAGCAGTAGATATTTTAATAACTGAATTTCATTATTATTAATGAAATAGGGAAGGCTCAGTAACTTGGAAAATCTTTGTGAACTTTCCTGTAAGTAAATACCACTGAATTGATTGGGACATACTGAGTGCTGACAACCAGCTCTGGAATTTCCCCCCCAAAATCACATGCCTAGAGAAAAAAATGTTTTCTAGGTCTTTTCTGAACTTGGTTTTTTTCTTGAATAAATTTCATTACCAGACTATGTAACATTGACATTGGGAGATGAACTTTGTTTTCTGTTTATATATTGTAGCTTACCCTACCAGGCTTGTATCATCCTGTTTGGAAGGATGAATTCATTACTTCTTCTTGATGCCATGCTATTCTTGCTGCTTGCTGGAGTGATTAGATGCTCACTTCAAAGCTCTGGTGATGTTACCTAGACTGGTAATGAAATATCTGCAAGAAGGAAATCAAGTTCAGAAAACATCTATAGCCCAACAGTTCAACCCTGAGCTACATATTCATACTTTTGAACTTATTTTTGTTTCTTGAATCCCACGGTGTGTGCAGTACTACTTAATAGTGTTTTGGTTTGATTATTTTGTTGGAATAGAAATGTAGAAAGTGACCATGTTTCTTGTCACATGTACCCACCGCAAACAAGTTTCTTGGCTGCTTTATACAGGACTTTTTTGGGAGTGGGGATGAAGAGGTAGTATACTAAATAGATCTCTAAGAACCAACCTGCACTAATGTGATAACAGAATCAATACCAAGGATTCAATAGATGCTGGTGCAGTTGAGGCACTTGTTTCTCTGCAATTAATGAAAGTAGAAAAACATCGTTTTTCCATCGTTTTAGAATGTCTGTTCACAATTGCCATTCAGTAATACCACCATTTGACATTCTTCTATTTGCAAATCAAGTTTCATTTATTGCTATTATTTTTTTTTGAAAACTGGGGAATTATTTTTATTAGTCTCTGATGTACCCCGTATCTTACTGAATTACCAGTATGTTTGATAATACCGTGTGGCAACTTTAGTTTATGAACAATATAAGTGTTAGTAGCAATAAGTTACATAAAATAATGTTTCTAATTCTTATCTCTCTCCCTAAAATTTGCTACGTTGAACCAAATAGTAAAATATAAATTGCTTTCTTGATTAGGGTAGGACATTCCCAACACCCATAATACAGTACCTTGTATTTTAAATGCCCTTAATTCTTACATAGATACAAATGAGTTTTTTGCTTTTTCTAATCCAGTGTGATCTTATTGCAGTTGATGAGTAAAGAGTCTCCAGTCACTGCTGGAAATGATGGTTATGTTGATCTTGACCGTCAGGTATGTAACACCTACTGCTATTTTTTTCCTTCCATTAGTAGAGTTCAGTTTGCATAATTTTGGAGCCACCCATTTATTTTGCTTTGTTTTTATCAGTTTATTTCTTTAATTTATTTGGAAAAGTGTAAAGGAAACAGACAACAAATTAGTGTCTTATTGGAACTGGTAAATTGTAGGAGTTACAATGAATATCAATAAAATAACATAATTATTGTGTTAGAATCATTGCCAGAAGGCAGCCTTGACAATGTTATGCCACATTTTGATTTTTTTTTTAAATCTAGTTACCAGAAATGAGGTCAAAGCAAAAATATGTTTATCAGGTCCAGTGTGAAATTTTGAAAGCTAATTAGAGGCAAAGCTGGAGATGCAAAAACATCTGATTTTATAAAAACTGATACTACTGATATTGAGTAAAAAAAACCAGTATTTTTTCATATTTCTCTTTACATATAAAATCAAATTGTTAATTTCATTTGTAGCATTATTTTCTTTCTCTGCCATCTCAACAGTCAAACTGGCTTTATCACAAAAACGCTATGACTCTTTTTAAACTAGCAATCAGGTTCTTCGCCAATACATATCTCCAAAAAATTGATTACTTTAGAAAAATGCTACTCATGTTATTAAATGCTGTATATTAATAAATTATTGAATATAATACACAAATATGGCATGGAACATAATTGGGAATATGCTTCATGCCATTATTCTCAGTAGGCAGAATTAAACTTTGAAAGACTTTGGAATTGAACCTTTTTTCAAAAATAATTTACTTAGTATGAGTAAATTATTTCCCAGCATTCAAGGGAACATCAAATTAGACATCAGCCTGCTTTAGATACGCTATTTATTCTTAAGTTGCCTTTATATTTTATGATACTTCTAAAGCCATATTAAAGAGTGCTTGGTTATTATAGCAAATGCTTGATGTAAGCTATTGTTTTGTAGTAAACAGTTCAACTTCACAAACACTTTGTAGTTGGTTGAACTGTAATGGGAGCTACTTTGAATGCAGATATAGAGTTTGCAGATATTGCAGAATGCAGATATTAAGTAGAGATTTATTTCTCTACTTAAAAATGAGCAAATCATAGGCAAAAACCTGATAGAATAGACAGAAACGAGATAGTTGGATCAGGTAATCGGACCTGGTAAGAGATCTTCCTTAAAGAAGCCAGTCTTTCCTAGTTTAGTGCTGTTCAGATGGGCCAACCTTCCCCAGATTTTCAATTATGACTTTGAAATTCATGGGTTATAGCCCAATTAATCTGGGGAGGTACCATGTTCATAGAAGGTTGTCCCAGAATAGATATCAAAAACTTTGCAGATTTTATCTTTGTTCCTTGAGTTAACTTTCCTGGTCCACATATATACAAGCAGTTGAAATCAACAAATTACTTCTTTAAGGGGGAAAGCTTGCAAGGCTTGAAACATTAAGTATAATAAATTTTCTTATATAGAAAGTTTGTAATGCCTAAATTTATCTGATTGATTACATACCATCAAGTCATTGTGGATTCTTAGTGACGACATAGGTAGATTTTCTCCAGGATGATATGTCCTAACTGATGCCATCAAGGTATACCCACCTCTGGTCACCCTCCATTAGAGCTGAATCCAGAGATACATGATTGAAACTTAACTACAGTTATCTTTAATATTGTTGTTACATGATTTCTATTACTTGGATGAGTGGCTCCTAAGTTAATTAGTGTATGAATATCTGGTATAAACATATCTCCTAAGATGCAACATTTTGCCATGCTTGCACAATAGAAAAATATTGATGTAGGTTTTGTCTCCGTGAAACAGAAAGCTTTGCAGATAAATTGTCAAAATAAATTAGGGGGGATGCATAATTATTTTAAATATGGATTAATTATTTGGATTACTATCCTTTTTTAATTTTTCATACCACTAGTTTTAATAAATAAAAATATTTTTTATTTAAAAACACAGTTGAAGAAAACAACGGAAGAATTAAATGAAGCCTTAGCAACCAAAGAAGAAATTGCTCAGAGATGCCATGAACTAGATATGCAAGTAGGCATGGTGTTTTGCTCTTATTTGCAGTATTGCATGAACCAGGGGAAGGTGGTCTGTAGCCTTCCAGCTCCTTTTTTTAATTAACCTACAGCCGCTGTATAGTTTCCCATTCTGAGATAGAAAGGATAATTTATGCTTTGACATATGCTACACCTGGATTAGAAAACATCTGCTGATCACCACTCCCAACAGGGAGAAAGTGAACAACCCTACCCGTCTAATAACAGTGTTCCCATATTGTAGTTTTTGCCTTGCTCATTGTTACCCTATCAAAACACCCCAAATCTTTCCTGTGAAAGGTGAAAGAGCTGGTTTGGTTCATAAGCAAACAGTCTGTAAGGTCGACTGAAATAATACATTATTTTAAACAAACAAGCAAACCTCAAAGATCTTTTAGAAGTACTTCTAGTAGTAGAACTCTGCCTTTATAGTGTCCTACATAAGTCTCCTTGCCTCCTTCCTGATTTCTGTTTCATAGCAAATCAAAGGGGTTTTTTTGTTCAAGTATACCAATAAATTAGGGTTGGTTGTAAAAAGAACCAGTGCACGAGGAGCAAATTTGTGATCCTGAGTCTTGTTTGCTTCAGAACTAATGGTACACATAATTATTGATAACTGAAAATCAGTCAGTCTTGTACCGTTGAGTGTATACTGTTAAAAAAGGGACATTGACCTGAGATAGCACTATATTTTTATTGCTTCATATTCCAGCATCTTAGTTTAGTGAATCAGATGAAGCTAGACCAGTCCAAATCTTTGTTTTGAGTAGCATTTTATACCTGGCAATATGGCCATAGATGTAGATTTATTGCCTTATTAAAAGTCCACAGAATGTTTATATAATACTCTAATATTTTCAGAGAGAGACAATCAGTGTGGTTTAGTAGTTAAGATGCTGGATAGGAGCAGGGAGAGTCAGGTTTTAATCCTTTTTGTTTGTTTGTTTTTAAGGAATGAGTGACTTTGAGCAAGTCAGTGTCTCTCAGTCCTAGATTGGGAAGTTGAGAAACATGTATCTAACAATTTGTACTGAACCAGCATAATACTGTATGACTTTCCGTGAAGAGGATTTAAGTTGCACTTAATTGATCCTGAATGATGATGGTGATGATGAAGATGATACTTTAGGGGAACTTCATATAATCTGATTCTTAAAATATCATTACAAATCAATATTTAGTGTTTCTAAATAGATCTTGCTGGTTTCATTAAAATATTAGTCCCAAATAACTATAGCTACAATTGCAATCTTATGAGTTCATTGTAGAAGTAATAATAGCAGAATCCTTCAAGGTATTTTAATTTCAGAAGAAGTTGCATCCAAATTATTCCGGTTATGTAGTAGGGTTATAGGTGAATGAGTTACACGTGGGGATGGCTACAGAATATATCTATTGCAGGTGTAGGCAAGTACACAAGCCCCAGTTGTTTGTCCTAGAAGGAAGAAATATTGGTAAAGTAATATTTCATTGTAACACATAGTTCAGATTCTAAGTGTTGGATTGTTTTTCCGTAATATTACCAAAGCATGCTCTTGGTCAGGCGTGGTTCATTTATTGTTGCAATTTGGTTACAGGTTGCCGCTTTGCAGGAAGAGAAAAGTAGTTTGCTAGCAGAGAACCAGGTCTTAATGGAACGCTTAAATCAGTCTGATTCCATAGAAGATCCAAACAGCCCAGCAGGACGTAGGCATCTACAGCTACAGACACAGTTGGAACAGCTCCAAGAGGAAACCTTTAGGTAGAGTTCCCCAATAATGGACCAGCTATTAAAGAATTGCTTATTTCATTCCTGTCTGCCATTAGAATGAAGAGTTCCCAATCAATTTTAAATTAATTTTATTGTTAAACAAATCAGGATAAAAATATGGCTGCGTACAACAATGTTAATAGTATAATTTATAGATTAATAGTAATAATGAGAAGAAAAGAAGGAAAAAATTACAAGTATTTGCAAATTATATTGAAACAACTCCGAGATATTTATCTTCTATCTATGGTTTGAAATGCTCATTTCAGATCTTGATAAATAACACATATTCCAAACTTTCGGTTGTATAATTGTTTTATTCACCCTCACTAAGTGCATCCAAACCTATTAGATAATTGCATTTGTAAATTGTTATACAATGATTTCAGTCAAATTACATAATCTTCATTATTGTGGTCACCAACCAACAATATTTAGGAAACCTAAATAGTAAAAATAGTAAAATTCTAAAGGTACTTTATGAATAAAATACTAAAAAGTCTTCTTATTGCTAAGTAATTATGTGCGTCTGTGTCTATTTGTAACACTTTTGGGGTCAGTGACTGATGAGGTATAAATTAAACCAGTATTGCTGGCATGCTAAGGATTAAAGAAGAAATTTGCCGTGTAAAGCAATAACAACTGAAATAAAATGTGTATGTTGATTGTGATTTATACACCAGGAACTGTGAAACCTTTTACAGTTGCCAATAATCCTAAAAATAAAAAGCCAATAAATTTGCCGCTTTTATGCCAGCTTTGCATAAAAGTGGCATTGATCATTAATGCTGTTTGTTTTGCTGACTTTAAAAATACATAATTAAAAGGCTACTTGATGTCTTGCTTCTAACTTCCTAGATATATTTCTGTCTAATTTCTCATTATTTGCTGTATAGCCTAGGAGGATCTAATTGGCAGCTGGACCTGAATCCACAGAATACTTTCATTACTTTAGGGAAAAGAAATGGTTTTCAAAGGCTCTATGCATATGCATGTTTTTTTAGTATGTAGTATTATTTATTAAGTAGATTATATGGCCACTCAACTCACAGACGATGACATGACATAAAGCATTAAAATACGACAACATGGCAGTGACAAATACAACCACACAGGTCACTTGATTGACTCTAAAGCAACCTGTAGTCTCCACGCCCATTAATAAAACCATGTCTGTGCCTGAATATATGTACCCAATAAGAATTAAGTTACAGTTTCTGAAAATTTTGACTGAGTGAAAATTATGATTTGCTGTTTTTTGAAGGTTTTCTGAGTATCCCAGAGACTTTTCCCCCTTAACTGGCAAAACACTATTCAGTGTTATTTATTTATTTACGTTTAAAAGTAGATACACAGAAGAGAAGAAAACTGCAAATCTTGACTGTAAGTACTTTTCCGTATGTAATATATTGTAGTGTTTTATTTCAGATTAGAAGCAGCAAAGGATGATTATAGAATTCGTTGTGAAGAGTTAGAAAAGGAAATTGCAGACTTGCGGCAACAAAATGAAGATTTAACAAATCTGGCTGAAGAAGCTCAGTCACTGAAAGATGAGATGGATGTATTAAGGTAAATCATTTTTAACCCCTTAGATTATATACTTTCTGATATATTCATTATCTGTTGATTAGAGTAAATCCAACATTGCATTCATTAATTCATCCATTTCATTCATTCATTCATTCATTCGTTTGTTCATTCGTTCAATAATTTCTATAGCTGTCCATCTCAGTCAATTACTCTGGCCAACTGCAATTGAAAATACTAAAAACATTTTAAAATATAAAAACACTAAAAACATCCAGATTAAATGTACGTAGGAACAAGATACTTGGCCAGTTCGCAATACAGCCAAGAATTGGGGGCCTCTAACACATTCAGCACCCGAGGCACGGGAACATAGCCAGGTTTTTAAGGCCTTATGAAAGGCTAACAAGGGTTCAGGCCATTGCAATCTCCAAAGGAAGGATGTTTCATAGAGCAGGGGCCACTGTGGAAAAAGGCCGTCTTTTGGTTTCCACCACTCACCACTCTTTAGCTGACGGGATCTGCAGCATGCCCATTCTGCTTGATCTAATTGGATGGGTAGAGACTCTTGGAAAAAGATTATCTCTCAGTTACCCTGCTCCTAAATTTGGCTATGCTCAATTAATACAATTTTTTACATGTGATGTTTCCTGAAATTTGTCTATCGGCTCCAATTAATATAAAGTACTCTAGTAGGCAAGATCACTACCACCGATGTAAACTTATCTGGATGCTCAGATTCTACTTCCAGGTTAAATCACTGAGAATTGGACATGGGGCTTTTACAGTTGTGCTGCTGTGCTCTATCTATTTGGGCAGTAACTGTCCATTTACTATAGCTTGGACAGTTTTATATTATGCTGTAGGATTATTATGTCTTCATTAACTTGTTCTGAATCCATCTTTTTAATTCCTTGTCAGCTGCCATGAGATTTTAGATGAAGAACTGGCATGTACTATAGGGGCATAATAGCATTGACTAGAGCGACCCCTTCAAATTTGGAGGTGTTCCTCCAAATACAAAAAAAAAAAAGGGCTTTCCTATTGTCTGTTTCCAAGAGGATTAAGGTCCCAACACTGGGAAGTCCCAATATGCCATTGCTGAATACAGCCAGGCATACACCCTAATGTTAACCACCCAACTTGGGTCTTGCAGTGAATAAAGACTCCTGGGATATTTCGTTTCTCCAAGAGTATAATTTACTAGACCAACATAGTTACAGAAGTAGCGAAGCCAACTTGGCTATTTTTGTGCACAAAAACCATAATTAACTTTCCCGTTCCCTCTTGGCCTACCCATAGTTATTTTTGCTTGGGTAACAGGCTCTTTAGTCTCACAGACATTCCCAGCAAATGACCTTGGGAGGCTGGCATTGTCTCATGCTTTGAGCCGGATTCTTGGTATTCCTTTAAACCCTCCCCACATCCCTCCCACTGTTGCTGACGTCAGGCTGTGAGCGGGAGTTGCGAAGCAAGCCGATTGGCAGCCATGACACCTGTCTTCAGTGACATCAAGAGTTGCTGTATGTATTTTCCTGTCCCTTTTCCCTGCAAGTAGCACAGCTTTAAGATACACGTAAGCAGATGACTCTAAGGCTACTCTTCCAATAAACTGAAAAGAGATTCTAGTAACTAAATCTTGGCGACACTTCTCTTTGTAGGCACTCATCTGATAAAGTTAACAAGTTAGAAAGCCAAGTAGAATCGTACAAAAAGAAGCTAGAAGATCTTGGGGATCTACGGAGGCAAGTGAAACTTTTGGAAGAGAAAAACACTATGTACATGCAAAACACAGTGAGCTTGGAAGAAGAACTGAGGAAAGCCAATGCAGCTCGCAGCCAATTGGAAACATATAAGAGGCAGGTGAGGGCAGGAACTAACAAATATATTCTGACAGTCTTACAAATAATTTATGTGGGTCACCTTGCCATTTCTACCGAGAGCCAGCGTGGTGTGGTAGTTTGGGTGCTGGAATAGGCGTGAGGTGGTCCCAGGCCTGAGATGAGGTAGTTTGCCAAATCCCTAGGGTTTTTTTTTCTGATTATGTGTTGGAATGATTTTATCTGGATGTATATTTTCTCTGTTAAATTATAATTGTTTTTTCCCCTTCCTTTTTATTATGTAGAGCTACTTGGGAGTCAGATAATTTTTCAATCAAGTCACAGTTGCTTCAGATGTTTGTTAATTTCTTCCTGTGATTTAGTTTATATGTAAATTAGACAGCTATGGCTTTTTACTATATCAAGGTTGTGTTGTTATGTTATGTGCAACCAGGCAGATGAATTATGAGGAACATATTTATGCAACTTTATTCTCAAAGCAAGATTTTAGTATTGGACTGTGATCTTTAATTACCTCATGGGGTAATCTTAAACACAAAGTTTTTTAGTTACCAATTTTGTTTTCATTTGTGTCTGTTGGTATAGTTCCTTATTGTATTCATTTCTATTTGTTATATATATATCAGTGAAAGAACAGACTTGAATAGCAAGTATAATTTTGCTAAATCAAAATGGGAAAATATCTAGTGATTGTGGGATGTAAACTCATCTTTTTCTTTCATCAATAAAGTTATGTGTTCTTTTCAATGCTCAGAGTCCAATTACTAACATTACTATTACTTAATATATTGCATACTATATTATAATAAATAGAAGAAATAATTAAATAATAAACCATTATATATTTCAGAATGCAAGACTGTCATTCCATGTTTCCCAACAGTACTGATTGCCACTGCTATGTTTTAATACAATACTTTATTTTTATGAAAAGGAACCTAAGCAAATTTCTGTATATTCCTGTGTCACTTCGTTGGAGCATTTTGAAGCATCTATTTTATTTGTCATGTTTGAATTCAATACAGAATTTAAAAGATTAAAACATTGTAAATGAATTTTACCAGTTTTAAGTTACCATTGGGGGACGCGGTGGCTCAGTGGGTTAGGACGCTGAACTTGTTGATCAGAAGGTTGGCAGTTTGGCGGGTTGAATCCCGAGTGCCGCGTAGCAGAGTGAGCGCCTGTTACTCGTCCCAGCTTCTGCATACCTAGCAGTTCGAAAGCACGTAAAAAATGCAAGTAGAAAAATAGGGACCGCTACGGTGGGAAGGTAACAGCTTTCCGTGCGCCTTTGGCGTCTAGTCATGCCAGCCACATGACCACGGAGACGTCCTCGGACAAGCGCTGGCTCTTCGGCTTTGAAACGGAGATGAGCACCAGCCCCTAGAGTCGGAAACGACTAGCACACATGTGCAGGGGAACCTTTACCTTTACCTTTTTAAGTTACCATTGAAATGCCATAGTTGTGGATTTGAATATATCTAATTAATTGAAATGAGAAGCTGAACCTGAATCTTGTGTTTGCTTCAGAGGAGAGGAGGAAGGAAGAAGGAAATATCAATTTAAAGGTTGTTGTGATTTGTCTTATGTTTATTACTGGCTCTTAATGAAGATTTACACTTTTATATTGATAAATGGTGATCCCTTTTGCTATTGCAGGTAGTTGAACTTCAAAACAGATTGTCTGAAGAATCAAAAAAAGCCGACAAACTAGAATTTGAGTACAAAATGCTGAAAGAAAAAGTAGATAGCTTCCAAAAAGAAAAAGATGTATGTATTCAACATATGAATGTTGCTGTTCCCTTTTGTACCTAAAATATTGATAATTAAAGTGGCTATTTTAAACATAGTGTATACGCGGTGGCTCAGTGGGTTAGGACGCTGAGCTTGTCGATCAGAAGGTCGGCAGTTTGGCGGGTCGAATCCCGAGTGCCGCGTAGCAGAGTGAGCGCCTGTTACTCGTCCCAGCTTCTGCCAACCTAGCAGTTCGAAAGCACATAAAAATGCAAGTAGAAAAATAGGGACCGCTCCGGTGGGAAGGTAACAGCGTTCCGTGCGCCTTTGGCGTCTAGTCATGCCGGCCACATGACCACAGAGACGTCCTCGGACAAGCGCTGGCTCTTCGGCTTTGAAACGGAGATGAGCACCGGCCCCTAGAGTCGGAAACGACTAGCACGCATGTGCGGGGGAACCTTTACCTTTTTATATATGTTTATTATGCATGTGTAGTCAGCTGTCTGAATTCTTCAGTTGTGGTTTTCTACTGCTCTTTTTTACTTTTCTTTTGATCTTGGCTTTTTATATAATCTTTTTTTAATATCCTCTGCCATTTGAGGATTCAGTGTGCAATTTATTTGTAGTATATGTTCTTAATAATTCAGCTTTGCTTTTTTGAGTTCTTTGTGCAAGTTTTCATTACTATTTTATTCAAGTCTGTGTTTGCCTCATAGACGATTCAATTAATTTGCTAGTTGAGGGCAAAAAACAAATTAATTAAAGAAGACAGATAAGGACGGGAAACAGAGTTGTATCATTATGATGCTTATGCTAAACTAATATCAAATCATAATTTAAATTTATTTATAAACCTATTGTGTTTTCTTCTGTTTTCTCTTTATTAGATTTTACATATCATGTTAATGTGCATACTTTTAGGTCTAGATTATCATGTTCACCTTTTCTTCCAATTAAAAATATTTCTTCCTCCTTTTCTTTATCACAGATCTTATAATAAAGTTTGAAATCTATATCTGTGTCTATTCAGTTAGATTATCTTTTCTTATAATCCATATAAAGATATAGTAATAAACTGAGCAGAGTAGAGGATTTAGTTGTTCATTAGCCGAGGGATAATAAGTTTTGTGATAGGCTAGTGTACTTAAGCAAGCATTGCTCTATTGATAAACCATAATGTACTGCAGTTCTCTTTTACTGTTGCAGGTGTATCATGATAATCCACATATCAGTTGTAGACTTTTGACCTAGTTTTTATTGACTGCATCCTTGCTTCCATTAATATGGAACATTGTACAATATGATTTCTGCTTACTTTATCATTAGTGTTTTCTATTGTTAAAAGGTTTCATGGATTTTAATAGATTTGTTCCAGAAATATTGGGCCATATTATGTGATACATAATTAAATATTCCTTCCCATTTTATAACTCCAACCTATTATATATTTCAGAAATACTAGTTGACTTATTTTCCTTTGAACTGAAATTTATAATAGATTGTAGAATGTTTAGGTATGTAATTGAAACATATTGACATATGACAAGGAAGTATGAGTACCAGTAAAGTGCCATCTGAACAGCTAGTTTCTGAGGGGGGGAAAAAGTCAATTGGGGTAGGTGGATTTGCTTAATAACTATAGCAATTCATTTAATGACTGCAGTAAACATGACTGTAAAAAAAACATGACCAGTTACATGATGACTCACTTTATAATCATCCTGACTTATGACTGAAAGTCTGGTCCCAATTGTGATTGTAAGACGAGGACTATCTGTAACATAACCTCATCCTTTTTGAACTGTCTATTGCAGGCATGTCAAACTCCCGGCCCGCGGGCCGGATGTGTCATGCCGAAACTGCGCCCACCCCATAACTGGCAATGGGGAAAAATCCGTGATACGTTGCGCAACGTCACGTGACGTTGTGAGTTTGACATGCCTGGTCTACTGGAATAGTGAAATATCTCTCTTTTTAAAATCTGTAGAGGCTAAGGACAGAGAGAGATTCTTTAAAGGAAACCATTGAAGAGATTCGTTGTATAAAAGCACAAGAAGGACAACTAACTACTTCAGGTAAGATTCTGGAAATGTAATAGTTTATAAGAAAATTATAACCTTTATTAAAACTTGCATCACTTTTTCCATTTTTGCATCTTGTTGGAGTATGAAAAGGAATAGTTCTGACTTAGGAACTATTTGTCATGTAAATTGTTTAGAATTAGGACAAATTGCTGTTTACCAAATTGTGAATTTTTATTGCAGGTTTGAAAATGTATACATTTAGGGATATTTTTATGAGAGGATAATATTTTGCTATGTTTTTACTCTGAATTGCATGCTTAAGTATTTATTGGGTTTGGATAGGAGAGTATTTTTTCATCTTCATTTACTATTCTATTCTGTTTAATGTTTTCTTTCTTCTCCATTACCTAAAAAAAGGATTATTACCTTTGGAAGGTCAAGAATCTTCTGACAGTTTAGCAGCAGAAATTATTACTCCAGAAATAAAGTAAGCTAAACATAAAATATTTTTATATGGTCATGCATTTAGCTTCATATATTACTGACATTTTATCAGGACTAAGATTAACAGTTCTTACTGATCTTGCCCAGTTTAAAATATTATCTCTGTTTAAGTTTAGTAAAAAAAAATGGGTTTAATCTTCCTTAGGCAAATATTTGAATCAATTTAATCCTTCCTTGAATTTCACAAGAATTGTGAGTGCATTTTTATCTCCTTTCTCTCCTCTTTTCATTTTTTTTAAAATGCATTCTATTTTAAACTAAACTATTGAAGACCCTGTTGAATAAAAGGAGATGGGGAGTATACATGGTCTATTTTATGAGAGCAGATTAGCATAAAATAGACCAAAAATTGATGATATTTAACTGTAACCTCACTCATTTAATTTGTTCAGTTTCTACTATACTTATGTTTTCATCTCTGGAGCTTCCTGATGCTCTTAAATGGAAATTAATTTTGGAGTAAATGAATCAAGCTAGTATTAAAATTATGTTTCTTAACTTTATGGAGTTAGAGATGGTTTATAAAATATACCAATAAAATTGATTAGTGCATGTTAAAATAGAGCTAGTTAGAAAATAAACATCCTCATTTCTGTGGCTTTAAAAGTATGAATTAGTGTTTTCTGAGTTCCTGTGGATGCATGCGAAAATAGGAATCTGGATGTGGGTTAACCTTCATTGAATGGCAGCAATGGAAGAGCCAAAGATAAATTGTACAAAAATTGAGCAGCTTTCTGAAGAAAAGCAGGGGGGAAATTATTCTGTTAGGTGACAGGAATGGATGAGTAGAAATGAGAAAGAGAGTACAAAAATGGGATTATACTGTTGTTGCATATAGGTAATCCTCATTTATTGATCACAGTTGGGATTGGAAAATTGGTCCTTAAACAGAAAGGTCGTTAAGTGAAACTATGGCTGATCATTAGACCTTACTTCAGCTTTCCTTTGCTTTACGTATCTGTGAAGGTCGCATATGAGAAGCTTGGTCCTAAAGTTATTTTTTCATCACTATTGTAACTATGAATGATCATTGCAGTTGCTAAATCAGGACTACCTGTTCAAATTGAAAAGGAATGAATCTAAAAATCACAACTGATATGATTATTTATGGTGAAAAATTGTTTGTGATGAAAGATAGATTTAGTGAAGGATACAAGGGAGATGAGAATTTCTGAAAAGCCATTTTTTACCTCAGGAGTGAGCTTGGGAGAAAATGGATGTGGAAGTTAATCTAGGTTTGGTTATACAGAAAGAGTGAGTAAGGATTTGATCACAAAAGTAATATATGAAGAAAGAATAAATGAATAAGGGGAAGAACATGAAAATCATGGATGGGTGGAGCTAATGAGATCTTGTAAAAGAGAACAATTAACATAGACTATATGAAGTAATGTGTAGATGCGATAAAAGCAAAATGGTTTGCAAGGATAGAAAGCCTGGAGAAGTATACCAATGATATTGTTGTCAACTGGATGAAGCTATTGCGGGGGGGGGGGGGGAGTTCGCGACTTTAGGATTCTCATTATTTCTGCATAAATATGATCTAATGCAAGTCCTAAAACTAGATCAAGAAGACTGAATTAAACAAATTTGTTCACTTATTGAGAAAAATGATCCAAAGTAGATTGATGCTGTCCAACATATGGTTACTTCACAATGCAGACTTTCTATAGTGATGGTATCAATCTTTCCCAAAGTGGGACACTATTTCATTACTCCTGCTTTGTTTCTCAAGGGAAAAGCTTATTCGCCTTCAACATGAAAACAAAGTGCTAAAACTTAAACAGGAGGTGTCTGACAACGAGAGGATTGCTTTGCTGCAGAGTCTCTTGGATGATGCCAATCTGAGAAAGAATGAATTAGAAACAGAGAACAGGTAAGAAGGTGCTGTTTTTCTTTTAGAGTAGTGAGGTGGAAGCGGATTGGAACCACTTGCTTCCACTTTAAAGATATTAAAAAGAAATTTTTTTTTTGGCTGGGACTGCACGTTATTATTTATGTTAAGGTCGGAAGACTCCCAAGGATATATTGGAGTGGTGAGGTAATAACATCACTAGAGTGAGGGTCAGAATGTGTGTCTTTTTTTTTTTTTAAAAAAAAGGATATTTATGTGTTAAGCCTAATAGAGGCTTTACTATATGTATCTTGCTATATTTTCTGTAGCAATATATTATCCATTGCAGGCTTGCTGGGCCTGTTACAGATTCACTAAAGCCCCTTTAATCAGGCTGTTTCAGGGTGACCCAGGATGGCCTTCATGGCTACCATAATGGTCCTGAGGCACAAGGCCACGCCATCCTTCACCCACTCCTAGCAACCCTTTATTTTGTCCTGTTACCACTCTCATGATGTAGACGTGGGGTTGGAGTTTGAGAGACTTTGAGGCTGCCAGAAGAGCAAGAACCCAAACTTTGTATCTCACTCAACACCTGAAGCAGTAAAAGGGGAAATAAAGAAGAGGAAAAAAGGAACACTATATCCCAAAGATACTTTTTCACGAAGCAACTGGACTTTCTTTTTCTTTTTTTTTTCTTTTTTTTTATTGAAAAGTTTTAACATACATTTTATCTTTAACAGTCCCCCCTCCCCCTCCCCTCCCCCTCCCTCCCTCCCCCTCTCCCCCTCCCCCCCGACTTCCCAGAGCTAAGTACAAGGTATAAAAAAACAATCATAAACATCCATATGCTAACAACCATAAACTCTAAAATCTATCACTCTCTAGCTCATATAGGATAACTACAAACACTATTAATATAAGATATATAAAAGAAAAAAAGAAAAGGAAGACTTATTCAAATGCTACATGAAACTTTTTAGTCCCATATTTGTTCTGGATATACTCAGTCCATTTTCTCCACTCCATAATATAACGTTCTTGCGAGTGATCTTTCAAATAAGCCGAAATCTTTGCCATCTCTGCCAGGTCAGAAACCTTTAAAGTCCACTCTTCTATAGTCGGCAGTTCCTCCTTCTTCCAATACTGACCTATTAAGAGTCTTGCTGCCGTAATTAAATTCAACATCAGCTTAGTGTCCACAACCGTAGCATCTGTAATTATTCCCAACAAAAAAAGTTGCGGACAAAACTTTATCCTTTGCTTGAAAATCTTCTGCATAATCCACCAAATTTTTATCCAAAAGGCCTTAACCTTTTTACAAGTCCACCATATGTGAAAATATGTTGCATCTTCATCTCCACATCTCCAGCATTTTGGCTGATAGTTCGGATACATACTTGCAAGCTTTTTAGGATCTAAATGCCATCTATAAAACATTTTATAAAAGTTCTCTCTTAAGTTTTGAGCTTGTGTAAATTTTACCTTCCTCACCCAAATCTTTTCCCACGTGTCCATTGTAATAACTTCTTGGATGTTTTGGGCCCATTTTATCATACAATCTTTAACCAGTTCTGTTTCTGAGTCAATTTCTATCAATGCAAGATATATCCGTTTAATATGTGCTGGACCCTGATTTCTAATTTGCTTTATCAGATTTTCATCAGTCATTGTAAAACCAGTTTTCTGATCTTCTTTCCACCTGGCCCGTAGCTGAATATATTGAAACCAAGTTTGAACAATCTTCTCATCTCGCAAGAGGCTGTATGGTTTCAGACACCAGACATTTCTTTCCAAGCTTAAAATCTCCTTGTACGTAGTCACATCATGTTTAAAACCAACATTTATATTTTCTATTGCGTGTTTTGGGATTGCCCACAATGGTATCTTACAGTCTAACTTATGTCTATACTTCTTCCAAACTCTCAACAATGCCTTTCTTAAAATATGCACTTTAAACACATTGTCTACCTTCTTATCATACAACAAATATGCATGCCAGCCAAACAACAAGTCATGGCCCTCAAGATTTAATAATCTCTCTTGTGTCAAATTAATCCAATCACTTATTCCTGCTAACGCAGCAGCTTCATAATATAATTTAAGATTGGGCATTTTAAGACCACCTCTTTCACGAGTATCCTGCATAATCTTAAGTTTAACTCGTGGCCTTTTCCCTGCCCAAACAAATTTATTGATACCTCGCTGCCATTCCTCCAGATTAGAATCTTTCTTAAGAACCGGTATCATTTGAAATAAGAATAAAAATTTAGGCAGGACATTCATTTTCACTGCTGCGATTTGCCCCAACAAAGACAATTGCAATTTTTCCCAGCTCTCCATTTCTTTTTGAATTTTTCCCCATAATTTTTCATAGTTATTTTTATATAACTTTGTATTAGAGGGCGACAGAAGCACCCCCAAATATTTGACCCTTTTAACAATCTCAAATCCAGTTAATCCTTCTAAAAGAGCCTTTTGCGATACTGTCATATTTTTGGCCAGAATTTTAGTTTTTTGTGCATTAACTTTAAATCCAGAAACCTTCCCATATTGCATTATTATCTCCATCAGGTCCACAACAGAGTTCTCCGGCTGGGTCACTGTAACAACCAGATCGTCTGCAAACGCTCTCAATCTATAATCCTGATCTCTAATTTGTATACCCTTAATTCTTTCCGAGTTCCGTATTTTTACCAATAATATCTCCAATGTTAACACAAATAACAAAGGCGATAACGGACACCCTTGCCTTGTGCCCTTCTCAATATTACATGCTTCTGTCAAGCTATTGTTAACTATTATTCGGGCAGTTTGTTTTTGATATAATGCCCTAATTGGTTGCAAAAATTTATCCCCAAAATTCATTTTATCTAAAACTTTCATCAAAAATTGCCAGTTCAATTGATCAAAGGCTTTTTCAGCATCTAAAAAAATTAGCGCCGCAGGGATCTGGTTGTTCCTTTCCAAAAACTCTAACACATCAACTATATGCCTCACATTATTTTTCATTTGCCTACCACTAATAAACCCAGTTTGGTCCCCATGAATCACCTATTGCAGCACCCTCATCAATCTATTAGCCAACACCTTAGCAAATATCTTGTAATCTGTATTTAAAAGTGATATTGGTCTATAATTTTTTACTTGAGTAGCATCTTGATCTTCCTTCGGAATCAAAGAGATAAAAGCAGGTCTCCAAGACGGAGGCACCTTTCCCCCTCTCTGAATTGTCTGGAACAGTTCCTTTAACAGTTTTATCAACTCTAATTGTAAATTTTTGTAGTAAGCCGCAGTCAAACCATCCGTACCTGGCGCTTTATCCACCTTCAATTCCTTAATTGCTGTAAGAATTTCTTCTTCTGTTATCAATTGATTAATCTCCTCTTTTTGTGCTTGCGTAAGAACCGGGATGCTAGCATTCTCCAAATATACATCAATGTCTTTTTCATTAATCTTCTCCTTAGCATATAATTTAGAATAAAAATCCACAAAGGCTTCCTTAATAAGATCCTGTTGAAACACAACCTTTCCCTTATGCTCAATTTTATCTATATTAGAAGCCCTTTGCTTTTTCCTCAGTCTGTAAGCTAGCCATCTACCTGGCTTATTAGCATTGCAAAAAGTATTATGCCTGGCAAACCGCAAATTGGTTGCCACTTGGTCAGCCATTAGTTTGTCAAATTGTCCTCTTAATAGCTTAATAACCTCCTTAGTCTTCACATCCAATGGGTTCAAAATCAAGGCCTTTTCTTTTTCCTTAATTTCATTCTCCAATTCTTTCCTTCTGGCTTCCAAAGTACGTCTGTGTTTATTATTCATATATATCAACACCCCTCTCATATAGGCCTTGCTAGCATTCCAAACCATGTCCATAGAAGTATCCTTATTCATATTAATTTCAAAAAAATCCTTCATCCGCTGTTTACATTCTTCCACATTTCTCTGATTTCTAAACAAATTCTCATTTACGCGCCACGAGCGCCTATCTCTATTGTCCTTATTAATCTCTAACCAAACTGGACTATGGTCAGAAATAGCTCTTGCACAGATCTTTACCTTCTTAATCCTAGAAAAAAAGTCATTAGTCAGCAAGATAAAATCAATCCTGGAAAAAGATTGATGTCTATCAGAAAAAAAAGTATAATCCTTTTCGTGCAGGTGTGTGTCACGCCAAATATCTCGCAATTCCAGATCATCCTTCATTTCAAAAAAAGATTTAGGCAATCTGGCATGACTCGGAGCACGCTTAAAAGAACCAGCCATATCTATCTGTACATCCAAAACACCATTCCAGTCCCCCATAAAAATAAACGATTTGTAATCCAACTGGGTAAGCTTTGTATGAAGTAAACTAAAAAAGTCCGCCTGTTGTTGTTGTTGATTAGGGGCATACAGTCCAACTAAAAGCGTTTTTTTGCCTTCTAGCAACAAATCTATCATAACATATCTTCCATGCTTATCTGCTTCAATTAAGTCCACTGTTAAAGCACTTTTAACATAAACAACCACTCCATTTTTCTTGTTCATTGCAGAGGCAACAAATTGCGTGCCCAACCTTGAGTTCGATAAATACTTTTGGTCCATAACCCTAATATGCGTTTCTTTTTCTTTTTTAAAGACATTTCGCTTCTCATCCAAGAAGCTTCGTCAGCTCTTGACTGGATGGTGGGAAATGGAAGGATTTATACTCCTTGCAGTCAGCTGGTCATTTGCATTCCTTTAGAGAGCTGTTGAGGCCACCTGGAGGTTTATATGTGTTGTCAGGGTCACCTAAGTAGTGCAAATGGGTGTGGAGTCCTCTTGGAACTGTTGAAAGGACCGTGTGGTAGACTGGAGATAGATGATGTCATATCCCTCCTGCTCTGTTGAGGGAAGGCTGTTCGGTTTTGACATAGATGGTCTCTTTGACCCCTCTTTCAAACCAGTGGTCCTTTCCATCCAAAATGTGGACTTTGCTGTCTTCGAAAGAGTGGCCTTTGTCTTTTAAATGCATTGTAACCCATTTGGACTCAGATAAACCTCCAGGTGGCCTCAAGGACCTTCTAAAAGAATGCAAATGACCAACTGTCTGCAAGAAGTATTCCACATCTCTCCAGTCAGTGCTGAAGGAGCTTCTTGGATGAGAAGCGAAATGTCTTAAAAAAAAAAAGGAAGTCTAGTTGCCTCATAAAAAAGCAACTTTGGACAACTATGACCTGAATGACTGAGAATCTCCATAAACAAGAAGACTATATGTGTCCATTTTTGTGCCGGTTCCAACTGAAGCACTCAAGAAACTCCATTGAAAAAAACCAGCAGTTTGGCATGTATTTTAGTGGTGTGATCTTGAACTGCTAGAGATGCTGGAAAAATGAGAATGAAAAATAACAAGGAGCCTATGGCAGAAAAATCATCCACTTGATTCAAATAACACTGTCTTTCAGATAGTCTGTGATGTACTTACAACATGTTTGTGACTTCATTGACTTCTACCGTAATTTAGGAAGAGACATAGTACTATTGTTTCATTTGAAGGACAGGAGAATGTGCTAATAAGAAAATAAAACCTTAAGGCCATTATTTCCATAAATATTTCTAAACACCCACAAGATCCTTGTCAAGCAGATGATTCTTTTAGGAGAAAAATAAACCCATTGGTTGCTTCTTAAAAGTTTAATCTTGTTTCTTATTTCTAGGCTTGTAAATCAGAGATTGCTTGAAGTACAGTCTCAGGTTGAAGAATTACAGAAGTCTTTGCACGAGCAAGGATCAAAAGCTGAAGATGTAAGTGGAAAGATATACAAATACATGGTCCCAAATGTTCTGGTGCCCCCTACTTTCCTGCTAAAAATATTATTTTTTCTGTCAAATTTAATTGCTTTCATATCTAAAGGCAAAATGGTGTCATTTTCAGTTTCTACCCTTTTTAATTGATGAAGTGCCTACCTTCTCTCTCCCTCCCCCCCAAAAAAAATGTTCTTAGTGAAATCTAATTGATTTTCTCAAAAGAAAAGCTGATGGTTTTTTAAAAAAAAGCCTACATTGGCATTCAGGTCTCTGTCAGAAACCTGATGGGACAGTGAAAGGAACAGCTAAGATGGGATGGGATTGGAGTAGATATTTCCAGCTGGAGACTCGGCTGGCATCCACCTTTAAACCTATACACGTGGCAACAATAAAAACTACAACTTTCTGGATAGCTAATAATTTACTTGATATAAAGATTCGTTTTCTGACCTACAGGCAATATATATCAATGTGCATATTGATTTTCAGCATTGGAACTATGATAACACGAGAGTGTGGTTTTTCCCTTCTAGACATGATAAATGCATTGGAGCAAATTAAACGGATACGTTGCTTAATATGTTCGCAGCACAAGTCTGCCCTAAGTGCTGAGACTCCCAATTCCCTCCCTTTTCACTTTGTGAGCAAAACCATTTTAGATTTGTACATTCAATAATTAAGGAGAAATCGTCATTTAAAATCTAATTTATTATATAAATAAAGAACCTGAGGTTTGGATAAAATATATCGCAAGCATTATGTTGGTTCTCCATCACAGATTCTATTTTAGGCGCATTTGGCAAATTATTGTCGCATATTGGATCAAAACCTTGTCCATGCAAAAAAAAAAAATTGGGATTATAATGATCCCTTTTTTATTGTTCCATATTTGAGTTCATCTTTTTTTGTAAAGTTAACCTTGTTTATTGTAGCACCTGCTTTGAGTATGAACGCTCACTCCTACCCTTAATACACCTTTGTGGTAGTTTTTCAGAATTCTCTAGAGGATGAGATAGGAGAAAGAAACCTTAGCGAGCACAGAAAGAGAAGATAATGCGCATGCTCTGTGAGAATGCCTTGCTTTAATTGTAATATCTTCAGAAAAGATACTAAACAGTTTCTTCTGTTGGCTGCTGTTCACTTCATACTAAACTGTCGCCTCTGTCTCTTGGCATGGGTTTCTGCGCAAGGCTATTGTGAGTATGGCTTTCTATTTATTTCCACCTGCTCTGAATCAGTCTCATTTGTGGCTGATTCTGATTTGTTTAATTGGACAAGATTTCAATTCTGTTTTGCATGCTACGTGTGCTAGCTGTGCGTCGTTTGATTATTTTTGTATATGTTGTCCTTCCGGCAGCTTCCACACATGTCTTGTGGCATGTTTTCATAGAAACAGGTAGGCATGTGATTTGAAATGTCTGAGCTTGCACCTAAATTAAGAGTTTAATCCATTAGGGGTTTCCTCAAGTTACTTCTTGAGTGACATGGTCCTTATATTTATATTTAGTTGAGATGGTTTAATATAAAGTAGTGGCCAAAATTGTGGAAACCTTTTGGGGAAAGTATTTTTGAGGTTTGATGGCTAATAACCCCCCCTTTCTTTTTTTGGAGTAGTACCATAAAATTATATATCAATGGAAAGCTAATTTAATCAAGAATGTAATGCAACAAAGTTTGTTCAATTATCTGTATTGTATTCTATGAAAAGTTATAGCCAAATAACAAGAAAAAGGAAGCACAACTTGCTTAGGTTGATATCAGGTAGCTTTCCTTCATGTGATTGTAGCCAATGAGCATGAGGGTTTACAGAGCCAATCAGATGTCATCTTGTTTTGGCAATGAGCCAATCAGATCAGTAGGATTCAGTTATTGACGTCATGTATTGAAGCCGAGAGGGCATTTATCAGTGTGTTATGCGATCGCTATCAAGTTGGTTGGGGTTTTTTTTTGTGTTCTTTCATTTAGTGAACTTGTAAAACGTAATAAAATTAAAGTAATGGTGCAAAGAGTTGAGTGGTTGCCCAGAAAGCGATGTAAAATAGTATTATTAAGTGAACAAGACTACAGTTATAAAGAAATTAGAAGAACAATTGGTGGAAACTTAACCAAAGGTGGCATTTCTACTGTACTTTTCCCAAAAGGTTTCCACAATTTTGGCTACTACTGTAGTATAAAATTCCTTCATACTGTAGGAATTGATGTGAAATACTAATGCAAGTAATCAGATTATTTCCGAATCATACATGCACATTTTTTCTCTTGTGTATTCAAACTATGGAAAGGGCTTTGGTGTTGTCATGTGTGAGATAACCCAAATAGATACATTGTTGGTTTGTGAAACACTTAAAACACCCATGATAATGTATATCATCCATAAAATGTCCATGGTAAAATTTCAAAAGACATTTCAGCATATAGTCTTAGCTATAATGCTGTTAAATTGGATTATATTTACAGTTCTTTCATCTCAGTCCAATGAGAATCAATCATGTCTTTCTGTCTCTGGAAAAGAGATAAAGGGAGCATAACTCTTGTTGATTTTTGCTTGAACCCTTAGTGACTTTGGACACAGCTGACACCAATATGCTCCTGGATTATCACTGGGGGTTGGAGCGTTTAATCTGTTGCAAATGGGGTTTCGCTCCTTTAGAAAGAATGGGTCCGGAGGAGCTTTTAAAGTCATCATTATCATTGGAGGTCCAGGTGACCTCTGTAGTTAGAACTGCCTATTGCTATTCATTGATATACAAATTATGTCCTTTCTTGTACAGAGATAATCTAGCTATACTTACTCACATGCTTGCAACTTCATACTTAAATTATAGCAGTGTCCTCTATATTGCTCTGCCCTTGTATTCGGTACAAGTTGCATCAGCTAGGTTGCTGAGTGACACATGAGCTACGCACGCATTATGACTCTTTTGAAGTAACTGTTATGGCTGCCAGTTAGTTGTTGAACTACTTTCAAGGTTTTGGTTATGACATATTAACCCCTAAATAACTTGACCCAAATTGCCTTCATATTACTAGACTGGGTTAGTAACTAGTTACTGAAATAATGAAACGTGGTCCTGCTCTGTAAACCAGGAGTTGCTGAATATTGGGTGGGTGTTCTCTGTGACAGCACTGATGCTGTCACCCTGACTTTTGAGGGCGGTGGGGGGGCACCTGACTTAACAACCCGTAGTTACATATTCAGAACTTACCCTTTCATCCAATCCTTCTCAATTTGAATGTTGGAACGAAAAAGAAAATCTTTTATTGCATCTTTTAAGGACTGTTTTACAGAATACTGGTTTATATTATTTTGCATTCTTTTAAGTATTTTTAATTATTTCTATTGCTGTTTTTTTATTAAAAACTACTTTGAGATGCTTTGGCTTATGAAGAGATAGATAAATACTGTGAATTTGCATATAAACATGTAAGGAGAGAAAGTCTAGTTCTTTTCCCTGTAAATTCTTTGTCCCAAATTTCAATCATGCTTCGGTTAAAAATATAGATAAAAATATACAGCTTTGTTTGTGTCAAGTAATTTTTTTTCTTTCATTTATAGTCAGTCATTCTGAAAAAGAAACTTGATGAACATCTGTAAGTAATAAAAATCTTCCTCTCGGTTTTTATAATAATAATAAAAACTATTTGTATTGTATGGAGTATAATTAGGACCGAATCACTTAAAATTGCTTAGTATATTAATATTAATTCTGCTCTCACACTCTTATCTTGTGGTGTGAATATATAGTGTGTGTTCTCAGTTTAATAAACCTATCCTGTAGGCCTTAGAAACAATATTTAATAATTTGATAAAGTGTTTAAAACATGTTTTGAACTAGGAATGTCCTTATTACATAAGTAAGCAAGCAGAATAAATACAATTATTAATTTAAAGTAGTAGTATCTTTGTAAGAAGTCAATACTGAGAGGAGTGAAAGTGAATCTGTTATCACCAAAGTCTTGTCAACTCATACTGACTAATTAAGAAAGAAATATGTGTGTATCTGGGATTGGTGTGGGGGATAAAGTGTGTGTGTGCTTTTATATGTTTGTGTGTATTCACTCTCCCCCCCCCCCAATACTTATACATTCCTGCTGGTGCCAGGAATTAGGTAATAAGCTACACTAGTTCTGGGGCAGCTGGATTTATAATTCTATTAGTTTATAGGTATGATAACTCCTACCTCTTAAAAGAAATGGGATTTCTAATGAAGAGGATTAATTTTTGACATTTAATGATGGGTTTATATTGTTAACAGTATTTACTAATCTCTCTGTGTGTATATAGTCTTAGCATATTTGTATAGAGTATTGTAGCACACTATATTTGTATATACTAACTTTTATTAGGGTCATGGAATAAAGTTCCAAGTAATAACATATGCAACAAGCATATGGATAGAAATTTATCTAAGAGATAAATTGCTAATACACACCAATAAATAGCCAAGAGCCTTCAAATAACAGATCTAATGAAACCCCGAGTCTCCTTCCAGCAATCAGGATTAAATGTCATAATTAGACTGGGGCACCTTAGAACTACCCATACTAAACAGTGTTCAGGAAATAGGAAATCAATTGAAAGCCTTAGAAGAAGATAACTGAATGGAAATGATGGTTCCTCTTCTCTTGCAATAGCCTACCCTAGGCCTTTCCCAATGGTGGGATTCAGCCAGTTTGCACCACTTCGGCAGAACCGGCAGCTAATTTTTTGTTGCCCAGGCCCAGAATGGACTTCCGGAAGCGGCATCCACACAGACAAGTGGTTGTTCAGATATTTGAATCCCACCACTGGCCTTTCCCCAAAGTTCTCCTGCCTTCCAAAGATAACCCAGTAATTTCCTGGGAACCTTAAGCAGCTCTTTAGGGATGTCCGTGTGCAGAGCTCAATGTTCCAAGAGGTTGACTCCAGTCTCTTGCCTCCACCATTGACCTCTTGCTCCCTTGCTAATGGTGATGGCTGCAGCATTCTCACTGGATTCTCCTGCAGCCATTTGTTGATTCCTAAGGAAATCATTTCTTCCTCATAGGCCTACCAACAGAAATGGAACTGGGCATGGTTCTGGTTCCTCCACTTCCCATCTTTTTCAACATTTCTTTTCACTAAATATTAACCGACCCAGCATATATCATCTGTAGCCACATCAACAATCTCTAAAGTTCACATTCCCTTGTCCAGGGGAAGGCAAGCTTGGCTCTTTTATGACTCGTGGACTTCAACTCCCAGAATTCCTGAGCCAGCCATGCTGAGGGGAAAGGGAGAGGTTTCCATGCTGAGCTATGCTGGCTCAGGAATTCTGGGAGTTGAAGTCCACGAGTCATAAAAAGAGCCAAGGTTGCCTACCCTTGCCCTTGTCTCTTTACTTTCATTATTTTTTCCTTAATTTCCACCTAATTCTAAGCGCCCAAAAATAAAAATCAGAAACAAACAAAACTAGCAGCTAATATTAGTTTCTGACAAAACTATTTCTTTGCTGAAATCATTCACAGTTATGGTATCCTAATTTCTTCTCTCTTTAATATTGATCCAATTAAGAGTGACGAAGCAGTTGTTTTATCTGTAAACTCTCTTCTTCTTTGCAGTGAAAAGCTGCATGAAGCTAATAATGAGCTTCAGAAGAAACGGGCAATCATTGAAGATTTAGAACCTCGTTATAACAATAGTTGTGAGTAGTTCTTTTTATTTCAAATAATTTAATCGTAACTGATTTTTTTAAAGCCCAAATTTATTAGTTTATTTTCCACCAAAACTGTGAATAAAGATCTTAAACACAGCTCTTATTCTAAGGCTTAGTTGCTATGTAATATTTATTTTTGCTAATGAAATAAAACCTGGTTAATTGTTCCCTTATTATTTGGGTCATACAGTAGCATATGCTTTGAATGTAATTCACTCAGTAGCAGAAATGAAATATACATAAACTCCTCTGTTTTCTTCTTTCAACATCCAGCAATACATAGAGACTCCTTTGGAAATTATCATACAGGCAGTCCTTGACTCACAACCATTCATTTACTGAACTTTCAAAGTTACAGTGGCACTGAAAAAAGTGACTTATGACCATTTTTTCACACTTATGACCATCACAGCAGTCCCATGATTCAAAGTTTGGACGTTTGGCAACTGGCATGTATTTACGATGGTCACAGTGTCCATGGCATCACCTTTTTCACAGTCAGTGGGGAAGCCAGATTCACTTCACAACTGCAGTGGTTCTCTTTACAACTGCGACAAGAAAGGTTGTAAAAAAAAATGTCCTTGCTTAGCAACATAAATTTTGGGCTCAGTTGTGGTTGTAGGTCAGGGATTACCTCTATGGCTGCTCTAGGGGAAATTCTCAAAGTAGATTTTTGAACACTACTTAACGACCCTTTGTGTAATAATGGTCCGAAGCTATGACAGCCTTGGAAGAAGTGATTTATGGCCCATCCTTGAAGGCAGGACTGTTGGGTTGCCTCAGAAGTCATCTGATCTCAATTCAGGCACTTTGCAACTGGCTTGCATTTTACAACAATGGCAGTGTCTTCTTGTTGCATGGTCATGCTTTGTGACTTTCCCAGCCAGTTTTTCCTAGATGTGCGTGAGAACAATGGCAAAAATGATGGTAAAATTGGGTCCAGTAATGTGATGCCTCACTTTACGACCGTACTGAATTACAGTGGAAATTCTGGTCCCAATTGTGGTTGTAAGTCAAGTACTACCTTTATGCACTCACTGTAAATATGACTTTGGTTGTATTGCTTGTTTGGAAAGATAAGTAGAATTTGTGTATAACTGCATAAACATTTAAGGCAAGGGTGCCACACACATTTTTGCTTAATGCAGATGCCATCCACTTCTTATTTGTAATCAGAAACAGAAGTGTCCTGTTCTATCTTCATCCAGTTTTTAGAATTCCTTGTAGTCAACATTCAAATATATATTCTATTTTTTATGTTTCTTCATTGTATTTAATCTGATTTAATCTGCTGTTTAGTATGTCTAACATCTGAAAACTCTTAAAACTTTGCATTATTCTGAAATGTGACATCTTCTCTAAATAAAGCACTCAGAATAGAAGAATTACAAGAAGCTCTGTATAAAAAAGAAGAAGATATGAAGCTAATGGAAGAACGATACAAAAAATATTTGGAAAAGGCTAAAAGTGTAAGCAATTTCATGTTTTGCTAACATTGTCCTCCCTCTACAACTTTGACAGATAGTCAGATGGTGCTAACATAATGTAGAATAGCTAATAAATAGTCTCTGAGTTGCAGCTCTGACTGCTTTATGTTACATTGCCTTATTATTTCATTTAAACCTATTTTCAAAATGCTAAATTAAAACCCAAAATAACTGGGTGGATGTAAATGTGTGTTTATGCTTGTGTCTGTATTTAACACATTTATAAAACAAATAGAATTTCTAATCCAAACATGCTGACTACCATGAGAAATTGGTGAATAGAGTCCAATTTGTATTAATATACTGTAATTATATTGATATTGATACTGATATTGATCATTGAATGGCAAGATAATTTATTTATGAACTGTCACTTCCAGCTTTTGTTATTTACTATACCTCTATCACCATTTGCTGTACAACTTTGTATCTTTTGTTAATTCCGTTAAGTGTGCTGAATGAGGAATGGGCCTTGAAGGTAATCTTCCCTTTCACCTGCCACATTTAACAATCAAAATTTCAACTGCTGGACTGAACAGAATTTATCTTGGGATGTGCTACTGTTTGTATAGTGAGAATTCCAAGCAGGAGATCTTCAGCAGCCAAGTCCAAAAATATATATTCAATCAAATATGGAATTACTTGTTTTGAAGAGGAGAAACATGAGAGCCAGCAATAAATAGTATAGGTATATTGTAAGGGTAGAGTGTGAAAAAACAGATTTCACTTTGCTGTGAATCTTGGTGAAAGATTCTAGGTCAGCCATCATCTTCCATTCTATCTTAGCTCACAAGGCATTTTCTCAGTTATCCTAATGTCTTCCATACTGGGTACTTTGACTGTTCTCAACTTGCTTGATTCATGTTGCATTCTTACTGTGATTCCTGTTGTTTCCCCATCAGCTTGTCCAAAATTTAAGGCTTGTCTTTGTCAGGTATCTGTTCAACAGCATCACTAGAGCATGCAGGCACTCCACACAAAGAGTTATCCCTTGGAGGGATAATAATGATGATTTTCATTTTTATGAAAAAAGACTTTCAAGCTCACATCTTTGGTAGCTAATTTCTCTCCTCTCCTCTCCTCTCCTCTCCTCTCCTCTCCTCTCCTCTCCTCTCCTCTCCTCTCCTCTCCTCTCCTTCCCTTCCCTTCCCTTTCCCCCCTAATATATATTCATAGGAATATGAAGGAAGAGAAATATTAGGAAGAAAAATCTAGGTTAGGTTCTTCATATGTCCCCAAGTATTTAAAATGAGTATTTTTTGAAATAAAATTAGACCAGTTGTACTTTGTGGTAGGATGCTTATGCTGTTCATAATTCCTCTAAAACTAAAACATATATATTTCTGGATGTGCTGTAGACTCTGTAAACTTAAGCAATTCTCAATAACTTGCCAAAAATACACTGTCTAAGTAATGCAACACAACTTGGGCACGCACAAGATCTTAAGATTGAATCTGGCAGTCACCTGCTTAGATCTTTTCCTGTCCAAGACCCTGGATAGCTGTGCCAATCAGGACAGATGGTTCTGGACTAGATGAACAAGTATTCAATTTCTTGTGTTCCTATTTGGAGCTACCTATGTAGCATGTGTTTCTTACTTTTGCAGGTCATCCGTACTTTAGATCCCAAACAGAACCAAGGTTCAGCACCTGAAATTCAGGCACTGAAGAATCAACTGCAGGAACGTGAGAGGATGTTCCATTCCTTAGAGGTAGGTTTCACCTCGAGTAAAAACACACACACAATTGAATCTTCTTGGCAGTTACATTAAGCCTGAGAGACAACTATTTTGTTTTTTTACCCTGGGCTCTTAATTGGAAATATGAGCTTCCACAATGAAAATTAATAACCGTATGCAATTTCATGAATAATTTAAAATTCCACAATTTTCCACCATTCCACACAACAGAAATAAAAATATGCAGTTGGAACGCTGAGCACAGTATACTCCATTATAGTATGCATGTGAAATCATGAGAAATGCTTTTTTTCCTCCCCCAATAGAAAGAATATGAAAAGACAAAGAGTCAAAGAGAAATGGAGGAGAAATACATTGTCAGTGCCTGGTACAATATGGTAAGCAGAGTACAGATTATAAAATAAAGAGTATCAGCAATGTTTAATGAATTGCTTCACTCCTGTAGTGTGTTTTTCAGAACTAAATTGACATTCAGACTTCAAAAGTGATCTGCCCCCCCCCCCCGGTATCTTAATAGTTTGAAGAACATTGTTCCCTTTATAATAACACAGTTTTGAAGGCTATCTTTTTCCACTTCAATGCAGCCTCCAGGTGTAAAGGAATGTAAAGCAAAGTATTGTCTGTATATTGATACAGTTCAGCCCGCATCCTGCGTCACTGCTTGCCCAGCAGTTTCATGGAGTTGGCATGGAAAATTAAAATGAACACTCAGGAAACCTTTGACATTGTTGTCGCAGAACAGAGGTCCGCTTTTGGAAGCAACCAAAGAGAACTGTTGTAAGAGGGCACCCGATTTAGAATCAGCAAATCAGACAGGACCGTGATTGATAGACAGTACCTTGAAGAGAATCAGGAGGGTTATATTTCCCTGTCTGTTTTTTGACATAAGGGAGCTTTCCCAGGGTGACCAAAACAGTCTCTCTTCTGAAAGTGGGATGAAACTGGTATAAATCATATCTGAGACCATCTGCTTAATCCAAGAAAACCTGTACTCCTTTTATTGGAAACAGTTCAGTGGAGTGACTTAATAGGTTTGGCAAAGAAATACTGCAGCCCTGTCGGCTTCCCACACTAAAACTACATGCCTTTCCTTTTCATCTCTTTCCCTCTGTAGGGGATGACTCTTCATAAAAAAGCGGTAGAAGACAGACTTGCTAGTACTGGTTCAGGACAGTCTTTCCTAGCGAGACAAAGGCAAGCCACGAGCACAAGGAGAGCTTATCCGGGCCATGTCCAGCCAGCCACAGCAAGGTAGAAAGAGTCCTTGCCTTGCCTTTTGAATGGAAGCCATCCTGGAATCAAGACCTACTTCTGTTATAAGTGACTGTATTTCAGGAAAACTTAGCCAGCATTCTTTCAGTATTGTCTCCTCATGTCTCATTTCCAGAAGAGATTTTTTTTTCTTTTTAACTTTCTTCTTTTCTGGAGTCTTCCTTTCGTCTTTTAATGTGCCAAAATGTTGAAAAACACCTAATGCAGGGTATTAATGGAATTTTCCCATACCCCCTTTCACATGCAATTGTCATCTCTTAACAAAAACCCAGTAATGGATGGAAACAAATTTTACTTGTCCCATTGTTAAGTGGTATTGCATTCTTCCCAAGGCTACCGGTGTATTGAAAGAAATATGCCTCTTTTTCTTTTTCAGACTAATTTGATTTGTTTGAATTGGGTAATGTAATTTGCAACGGTGCTATATAGAAAAATGTGTCACATTATTTGCAAAGATTAGACGGACATGCTGGCAGACGTTGTAAGAACCCGATGAGACATGTTCATGAAATTATTTTTTGCTGCTCTTACTTTGTTTCCTTTGGCTTTATCTGGTTGATTGTTTAAATGTCTTTAACCACTGCTGCTTTGAAAAAAAAAATATTGCCCTCCATTACTGAGGAGTGTTTTTGATAGGACAGTAAGAAGGGTAAACCCATTTGACATTGGCACCGATGTCTTCAGGTAGTCAAGATAATTCTGATATGTAAACTTGCTAACCTGTTGTGCTACGTGCTATTTCATGCCCGTGCAGTTATGGATCTTTCAGAAGGCGGGTTAGTATTGCTCTGATTCTGCAAGTTATGAATTGTGGTTTCTGAGCTATTGCATTTTCTCAGATTAATCTTTGGGATTAACTCAAGTTAAACAGTTCCCTGTAGATGGAGGTTTCGTTGAAGACTTTATGCTTTGTTTTTCTAAACATAGCTTATGTTGACTTCTTAAGAATATTTCAAGAGCCTTGGCTCTTTGGGCAAAGGCAGGTAAGAGTCCTGTTTTTCATTCTGAACTGAATGCATCTGGATTTGATCACCATATTTGTTTAGGTATGGATATTATTCTCCTCATTTTTGTTAATGCAGTTATACTGTGCACAATAACTTTCTGACTGAAAAATACTTGTTTTTGATTCATTACCATCTAAGCACATGAAAGGAGTTTTTAAAATCCACTCGTGTAAAGGTGATAAAAATAAAATGTGATGCCATTGGTTCTGTAGTATGGTTCCAGTATTTGATAAAGTAGACCAGATGTTATCTCATCTGCAGGAAAATCATTTAATAATCAATATAAGGCTAATTTCCTTGCTAGATTTTTACACTTATAAGCAAATTTACTAGATAGTCATCATGCCCTTTGTGCTGATGCAAAAAAAATCAGATTTTGTTGATTAAACTTGTTTTGGTAAAGCCTATACAATACTTACTCTTTCGAGAGTTATAGTTGTTGAATTGATCAAGTTATATAGAAGGTCTAACATTCTTAATTGGCTAGTTCTGTGCTTTTGTATGCAAAAGCAGAACAAAACTCATGTCTGAAGGATGTTTTTTCTGCCAACTATTATGGTAATCTAATGAAACCTGATTATTTAGTCTTGCCTGAAAAAAAACTTGAATGTATGTTTTCATAAACATATCTATCTTCTCTTCTTTTTCAACTGTCAGTCTCTTCACTAGCTCTCCTTTCTGATGAGTTGTTATTGAGGTTTTTATTCAACTTTATTTCATGTTTTTAATTAGTCTTTTATATTTTTCACCTTTCATGAAAGCACCTTGATTTTATTTCCCCAGTCTGACTAGTTCAGATCTATTTGCACCGAAGTGATACCTGATGCAAAGTTTAATTTTTTTAAGCTTCAAGGCATATATTTCATTGATTTTGATGTCCAGAGAATAGAGCATACATTTCTGTAAGTTAAAAAAAATGAAAATCAAATATCAAGAAAGCCAAAGAGAGTTAATGGCTGGTATTTCCTATTGGGATATTAATTACATCTAAATAAGTATAGTATCCTTAATTTCTGAAGGAGTAAAGTATGGCTGACTTTGTTGAATTCAGGAGCTGTGTAATTTGTTGCCATAAGCAGGCTTTCTGGCTAAGGTAATTTAAAGGAAAATCATGTAGGATCTTCAAACTAGTCTACACTTTTTATTTGAAACATTTCTTATAACACTATTTGCAACATCAAGGTTTTTAAAGAGTTTCAAAAAAATCTCTAATGGAGTTGTGTTAAAAGTTGGATTCTATTTTGTTATACCATTGTTTCTAGAATTTTATAATTGGGTATATTTCCTGTTGCAAGTTTTTTTTTTCTTTCATACTTGTACGTCTCCTAAACAGGACATGGGTAAGATATATCTGTTGTGTTTTTTCCTATTAATTGCGATCTTTAATATATGAAATATCAGTTAAATCTGAATTCCAATTAGATACTGGAAACTTAAGGAATTCTAGGAAATGAATGCTGGTAACCTGCTAGCACACCAAATATTTAATATTTCCTACTGCATTCTCGAATGTATCTTTAGGGTAGGCATATCAGGTTGAGAATATTAACCATTAATTAGCCATTAAAATATACTGCTCAAAAAAAAAAAGGGAACACAAGATAAGACATCCTACTATTAAATACAGTACATAGTGTTGTTTAAGTGTTCCCTTTATTTTTTTGAGCAGTATACATTGGAGGGACATATTTCATTTCAATATTGGGTTATGAGCACAGTAAACATTGTCGATATTTCTGGGAAAGGAATGTTTGATATGAATTCTTTGTTATATAATTTACATGGATGGAGAAACTGTAGACTGCTGCTTCCTTATTAAGACAGTCGACAATGGGTTGTTCATCTCAATTATCCTTGTTTTACAGAAGCAACAGAAGCAACAAGCTCCTTAGCTAGATTTTTATTCAGTCTTACATTTTTGCATAAAGGTTACAGACAGTCTTTACCTTATAATGAGTTTCAGGCCATTTACATGGTAGTCCTGGCCTCATGTACTGATGTCAGAAGCTGCCTTTCTGGCCAGAAAACTAATTAAACTTTCAGTTTGGATTCTGAAAGTCTGAAGCTGGAATATAATTCAAGATGGACTAATTTTGTATATGGAAAATACGCCTAATTAGTTCAGCATTATTATTATTATTTTCTCAAATGATTGCCCAGTTTGAGCTGGATTTTCAGAAGACATTTGGGCAACTAGAGAACTGAAGGCGATCAGGGAAAAGCAGATTTGGTTAACATCAAAGTGCAAGAGGCATAGTGTAAGAAAAGCTGTGGAAAGTTTTTGTGGAAAATAATTAACGATTTCAAGTGATTGGCTGTTTTACATTACTTTTGACATAAAACTAGGTGTTTTATGTTGACAGACTTCAGTAAAGTCTGTATAAAATAGCCTATGAGGTCATATATGCAACCAGGCAGGGAACTGCTAGATAGAATTTCCTTTATTTCTTTTGATATATTGTCTAGTACAAAAATGCCTGAAAGATCACACCATTGTGGATTTTCTGAGGGCCGATAAATTCCGTAGACTCTTTTTGCGAAGATATCCTCACATCTTAGGCTGCATTCACTGATATTATTAATCTACATTTCATCATCTTAAGCCAGCTATTTAGTAGCAATCATCACAAAATTTGCTAAATTGCTTAGAAAATAAGGGCTGTCCCATACATTGCATCTCTTTTTTATTTTCCAGTCGTAAGTTAGCTGAATTTTTCATTAGTTACTATCAAACAGGATATCATTTCTGGGCATCTTTTTTTTTCCTTCAGAGTGGAGTTTATTTGCAAGGAGAAGTATAGAGAGAGATAACCCTATCATCTCCCACTTTCCCACCAAGCAAAACGTTGAAGCTCTAGAAAAAAAGATGGGTAGATGGCCAATCTCCTATAGCAGGGGTGTCAAACTCAATTTCATTGAGGGCCACATCAGCATTGTGGTTGCCCTCAAGGGGCCGGGTGGGTGTGGCCTGGGTGGGCGTGGCCTACTGGGTGGGCGTGGCTAGAGTGTGTATGGCCTACTGGGTGAGCGTGGCCAGCTCTACATAGTTCTCATCAAGGGTGCCTATGGGGGCCTGGGCAGGAGTGGGACAGATCTGAGGGTCTCTGGCAGGAGGAGGGTCTCTGGGCCAGGGCCAAGGCAGTGGGGGCCGTTCCCTCACTGTTTCCAGGATGGCTTCGCGGGCCGCATGAAACCACTTCGCGGGCCGGATCTGGCCCCCGGGCCTTGTGTCTGACATGTCTGTCCTATAGCACACAATATGTTAGCATTCATTGACAGTGCTCTTTAGCGACTTCCGTTCTTCCTGTTAACAGTATTAACATACAGACCTCTTGCAATACACACCTTTAGACTGAAATACGTTTTATAAATGCACCTTTATTTACTAGTATAATTTTAAAAGTGCACTAATGTTCAATACTATATATACCAGAACACTTTTGTTGTTGTTGTCGTCGTCGGAGAAAATGGATAGGGAGAGTTGCCAGTTCCTTTCCAGCTTTTAATTTAATACCCAAGCCTTGTCTCTCAATATATGCAATGTTGTATATGCTGAGGCTGCTTACTGTCTTAATACATATCGATCCTTTTTTGTTGTTGTTGTTTTGTTTTTATGCATCTCCTTCGGCAGACTTGTACCCTTCCTTTTTTTCTATCCATTTATACATGCACAAGCAGCTCTGGAAAGGAATGTAGAGAGCAGGAACACTTAAAAAAAATTGTGCCTTTCCTGCATTTCGGTGTTATGTGAGGGAACTCTCTTTGATTGTTCTTTGGGTTGAGTGTATTTATCTTAAGATCCCTGTCCTTCATCTATGTTGCCTTCCCTTTGGATTGCACTAATGTGTCTTTTATGTTATGAAATATTGCTGTTATTCATGTAGACTACGTTGACAGTTGGAATGCATTGTGCTGCCTTTAAACATTTTAAAGCTGCGTTTTTTCACACTCTTGTATGTCTCTTGCTTGTTCTGCTGTAGATTTCACCTTATATTGAGGCAGATGTAGGGAACGTGTCACTATGGGAGAAAACCTGAGGGAATATTGCTTAGTGATTGTATGTGCATCACTGCTTTTACCATCTCATGGGTAGAGGTGAAGCTTTGGGAAGAGTTGGTCAGTTTTATGAGAGAACTGCTTTGAGGAGATTGAAGGGAGGAAGTCACTCTGCTCCCCTTAGGCCTCATTGCAGGAGCAACTGCATCTGGAACAAGTTTACAATTTGATCAGCATCATGATTCTCAATTTTGTAGCTACTTGGGAGGTAGGATTTGGCCTTGACAGCCCCAGCTGCTTGCTTCTATTTTTAAGCCTTGAGAAACGGTCTACCTACGTGTTCAAGTGAAAATGAAGGAGTGCTTAGTATTGAGTGGTTTCAATAGGGGTCTGTTTCTGTTATGAAACTTGACAAGAGTCCTTCCATTCGCAGGGACAAAGATGTAGAGACACAGAATGGGGTGGCTTGGACTACAGCCGAAGAGAGATCGTTGACAGTTCCAGTCCGGTTACCATTTCAGATAAATTGATTGTGTCCTGGATTAACACTCAGCATCATAGATAAGAGGAGTAAAATTAGTACTGAGTAGTACCCTCTCTACCAGCCAGACTGGGGCAAAAGGTAATAGTGGCTCTACAGTAAGGGTTGGGAAAGTGAAGCCAAAATGGAATGTTTGTCCTCCTGCAACTTCAAACTCTGAGGCAGAGTCGATTCCTGGTTGTGTTGATTCATTGGGGGGAGGGGTTATGATTTATGACACTTTCTTTCGGAGAAAGTTTACTGCTGGAATTACTGTGTTGTTGCAGGTACGTAGACGATACTAGGAAAAGATGCTTGGCTGGTACCTGGCAGTTGAGAAGTCAGTTCTGGAAATTTGGCTTATAACATTGTCAGTCTTTTGAGTTGTTTTGGTAGCAGTGCCATAAAAATGAAATTATCATTGTCTCACAATAGAGTGGCCTTCCTTATTTAGATACCTCCAATTACAAAACCATATATCCTGCTACCTTGGTTCCCCTCCATATTCGTCTGTACTGTATTAGCTCCTATGAAGGAATTGCTTTGTAGTTGTTTGGTGAGTTGCTTGGTGTTTTGACCTGATCTTAATATATGTGCTTGCGGTTGGGAGCTTTTTTGTATCATGCCTACATTTTTATTTTTTCCACCCACAGAAACCCTTTTAGACCATCGGATAAGGGAAAAGAATATGAATTTTGTTCTTAGCCTCCATTAGGCAACATTGCCTGTCTACTTGCAATGATTTGGGCTCTCTTTAACATTAATATCATGATGCAGCTGCCACTTTTTGAGATCCTAAGCATGTATTCTCGCCCTGTGTGTTTCAATAACAACTTGTTTGACTGTCCTGAGCTACCAAAATTACTTGTTTGTCACATTGCCAATAAAATGTATTTTTTTTCTTTAAGAATAAAATTCCAGGATTACTAGATATTAATTTTCCCCGAAACTATGATTTCTCTCCATACTGTTATTGTAGTGATTTTAAAAACCTATCTGTATATAGATAAACAAGATAATAATGGTTGTAAGTTCAGATATCTTTTGTGGGGAAGGAGGTTGGGATGTTTCCCTTCGATCCAGAACGTACTTCCAAGGCTACAAAAACCAGTGTACAGTTGTTAAACAAGTTGTAAATAAAGGCTTCTATAAAATGTGTGGTGCTTTTTTATTACAAGAAAACTTCTACCTTGTCACAACTAGCAGTCTTCTAAACACCATTTATTTTTCTTCGGAAGAGGAAATTGAGACAGTCACTTGCCCAAAACTGCTTAGTTTTCAATACGGAATATGAATTCCCATCTTCTTTGGTTAAGTCAAATACGCTGTCCTGTGTACTTAAGTAAAATATGCTATCTATCCCATGTACTTGTATCAGGTGTTGTTGGATCCACTTTTAAGGACTGCTGTTATAGTGAACAAAAACAATCCTTAGAACTTATGTACAAGAATGTCAAGCCTACTCACAGAAGCTCTTGTAGGAATTAAAGCAATTTCTTTGCAAAAAGTTATGGAGAAATACTCTCCTTTTATAGAAGAGCAAAGAAACGAGTGAGTGGGCTTTTATATTCCCTAGGATTTCTAATCAGTTGATGCAGCCTTGTTCATAACATTTCCAGGACTCCCCATCTACTTTAATGGTAGGGAATGGAAGCCATTGGTGTGGTAGGTGGTAGAAGGAAGCCAGCGATAACAAGTCTTTTGGGGCGGCAAAGCATTGGGCTTTGCTCACTCTCTCAGCTGTCTTTAAAGTAGCCTGCCCTAAGCCTTTGCAGTCTTGTTAATGGAATGCTTCCATGCTGATTGTTGCCAACACAACTGGAACCTCAACGGGGCTCTTACCATTATCAGTGGTGCCTTAAGACTGGTCCTGCTATTGTGTTTTGCAATTAGGGCAGACTGAAGATTCCCCACAATGAATATATGCAAAGCTGATGCTTAAAAGGTACTGACTCAAATAAAAAGTAGGAGTGGACACCAAGATACCAAGTGTCTTGTACCGTACGTAGCTGGGCCATCTCTGATAAAATACAGTAGATCTTACTGTGCCACCCTGCTTCTGTTGCCTTTCCTAACACTGAAGTTGGCAACACAACCCAATTCCTGGCAGTGACAAGGGGGCCAAACTCACCAGCTAGCTCTGACAGCAGCTTAGAAAAACCAGTAAGCAGAGGCAGCAAAACTGCTCCAAGTGAATTCTCAGTGTTATCCAATGTTTTGTTATCTACAAAACTAAAATCCACTCCATCTCCCTTCTTACCAAGTCATGAAAATTACCAACGCAAATCCACATCAAAAAGCACTTCGTTTAAAAAATGCTGGATGCTGACAGAATTCAGGAATGCCTAGGCCACAGTCTCTGCATGGGGTACCACAAGGCTTGGTACTTTCATCTCCTATTTCTAACATCAACACAAACACCAGAGTTGCTCCTGGTGAGATGCGAGGCTATACAAGTCTGATTAATAAACTCTGCGAGGTGTCAGTATGATAGCCTACTGTGAAGATGAAAAGCTATTTGATGCCACGGAAGAATCATTCTCAGGAAGTTACAGGGGAAGTGATGGGGAACAGGCTTCAACGCAATCCAAGCAGAATGGAGTAACTTGGTTTTAGGACACACACACCCCCGCCCCCTCCAATCTCTTTAGACCTTCCATCTTGAGTTCTGGATGAGGTTGCAGTTACATGTGCACCATTCCTAGACCAGGAAGCCCTGCTTAGTCACACATGCCGTGGTCACTTCCCAATTAGACTACTGCAACAAGCTCTACATGGAGCTGCCTTTGACAGTATTTGAAAGCTTCAGCTGGTGCAAAATGCAGTGGTGTGAGAAACTACAGATGCATCTTTAAAAATATTTGATCTAAATTACTGAAACAGCACTATACAATCACAAAGTATAGATAAGATTTTTCTCTATTTTCCATATGTATACAGTAAATCATCCAAAGTTAAACATGTTGCTTTAGTGAGACACTACTGCTGTGAGACATACAAAACAAAAACTTAAAAGTTTGGTTGTAACTGAATCCTGTTGAAAACCATCACGTAGGAGTTTAATTCACATATGCTCTCTCCTGTGCCAATAAGCTAAACATTGAAGCTGACAAGAGGAAAATACTGTTTGCATTAAATGAAAAAAATGGTCTTTTGGTTTTATCTGATGCAAACTAACATTTCTGAATCATTTTGTAAATAACATTTATCTTAAAAAGTAATCCACGGTCAAGGCTACCCTGATACAGGTAAAAATAAATAGCTGTACTTTCAAATCGAATGATTACACAAACTCTGAAAAGTCATAATAATTTTGGCAACCTTCTGTGTAAGATTTTAAATCAATTAAATATTTTAACTGTCAAATATCGTTATCAGTCTGAAATGAGGCAACTGACAATATTGTGTTGAACTGTCAAAAATGGGAGTTATTCATGGGAATAAGACAACAGAACCAACCAAAGACCCAGTACGTAATCTAAGAATGTGTTAAATTAAATGTATTCCTAATAATTAAAAATGAGAAGCTGAGCTTTTTCAGTTTTTGTCAAGAGAGAATATGAGAATTTCACTTGCCCAATTTCTTAACAGCAAACTGAAATTAAAAATAACGTAATAACCAACCTGGTACAAGTCAGTAGATCTTTTGTGTCTTGTGACACTCTAGAATTCGTTGAATGGCTCTTTCAGCCAATTCAAATTAGAACAGTATGGAGTTCATTTTAGAGTAGAAACTTTCAGTGCCATGAATCTTCCCATTCACAATTTGAAGTTAGACAATATTGACTGATGGCTTTTTAAGTGTAGCTCATGTCTGGAAATGCTCCTTGGGGAGCATTACCTTAGGTTGATACTTAAGGACTTTATTTACGTATTTATTTTTTACCTCGCCTGTATTATTTTTCTAAATAACTCAAGGTGGTGTATAATACTCTTCCTATTTTCGCCACAACTTTGTGAGGTGAGTTGCTTCATATTCCAAAATTTCCAATAAGATCCAATTTTATGCTTTTGCGGAGCTTTTATTGCCTCCATTTCATGCTTTTTAAAGAAACTGACGTTAACAGAATTCTGAAGCAGAACACGAACTCATTAACAAAATTACATGAAGTAAAATCCCCAAAACATTTGACAGTCCCTGGTCACTTAAGCTCCTACAACATAGAAATACTTTAAATGAGCACATGATGTTAATGTAGCATCTTAATTTCGGTGTATCTGGTGAAAGAATGAAACATTGGTGGTCAGAACAGAACGCCACATCTTGTATAGTCAGCAAGCAAGCCTCAACAAATCACCTACAGTCTTTTTATGTATTTTCCAATCTGTGTCCAAAGTTTAAAAACAAAGTTGTGTGTTCAGGGAGAGTGAGAGAACCAAGACTTTCTCCAGTGTAAGCCTACTTAAAGCATCATTGTAGAGACCTGCCTAGAATCAACTTGTTTCGTTAACACAGCAACATCAAAGAATCAACTGAACAAACAGTCTTGAAAATGCTTTATTGAACTGTGGGTCTTACTGTAATGTGCAGGTGTGTTTGAAAAGACAGCTTGAAAACTGGTTTTTAAAATCCTCAACAGTTTTTTTTTTTTTTAAAAAACCTACCAGGGTAAACACCCCAGTTAACCAGAGGGCAGCTATAGAATTCCCCCTTTAGAACATTCAGTTTCAAAGAGTAAAGAGAAAAACAAAAGTAGTACTTATTTTATAAAGAAATAATTGGAGTCAAAATTGACAGCTGTCAACAGATTTTACCATTTTAGAGTAGCATCCATGTCAAGACTCTATCCTGCTATTTGAATCTGGATTTTTTTATTTTATTTTAAAAAGCTTGTAACGTGGCAGAAGTGGAAGAATATACAGGCAAACGAGGGGCGAAGAAAGTGAGAGAACCAGGCAGAAACATGATTGTGATCTAAGCCTAGTTTAGATTTAACCAGAAGCGGTGTGCAATTTTGTCTTTATTGTCTAACTTTACATTCCCTTTCCCACAACCCCACCCTCCATCCCTCCCTAACCACAATACCCCCGCCTGTCCCTGCCTTGGGGTTATTATGAAAGTCTATGCACAAAACACTGTACATTTTATACATACAGGATTAATAGTATAGGCATGTAGGTGGCATGATTCCATTAAAAGCCTTTTTTTTTTAAAAAAAAAAAAAAGTTTTATGCCAGAAAAAAAATGAAACAATAAATTAAAAGGTGCTGGAATTAGCATTTAGAATGCAGTTGCAATATATTGACAAAAGTCTGGGAATCATCTTAAGCTCTCCTTATACTGACAAGTCTCTGCAACTAGGAAGCAAATACATAAATAACTAGGCATATGACCAAGACTGTGAACGTTTTAAAAGAAAACAATTATGATTCAGGTTAACTTTTACTTTAAGACAGTGAATAAATGAACCATCTCTACACCTGAATAAAACATGTGTTAACAGTTTGATTTTTTTTTTAAAAAAAAACAACCATAAAAAGAAGGGGAAAAAACCTCCTTTAAACAAAGCTGAACAAGTATGTTGATTCCAAGGTACACAAAAGTTCCTGTTGCCAAGCTTGGCAGTGGACTTACTTTTGTGTTTCCCGGTGATGCATAAAAACTAGGCTGATTTGTTCCACACGTTAAGTCTGATGGTTAAAGAGGGCAACATTAAAAGACACACTGAGCGAAATGCCACACCTTGAAAAACAACAAGCAGTCCCACTGCAGAGCTTGTGTGATGTGCCAACAGCACACGAAAAAAAAAAAAGGTGGTTCCGATATACATTATTCAAAAGCTACTTGATGGTCACACGTCACTAAATGAGCACTAACGTCTTCGTCTTGTAACCTTTGAATAATAGGAAAGCTTTGGGGGGAGGGAGTCGTTTGTAGTTTTACTCCTTGTATTTAAAAGTGTTTTTAAATGACAAGGTCACTAAAACTCATGCACGCTGCAAAAAACCTCATGCAGTAAAGGTAAACCATCCAAGCAGTTTTTATTCATTAATATTCATAAATACACACAGCAGCTTCATTAGAGATTTCTTTTTTTTTTTCCTCTTCAGTTTGAATGTGGAGTATTAGGAGAGCCTTTTGCATGTCAAAAGTACAGAGCACAGAGGGTTCCCCTCTGCGCCGAAACCTACATTTACCTGCTAGAAGTAAAAATTATTTTAAGTGGAAATGATTATCATATATATCTTTTTTTCTCTCTTCCTTTGAATGTACACAATGTAACAAGAGTGACAGACCTGAAATTACAATCACCAAAACAAACCCAAGATAGTTGTTGTCCACTTTCATTGGCAAATACAGCACAGAGGACATTGTCTGCGAAGTGGGATGTCATCAAAGAGGAGGTGGAGGAGGCTCATTTCCTTTATTACTCTCTTTTAAATTTAGATTTTCTAAAGCAACATCTAAAGGCATAATATCTACACAGCCCATAGCACCAAAATCGGCAACCTCCCCACGTTCATCCTCGTCAGAGGATGAGCTTTCTTCCCGCATCAAAGTGGACAATAGGAGCTCTTGAACAAACAGGCTGCGGTCAGCCCGCTCACTCTCCATTGACTGACGCTCTACTTCAGACATCTTGGGATCGTTCAACCTGTATAAAAAAGATGGAACGGGATATAGCTGAAAAGGATCGTGTGCGCTTCGTTGCAGGACTAATAGCCCTAAAAAAACCCACGTCAGGCTCTGGGGAGGGAGATTAGAATTGCAGAAGCTTTGCATTTAATATGTACGTCGATAAGCTGGCCAGAGTTGCTGTTCCAATGCAGGCAGCCACACAAGTCTTTTAAATAAATGATGGGGGATGGGGACGTCAAGAAGAAGAAAAAAAACAAATCCAAAGTTTGTCTCTAGGCTTCGCTTGCGTATTATTTCCATAAAGGAAAGGGAAAGGGAACAACAGTAGTCAATAGTTTCCTGTGGTTTATGGCTAACAACCAGAGCTTCTACCTTTTGATCCTGTAAGCCAGGGGTCTTCCAACTTGGCCCTTTTATGACTTGTGGACTTCAACTCCCAGAATTCCTCAGCCAGCCATGCTGACTGAGGAATTCTGGGAGTTGGAAGTCCACAAGTCATAAAAGGGCCAAGTTGGAAGACCCCTGCTGTAAGGTCACTACCGCTCAACAATTGTGACACCAAGAGTTGAGGAAGATCTGGAGAAGATGTATTTTTTTTTTTAGCAAGGAGGAGGAGGGAAGACTCTTTGCCCCTTACTGTTTAATACTTTGAAGGGACAATTTTAAGATATTTATTTTGGTTTCCTTCTATCTGAGGAAGGTGATCTTTCCCTTATCTGAGATGATCTAACCTTTCAGGCTGTTGGGTAGCAGAAGGCTTTCTCACTGCTGGTCCCCTATCTCTGGGACTCCTTTCTTATGGAGATGCTTATGGTTTAATTGCTTTTTGCAAAACATTTTGTATATACATTTATTCCAGACTGCATGCAGTACTTAAAAGAATGTTCAACTGAATGTTTTTGTTAAACATAATAAAATACAATTAAAACTTGCAAATCACTTTGCACCCTGAAAAACAAAGAGATATTGAGTTTAGTGGGGAAATGCTAGACTAGTCAAGTTGCAGTTCAAGTATGGAACTCCCAGATAAGTTTAATTTATTCCTGCTCAATTCAAGTCAACTCACAGGTTGACTACTGTTGGGCTGAAGACATCCTACCAGGAACCTATGCATCATAGGTTCCTTGAGGGAATGTGAGATACAACAATGCAAACAAAGAGGCGTGAGCACCTTAAGAGTACACAAGCCTTCACAACTAGAATTTACTGTGGCACACACACAAACACACACAGACATAGAAAACACACATTTGAAGAAGAAAAAAAAAATCAAACATTCAAGATTACATACAATATGTATAGTGGGGGTTAACTGAAGTTTATTGAGAAGTACGATTACTTTGGGCCTGAGTAGAGAAAATGGTTATTCTTTGTGGTCTCTGTGTATCACTCATGGGTTTGTGCCTGCACAAAGCATCATCCTGGAAAGAGCCCCAGCTGAGCGTTTGGTGAAAATGCTGCTTCCTTCTTGCCTTGGCTAAACTCCATTATATCCTTTCTAACTGCTGCTTTGGCACCACTTCAGAGAGGCGTTCTCTCATCTTTCTGACCCCAAACCGGCTTATTTTCATGGATTTTTATTTCCTTTTAGATTCCTTCTCTAATTCTTCTATGCTATCCTTCATCTATCTCGTTGTCCTATCCATTTTTCTCAGCATGTTTGCTCACTTAGGAAAAGCCAGCTAAGATTTCATCTACTTTTTCCAAAATACCAGATAAACTCTCCTCTACCTATGATCCTTCTCACTGCTTATCGTTCTGGAGAGGGGAAATATTTGTCTGAAGTATCAGCAATGTAGGCTTCTGACCTTCCAGGCTTTCTGAAATCCACGGTCCCAATTGAGAAGTCCTCTTTGGGAGTACATACTGTGGCTACATTTCTAGTCAAATCATCTAGTGATTCCAATTCGCCAACGCCTGGCCTCTACGGTTGTAGTCTTGAAATACCAAACCTACAATCAGTATTGGAGACTTCCACTGTTTTCTTGCCAGCAACATTATCATCTTCAATTCAGAGACCACATTTTCTTGAACCAGTATCAATTATAGTTGCCTCTGAGACATGATTGATCTATCTCTGCTCTAGTTAGTAAAAATAATATTTTTTTAAAAAAAATAATAATTCAAAATTCAAAATCTACTTCTTAGGAATTTCTTACCTGTCCCTTAGCAATTATTGTCTTATTGGCTCCTGGCACTGTTTTATTATCAGCTGACAAACTTACCTGCTCCATCAGCTGTTCATGGTCACTTCACCAGAGCTACAGCAACTTCTGACTGCATTTGCTTGAGGAGGGCTTCTTCCCAACATATGTAGAGTTGCTGGATTGTCCACACCTTCCATGTTTGTGAAACATTATCAGCTAGATATCCAAGTCAGAGCAGATGCTTATAGTTTTGCTGTTGTTTTAACATAATGCAATCTGCCCTTCCTCATAAAGCTATACAAAGCTACCATAAATTTGATAATGGATAACCACAAACTGTGTCGCTTTAACTGTAGCTCTTCCACTGAACATCTCTATATTCATAGAACCCATCCGCCTATACCACTGTAGATACCTCTTACCATCACTGAATGTGGCAGCAGTGGAAATCTAGGAACTGAGGAATTTAGCAAAGCCAAGGACTGTAAATATACATGAGGAGGGCAACAGTGTCCTGCCAAGAAGCTCAGCTTAAATAGTTTCCCAAAATCCTTTGCATGGAGCAAAGCCATGTGTGTGAAAGCACAGATGACCATTAAACAGAACAAGAGTCTTGTTGTTTCTTATTAAATAATAGCTCTGACTTCATTACTATAGTGACCATTGTGGGACTAGTTTCATCAGTATGGGCCCAACAAGAATTACAGATCACGTCTTGACTTGGGTTGGAAGTCAGAGCAGATTGGGAGCGAGATGCTGGTAGTGGGGAGAAGGTAAAGTGAGATACTCCACTGTCACTGACAGATCATTCCCTAGTGAGGTTTGAGTTGATTGAGCCTAAATCCTGGAGAAACAGTGGATCCATCTGGGTGATCTGAGCCAGACAGTCAGGAAATCCTGAATGCTCTGAGGATATTCTAGATGATGTGACCGGTGATTCTGTTGAGGCCCAAGAAAACTAAGAGGGGCTACTAACGCAACTGCTACTGAGGACCGACTGCCGTTACACTATATGGAATCCCTTTGGGTTTGGGGGGAACTTCAGGTAATATTTCCTAATAACATAAGTGATAGAAACATTATAACTAATATGATTGGGCACAAGATAAAATAAATAGGTAGAGATCCCAATAGTTCTACTTGTAAATTTAAGATGATATGTTTGTGTTGTAAGTCTACATATTATATTAGCTTCTACATTTGATATTCTTTCATTGAAAAATACTTTTAGATTAATAGTAGTGATGTTTAAAAAGGAAATATTTTCCTACTTGCTTCTTTATGATGTAATTTGTGATATTACATTTGGTTCTTCAAATTTTTTACCAAAAAATACAGGTATTGCCAAATTGGCGGTATCATTTGGGCCCTTGATGCTGTTAAATCCTGTAAAGTTGCTGTCCAAATAGATAAAGGACAGTTTTCACATAGAGATTTGCTGAAGAATATGATGCATTCTATATAGATTATGACTGTATTATCGTGACTGTAGATAGAAATTTATTTATTTATTTATTTTATTACATTTATATACCGCCCTTTCCCGAAGGACTCAGGGCGGTTTACAGGGTGATTAAAAAAACCCATCTAAGCCTTTGTTGTCACATGCTTTTTTTTAACAGGTAGTCCTCACTTAACAACTGCAACTGAGCCCAGAATTTTCATCGTAAATTGTTGCAGTCATTAAGCGGATCATCACCTGACCTGACTTGACTTTATGACCATTTTTACAATGGCCCTAAAGCAACTTACCATGGTTGTTAATTGAATGACATGGTACACTTTCTGAAATGGGTGGTTTTTGTGGCAAAATAATGTAAATCATGGTCACATGACCACTGAATGCTACAACTGGTTGTGAATGGAGCTGGCTGCCAAACGCCTGAAGTGGAAATCACATGACTACGGTGTGTGTGTGTGTGTGTGTGTGTGTGTGTGTGAAAAACTGGTGTTGAGATAACTTTTCTGAGGTCCATTGTGACTTAAATTAAGTGATCTGTCATTAAGTGAGGACTATATATTATTATTTGGCTCAACTATTTAAAACAGTTCTCTAAACACATATGTGCACGTATTGAACTCTAATTCATGAAGTTTACTCTGTAAAGATGTTTTAAATGCTAAATATATATTGGTGTGTATGGGTGTATTTGTGTCTATGTGGTTCTTTTCCTTTTTCTAGATTTTTAAAAAAATACATAATGACTTCAAAATTTATTATGTTGATGCTAATATCAAGGAATGTAACAATTCTTAAAAAACATGCTACAGAAAACAAATTATTCATATTTACTTGTAATTATATATCCATGATAAAGAATTAATGCATTTGTGTGGGGGCTTATTGGGTAAATTTTAATCAACAAAAATTATACACACACAAAACCAAGTTGAACAAAATTTAAACTTCAGCTTCACACAACTGCCAAACCTTTCATATATAAACAGTCTTCAGACTGTTGAATAGTTTTCAAGACATATGTTCAGCCTCTAGTGTTCTACTTTACTATAAGCCAATTGCTGCTCTCTGGAATATAAGCATACAGTATCTCCCTAATACGTGCAATTAGTCATAGAAAAAGCACACTCTCAATGTTAGCTGGATATTCCACGCTGAACAAAAACCAAGCTTCAGGGGGAAAGGATAAGATCACAATACACAAAGGCAACTTTGCATGTATGGAGCAAAACAGAATAATCATGGCCATCTCACTAGAATGCATTACCTGGTAAGGAGAAATTGAGAGTTCTGGATAGCCTGCTGATTATTTTCTGCGTTAGATGTGTTGGTTGTTGCTGTAGATTGTGTAACAGTGGTGGTGACACTGCTAGTATTCGTACGCCTCGTTGCATTGCGTGCAGTCTCCAGTTGTTGCCTTGCTGCCTGTGCATGTTGTCTTTCTAACTGCAGCTGCATCTGCAGCTGCTGTAACTGAGACGCCGAAGGGCCAGAGGAATTGAGCTGTCCCCCTGCAGACCGCCTTACACCAGACAGCTGAGATAAAAGCTCTGCCAACAGAAAAAGAGAAAAGAGACTAAAATCTATTCTAACAAAACCAAGGCCTTGGCCAGTACCCAGAAAACTCCTTAACTTTAGATTTTACTCCTTAACTTGTAGATTTTACTGCCACCGTAATCCTAAATAATCCTAAATACTGACAACCTCAGCCTTCCATCCTTCCGAGGTAGGTAAAATGAGGACCCAGATTGTCGGGGGCAATAAGCTGACTTTGTAATAATGCCGCTTGGGGGGCCCCAAAAGCCCTAATAATCAGGCATATACATAGAATGAAGGCTATTGCTAAGCACATTGGTTTGTGCTTTAAATTGTAAGCCGCCCTGAGTCTTCGGAGAAGGGCGGGATATAAATGGGATTAAACAAAACAAAAACAAAACTTCTAAGACACGGGCACTCTTGGTAAATGATAATTCCAACTAACAATATTGAAACAGGACTGTTTCACATGGTCATCAAATCTTTGGTTTTTAGAAATTAGTTTTGCTTTATTCAGAAGATGGCAATGTGCAAGGAAAAGACGCAAGTAATCATAAAACCCTTACCAGCTATAGGATCCATGGCTTCTCTATTGCTTGGAGAATACGAACTCTGTGATGATGAAAATCCACCAGTGGAACTGCTAGTAAAGTGCATGTTTGATCTACGTGCGCGGGGGCCACCCAATCCTCGACCTGGGTGAAACATTCTACGTACATGCCGAACACCGCTGGATTCATCGTCACCAAGGGGTTAACGAAAAAGCGTCAACACAGAGTTGCAAACAAAGAACACCTTAGTGCTCCCCCACCCTCGCCAAAGAACTGTAAAGACCAAGAGAAAAGCTATTTAGTTAAATGCTACTTCATGGATTCAATTTTAATTTAAAGTTATACAACTAGAAGAAACCTTCTTAGACTACTAAGGCAAAGCTATACAATAAATCATCATCATGAGGCAAAACACAAGAGAGAGCCCCACCTTGAGGGTTTACAATACTTAAAACGATTTCATGGGCAATGATTTGAAATGCCCATATAAAATAGCCCTAGTTACGTCTTAGAATAGAATAGAATAACAACTTTATTGTCATTTTAAACATACACTAATTAGCATACATTAAAATGAGATCTCGCTGCCTACGGCTCTCAAAGAGTAACCACCTCCATCAGGGCATCCTCACATCTAAATAACGATTTGGATCTAACATTCTGCTGTATTGTGCTCTTAAGTACCTTGAAATGTAGCTAAAAAACACTCTCATCAACAACAAAACCATAAAGTTATCCTTGTAGTTGAAAAACTAGCCCTTTCTATCTGAAGAGCTCTTGATTAAACAATGTGCTCTGTGTGCTTAAACAATATTTGGTAAATTAAATCACAGCAGTCAGTTCATTGTTGCTTCCTATACCGAAAGCATGTTAACAATGGAGATATATTATAGAACACCTAAGTTTAGATAATTATAACTAACTTGCAACACCAATTACTGGACTGAAAACTATTCACCTAAATCAGTGGTTCCCAACCTTTTCTATACCCCGCACTCCTAGAACGTTTCTGATATATTCTCGCACCCCTTACAAAAGTTCAAAATAATGGCAACGAATTATGCATATACACTATAATTTTGAAAAACCCCTGGAATATCATCTTGTACCCTCAAGGGATGCGAGCAGCCCTGGTTGGGAAACCCTGACCTAAATAGTTCCCTAGGAACAATACTTCAAATAAGAATTTATTGGTACAGGCAGTGACTGCTCAAAGTTTCAACAGCACTAAAAAAGGGCCTTATGATCGTTTTTCATACGTATGACTCTTGTAGCATCCCAAAATCATGTGATCAAAATTCACACTGACTCATATTTGTGACGGCTGCACATGTCCTGGGGTCATGTGATCACCTTTTGCGACCTTCTGTCAAGCAAAGTCAATGGGGAAGCCAGATTCACTCCACAACCACGTTACTAACTTATTAACTGCGGTGATTCACTTAACTCTGACAAGAAAGGTCATAAAATGAGGCAAAACTCACTTAACAAACATCGTAAATGGTCATAAGTCAAGGACTACCTGTACATGTATATTCCATCTTTCTTCTAGGACAGACATGTCAAACACAAGGCCCGGGGCCCGGATCCAGCCCGTGAAATGGTTTCATGTGGCCCGCGAAAATAATAAACTTATTCTATAGTTAACCATTGGACTCCATTTGGCACAAAGTGATCAACCACAGCTTCTTGGACATAGCCAGCAACTCCAATCTTATTCACTTGGACAATGCCTACACTGTATGTTAATAGAATAATTTAGTTCAAAATTAACTTCTTTAATACATTCAACAATAATTATCCTGTTGTTCCTTCTTAATTTAGGAAAGGATATTAAATCTCTAGGAGCTCTGTGTTCCAGTGTAAGATGAGCTGCAAAGTCATCTGTTACGTGATTGGGATCTCCTCCAGGTAATGCTGCACATATTGGACAAATCTGAAAATGACAAAAGTTTAGAAAGCCTACTTGCATTATGGTCTTCAACAACAAGAAATCTCTAGCAGGAGCTGCCACAAGAAAGATCAAAAATGTATGCACACAAGACTAAATATTTCATCCATCTTACAGCACTGCCAATCTATACATCAAATCTGATACATAACTGTAAGAAACTGTGATCCAATTCTGATTTTTTTAAGCAAGGATCTAACAACTTTGCCACTCCTGATTTCCAAAGTGACTTTGCCAAAGCATTATGGAACAAACGTTTATAACATGGGTGTGGGCGGGGGGGGGAGGGTCCATCAGTCATCATTTATAAACAAGACTGTCAGTTTTGCAGAGACAGAGGATTCTAGATGGCTGTGGGAAAATGTGGCAGCTGCCTCTGATGATTTCTGGAATGAGCCCATTTCCAATTGGGCTCCATTCTTATGTATTTATTTAGGAGTATGTGAATTTCTAAAGGAGAATCGAGCACTTGAATTAGATATTTCAGTATGATTATGCTTTGACATCATCATGCAGATTTCTATAACATTCAGTAGCTATGAAACATTACTGCCACCGTCAACTAAAGCTCTTGAAAGCTGCAACTGCATAAACTGATAAATTAAAGATGATGAAATAGGTGGGGCACCCAAAAAGCACTTGTATTTTTTAAATATTAATGGTTCTAGCTTTTTTTTGGGGGGGGGGGTAATTTTGTGTTAAGGTTCTATGCATCCATTCACTATGAAGCCAAACAAAACATTACTGATACCAGTTTGCTGTATTTATTGTGTACTTTCTTTGTTATTCTTTATTTCCAGGGCATATTACAAAATAAAAGCCTACACTACTTTCTACATTTTCATTCTTCAGGATTTCTATGTTTGCATATGCCTCAGAAGTATTCCAGAAAATGAGTGGACCTTCCAATGTGCCCACCCTTCTAATTTAAAGTAAATAGATAAAAAAAATCAAATTGGAAGAAGGGCCTTTGTGCCTGCCAAAAGGAGTGTCTGTAGAAGTTGCCATGCATGCAGACTTTGCCCTAGAGATCTCAAGTATAGTATTAAAAATTCCTCCTTATAATCATTATGTATGACAGTATCAGCCCTTAAAGCAGCATTAATGCTCTTACAATAAAGAATTAATCAGAAAAATAATCAAAGGTAACATTACAAAAATGGAAAGTTCAACATTTTTAGTTCATTGTGATTTAATATCTGTTCCAAGAATAATAATAAAAAACCACTATCAGAATAAAATTGCAGTGCTTAAAAATGTGAATACAAAAATTAAAATCAAGGTTACTTCAACAGAAAAACAATAAGCCAACAGCTTGTTCTAGAATACACGTTCCTTATGAGAGAGTTCCATGACTGGTCCGCCACTATTGAGAAGGCTCTATTCCTGGCCATTATACCTTGAGCTAAAACTATTGTTCAAACTGATCTTACTGCCGAGGGCAGGGGTCTTCAAACTTGGCCCTTTTATGACTTGTGGACATCAACTCCCGGAATTCCTCAGCCAGGCTCACTGGATGAGGAATTCCGGAAGTTGAAGTCCACAAGTCATAAAAGGGCCAGGTTTGAAGTCCCCTGGCATAGGTGTATGCTATGGAGGCAGGTTTTAAACTGCCCGACTCTGAAACTGTTTAGGGCCTAAAAGTATCATACCCTTAAACAGGGCCCTATAAGCCATTTTAGCATCCAGTATAATAACTGAGTAGCTGTTTTCGGTACTTTGGGGCATTTTAGTAAACTAATTAAGAAATGGTAAATATTAAGGTGTTACTGAAACTAAGCACATCCCAATATAGATAGGGTGGAAAATGGCACGCCAGCCTAAGGTTGGGACATGCCATTCAGGCCATTTCTGCCTTTAACAATAAGGCTTGAATCAAGGAGAGTGACAGATCTGTTGCTTCAGGAGAAGCCCAATCTTGTTAACAGAGCATTTTCCGAATTTCCTGATTTAAGATTCCTATCCACATTATTTCTATCTTATCTAGGTTCAGGGGTTTTGCCCTTATCTGATCCACCACTGGCTCCTGGCAACTTTCAAGCCTCTGTAGAATCTTTTTGTGGTTCATATGGAAAGGAGAAGTAGAGTTCAATGCCACCAGTATACTGGTAAGACAACACTCCAAATTTCTGGATAATTGTTCCCAATGTCTTTATGTAGATATAAGCAGCAAGGGGAAACTATTAGATCAAGCACTTTGGGCCAAAATATACAGTTGCAAGAAAAAGTATGTGAACCCTTTGGGATTACGTGGAGTTTTTCATGAATTGGTCATAAAATGCGCTCTAAACGTCATGTAAGTCACAACAATAGGAAAACACAGTCTGCTTAAAATAATACTACACAAACATTAGCTATTGTCATGTTTTAATTGAACATAACATGTAAACATTCACAGTGCAGGGTGGAAAAAGTATGTGAACCCCTAGCCTAATGACTTCTCCAAGAGCTAATTGGAGCCAGGAGTGAGCCAACCTTGACTCCAATCAGTGTGATGATATTGGATGTGTTGCTGACAGCTGTCCTGCCCTTTAAAAACACACACCTGTTTTGGGTTTACTGGTCTCAAGAAGCACTGTCTGATGTGAATCATGCCTCGCAGAAAAGAGCTCTCAGAAGACCTACGATCAAGAATTGTTGACTTGCATGAAGCTGGAGAAGGTTACAAAAGTATCTCCAAAAGCCTTGATGTTCATGTGTCCACGGTAAGACAGTGTCTACAAATGGAGAAAGTTTAGCACTGTTGCTACTCTCCCTAGGCGTGGTCGTCCTGTAAAAATGACTGCAAGAGCACAGTGCATAATGCTTAATGAGGTAAAGAAGAATCCTAGAGTGTCAGCTAAAGACCTACAGAAATCTCTGGCACATGCAAACATTTTTGTTGACACATCTACAATAAGGAAAACATTAAACAAGAATGGAGTACATGGGAGGACACCACGGAGGAAGCCGTTGCTGTCCAAAAAAAATATTGCAGCACGTTTGAAGTTTGCAAAAGAGCACCTGGATGTTCCACAGCACTACTGGCAAAATATACTGTGGACAGATGAAACCAAAATTGAGTTGTTTGGGAAAAACACACAACACTATGGGTGGAGAAAAAAAGGCACAGCACACCAACATCAAAACCTCATCCCCACTGTAAAACACGGTGGAGGGAGCATCATGGTTTGGGGCTATTTTGCTGCCTCAGGGCCTGGATGGATTGTTGTCATTGATGGGAAAATGAATTCCAGAGTTTATCAGGACATTTTGCAGGAAAACGTACGACCATCTGTCCGCCAACTGAAGCTCCGCAGAGGATGAGTGATGCAACAGGACAATGACCCAAAGCATACAAGTAATTCAACAAAACAATGGCTTCAACAGAACAGAATACACCTTCTGGAGTGGCCCAGTCAGTCCTGACCTCAACCCGATTGCAATGCTGTGGCATGACCTTAAGAGAGCGATTCACACCAGACATCCCAAGAATATTGCTACACTGAAAGAGTTTTGTGCAGAGGAGTGGTCCAAAATTACTCCAGATCGTTGTGCAGGTCTGATCTGCAACTACAGGAAACGTTCGGTTGAGGTTATTGCTGCCAAAGGAGGGTCAACCAGTTATTAAGTCCAAAGGTTCACATACTTTTTCCACCCTACACTGTGAATGTTTCCATCTTATGTTCAATTAAAACATGACAACAGCTAATGTTTGTGTAGTATTATTTTAAGCAGACTGTGTTTTTCTATTGTTGTGACTTACATGACGTTTCGAGCGCATTTTATGGCCCATTCATGCAAAACTCCACGTAATCCCAAAGGGTTCACATACTTTTTCTTGCAACTGTAAATTTTTCATTGGCATTCTCTGATGGCAGCTCTGCAGGTAGAAATAATGCTACCTTAACATATTCCTGTAATTCTGTACACTGGACCACACTGTAAACAGCCTAAAACTTTATTCATGCCGATGCATTAAATGCACGTTTGAGATACAACAAGAACGTAACTTTCTATATACACCTAACAACTGAGATATACAATAGCTGGTCATGGAAATGATCGGAAGACAGGCAATCCTAAACCTAATTTACCCATCAGCTAGGATGACTTTCTAGAAGGATTAGACAAAATCACAAGACAATAAAAGCTACAAACAAGTAAGTCAAAACAGCTTTTAAAACTTCATCTCAGAATGCAATTTCCCGTGTGGAAGAATGCTACTTGTTTCATATCCTGTTTGTGGGCTTTAACGAAGCAGGCAAGTTGGCACAGTATGTACAACATTTTAGACTGGATGGCCTTTGAGCTAATTCAGTTCATTTGAGCTGCTCCTATAAGAAAGAGTTTCGTTTTCTAATAAAGTATGTTATTTTCATAATAAACAAAGTTATATGTAACTGAAGGGGAAGAGGTCATGCAAGGAAGTTTCTTTAATTGACTGCCACTCAAATCCAACACCAAATGTTTATTTGAAATGTGTATCTCAGCACTTACTTATAAAGACTTTGTTCTCTTATTACTAAGCTGTTTACGTGCAAATAGATTCTAACATGTGTAACACTAATACCTGCTATTATTTCATCAGCCTTAAGAAAGTAAAAGTAACCAATGTTCTTTTAAACTCTTGCTTATACTGGAACAAAGAAACTATATGGATGTTAATGTAAACCAAATTAGCGAACCCATTTTTTTTTCTGGGTGCCCCACTCAAAAAAATCACCACTCAAATTATCAGAACCATCATATATGTGCACTATTTTTCTGAATCCCATAAAGCACTCAGTGAAACATGAGGAGTCTAAATACAACAGCGTAGACAAGGGTAGGATAACAGGAATGTGTGCAATAACGTTAAGTGAAATAATTGACTGACTGGTGTTGACTCTGAAGTGACCACATAGATACATCTCTAGAATGATCCCTCGAGGTCCCCAAAAGGTACATTCACCGCCGGCTGTCCTCTTCTCTTTCCTTCCACTTTTCTAAGCATTATTTATTTCTCAAGTGAGCTGGGTCTTCACATGTGTCCAAATATGAGACTAGTCATTTATGTCTCAAATCCAACTTTTGTTTCCATAGAGGGCCAAAGGGAAAAATAATTGTCTGCACGATTCTAGCATCTGTACATAAAAACATGTCGTGGAAGTATCTTTTCCAGGGCTTTTGCTACTGCTTTTCAAAGTGCAAGTCTGCATTTTTCACTGACTCTGCTTTACTCTAATGATAAACCTATGTCTCATAATCATACACTGTTTACTGAATCGCAAGCCTTTACCTTCATTTATATTTTCCCATGTAAAAACAACAGATTGCACCATCTATATTTGGAGACAAATCAGTGAATTTTAAATGTAACGATTCTGTTACCTATTGTTTTTCCTCTAACAGGACAACATGAGAAGTACCGTATATACTTGAGTATAAGCCGAATTTTTCAGCCCACTTTTTGGGCTGAAAAATTCCACTTCGGCTTATACTCCAGTCAACAAAAAAACTTACCGAGGACTTGTGCGCGGCCGAGGCTTCGGTGCTTCCGGGATCGCGCGCACCTCTCCCAAGCCACCGCCGTCCGAGACCTGCCGAAGTTTGGGGAGGTGCGCGTGCACCTCCCCAAACCTCCCCAAACGTCGGCAGGTCTCCGTTCCTCCTGCCGACGTTTGGGGAGGTTTGGGCGCCTCCCCAAACCTCCCCAGGTCTCCGTTCCTCCGCGCAGACCTCCCCAAACTTCGGCAGGAGGAACGGAGACCTGGGGAGGTTTGGGGAGGCGCCCAAACCTCCCCAAACGTCGGCAGGTCTGCGCGGAGGAACGGAGACCTGGGGAGGTTTGGGGAGGCACCCAAACCTCCCCAAACTTCGGCAGGAGGAACGGAGACCTGGGGAGGTTTGGGGAGGTGCCCAAACCTCCCCAAACTTCGGCAGGTCTGCGCGGAGGAACGGAGACCTGGGGAGGTTTGGGGAGGCGCCCAAACCTCCCCAAACTTCGGCAGGAGGAACGGAGACCTCGGGAGGTTTGGGGAGGCGCCCAAACCTCCCCAAACGTCGGCAGGTCTGCGCGGAGGAACGGAGACCTGGGGAGGTTTGGGGAGGCGCCCAAACCTCACCAAACTTCGGCAGGAGGAACGGAGACCTGGGGAGGTTTGGGGAGGTTTGGGGAGGCACCCAAACCTCCCCAAACGTCGGCAGGTCTGCGCGGAGGAACGGAGACCTGGGGAGGTTTGGGGAGGCGCCCAAACCTCCCCAAACATCGGCAGGTCTCCGGACGGCGGCGGCTTGGGAGAGGTGCGCGCGATCCTGGAAGCACCGAAGCCTCGGCCGCGCGCAAGTCCTCGGTAAGCTCCGGGCGGTCACTTGCTTCGCGTCTCCTGAGGGAAGGGGGGGCGACTGGAACGGGTGTGTTTCCTCGCCTGCTGGGTGCCGCGATTTGCCCGGGGAACGCGCGGGCCCCGAATGGCAGCGTGGAGTGAGGAAGCGGACAGCCAGGGCTTCCCCGAGAGCCACGGCCACACAGGGTATTCCTGTGTATTCAGGCTTGCAAAATCGCGGATCGAGCCTCTGCTGGCGGCAGAGGCTTGCAGAGCGCGGATCCAGCCTCCGCCGGCGGCGGAGGCTTGCAGAACGGCGGATCGGCTTATACTCGAGTCAACAACTTTTCCCAGTTTTTGGGGGTGAAATTGGGGGTCTCGGCTTATACTCGAGTCGGCTTATACTCAAGTATATACGGTTATTTTAAGGCATTTATATCTCACAAACTGTGGAAAGAAATCTGGGCACCTCACAACAACAAATATTAATTTCTGTTATTAATTCAGGAGTATGGCTATTATAATTACCACTTCTGTTGATGTTTCTGCGTGTTCTGAAGTAACGTGTTCTTGAAGAGATGTTTCCGTATAACCCATTTTTCCACAATATGGACAAGTAAAAGACTGTGGCTGCTCTACAGAGAAAGCTTCTCCACCATAGTATAAATCTGAAAGAATAAAGTACATGATAATTGCAGCCAAAACCAATTATCATCTTGGAAATATAGAAAATATTCTTTTTTTAAAATAGTTTTTAAAAACTATTTAGCTCAACATACAATTTACTGGACTGAACCTTCTGAATATAAATTATTAATATATAATATTCAAAAAGAAAAGGGAACTAAACCACATATAACCTCAACTAGCCAACATTTATATTGTCCTATTTTATTCTTCACTGTGATTATATGTTATAATCATATTACTTTAAACTGTAAGAATCAAGGGTAATGTTATCCATAACATGAATTTATAACACAAATAAACCCAAGACTACTGAATACTGGTGGCATCTATTTTCTCTTTGCTTCCTATATTGAGAGAACATGAATGCCAGCAATTATTATTTTGAAGTAACGATATGCGTCACTATTTCCTCAAAATCTTACAGCATTTAGACAGTTGGACTCATAGGGAAGGTTCATAACTAAACAAATAAAGAGAAAATTTCAAACTGAAATATAAATGGCCATTCTTCACCTTTGTTCAAACTGAAATACCATAGTCTACAAGATATAACCACTTGTTCAATGACTGTTCAAAGTTACGGTGATGCTGAATGAGTAGTAATTATGACCTGTCCTCGAAGTTGCAGCTTCCCAATGGAAGTTGCAATTCAGGTACTTGGTGCCAGGCTTGCAATTATGATAATAATAAATAACAACTTATTATTATGATAACAATAAATAATAAATAATCTAGCCCAACCCCCTGCTCAGGCAGGAAACCCTATAACATTTCGGACAAATGGCTGTCCAGTCTCTTCTTAAAAACTTCCAGTGTTGGAGCAATCACAGCTTCTGGAGGCAGGTTGTTCCACTGGTTAATTGTTCTAACTGTCAGGAAGTTTCTCATTAGTTCTAGGTTGCTTCTCTCCTTGGTTAGTTTCCATCCGTTGCTTCTTGTCTTGCTTTTAGGCGCTTTGGAGAATAGCTTGACTCCCTCTTCTTTGTGGCAACACCCGAGATATTGGAAGACTGCTATCATGTCCCCCCTCACCCTTCTCTTCATTAAACTAGACATACCCAATTCCAGCAACTGTTCCTTATATGTTTTAGCCTCCAGTCCTCTAATCACCTTTGTTGCTCTTCTCTGTACTCCTTCCAGAGTCTCAACGATTGCAACTTCCAATGTGATTGTGATTTCTTGCTGGCTTCCCTCAAGCAAGTCAATGGGGAAACCGGCAGGAAGTTCGAAGTTACCCCAGCCAATTTTCACCTATCTGTGCTCTGTAGCACCTGCCTGTAGCACCTCCCACCCACCCACTGGAGCACCTGCCCCCCCGGGCTGGAATTCCAGTCTCTTCCTGGTTAATGACTGATATGGTCCTGGGGTTATGATAGCAACCAGGGCAGCCATTGCTAAGGGATGCAGTTTGACAGTATCCCTTAGTAATGGAAGTTTTAATCCCAATTGTAAAACTCTTCTTAAAATACCCTGGGCATATATAAAAACTTTTCAATCCAAATCCAAGTGGAATTATTTGCTATGTGCCCCCCCGACAAATGACACACTGAAAATAACATATGGCGCCAGTGAGCACTCTGGGCCTTGTCAACCTTCTGCAATAACTAAATCTTATTTTTACAGACCACAGAACTGCTCCAAATAAATCTCCAAATACCTTTTTCATTATCCAAGCTGTTAAGTTTCCCGGATCTGCAACATGACTGCTATCCATGAGAGAACATACGTAAGCTCTTTGGCTAGCTATGTGGCCAAAAAACTTCCTAACCACAATAGCTTTCTTGTATCAGCTATATATTTAGTGCCTGAATACTCACATGGCCTAACCCTCAACTGAAATAACTGTATGAGCTCAGGTGGATACCTGCTTTTTCCCCCAGAGCAAATGCTTGCTCGTTTCTCATTACTTAAAACTGTGCCAAAGCAGTCTGTTAGCAAAATATTAAATCACAGTTAAGGAACAACAATAACTCTGATCAACTAATATTTAAAACCAACAGTAGAGATAGTCCTTGACTATCCCAACTACAACTGGGAGCGCAATCTCCACCTGCAAAGCAAGGCAATTGTTAAGTGAGTTACACCAAATTTTATAACCTTTTTTTGCCACAGTTGTTAAGTGAATCACATGAACATCAAGGAAACCTGGCTTCCCCTATTGACTTTGCTTGTTGGAAGCTGGCTGGGAAGGTCATAAAACTGCGATCCCATGACACCAGGATGCTGCAACTATCTTAAATACATGCTGTTTGCCAAGCACCTGAATTCTGATCATGTGACCATGGGGAAGTCACTTTTTCCAGTGCTGTTGTCCTTTTAAACAGTTGCTGAATAAATGGTTGTAAGTAGAGGACTACCTGAATATTTGCTATTATCAAGATGCAGTTAAGAGAGCTGGCCACTTTTAGCAGGGAAGAAGCATTGACTGCCTTTCCGCAAAACAGGGATTATTTCAATAAAGCTTTATTGAAAAAAATCATTCTTGCAGATAGACATATTAATCATGGCTTGCCACCGGATCTTCATTTGTTTCACCAGTACCTGAATAAGTTAAAATTCATACAGCATATACATTGTATCTTACCAGACTTACATTAAGTCGGCCATCTAACCCTCCTTAGACCCAACACTGTAGTTAAGATTCCTTGTAGCAACCACAGCCAGGAATCGTGGCTTAAAAAGTCATTGTTCTATGTCAGGGGTGTCAAACTCACAACATCACGTGACGTGTCGCAACGTATCATGACTTTTCCCCCATTGACAGCAATGGGGTGGGTACAGTTTCACCATGATGCATCCGGCTTGCGGGTCAGCAGTTTGACACCCCTGTTCTATGTGCTATCCAAGTTATGAAATTAAAAAAATATATTAACTCCTACTTCCTGCTGCTGGACATTAGGAGCAGATCCAAAATAAAATCAATCTTTGCCCAGTTTTTCCACTGCTCCCAATTCTGATTAGCCATCTCCCTCACACTCACCCATGTACAATGGCTCTGGTCTCAAGCAAGCCATCTGCCTATTTTTATTTTTTACAATCCCCTGCAGGTCAACCATGTTTCTGGGATGTCACAGGTGGTGGGAGACAGAAATAGATGGAAACTATTATCAACAGTGGCCTGTCTCTCTGAATCATTTGCCTGGGTGTCTCATGATTAGCCAAAGCCAAGGCGTACTGTGCACAATTATCTAGTGGCAGGTTAGTGTTAATACACCATCATTAAAAAAAAGTAAATTGTGGTTTCAAGCTACACTATTTTGCCAAATAATAAATTAAGATTTGATTTTGCTATGGCTTCATAGATGCTAAATCAAAAACAGCTGATTGTATTTCTACCTGCCCACAGATGAAATCTTTTCACGATGTTGAAAAGTGTTCACAAAGTGCCTACAAGAAAGACTGAAGTTAGAAAGAAATGGGCTATTTAAAAAAAATACAATCAGCCTTTCTTCCAGAATTAATTCAACAATTTCCCATTTAACAGAAGTGCACCATTATTTTGGCTTTCCCAGAAACCATCAGAAGCAAAACATTAAGCTTTGTATCTTCACATCGCTAACATTTATTGAATGCTGAACTGACAAACCTGGTGTAAATTACAACAAACAGCCTAGGTAAGTATATTAATAGTAGTAAACTATGATACCTGTGTAATAGTAAGGTAACAGCTCTCTTTACATATAGCATGAAAAAAAGAGTTGCTGGTATGACTGGAGCATTGAACAGACTAGAGGACCAAAAGCATGTCCTCTATCCACATTTTTTAAATTCAGTAAAGATATTGTTGTTCTATAAATGATATGTATATAAAATGTATATAAAACACAAAAATGATGTCAGACGGTCAACACCTTGTCCAAAGTTTTTAAATATTTTAAATAATATGTAATAAATATATATATAAAGAAGCTGGAATATATATAAAGTTTTGCTGTATAACATGCCTAATGAGTTTTAAAGTTTGCCTTTGGTTCATGCTATCAAAACTGCCACAAAGCTCCTTTCACGTATAGTGAAGTGGTCGACAGAATTGAGAAGCACCCAAGCTAGGCAGACCCAGCTGCTGTATTGTGATAGGAGCATTGTATATGGACTGCACAGTGACACTTATGGTTATGAGCTGCACTGAAAGAACAACACAACACAACACATTCTATTGGAGTTGAGGAGGTGTGCTGAACAAATGCAGATTTCAAGAGAAAGCTAGATGAAAAATTAAAACAGCGTAAAACAATTGAGATGACAGCATGAATTGCTCCACTAAAAGCATGTCAATCAGAGTGATGAGATGCCAAAAAGGTTACCCATCACCAATTACAGTCTCTTCCTTGATATGCTAGTTGATGGTATAATACCAGCCCTTAAGGAAATGCAGTCAACTCCTGGCAGGCTGCCCAGGGCTCCACGGGTATGTGCAGCTATTCCTTCATTGACTCGGCCAGGTAATATGCTACGGCTGGCTGAATGTCATCCTGGCAGATGGTCTGGTTGCTTATCTTTTCTGTAATTGTGCCTGATTTCTGCTCCACAAACTCAATGCCTTTAAGCCACGTCGCCTTCTGAAGGAAATCTGGGTTGCTGCTAGAAACGCCTTTCTGCCTCCTCCCTTCTTTCTTGGTGTTTGTTTTCTTTTTTTTTTAATCCTTTACTTTCTTTACAAACATGGCTTACCAACTCAACTTGGTGTTTATTCTGGACTACCTGCCCTGTAGTAATGTGATTTCTAGAAGGGTTTTCTTTTACAGGAACAGTGGCTATGTGATTACAAATTGAACTGGATAGATTCTACATAGTAGCTGGATTAGACGTTATTACAAAGGACTGGAAATAATTTAAAAATCTAATTATGGATCTAGTTACGTAAAATCAAGATGGAATGGAAAAAAAAAGTTAACGAAGAGTTTGTATAATCAATGGTTAAAACACCGTAAATTGAGAAACACGAGTTAGCAGTCCTGCTTTAAGCACAAACAAATGGACAATGTTAGCCCATCGCTCTGTCTCAGGCCTAGAAAGGAGGCAGTAGTAAAGCACTTCCAAAAATGTGGCTAAGAAAACAACATGAAATTGACTCAAAGAAAAAAGTCCTGCCATTATTCAAGGAGAGAGCAATAATCAAAATGGCCATTCTTTCCATTTTTTCCCCTAACACTCCACACTCTCAATATCAGTGCTCAATATGAAATTATTTTAGACATTAACTTAAAAAAAATACTACACTAAGAGAAATCATCCAAAATAAAGGCCAATGAATATTGCATTGTCTATTTTTGATATACTTCAACCCAGGTGATTAATATTACGACGTTAACTGTTAACTGTTAACCACCATCTGGTTCTTTTTGGGTTAGAGTTAAACATTTCACTTACTTATAGTTTATAGTTTATACTCTCTTAATTCAACACCTCTTACCCCATTTTTAAAAACCATCTACTGTACTATTTAAAGATGAAGATAAATTCACCCAGATGGAAGGAGCAGATGAGTTTATCGTTAGTTATTTAATTATAGAGAATAAAGCCATCACTATGGAATACTATATACACAACAGAGGGAGGGATGCTCTAAGCCCATTTAACAGGTCTTCTAGTTTAGCTACTGCCTCTTTTAGCAACCCTTTGCAATTACGATGGTAATGAAAAAGTAACTTTGCAACTAGTCCATATATTTAACAGCCTTTGCAGATGTGCAAAGCAAAGGAAAGCTGAAGTAACATCAAAAACACAGTTGCCATTTCACTCAGTGACCAACTTCATTTAACAACCAAGTTGCCAGTCTCAATTGTGGCTGCTAAACAAGGACTACCTGTACTGTCTTATCTTCAAAAGCATCACACAGGTCATCAGTTGAGTTCATTGCAAGCATCTGAGAAGTAGTCTTTCACTATTTTGCTGGCAAAGGTACGGGTAGTCCTCGACTTACAACAACAATCGAGACCAGAATTTCCATTGCTAAGCAACGTGATTGTAAAGCAAGATTCCATGACTTAGTGATGGCAAATCCCTACAGTCCCATTTGCTGTTGTTAATTGAATCCCATAGTTGTTAGGTGAGGCAACTTCCTGCTGGCTTCCATGACCAAACTCAGTGGGGAAGCAATCAGGAAGTTGTATGTCCTAGGCTGGCAGCCAGGTTAACCTGTTGGCCTCCCCCCCCCCCCCCAATTGTCTTTCTGGGGAAGTCAACAGGGAAGGTTGAAAATCACAATCATGTAACTGCACTTGGCAACCAATCGTAAACTCAAGAGTGTTGCCAGGCACCCGGATTGGGATCACACGACCATGAGGGTGCAGGAACAGCCGAAACTCCAAGGATCAGTTGTAACCACACCTTTCTAACTTGGAGTCATCTCTGATCAAGTGACTGTAGGTTGAGGACAATTGATTATGACAGCTAGTATGGTGTAGTGGTTCGAGTGCTAACCTAAAAAGCAGGAGATTGTGAATGCTAGTCCTCCCTTAGGCAGAGCTGGCTGGGTGACTCTGAGCAAGTCACTTCCCTTTCAGTCAAATACACCCCACCACAGGGTGTTGTTGCAGGAAAAATAGAAGGCAAAAATACCAAATATGTTAGCTGTCTTGAGATGACAATGAACACACACACACACAACACACACATACGCAAGATAAAAATATAATAACGGTAATGCTCAAATATAATTGAATACATTAATTTCAATCTTTCTAGTCTAGGTTGGAAAGAGTGTAATAAAAGCTGCAAAATGCTAATATTTAGTCTCTTCAGAATCACTGCCTAAATTGCGGTCATCCCAGCCTACAGGGCTTTAAAGGAAAAAAAATATTTGTCTTCCATTTCTCACATAGAAGCACCGCTACTATCTCCTCTAAGGAAATAGCAGAGCTATGAAAAAGATCTCTGTATGCCAGGATACTGTAGCAGCAAACTTTTGAATATTTTTGTATAGGCAAAATGTTCTTGCCTGCCCCTTTCAATGTCACTGCCAGGGTTTCTGCGGTTGTTTCTCAATCTTCCAGCAACCCCCCCCCAAAAAAAATCATTTGCAGGGAAAAGGTCTGTGACCCATCTGTTCAAAATTGGTGTGATTTTGTCATTTATTTTCCTGTTTGTAAACAGTAACAGTGGAAGGGCTAATCAAAATGCTGATGGCAAATTTAGGAAGAGGGAATACATATCACAGGGAATATGTACCGAGACAATGGAACATACATAATGACAATGAAAATATAGGCACACACGTGCACACTCTCCTAAGCAAAAAAAAAACAACAACCCTGAAAACCTGAGGTAGTTGATGCAAGATCAAAGTAACCCAATAAAGAGAAAAACATGGAAGAAAGGAAAAATAGGAAGAAGAAACGTGGAAAGATAAGAAAAGCAGGAAGGTAAACAATTCACAAAATCCTCTCACTACTTCTAAAATGCTTTTACTGTATACTTTATTGTTCAGATGAAAGAACTGGGAAAAAGCATGTACTGTGTTTTCCCCAAAATAAAACCAAGTCTTTCTTTCTTTCTTTCTTTCTTTATTTATTTTTATTTATTTAATTTATTTATTTATTTATTACATTTATATCCCGCCCTTCTCCGAAGACTCAGGGCTTAGGTATCTTGCCTCCAAGAGACACCAGGTTTTATTTTTTGGGGGGTGTGTGTGTGTCTTTTTCACTCACCTTGCAGCAGCGGCACCGACAGCCCCAGCCAGCCAGCTCACTTCTTCTGCGGCCGAAGGAGGCCTTCTGGAAAGGCCTCCGATTGCGAAATGCCAGTCGGAGTTCCATTCTCAGCTACAGAATGGAGTTGCTCCTTCGGCCGCAGAAGGAGTAGGCCGATGAAGCAAGTGTCAATCCACGGGAGGCCTGGCTGCAATGGTAAGCTCCACCCTCCCACCCCCATCCTAGCTTGATTTTTAGGTGTGCACCTCGCCCCAAAACTAGGGCTTATTTTGGGGGGTAGGGCTTATATTAGGGCCCTACCCCCCAAAAAGCAAGCTAGGGCTTCATTTCGGGGTAGGTCTTCTTTCGGGAAAACATAATATAAGCAAAGCATTATGTAATGTATATTGTTTTCCTCCCAGAGCACTATGATACAATAGTCTCAATTCATTTTTTTGCTGGCATCTAGGAACTGGATTTTTCAATCACTCAAATCTTTCCTGTACTTATGTTAATTTTTACTATAGTTCAAAACCAGTATAAAAATAAACTCATTTCATCTGTGGTAAGAAAAATCCAGACGGACATTCCTAACGCAGTTTTCTGATAAAATATTAGAGACTGAAGACATTCACAGAATTAAGCGTCACACTAATCTATGAGTTGCCATGCTCTGCATATGCCTCAAAGGCTTTCAGGTTGGGCAACTGCAAACTTTTCTGTATCAAATTTAAAATGATAGGTATTCGTTTTGTTCTGCTTTGTAACAAGACCTTCCAGTTCTCGTTGCCATTTCCCACTGCGTTCTTCATGTGGAAAATGAAAAGAAAAGCTACTTTTATGCTCGCTGAGTGACTTGGAGCAAGTCACATTCTCTTACCCCAGTTATCCCACCAGGTTGTTGTTACAGGGGAAAATAGGGAAGAGCAGTCAGTCTTCCCTTATCTAGCATTTGCCCATAAGTCCGTACTTCTCACTGATTTAATCAGTTTTAGATATTTTATTTCTACTTTTAGTTTGTTTTGTAATTGTATGGATGTAAGGTCTCACGTATTTTGGCTATTCCTGCAGTGGAATTCACTGGAGAAGGCAACTATGCTGGGAAGAGTTCGGGGATGGCTGGATGAAAACTGGCACCAGCCACAGCATAGAACAACTCAAAAGATGTAGTGCAAGATCATAAGATGTGGAGAGACCTGGTCCATAGAATCCCCAAGACTCAGACATGACTGAATGGATAACATTATTATCATATATGTGAGAGCCATTTAGTGTAGTGGTTAAGACACCAGGTTAGAGTGTGAGTTCCAATCCCACCTTAGGCTCAAGTCCAGCTGGTGACTCTGGGCCAGTTCCTCTGTCTGAACCCTAGGTAGGAGGCAAGGACAAACCACTTCAGAAAATCTTGTCAAGAAAACTGCAAGGACTTTTTTGTGTAGTTGATAGGAGCCAAGACTGGCTTAAAAGGCGCACTTGCACACAGGTACATAAAACACACAAATATGTATGTGTTGTATATGTGTGTGTGTGTGTGTGTGTGTGTGTGTGTGCGCGCACACACACACACACATACAGGAAATCCCCATTTAAAAAGGAGGCCACATTTTCTTATTAAAACAAGTTCTTAATGTCAAAAAAACTATTTCTTCATAGGAGACAAATTCTCATAGCCATTTTCAAATTAGTGTTTATGATGTAACATTTTTGCCCTTTTGACTTAAAAGAAAAATCAATATGACTATATTACTCTAGCTATTATAGGTCACTGAAGCACAAATAGTGTAATCTATTTGAACATCAACATTCTATTTTAAAATTTATAAAAAAAAACTCCGATAAAAAGTGAAACTGAACACGTTTTTTACACAAAAGTTTTCCCCGAAAAGGAAAAGAAAAAGGTATCAACAGATAAAAGAAAAGGAAAACTTGCAGTGAGTAAGTAAATGCCATTTGTTAAGGATAAAATGTCTCTGGCTGATTTAAACAAATAAGTACTCCTGGACTTACAACCATTTGTTTAGCAACTGTTCAAGTTATAATGACATTGAAAACACCATACAACCTTGATCTATGTCACTTTTTTTCACATGTCATGAATAGAAATGTTTTGATTTTAATATGAAGCAGAGAAGTATCAAGCAGAATGTGAACACATTTACAGCAGTTATAATCCCTCTTAATATTTACAATTCTAGAAGATATTTGAAATATGAAAAGTTTGTAAAAGCTATAGAAACACCAAAGCCAATAATGAAATCTTTCCCACAGCAATCTTAGTTAAATGTTCATTTGACTAATATATTTTCAAATTTGTTTCTCCTACCATATTAGTTCTAAGTCCTCTCTTTTTTTCCCTTCAAATGTTTAAACCACAAAAACCCTAAGCAAATTTACAATTCAAACAGTAGAAGAAAATACCTCTTAACTCATAGAATTAAATGAAATGGTGGCTTTAAAGCATAAGTTGGCTGGAAGGACCTTAGTTTTAATTGATTTAAAATAAGTAAATAATTTAATAAATAAATATTTTAATTAAAATTATCTTAAATTATCTGTTGGTACACTAAAGAAACCTCCAATGTAAAACCTTCCCCCCCCCTCAAGTATGAGTCATCACGCAAATGCTGCCATTATTTACTCAACATCTGACCCAAGAACACAAGTTACCACATTTTTTAATGGCGCACATATTCTCACCTGACTCACTTCCAATCCTTTCCTCAAGGGTGTCAAAGAAAAAAAGCAAAAATCTGTGGTGGGGCATCTTTCCATCTACCAAAAACTCAAGTTATTTTAATAGAGCTTTAAAGTTACAATGTACAAAACCTAATAAATACACAATATTGGATTTTTGTGTTTGTATTCTTTTATGTTTATTTTGTTTTTTTCTCTTTGTTCTGTGATAAAATGGCAGAAGTAATTTTTGTTGACCTAGAAATACAGGCGGTTAAGTAGGTAGCTAAGTGAGTAAGTAAGTAAGTAAGTAAGCAAGTAAATAAATAAATACATAAAAGGCAAGAATCATTTACCAAAATCTACCCTTGTTAGTATGCACTGCATTGGATGGTCAGTTGTATGCCTTGTCGTCGTTGCACCACTTTCATAACAAGATGCACACAGATCGTAATCGTAGCAAATTAAACACTTGTATCTGCGACCTCGAAAATTTCCTTTTAAACATGCATCGCAGCTGACACCTGCAAAAAAAAAATAAACAGAATCATTAGCCATTAGCTATTTACATAAACAATAGGCATCTATGCAATTTCATTGCAATACCACTGTCCTGAATTACTATCGATTATCTTATTTTTAGTTGAAAATTAATGTTCATGATTTCATAATTATCCTGAACATGCTCCTCACATTATAACCATCAACTAAAATGCTGACTATTCACGTCCTCAGGTAGCAGTCGCCAACATGAGGACTTCCAGATCAGTTGTGAGAATCATAACAATACTTACAAAGAGTACGACCACCAAGGCCTGCTTACAAGTTTATTTCAAAAGAAGGTGGCATTGTTTGCAGCCCATTTAAATGGGGGTAACATGTGAGACAACTGTAAGATAAGAGGGGTGGACTGACAAGAGAAAAAGATAGTGCAAGCTTGCCTGCTACACAGAATAAAAAGCACCTCCTCATTCATGGACTGCAGCAAAACAGGAAGTGTCAAATCTTTGATTTAATTTAATCCTAATTCTCTCACTCTCTCCATCTCCTCCCTCCCGCAAACACTACGAGACTGAGGGAAATGTACCAGGCTGTGGAATTCAGCAGGTTTTTCAGAGAAACTAAAGCCAACAGTTGTCCACCTGAACAAAAGCAATGATCTGTGTCCACACAGGACAAGCAAGATGGCCGCATGTCTTGCCGCCTACAGATGTACTACTAGAGCCGAGCAGAGGACTGAACCACAACCCCCCTTTTTCCATTTGCCTGATTCCCACATCACTGGTGTAGCTCTCGTTACCAGCAGCTGCTGTCCAGAAAAGTACAGGTGTTTACGTCAATGTATAAAGCTTTCAAAGTTGCAGACTTCAAACTAATTGACCATCTTTATGAAAGGCTTGTGATGATCTGAGCTTGAGATCCTTGTCCTAAAGTCCAAAGATTTTCTACACTCCATTATTTTGGTAGTTCACACTACCAAAGAAAAATAAAAGCATTTCTATACAAACCAAATACATTTCATTCTGACCAGGGCATGCTGACATAATAGTCTTGTTTAATAAATGTAACTTAACTATATCTACTTAAGTTAAAAAGGAAAAGAAAAAAACAAGAGTCTGAGATTACTACTAACTTTTGGTATGAAAGGAATCTGTACTAGTTGGTTCTAGTTATATACAGACTAAAGTTTTCACTGGCTTGTCCATTAAAAGCTCACTGTTTAAAGTTGTCTAGAAAAGCATTGATAAAATATCTCAAGCACAGATTTAGAGCATAATATATATTAAAATCATACCATGTACAAAAATCTTCATATTAGCTTTGCAAATATGTCAAATTAAAAAAAATCCAAAATGTTATTGAATTTCAAAATCTTCCAAATCCTATTTTCTACTAAAAAAAAAAGAATCTGAAAACTTTTTCACTGTTCAAAAACAGCTGAACTGAAATATTTTACCAGAAGTGAAAGCAAAAAGTGGATTTGCAATCTGATATATGCATGCTTATGTATTTCTTCCAATGTGAGTTTATTTGGGTTCAACAATACTCATTCTAAAGCATTTAACTGCTCCACTTAGTACTGCAATCTTAGCATGCTTAAAAAGAGAATCAAGGAATTATAAGAACCGGGACCATTTAGAAACAGACTAGCCCGCCCCCTCCAATTCAATGTAAAAAGTACAAAAGTTTTGTTTGTTATGTCCAGCCTCTTCTTGAAAATATCTTACTACCTCTGTGAATAAAAAAAAACCTAGTAAAGACAACAATCACTTGATCAAGTCCTATTTTTCTGTAACTTAATTCCATTACAGTATTCCATGTTCTGAACTCCAGAATACTAGAGAACCGTCTTGATCTTCTATGTGGCCGTTCTTCCAGTTGTTTGAATAGTACTATCTGTTTCCCATTCCATTTTCTTTTCCCAAGTGAGACAATTCCTTCAATCTTTCTTTTACAACTTACTGACTAATCCTTTGATCATCATCACTGCCTTTCTCTGAACATGTTCAAATATCTCTGGATCCTTCTTGAATAGTGCCCAGAACAGGACCCAGGAGCAGAATAAAGTGGAACAACTGAAGCCGTGAATTGCAAACATCTGTTGATGCAGTCTAAAATTGTATTTACCTTTTGCAGCCACACTACACTTCTGGCTAATATTTTATTTCTAGTCAACTACTATTGACTAAAAGATCTCTTTTACAAGTATCTTTATCATCTTACACTCCATAAATTTGATTTTTGTTTCCTAGGTAAGCTTCACGTTTGTCCTTATTAAAATTACTGTTATTTTCAGGCCATTTATCTGATTGCTAAAATTAGCTGTTCCATTGATTAATCATCTTCACTGTCAGGAAATTCCACCTTATTTCCAGGTTGAATCACCCTCTGAGAAGCTTCCGCCCACTGCTTCTTGTCCTGCCCTCAGGAATATGGAGAATAAATCGATGCCCTCATCTCTGTGACAAACCTTCAAGTATTGGAAGACTCCAATCATGTCTCCCATGAGCTTTCAAAATTTCAATAATATCTCCAGGTACTGGAGTAAAGCTATTGTAAAATTGAGAAGTTAATAGCAGCTACTCAAGGAAGTCATTGTGTTAACAAATACAATTTCAGAAGAAGATCAAGAAAACAAACAGCTATGCACTGATTTGCAAACAGTACCATCTTTCCAACCAAAATTCTGCACCGGATTAAAATTTCAAATTTGTTCATCATTTATGCTACCATAGCATCATTTATCACGGTCCCTCTTAAGATAGTAAGGAACTCAAATATTAATACCTTTATATAGCTGCCCATCACATATACACATATCACACACATCACATTTGAATGGCAAGCGATTAAAACCAGAAAACAATAACCAAATTTGTAAAAGCACAAATAATATAAAATAATAGATACTACAAAAATCTAATTAACTATCTGTCATTAGGTAAGCAGCTGTCAATATACTGTGCACAAAAAATATTAATATAATTTTCAATACTAATTCAATACATTTTTAGTTTTAATAAGGCAAGACAGGATAGGTTTGTATTTAAATGTTTCCAATTTTTCCAATATAATTTTCTATATTAAGTGGCACTATTTAGTTTAGCTAACACTGAGGTTTTTATTTTTTATCATATATTTCAGAATGTTCATGTAGTTAAGCCAAATAATCAACAAAGAATACAATGTTGTATACAATGCATTTAAAATAAAATACTAGCAAAATTAAAAATCTTCTCTAGACTATTATTTAGAGTTGCAATAAATAAAAAATTGTATTGTGATGCAAAAAGCAAAAAAAATCAGTTTAAAGTCTTCAATTCAGAATTTTCTGGAACCAATTTCAGCAGAACCATATCTGTACTTTCAAAACTGTACTTATGTTGAAGTTAACTACTATCTTTAATACACTATAATTATTAAGCACGATCAAACTTTGAATCCATCTGCAATGTTAATTACAGAGACAGGCTCATCAATAAGACTTTGTATAAATCATGGGGTCAATTGAAAGGGAAAATGTAACTATTTGAAGATTCTGAGTAAAACCAGCATTTCCAAGTTTCAACATACAAGTGGGTTCTACAATGTTAACAATCATTTCAATCAGGTGTTCCATCTAAAAAAGTGCAATAGAATCACTCTACAAAATCAATGCTTCTTATGTTTTTAATCTTTAAGATGGAAGCTTAAAATAGTTTACTCACAATACTAACTAAATTACATGTGTCCTAATTTTAATAAAAACCAGCAATGCAGATGTTTAGTTGCTCCCTATGATGTGGATTTCATCAGCAAAGATTGGGTTGAGACAATATTGTAATCAGGATTGAGAACCAGCAAATATAAAATAGCCTTAATTTTTTTTTGTTAGATATTTTTATGTCCTGAAAATGTAATGTCAAAAGTAGAAAGCTTGTGCAGACACTTGTTTTTGAAGTAGTTTTGTATTCCTCTTTTCCTCCTTAGGAGAGAGTAGGCCTAATAATATCACTGCTTCAACACTTGACAGAAAATGAGAGGATTGGCATTGCTGCTGTCTTGAGAGGACAGCCAAGTGATAGCAAGCTGAGAAAAAGAACAGAATCAGGTGAGCTCAAATTGTGGATGAGGATCATCAGTGATAAAATATCAAAAAGGACTCCATTCCTGTGGCAAGGTCAAGCCAGAGGAGACTGCTGCTACTTGATCAAAGCTTCTGCAATTGAGTAAAAAGGCAGAGGCAGAAGACTGACTAGAACAGCAGCCCAATCCAAGGGGATTCATTCTTTCATACTAGTTTAATAAAACATGAAGAATCCATAAATTTTAGGTTCTGCAAAGGCTAATAAGGTTTGCCTATCTGTAAGAAATAGTTTATTACCTCAGAACCTTTTTTTCCTCCAACTCAAGTACCTCCACCACAGCTAACATACATTAGTCAACGTTTATAAAAACTGCAGTCCATTTGCTTTCTCCTACTCTAGGTTATTCGTCCATCACGACAGCAGAAGAGATACTGAAAAGGAATGTGGATTCTTCCTATTAAATTTGACTGTTCAAGATAGGAAGCTTCCAATAAAAGTGTGGAAATTCTCACATAGTGGAAAACATTTTATAGCAGATCAGGTCTTTGCCAAAACATCGAAAGATGGAAACTACCTCACTTGCAAAACAGATTAGCTTCTAACCTTTACATAGAATAGGTAGAAGAAGAAGAAATAGAATAATGATTGCTATAAATAATATTTACATTTGATACACAGCAATCATGGAACCATTTTGGTAATAGCTTTATCGTTTTGCTACTATATAAATCAGCTTGTCTGAGCTTTCCTGTCCTGACAATATATTCTACAATATTTTGTCTTGCCTTGACAGCCAAGGCAGGTCTGAAAAAATACTAGCCTAATTCTATAATATTTGAAATGCTCTGCCCAATGTTCCGGATGTCAACGCTGCTATCACTGAATGTTATTGCTTGACAAGAGATGAAGAAGTAGCCATTTCATAGTTAAACTTGTGTATTACTTAAGAGATTGAATTTAAGGTTGGGAGGGGGGATGAGTAGGATTGTACTTTCAAGGCCATCTCTAACTAAAGAAGATAAGACCTTGGCAGGTTTTCTAACGGAAGGGAAACTGATTCTTTAAATTAATTGGAGAATATGATTAATGACAAAATTAGAAAGATGGAGAATTGTGTTTTAATATATTGTGCAAGAGGCGGAGATTTCAGATTCCAGCTTCCTTTGAGCAAACATTTGCCAGTGTATTAGGCTAATAAAGGACTTTTAAGGTAAACAATGCCTCAGAGTCACTTGGAAAGCCCATACGTCAAAAACCTAACACTGAATTCATGTTACAAAGTTACAATACTGTTGTGTAATGATGTTATACAGGTAATCCTTGACTTATGACTATTTGTCCAGTGAATGTTCGAAGTTACAATAGTGCTAAAAAAAGTAACTCACAGTTGGTCCTCAAAGTTATGGCCATTACAACACTACCATGGTCACATTATCAAAATCAGACACTTGGCAGACTGCCCAACCAAACGTGGAAGCTCAGAATATCTTGGATTGGGTTATGTCCTTGACTAACCACTGGTGGAATTTGGTTAACAGTGGAATGGCATGTGTGCTGCCAGTGTTGGTCTAGAGACTCTAGTGTTAATCTTGGTATTAATTTAATCTGATTGTCTCTTTTGATGTCATTCAAAAGCCAAAAAAGAAAGAAGACCAAAAACAACATCCCACCAGCAATCAACAGCTTCATGAGCAGAGATAAACACTAAGATTAACACTAGACCAACAATCAAGAAGTAAACAGTACCCCAGTCAAGGAATTACCAATACAGACAAACAAGGCAACAGCAGACAACAGCCCAATCAAGGAACCACGACTACTCCCAGCAACACTGACAAGGCAAGCCACTAGCGTGTAAAAATAAGGGCAAACCCCACTCCCTCCTAGCAGATGATTTATTTATTTATTCAATTTCTATAGCCACCCAACTCAACAAAGTGAGTCTGAATAGCTTACAGTTCAAAATTTATAAAACAGTTTAAAAAACATTGAAACATATCGTATATTGACCCCAACAATCTGGATTCTCATTTTACCGATCTCAGAAGGATGGAAGGCAACCTTGAGCCCCATCAGGATCGAACTCCATGCTGCGGGCAGAGTTTGCCTGCAATACGGCTCTTTAACCACTGCACCGCTAGGACTCATGATGTTACCTACTTTGCTAATGAAACGTCTGTAAGAGAAACACCACCCTTGGAGAGCACCAAGGATCCCACAATCATAGTAATATATTGTAGTTCATAATATTTAATTTTCATGATTGATTATTTCAGTAATTTTAGAAAAATGGTTTAGGTATGTCAATATTTTCTTGTAGCACAGAGATCAAGCACTGAGAAATATAATATTTGCTATACAGAGAACTTATAATACACAGACATCATTTATCTTGTTTTTAATGCCAACACAACTACACCTAGTAAATAATTGATAAAGGATATATGCACGTCTATTAGTGGCAACTCCATATAACTGCATTCCCAATCTGAGTTATACCAACATTTTCAGCTAATGCTCTTTTAATTTTAATAGAAGTCTATAGTACACAAAAATGTTGTTGTAAATAAAATTAGCTTTTCCAACTTGCAAAGCTGGAAACACTTTCTAACATTATTTTATGCCTTCTTGGGCCCTCCCTGCTTAATTCCCCAACGTAGTTGAAATGCCAATAGAAACAAGAAACAGTTTTTGAACATTATGACATTAGAGAGTAGAACAGTAAGGATAAAATGGCTCACCCTGGTTTTAAAAATCCTGCTTCCCAAGGATATTCTTACCTTTGCTGTGCTTCTAACCATATATGCATTTTTAAAAACTTAATAAAGTTTTCATACACAAGGAAATGACAATATAAAATAATTACAAGCAAATTTAAGTTTCTTTTCTGGTAGGACATGATTGTAAGGCTTTCTCACAATGAAGGCCCGCAGGAAGCTTGTTGCAATGCATGAATCGTATTTAAATTTTGTTACTCAGAGATATGGAGCAGCAATTAATTTCATGGATGTTTTTTGCCTTAACCCTATTATTTCTATATTTGACAGAAAAGCTTGCTCACATTTCTGTTTTAAACCATGATTTACCTAATATACAGGAACATCCTTCTACTTCAAGTTCAAGATAATGTATGTTACAGATTACATTCTTAATGATCTAATTTTACCAACAACCAACAATCTGATTAACTAAGTACTTTGTGCAGTAGTGATTTCTAAAGCTACGTCAAATCATTTTCTTGTTCCTAATACAATACATCAGAGATTATAGGGATGTGACACAAAAAAAAGACAGACCTCCCTCTCTATATGGATATGTCTTACATGGCTTACATTCAATAAGGTTTAGGAATCACAGGAGTATACACAAAATAGAAAATTATTTTTTATCTCAAGTACAGAACAAAACAGTCTGACTCAAATGAATTATGTTGAAACATTTCAACTTGGCTATATTCCCTTGGAACAAAACACTAGGAACAAAACACAAAATATTTCAAGTGCATAGAACAACAGTGAAAACTCAGGATCAGCTGCATTCCCGTTTTTTATCCTAGGGCTATTCCCTACTGAAAGAATAGACAAGATGATTTTTTTTTAAAAAAAATTAACTTTCCAGGTAGCTCAGTTACCACATAATAACACAAAAAAGAACAGTTAAATTATTTAACACTCTTTTTAATTGGTACATTAGCCCTATGAGGTTTTCTTTCTTTCTTAATTTCTTTGACTAGGCTGTCAAAATTTTGATGCCTGTTTGCCAGATGCAAAAGAACTAGGTTATTCTTCCCCAGTGCTGCTACTTGTGCAAAAGAGTGGGTGAAAGAAAGAAAAACAAGACTGCTAGTGCTTCTTAACAGCACGAATAAATAACATAAACATTACCAAACGGGAGAGAACACACAGACAGCATATAAATATTCATTCCCAGCCAGTATCTAACTCATGGAACTCACCTATTCACTTGCATCAATTCTGTTTCTTGAAACAAAACAAATTTTTATTTCATCCTTGGGACAAAAATGTATGCCCAACATACTAAAAAGGGGTCAATTCTTTGCAGTTGAAATGTTCTACATTTCTCAAGGTTGACCGAAATATCTTAAGTGGAAGATACCATTTTGTGCACTTTGACTTTGAAACAAAACACCCATGCTGCAATAATTTATCCTGATCACAAAACAAATATACTATTTGATTCCAAGAATCCTGTAATTGGCTTTTTATAAATCCAACATTGCAAATAAAATGGCATTGGACAAGTAGAATCCTGTTACTATTGGACAAAACTAAATGGCCAAAACTCAAGGAGAGAAACAAATAGAAATAAGGATCAGAAAAAAAAGAGTGTGAGAAGCAGAAGCAGAGGCTTATAATGTCCCTGGACCCGTGTCACTGAATTATCTGAATAAAAAACACTGTATCATAAGTCAGGTATAAAAAAAGCTACACATTTTACATTCAGATGATGGTGTATTAGAGCAAAGATAATTCAGGAGACTCAACTCAGAAATAAAAGTAAGCTTTTGTAACTTTGGGTTTTGTTTAGATGCTCCTGATAATGAAAAAGTCTGTAAATACTATATTCTAGCTATACATACATTTTCTGAAAGTGAAGGCAGGTCAGTTAAACACCTGGGATCTCATGCTATTTGTAATGTTATCGCAGTACTGAATTTAAAACTCTAGATCACAGGTCTGCAATCCGCGGCTCCGGAGCCGCATGCGGCTCTTTTAACCGTCTCCTGCGGCTCCCAGTCCTCTGCCATGTGCAGTCCAAAAAAAAAAAAGTGGGACTAAAAAAGTTTAACCAATCAATTCAAATATGCAGGGTAGGTACATATCTCACCTTGGCTCCACTCTTCAGTCAAACCCTGTTCTGCACATTCGCGCATATACACACGATGCGCACACATTTTTTTGCGGCTCCCAGTTTTTCCTTTTGTGAGGGAACCGGTTCCAAGTGGGTCTTTCACTGTTTCAGGTTGCTGACCCCTGCTCTAGATGAAATATATCCCAAAGTACTGAAACAACTGGACAACTAGATGGATTGGACATACGGTAGGTACATCAGAAATCCTGGAGAACTTGTGAATTATCCGATATACAACTGAAATAGAGATAATGTAACTGATGAATTTTCCTTTTCCCTCTTTCAGAAAACTACAGACTGATCAGTTTGAGAGAAACAACCAACCCAGAAAACTGGTAGGCTCCCCTTCATCAAATATGTTCAAGCACCTCTCTGTTGTTAGCTGCAAAGTCATGTCCGACCCATCGCGGCCTTATGGACAACGTTCCTCCAGGCCTTCCTGTCCTCTACCATCTTCTGGAGTCCATTTAAGCTCACGCCTACTGCTTCAGTGACTCCATCCAGCCACCTCATTCTCTGTCGTCCCCTTCTTCTCTTGCCCTCAATCTTTCCCAGCATTAGGCTCTTCTCCAGTGAGTCCTTCCTTCTCATTAGGTGGCCAAAGTATTTGAGGTTTAGCTTTAGGATCTGGCCTTCTAAAGAGCAGTCAGGGTTGATCTCCTCTAGAACTGACCGGTTTCATCACCTTGCAGTCCAAGGGACTCGCAGGAGTCTTCTCCAGCACCATAGTTCAAAGGCTTCAATTCTTTGGCGCTCAGCCTTTTTTATGGTTCAACTTACATTGCCACACATTGCAACTGGGAAGACCATCGCCTTGACTATACGCACTTTTGTTGACAAGGTGATGTCTCTGCTTTTTAGTGTGCTGTCTAGTTTTTCCATGGCTTTCCTCCCGAGGAGCAAGCGTCTTTTAATTTCTTGGCTACAGTCCCCAGCTGCAGTGATCTTGGAACCCAGGAAAATAAAATCTGTCACTACCTCCATTTCTTCCCCATCTATTTGCCAGGAATTGAGGGGGCTGGATGCCATGATCTTGGTTTTTTTAATGTTAAGTTTCAACCCAAGTTTTGCACTCTCCTTCTTCACCCGCAACAAGAGGCTCTTTAGTTCCTCTTCACTTTCTGCCATTAGAGTGCATATCTTAGGTTGTTGATATTTCTTCCGGCAATCTTAATTCCAACTTTTGATTCATCTAGCCCTGCCTTTCTCATGATGTGCTCTGCATATAAGTTAAATAGGCAGGGCGACAGTATACAGCCTTGCCGGACTCCTTTACCAATTTTGAACCAATCAGTGGTTCCGTGTCCAGTTCTCACTGTTGCTTCTTGGCCCGCATATAGGTTTCTCAAGAGACAAATAAGATGGTCTGGTACACCCATCTCTTTAAGAACTTGCCACAGCACCTCTCTAGGATGCTACAATTTGGGCTCCTATACTATGCAAGGGGCTGCATTTGAATGCCCAAATGGCTTCTTCCACCTCTGTAATTAAAATGGAATGTTTTCAGGACAGAGAAAAAACAAATTACACTATCTCATATACCATGGAAATTATTTTTTTAACTTTGATTAATAAATCCAATAGTCATATTTTATATAGCTCCCTCTGATACTGAAAGCATGTATCAGAGGTAAGAAAAGTTGTACATAGAAAAAAAAAAGAAAAACTAAATCAAGATAGAATTTAATCTTCCATAAAAGTACTTACTGTATGCTAGCAAGATTTTCAGAGTTCCACAGATAAGATCAAATTAAGTCACATTATATCTTTAGTCTATGGAGATTCTCAGTCATCCAGGTCATAGTTATCCCGAAGGTGCTTTTTCATGAGGCAACTGGACTTTCTTGTTTTTCTTTGAAGACATTTCACTTCTCATCCAGGAAGCTTCTTCAGCTTCTTGGATGAAGGAGAGAAAAACAAGAAAGTCCAGTTACCTCATGAAAAAGCACCTTTGGGATTGTATCTTTAGGATGAAAAGCAGATTAAATAGGATTTGCTCAGCCTATATAGTAACTCTGTATATAAAGAAGCCACTTGTTCCATTGAAATCCTCTGTCTCAACCAACTGGAGGAATGTATGCTTGAATCTAAAAGCTCAACAATAGCCAAACACAACACTGCTGAGTTGCTCACTAACACTAATATTCAATGCAGTTTCTAAACTACAACAAAAGCACAACACAGCTGACAAAATCAATAAGCAAAAAATATGCTTATTCATTTTAAGGCATTGTAAGGAGGAATAATATTGTGAGATCATTGGCTCCACATTAATTTATGAGTTTATTTAACTGCACTTCCCCCCCCCCTTTCCTTTAATTTCTGTTACAGGTAATCCTCAACTTGCAACCACAATTGGGACTGGAACTTCTGTTGCCAAGCAACATAGTTGAGTTGCACTAGAGCAGGGGTGTCAAATTGCCGGCCCGTGGGCCAGGCGCATCATCCCAAAACCGTGCCCACCCCATTGCCGGCAATGGAGAAAAAGCTCCGATAGGTTGTGCGATGTCACGTGACATGTCTATACTAGATTATACAGCTTTTTTTGGCTGCAATCGCTAAGTGAATCATGTGATGACAGAAGGAATCCAGCTTCCCCCATTGATTTTGCTTGTCAAAAGCCAGTTGGGAAGTTCACAAATGGGGATCACACAATCCTGGAATACTGCAGCTGTCATAAATGCCCAAATTTTGATCATGTGATCTAAAGACACTGCAACAGTCATAATACAAGGATCAGACATGTCAGTTCCCCCCCCCCGCTGCCACTGTACCTTTGAATGGTCACTAAAACAAATGATCGTCAGTCAAGGAGTATCTGTACATACTTGTCCCCCAAATTCATTTTTAAGTAATGGAGAATCAAGTTGAACAAACTGAATAGTGTCTAACTGATGCCAAAAACATCTACCTATCAATATTTGGCCAGAATTTATTAATTTGAAAAACAGTTTATATTATTATACATATATATAAAGTTATATATATATATATGTATATGGTGGGTGTGTTCTGACCTGAGCTGGTGAGTTGTGCTGCTTTTGTTCGGCTTCGTGTTTGTGGTGGTGCCATGTTTTTATAGTGGGTGTCAGTTTGCTTATTGTGTGGTTTGGAGGGGTTTAAAGTGGCTGATGTTGCAGCTGTAGTTAGGTTTCTGTTTTGTGGTTGTGTGTCTTTATCGTTGTGGGTTCGGATTTGCTTTTTGAATGGTTGTGTGGTGGTGAAGCCGAACAAAAGCAGCACAACTCACCAGCTCAGGTCTGGAGCTGGCAGCTGAGACCAGCCCATTCACTCAGAACACCCCCCCACCCAATCAGAACACACCCACCATTCAAAACACACTCCCACCCAATCAGAACACACTTGGTCCCCTACCCAATCAGAGCACACCTCCACAGAACACACCCCCTCTGGCAGTTTAAAAAAGAGGAACAAACAGCCACATGCTTCTCCCAGAAGAAGGAAGCTAAAGCCTGATGATGACGGATGGGATTCCGTCGAAACATTGCGCCTACACCTTTAATTCTACACGGGGAAAAACCAAGGATCCATATATATATATATATATATATATATATATATATATATATATATATATATATATATATATACACACACATATACACACATACACACACACACATATATATATACACACATACACACACACACACACATAAATATATATATATATATATATATATATATATATATATATATATATATATATATATATATATAAAACTTTGTAACTTTTTAATTTACCTACATGCAGAGTATTATTATTCCACAAAGGTCAGGAAAATACATGATTAAGTTAAGGAAGAGTTGCGGAGACCCTGATAACATGCAACTGCCTTAACTTAAATACATATTTTTCTCACCCTTTCCAGCAACCTTACAAGTCCAGGAAAAGGAAAAATTTGAAGAGCAGTCTACAGGTACCCTACTTCAATGAACAGAGGCTTTGGATAAATAAGGAGAAACTATGTGCCATCATCTCTTAGTTATAAGCTTCCCAAAGGCAACTGGTCACTCCTTACATAGATTTAGTACAGTTCAATATTCAAAGGCTGCATTAGCTATGATGGTCACATAAGAATATAACAGCCAAGTAAATAATGATGTTTATTTCAGCAAGTATTAAATATATCATGAGCCTACCCATTTCTTCCCATTCACATATATGGAGAGCAAGATATAATTTTAGAAGTTGGTAGGGGAAATTGATTAAGGAAAACATCAAAATCCACTTCAGTAGAAAAAGATCTGCTACTGAGTACTTGTAGCAGCTCACAAAGTACTCAAGTTAATAGCTATTAGTAAAGGTTTTATATGGAAATTATATCCACCTATTCTAATTGTTTTCAATAATTTCTTGAAATGATAAAATATCAGGTTTTTTTTTAAAAAGAACTTAAAATGCTTAATTTGTGTTAAAGAAGCTGTTTTTGGCATTCAGTAAAATAGACATCAGCTAGTACAATTGATACATTTAATCAAAGCAAATGTTTAGTCTGACTTTAATAATTTTAGTAGTTTATCAAAATATAAAATACAAGTACAAAGAAAAAATGAAAATAAGGGGGAAATAAGGGAGGGAAATGGTAAGAGACAAAAGTGTAGGGTAAAAGGGAAAAAAAAGAAGAAAACCATTGATTTCCAACTCCTTTTGGTGCAATAGAATAAGGTAGTAACATAAAACCTCATTTTTTTACTTTTATATGATCATTATATACTAGGCATTTCCATATCAAACCAATCTAATCAACAAAATCGAAAATCAAAGTTTCAATTTTTCCACCTCAAGCATAAGTTCAAAAGCCATTTCCAAGTAAAAACAAAATTAACTGTATTCTTTTCTTTAATAAAAGCAGTCAATTTAGCCATCTGTGCTAACTCCCAACTTTTGCAGCCATTCATCCATTGTGGGAATCAAAGTACCTTTCCATTTTTGTGCATAAAGTATTCTCTAACATATCAACATATATAAAATCAAAGTTCCAAATTTTTTTCCAAACCTTTTTCCATTAAACTCAAAAGAAGAGTCTCTGGTTTTTATCTTTATATTCACTTTAAGAATCTTCTGTATTAAGACATAAATCCTACTCCAATATTTCTTTGCTTTGTCATATGTCCACCATAAATGATAAAAAGTTCCTTCTTTACATTTACAACACTCATTGAGTGCCTTTATACATTCTTGACAATTTGTCCAGATAACCAATGGAACATTTTATAGTTTCCTTTTAAATTATAATTTAATGTGAATTTTAGAACTTTTGTCCGTATGTTCTCTCGTTGTTCAAGCATTATACTATATCCAAAGTTCTTTGCTCATTGAATTATACAATACTTTGCATACTCATTCTCCAAGTCAATTTCAATAACAATTTGTAAATTGTTATTAGCAATATGTTCATCATTACCACACAACAGGATGTCCAATTCATTTTTCACAAAATCAAATCCATAGTTCTTTTTGTCTAGTTTAAATCTTTCTTTCAGTTGTAACTATGTAAACCAATGGCAAACATTTTCTTCTAATTACTAGCTCTTTTTGATTTGAGGATGGGATTACCATAGCTGAAAGATATTATTTGACCATAAGTCTACCAGTCTGGCCTTGCCACCAATTCTTTTCTGAAAAGCTTCCTGGGGAGACACCCAAAGAGGCATCTTTGCAAAGAACCTTACTTTATATTTATGCCAACTCTTAGGATGGCACATCTAACAATGTGATTATTAAAATCAACATTAATATTAACCTTATCATACCATAAATAGCCGTGGCATCCAAACCTTAATACATTATTCTCTATCTCGACTAACCTCTTATTTTGGAGCGCCAACCACTCTTTTAGCCAGACTAAATAACAGGCATCAAAGTATAATTTCAAATCTGGTAAACCAAATCTCCTCTTTCCTTGGCATCTTGCAATAATTTATATTTAATTCTTGGATTTTTCCCTTGCCATACAAATGTCCATCTGCCATTGATAAAATTGAGTATCAGTTAGAAGTATTGGTAAAGTCTGAACAGAAAAAAAGCATCTTTGCTAAAACATTCATCTTAATTACAGAGATTCTACCCAATAATGATAGCTGCAATTTGTCCCATCTTAATATTCAAAGCAAACATTTACTCTGAAAGGAGAAAGTAATTTAACTGGTCATGCTAACCAAAATGTGGTATATTTGGTTTTAGCATGTTTCATGAATGCAGCCACTGTATATAATCTGTGGTTTATGGATAATTTTGATTGATTCAGTAAATTGCTATTAAGCATGTATGAACTCTTATATATTTATATATATGTTTATATTTATTAAATTTTTATACCGCCCTTCTCCCGAAGGACTCAGGGCGGTATACAGGGCAATAAATATCAAAATACGAAATACAAAAGTTAAAAAACATTAAATAATTATGCCCGATGTAATACATTAGTTAAAATCCATATTAAAACCCCAGACCAGACTTTATCTTGGTCAAAGTTCTGCAGATTCACTCAACTTTCAGTTTATCTGTGCAATTCTTATGAAATGTAATCCTAATTGAAATGCAAACTTTAGTGGCAGGTGTCTTTTAAAACAATAATATACTGTATCTCTAAACGCAACAAATTGTGCTGAAAAAGTTGCTTAAAACATAAATATCTTAATTTTGATTAATGGATGTCAATTCCAAGTAATCTATCAGATTATCAGCCATTGGAAATATTTCTACTGCTTGAGTGTCCAGCTGATATCTAAAGTTTTCATTAACTCCCCAGTTTCTTCCTTATGAAGATGCAAGATTCTAAGTCTGTCTTTAAGTCAAATTTGTATGTAAGTTGGAATAGGCTAGTGTCAGTCAAATGTTTTTCTTAGTATATTTAATTCACATTTCTATGCATGTAAAGACACTTAAAGAGATACTTCCAAATAGACATTTTTAAACATAATCATGTAGTAAGGAATATTCTCCTTCCTCAAGCTGACAAGCAGTTGAAGCCATGCAATGTTTTCATGAGCATCACAGGTACATACCCAACATATTACAAAAGACATGTGCTACTTTGGGACACTCATGAAAACATCATGCAGATTCAAGGGATTCATGAAAACATCGCGCAGCTTCAGTAGTTCATCGGCTTGAAGATGGAGACTGCCCTCTGGCATTTTTAGTAACAGGAAGTCCATTAAGTATAAATTGTCTGTAAGTCAGTTATTCTTAACATGGGGACTAATTATAAAATACTTTAAAATGTAGAAGAAAAAGTAATTGTTGCTGGGTGCTAGAAATTAGAGTAACAAGCAAGCTGTTTCAAGGCCATCACCAACAAGATTCTCTTGTTATATTTTTCAGCAATACAGGTAAATTGCTTAGCGATCACAATTGGGATTGGAAATTCCATGGCAAAGCAGAAATCACGTGATCATGACGGACTTACACTGTCACTTCCACTTCAGTCATTGTGAGTCACTGGCTAACCCTAACCCTTTTAAGGATATTATTTTATTTTTAAAAAGCAATTTAATACAAGCTTTCAAAAAAAAACCTAACAGAATTCCTTACCAAAAATTTCTGAAGAAACCAAGCCATTATTAGCTAATAACAGAAGAAATCACCTTAAGAATCAGGATGTGACTATAAAGGGACTACAAAGAAAAACTAAATGCACACTTTTTAAAATAATATATGTGCTCCCATCTATACTTCACTGGTGGATATTTACATTATTCTTAAACCAAAACAAAAAGCCCAAACTTTAAATATATACAGAAATTATCATTTTAGAAAGACCAAATAAAAGGAATTTTCTTTAGAAATATGTACAAATTCTACTGAGAAATATCTCAATATTTTACATTAATGAGAAAAGTTCATTGTTAGAAGCCAAAAACAAATACTGGTGGTCCTCCTTACAAAAGTTGGTTTAGTGACCTTTCAAAGTAACAGCGGCCCTGAAAAATGTGACTTATGACTGTTTTTCACAGTTGCAGCATTCCCATGATCATGTCATCAAAATTTAGGTGCTTGGCAACCGACTCATATTTATGACGATTGTCCAAGGGTCACATGATCATATTCTGGGATCTTCTGATAAGCAAAGTCAATGGGGAAGCCAGTCACGTAACAACCAGGTTACTACAGCAACTTATCAACTGCAGTGATTGACTTAACAACGGTGTCAATAAAGGTGGTAAAATGGGGCAAAACTCACTTAACGAATGTCTCGCGTAACAGAAATTTTGGGCTCAATTGTGGTTCTAAGACAAGGACTACTTGTATACCATGATTTACCTACGCACCCTGTCAACATGAAGAAATTACACTGGGTTGAAACTAATCTAATGCAGACACGTTATGTAAAAGGACAGAAAGATCCCTACAGAAAGCACTGGACATACAACTCAAATCTTGTTCACCCAAATGCCCACAATTCAGAATTACATATTTCTGGGAAAAGGCACAGGCATATTACTGAGATGAGAGGCTTCCCATCAAATCTGCCCCCTTCCCAAATCTCTCCTGGAATTTTCAACTATGGTATCCTTTCAAGACATGATGGGAGATAAATATACATGCACACTATAATGAAATAATCATGCTCATTTCTGGAGGAAGATGCTGGGAAAATGTGGTATTAGCTGTTCAAAAGCATGTAAAAATGCAAGTAGAAAAATAGGGACCACTACGGTGGGAAGGTAACAGCGTTCTGTGCGCCTTTGGCGTCTAGTCATGCCGGCCACATGACCACGGAGACGTCCTCGGACAAACACTGACTCTTCGGCTTTGAAACGGAGATGAGCACCGGCCCCGAGTCAGAAACGACTAGCACGCATGTGCGGGGGAACCTTTACCTTTTTAATAGGGTTCCATCTTATTGGTTCATATTTTTTTAATGTTCATAGTTTCCAAAAAGCAAAGGATAAAATTCCTAAGTGCTTATAATCAGTTTAGGAGCTGACAAGGGTGAACTATTTAACAATCCAGGTAAGATAGAGACATTGCTGATCAGAGATTTCAGGCTCATTACTTTCTTTGGGAAAGAAAGATTGTCAATTGGCATATCTTTTACCAACTTTAGCTGACTAACTGAAAGAACTTTCGAAAGAAAATGGAGTTGATTATTCATGCACTAGTTACTTCCAGGTTGGGACAATGTCTTGTATGTGGATCATTTTTTTAGCTAGAGTTTTAATCATTTGAAAATACTGTTGCCAGATTGCTAGCTGGCAATCTTGGATCTATATATACACAACATCTCGTATGCACCGTTTTCCTATTTGCTCCCTGATTCAAATTAAAGTGCCAATAAAAGTCTCCTGAACATGAGCTCAACTCCAAATTACATACACCCATATTTTCCAGGTTGGGTGCTTTAACAAAGATATAATTCATTCTCTGGCATATTTCTTTTCTTCACTGAGATACAATCCTCAACTAAGTGGAAGAAGAGAATTGCAAAGGGAAGCATTTCTGAACACAAGTGTCCTTTAAATCAAGATATTTTTGTTTACACTGGGATTAATATAAATACAGTAAAGTTATCTATAACTTTCTCATCTATGTAGCTGCTCATAAATATTAATGCAAGGATATAAAATTCTTATATATTTATGTATTTCTGTCCCTTACCTTTATGAAGTACTACCCCAGCACAACAAAACTGTTTTCCTAAATTGATTTATGCTACTGCTTATGCTTTCCACAACATTGTTTAAAGTTTCTCCTTTGAAATTCTTCCTGTGAAAACTTTGGTATAATATTTACTCCTTACATTTCACCATGTGTCTGTAATAAATCATAAATTTTGTAAAGTCTTCATCTTCTCTCCATTCTGTGATACGCTGCAAGCTCTTGATTTAACACATTATAAGACAATAGTTTAAATATACAATATGTATATTAGTAACATACATTTCCTATTATTTGAAACAGCATTCTTATGTTCATAAAAATAAGCCACAAAATTGTTTATTAAGTCAGTCACAAGTGCCTGAGTTCAGAAAATATACTAAACCAGTTTACAAATCACAATACTAGTTACAAACTTCTAAACCAAACAACATTATGGCTTACTATATTCTGTACCGTAGCTACTGGATGTTTATTAGGATCAGATCATAACAGAAGTAAGCCGTTATGCACAATTCCTAATGGGCTTAAGCTGTATTCTTTTAGTGAAAAAGAATTTAAAGTTAGCTGAGCAGAAGAAATGTATTGCTTCAAGATATGATACTTAAAAGGTTAATGACATTAAAAACAGGCTTACTAGAAGGAACAAGGAACAAGTGTCTTTCAATGTTTAATCAGAGAATTAAAAATGGAATTTGGTAACTCAAGATAATAAGCCTTTGAGTACTGTAAGAGACACATGTCCATCATGTTGTATATGAATTCCCCAAGGTCATCACATTAGGTGCTATTCAAAACAAATTGCTGAATTAGATGGACACTGACTGGTTGTGTAAGGATGTATTCAGGATGTGTAGCAAATACTGAAGGAAGACATAATGAATACAACTGGAACAATATACAAAAAAGCAGTATCACACTTCAACAATTCAGCTTTTATTTACATACCAGCTTTTATTTACATACTGGTGTATCTTTCCACCCCAGAGTAATCTCTGTTAAGTGTACTGTATTTTTAACTTGCTTATCTCTAAGTCTGTATTGTACACTACTGTTTTGAAAACTTTGAGCTAAACACTAAAGAGCTAAAGTGTAGAATTCAGATATGCAAAAGCTATTTCTAGCTCAAACTTTCATCACTGAAGATTAATATTTAAATTTTTAGGGGGATAGAGAATTGTTCATAGTGAAAGGAACTGATAACACAGAACTTAGTAAAACCTAAATAAGAAGTTCATCAGATCTTGGCTCAGTATTAGAACTATTAACCAAGTACAAAAAAAGAGTTGCCAATAGAGGTAAGGCACATTGACCTTTATCAGTTTTCCTGAGAAAAGAATAAAGTCAGTTGCAGCATAAAAGCTGCATCTAGATAAACTTCAGCAAAGGATCCCAGCAGCCAGTATATAAAAGAGGTTGTTATACTAGTGCAACATTAACTGTATCAGCAGTAAACTGGCTCCCTAAAAAAATATCAAGGCCTGCTCTAATGTACAATTCAAATGCCTTGCTGCTTGTAAATAATGAACAATATGGCCCTGATAGCCATATCAACTGTTGGTTCTCTGGCTCCAATTCCCCATGTTAATTGTCAAACAACAAAACAATAAACTTTTAAAGAGACATTATTACTTGCTTGCTGATGACACCTGTCCAAAACATAAGAACCAGACTTCTACTTAAGGAAATCAGCAGTCTAAGAGAATTTTGTTGATTCTCTACTATTGTTAAATACACTGAAAGTAGTGGCAGAGTTATACTTGCATTTTGTATTCAATATTGCTTCTCTTATGAATTTAGTCAAAATAATTTATATAGAAAACTGAGGAAAATATCAATACTTTGTAAAATTGTTCAGAATAACTTTCTTCATCACTAAAATCTATTGAAGGTAATACTTTCAGAGTGCAGTCTCTTGAACGCTGACTTGGCACCTCTCAGTTAATAAGCATAGGATTCAGCTGTAAAACTAAAGACATTTACAAATTACAAAAGCAATCTGAAATTGTTTTTCCATTTTACTGTATATGCTTACAATCTTTCCGAGATCTATTGAGCTTTAAAAAGAAAAATCACTATTATTGCTATTTATATGGAAAGCACTCAGATGTTGAAGTATTGGTATCAACAGGATATTTACAAACCTCACAAGTACTTGGCATCTCTCCTTTATAATTTTAATCAGCAGAACTATAATGGTACTTTATTCTGCTAACATCCTTTAAATTTCCATACAACTTGATTGCAGCCCTTAAAAACAATTTAAAAACCATTCATTCCTCAAAAAGACAACAGTAGTAAAATATGCAGTTTTACAGCTTTCCTGAAACAAACCAAAAATTTAACTAGTCTTTAACTAATTTTATCCAATGTCATTCTGCCTACAAACTTGAAAGATCCAATAACCCAGGGGTCTTCAAACTTGGCCCTTTTATGACTTGTGGACTTCAACTCCCAGAATTCCTCAGCCAGTGTGCCTGGCTGACAAATTCTGGGAGTTGAAGTCCACAAGTTATAAAAGGGCCAAGTTTGAAGTCCCCTGCATTAACCTATAATAGCTAATAATTATGAGCTACCTTTCATGAATTCCCTTATTAAGCTATTTAAACTATAAAGATAGCTATTTTCTGATAAATCCCATCAACTGATGGAATTTCAATTATAAAAGACAACAACCAAGAGCAAAGATTGAAAATCTTTGTTCAAATACATAGTTAACTTCTTCAATTACCTTTAAACATTAAAGTGCTGTTTTGTCATAGCTTCTTCATTACAGAGTACCCCAAATGCCTGTCATGCATTTCAATAAGAATATGTAAGGCCCACCGATAATTAACCCTGTAGTTTGCTTTCCCTGGTACTAAATTTGTACAAATTTAGACAAAAGTTGTTTAAACAAATAACTTCTGATTATTAACATCTTCAAAATAGAAGGAGAAAGAATGATCCATCAGTCCTGCATTTAATTTTCTTTCTTAAGGATATTCTCTTCCAAATTCTCCTTATTTCAAGAATGAAAATGCAGAGAAAGCTGAATTATTACTTTTGTAAGTAAAGCAAGAGTTCCTATTATATTCTGTCAACAAAAAGATTTTCTCAAGGAACTATTTTCATTAAAAAAAATACTTCCAATATCTATAAAGTACCACAAGATACAAGCATGCCTGATGAGAGAAGTACCTAAACAGTGACTATTTTACTCATTACTGGACAAAAAGACTATAAAACTTTAAATTTGCTGGAAACCATTTAAAAACGCAACACTTTCACAACCAACTGCACATACCACACACCCATCCATCGATAGCTAAATATGCCACTTGATCGGTCTCTCATGTATTTGAAATTATTTTCCACTTTTCTCTGGCACTATGCTTTCCTGGAATCCATTTGAAATTATTTTCCACTTTTCTCTGGCACTATGCTTTCCTGGAATTCAAGGAAGCCTGCATTCTCTGCAACGTGTGAACTTGATCCAAGTTCAATACCAACTTCCTCTTCAAATCTCCCATTTTCCTGTATACACGCACCTAACCTCAGTACAACTACCTCTGAATACACTTTCCCCTAAGTTACACAAGGTACATGCCCCGCTTTTTCGGGCCTACGATCTCCGACCGTTAACCTCCCTTCCTGAAAGGCATTTCCAGCGGCCCTGCTGCGAGTCGTTCTCCACCTCAGCTCGTCCTCCTTCGCCCAACCCAACCACACCTTTAACCGGCTACGGTGGATTCCCGGTTATCCCTTCCTCTCCGGCAAATACAACGCCAGCTAAGTGCCTCAGCCCCTCCACACCTTTCCCCCAACGTCTGTCCTTTCACACAGATTCACATTTGCCCGGGAAACTTTTCCCCCTCTTATGTGGCCTACCCAGCTCTCCCAATCAAACCCCCTCCGATTTTCATTCGGCCACACTTTTACGCCGTTAACCCTTCAAATGTCAGCGCCTCATTCCCATGTGCCGCAGAACAACCCTCCAACTCGGTCCGACACGCCAACCATCCCGAAGTCCATCCTGGCCCGTTTCCTTACCCCTCTTGCCATCTGGCTCTGGCCGGTTCAGAGGTCCCCTTTCCCTCCTCTCTCAAGGACGCCCACCCCCGAAAAACGCAGAGATCGTCCCGGGAAGCGGGGAAACTTTCGCTCAGAAACTATTTTTTTTTCCCCCCTAGGGTGGGGCCAGGGCCAGGCCCGGCCCCGAGGCTCCCGGAACGGCCTTGCCTCGTTGTTGTGGTTTTTGTTTTATTTTAGGCCGCACCTCAGGCCACCCGTGGATCGGGGCGAAAGAGGAGCCGTAACGGCCCTAGGCCCCATGACAATGCAAAGCGGGGCCGGCCCGCCCTTCCGCCGCTGCGGCTCGCCCTCTCGGACGGCCTCGATTGCCGGCTCCTTCCCAGCCGACTCGAACTACTCCCATCACCACTCCTAGTGCAGCGTCGGCGGCGCCATGATGAGCCAACCTCCGCCTCGCTCCTCTTTCCTCCACACACACACCACCCCTCCTTTTCCCGGCCCGCTCCGGCTTCGCACTCACCTTCATGTCGGGACATCCTAGTTCAGAGGAGAAGACGGCGGCAGCGGCCTGTCCCGGCCCAGCCCAGGCCCGTCCCGGGCTCCAGTTCACCCTTCTTCCCTCCCACCCCCCCACCCACCCCCCGGCTCTCTCTTGGCTGCTCGGCGCCCGCTCTTGCAGCTTGGGCCCGGCCCGTCTTGGCCTAGCCTGGGCCCCCAAGTCGACCCCTCTGCTGTGCACGGCTCGGGAGGGCGAGCCGGGCCGGGGGGGGGCGCGGGTGTGTGTGTGTGTGTGTGGAGGGAGGAGACTCGGTTCCGGTGGCGGCAGCGGCTGAAGCGAAGGTTGGTGATGGTGGCGGTAGCAGAGCGGAGAGGCCTTTCCGGGTAAGAGAAGCGGCGGCGGCGGCGGCAGTTTCCTCCTCCTCCTCCCCCCCCCCTTCCCTAGCAGCAGCAGCAGCAGCAGCAATGAGGCAGGCGAGCGGGCGGGTGCCGCCGCCGTGACACGGTGACTTCGTAAGCTCGCTCAGCCCCAGGCCAGCTTCTAAGCGCCGCCTCCCCCCCCACCCACCCACCCCGCTCGACCACGACAGCGGCGGCCTCCTCTTTCGCCTAGTCCCCTCCCCGCGCCATTCGCGCGCGCGCGCTCGCCCACAGACAGACAAATAGACAGAGAGACACCGCCGGGAAGGAGAGAGAGAGAGAGAGAGAGAGAAAGAGAGAGAGTCTTTGGCAAATAACAGCGCCGCCGCCACCTTCTCCTCCAGCCCAACCCAGCCGCCCTCCTCTTCTTTCCTCTCCCGCGGAGAGGAAGTGGAAAACCGCTCAGCGGGAGCGGAGAAAGAGCCGGCGGCTGAAGAGCCCGAGGGGAAAAAAAAGGCTCCTTTTTTCTGGCTCCCTTTCTTTTGTCAGACTCGTTAAGGTCCGGGTCCTTGGTCCTTTTCTCCTCTGGATACCGGTAGGACTGAGCTTTTCCCGTTGGTCCCGAAGCCAGACTAGGATGGTGGGAAGAGAGCCAAGGCGAGACATAGCCGCCCTTCCCCATTTAGTTTGATGTTTTACAGTAGACGAGGCCAGGTGCCTCTGTAGGATTAACCGGGTGGTCTGAAATCCGATAAAGAAGCCTTCTTCTTCTTCTTCTTCTTCTTCTTCTTCTTCTTCTTCTTCTTCTTCTTCTTCTTCTTCTTCTTCTTCTTCTTCTTCTTCTTCTTCTTCTTCTTCTTCTTCTTCTTCTTCTTTTTTTGTGGATTTTTATATTACTATCTATTGTTTTAGCTCGGGCTCCTATTTAATTCTTTTTTAATTTTTGTACTCTGTATTTTTATATGTGCCCTGTTCATCGCCCTGAGTCCTTCGGGAGAAGGGCGGTATACAAATATAATAATTAAATTAAATTCTTCTTCTTCTTTTTCTTGTTCTTGTTCTTCTTCTTCTTGTTCTTCTTCTTCTTCTTCTTCTTCTTCTTCTTCTTCTTGTTCTTGTTCTTCTTCTTCTTGTTCTTCTTCTTCTTCTCCTTCTCCTTCTCCTTCTTCTCCTCCTTCTCCTCCTCCTCCTCCTTCTCTCCCTTCTCCCTTCTTCTTCTTTCTCCCTTCCTCCTTTTTCTTCTCCTTTTTCTCCTCCTCCTCCTCCTCCTCCTCCTCCTATCCATCCTGGAATTTTTGGAGCCTGGCAGCATAACTCTGGCTACTATTCACACTTTCAGGTGAGGAAGGTTTTTGAACACACACCCGGTCGAAGTTAAATTAGACACAGAAGACCACAGATGGTGGGGCTTCACATTTTTTCCCCCCAGAAGAATCATCGTCCTCAGTCCAGTTTCAGAATTTCCTCTTGTACAAATGTTACAGGTGGTTAGCTGCATCTTTAATTCCCTGCCGCCCCAGTCCTAGGCTTTCAGGTGGGTTTTATAAAACTTTTTCGCTTTAGGCCTGCGTTGCTGTGTGCAAAAAAAAAAAGAGAAAAGGTTCAATCAGTCAATCAATTTCAACTTCTCACGGGGAAAAAAAAGATCTCCAATTGATGGATTGAACTTTTTAGTCCCACCCAGTCTGCCGTTACCACTGCAGCCATGCCCACCCAACTGGCCAAACCCACCCAATGGGCCACGCCCACCCGGCACCCGACCATACATAAGTGGGTTTTGGGTTGCAGTTTGGGCATTCGGTCTCTAAAAGGTTCGCCATCACTGCTATATACTGAACTCCCACACTGGAACAAGTGATATTTAAGTTAGATAGTTGGTATGTTCAAATAATGAACAGTGGTACAGAGGATCAAAGATGTGAGCAAAATTGTGTAATTGCAGCTCAGAGGCTGTGTTGTATCACTTCCTCCTAGAGCAATTATCCAGCAAAAGCAGGCGGCTTCATCAACGTTGATAGGTTCAAGATTTTGCTGAGAAGAGCTTGACTGCCTAAAGGAAAGTGATAGTGGAACAGATACACATTACAACTTCTCTCATTCCTGGAGGAAAAAAAAGGATATTTGTCTATAAAGATGCTCTCCCTTTTCAATTGTTAGAAATTCCTGATCGTTCTTAGGGAACTAGATTTCTAAACTACATTTTGAAGAGTCCATACATTGGGGGAAAAGGTTCAAAATCTAAACCTGGATTTATTAAGTCTGTGGATGTGAACATTTCCATGAAAGAACTGAGGAAAACTGATAATAAATAAATAAATAAATAAATAATAGAACTTTTTGGAACTACTTATGTTTCAAAGTTTCTCCATAAAAACTGGCTAAAGACAAAGGACACAGAATTTCTTTATCTTTGTCTCTTAATTAATGGCTACTGTGGGATTTGCACTGCTATAAAGTACTTTAAGAACAAGATTGGAAATCACTAAGTCGGTGATTATTGTCCTACACTACTGCTCCCTTTATTTTATGTACATTAGAATTTCACTCCTTTCCTTGAGTAGCAATCACACAAAATATCCTTCTTTTCTCCTTAAGACTAATTATTAATTTGGAGAGAGAATGGCAGAGTTTTAAATGAAGATGGTCCTGTAGAAGATGACCAGGCTGAGCCTGAGGGAGGTGTCAAGCACATCATCAATTTAGAATCCCACAAGAGATCTAAGTCCAGCCCATCTTGAATTCCATTGACTCTTCTCTACCACCAATTTGCTTTCACCATTAGTAGTTCAGATTCTTGTGGAAAGTGTTAATGTGCATTAAGCCTGTATTCATCTGAACCGCCTTGGCTCCTGATTTCATGTGTGTGACAGCTCCAACTGTTTTACATTAGATGGCATATTTGGAATTTTGAAAAGGTATTGTTGGGTGCCGTTGTAAAATGGCTGAACTGTGGGAGAACCCATTCATGGTAATCATAATGATTTTTAAAAATTCAAAAAAAAAAGGCAAAATAGTGATTCTTCAAATCATGAATAAAATGTCCATATGATGTCAGAGGTTTATAAGGCAAGTCCTGAATTCACAATTTTCAAATCCAATGAAACTCCAATAATCTACTTGTATCTTACCAGTTCAGTGACCTTGAATCCTGAAAAACTAAGCAGGGAGAGACTTAGTTCACGGAAAGGAAACTACCCAAAACCTCTTTGGATTTTTTTTCCTTTACTCTAAGCGTACAGCACAATTTCATTAAAATAGTTTATGCTATCTCTTTAACAAATACTCTTCCCATGTTGCCGTGCATATTCAAAGTACACATTCCCTACAAGTACTTTTTGCTTTGCCTTTACTTTCCTCCTATTCCCCTTTGATCTCCACCCTATCTCTAAATCATCTTCCTATGGCCGGGCCATCTGCAACTTGAATCCATCATTCCATCATCCTTCAGAATCTCCTGTCCATGATTTCCAAAAATTAGCCGTATAGTTTCTCACAATTTTGGTTAATAACAAAATTATAGTGTGCATCGTGAAACAGGCTTATTTTAAAATAAAAGTTAAGTACTATGAAACCCAGAAAAAAATGGAAAATCCCAATTCCACCTATGTGTGGCTTCCCCTACTTTGCATCATGTTTATTTATTTTGCATCTTGCCTTTATTATTTTTACAAATAAGATGGTGAACATATCCAATATGCCTTCCTTCTCCTATTTTCCCCACAACCCGGTGAAATGGGTTCCATCCAATGTGGCTCTTAGCCCAGCCAAAAATGTTACTCATCCACAATGTGAGGTCCTAGCTAATGAAGCTTAAGGATACTAAAGAGATGGTAATTTGCAATTTTTCTTGACTAGTTGCTTAGATAAGGTAAATTGTCAAAAGAGAAGTAGGGAGGCAGGTTCATATCTGCTGGTCACTGCCTCTTATCTCCATTACTGAGATCCTCTACCGGATTTAAAAAAAAACTGCCCAAGGGAATGATAAATTGAACCCCACTTTTTGTATCCAATTATCCACATTTGTGGAATAATCTGTAACCTGTAAATTAGGTAACTCTTGCTCATTTTTCCTTGAAGTCATAAGTTTCTCCTAACTCTGCTAATATATAACTTCTGTCAAGTTTAATGTCAAATAAAAGGAGGCAAATTTCCCTTAGTATTAAAATCACTCTGAAGGAAAACAATGAAGACCCCTATAATGGTGATCTGCCTTTCTTTTCCAACTTTCCTGTGCGGAAGAAGAAAAAAGAAAGAGTTCCAAAGTTGAGAAAGAATTTTTAAAAAGAAGGAAAGAAAATGTCTAGCCCTGTCCTATAAAGAGGTACGTTATATTTAACAAACGGTTCAACTTCTACATGTGTTTATTCTTGAAACACATTTATTGAGGAGTAAACCTCACTGATTTTATTGGGGCTTGTATCTAAAGACACATGTTTTGGTTTGCAACTTTAATAAAGCTTTATGTAATAACCTTGAAACTCTTTGGAGCTAAGTGACATAATTCAATTTCTTAATATAACAGGATGGGTGTTCTGGGTTCCAGTGCCATGTGTCCACTATCATATTCTTGTTATCACCATCTGTACTGTGCCTTTCATGCACACATCCAATTTTAATTCAGATGTGTACATTTATTTACCGTCCATTTTCCTGTTTTCCTCTTATCCTCTGTAATTTTCCAAACTTTTCCCCATCTTTTCTGAATGCATTTTTGCTTCAGTCTCAAATTATAAGAGTGGTGGTGCTCCTTATTACTGATCATCATGTTTTGGACAACGAATAAATGCGCCGTTGCAATTTTTGCTCAGTGGATGTTGGTGGCTGAGAATGATTGGAAGGCATTTTTATTTTGAAAGAATGAATTTTGGGTAAAACAGAAAACATTATGTTAAAAGTAACCTAATATCCCAGATATATATATTTCTGAAGATATATTTTCTTCAGTCTCATGATTTTATTACCAAAAATATCTGGCTGATGGAAGCAAGCTGTTTTGATCAAATGTAAATGTTCTTTTTGGAGAATATTCAGGTTTATGTTACATTCAAGTTTATGTTATTTCAGTACCATCCAGTTTTTAAGAGAGAAAGGTACGGTACTATAATAGGCAGAAACGGGGAATATATCTTACTAGATTAGAAAGTATGGAAATCTATGAAAGGATAACTGTAGACTTTTATATTCAAGGTGTTGTGGGATTAAAATAGTGTATAGACTAGAGCAGGGGTAGGCAACCTTGGCTCTTTTATGACTCATGGACTTCAACTCCCAGAATTCCTGAGCCAGCATGGCTCAGCTTGGAAACCTCTCCCATTCCCCTCAACATAGCTGGCTCAGGAATTCTGGGAGTTGAAGTCCATGAGTCATAAAAGAGCCGAGGTTGCTTACCCATGGACTAGAGGAAGAAAAAAAAACATGCTCATTTAGGTTTCATGCAATAGAAAGAGTTTTTGCCCTAAAGAAGAATTATCCCGTATACAGTGTTGTGGGGATAATAAAAAATTGTTGGCTTAGCTTCAAGTGCAAATCCAAATAGAAAAGGGAGACAGCCAAATTCCCGTTTTTATTATTTGTAAGTGCAGGCTCAACTTTGTAATACTTTCAGTAACCCCATGCACTGTATTACTAATCCCACAATGCTTTTTTGGGAACTAACAGTTTCGCCATCGGTTTCAGAAAACCAAATTTACAGGTCGTGTTCCAATGACTCCTATCTGTGCCGAAAAATATACAGGCTAAACGTGCTGCAGGACCAGAGGGTAACAAGTTTAGGCATTTCCCACTTCTTTAGAGCTGGCAAAAATTTCTATTTCCCAACAGAATCCGCCATTCTCTCCCCCCCCAACTATTCTCAAGAGGGTGGAAAATGAATCTTTTTGCCAGTTCTGAAGATGTTAACAAATGCCTGAACTTGTTACATTCTAACTTGAGAGCAGGAGACAAATCTGTATGGTGAATTTTGTTTGTGGAGTAAACCGTGTGTAAGTGGTCCCAAGTCTCAGATTCACCACCACTTGATGCTGCTCTTCCTCATAATGGTCAGTGGGCTTGGTGTTTTTGGGCCAAAAGTAGGAACCCTAACTAGCCTACTGAATTCCTGGCAAAGACATTTTTTTAACTTGGCACTTTCTAGTTTGTATACCAGCTGCTCTGCTGTAGCAGCTTTCATAGAAGAGTTACAGCCATCTCGTATTTCATAGAACAAAGACTGAGATATTTTATCCCCCATTCAGAATTTTCTATTGGGACATCTTGTTAACCTCCTCTCTCAAATTTTTGACAATGCAGTAATGAAGCTTGAGCTGTTTTCTTGTGGACGGCACTCTTTCTCTGATTTCTAGAATTGGAATAGTAAGATCTTAGTGGAAAGGCAGGATTATGTACAAAAAACAGCTCAGGATTGTCACTGTAAAGTGGCATGCAGAATATTGGTAGTCCTCAATTTACAACAGTCTGTTTAGTGATTGTTCACTGAAAAAAGTGACGTACGGCCGTTTTCACATTTATGACATCAACATGGTCATGCGATCAAAATTCAGACACCGTAAATCGAGGACTATGTGCATTTACTGCATCAAAATGAAACCTTAAAAGGCTTCCCAAGTAAAGTAAGTCAAATCGATCCAAGTAACGTTTTCATTTATTATTATATCATGTATTTAGCTATAAATTGAGGAAAGGTATATTTGTTCAGTTTATTTCACAAAAAAGTTTGTACAATTCTTCATTAACAGAAAAAAAAATGCTGAAGGTTTAAGAACATGAATGAAAAAAAGCAAAACTGACAGGTTCATTCACAAAGAGAACTTTGGTTACTTAGCTTGTAGATCATTTTGAATCCCTGTTGAATTCAAGTGTTAAAAATAGATGGAGTTTTATTTGTTTTTAACTGGTTCCACTCGTAATCTTCTTAATTTGCACAGGGTTTTTTTTTGAAAGAATTAAACCATTTTTTAAAATAAATCTGAATGCAGGACCATCCTAATCTGGCCATCCTGGTTTCAGAAACAACTGGGAAAAACTAGAAACAATTATTATGGCATTGGTGAATTGGCCTTAAATATTAAAATAATGCACTGTACATGTGTATGCGTAGATATAGCTATCCCTATCTTAAATACATTCCAAGGTACAAATATTCCCCACTTGCAAGAAACCAGCCAGGAAAACAGAGATAAAGACTTAACTGGGTCAACCTATTGTCAAAAAATATTTCCTCTGTAGATATACAGGTGATTTAATAATCTGTATACAGAGCCATGACCATACTGAAAACCCTCACTATGGCCCCATTCTGATATCCTTGCTCCAGAAAATAGAACAAAGCCGTTCTTGTACAAGTATAGTATTTATATCTTTTTGACAAATTATTGATGGCACTAGTTGGATACAATGAAAACATAGTGTTGCATAGCTGCTCCAATGTACTACCGCATATTCTTCATACTGTAACTTAAATTAGCCTGTGCGTCCACTATAAAGCAGTTCTTTGCAGTCCAAATACATTCAGAGTCTCACATGCACGCACTTACTTTATAAGAAGAAGGGCCACTTTAAAATTTAGGATAGTAGAATTGGTTGTACAGTGTTATTCACGTACGGAATAGAAAAACAAATTTCTTTCTGATACAAATCAAGTAATTACAAAGTGTTTTTTGAACACACAGTGCTTTAATTACCCCATAGCTAATGTGTGTAGCAGCAATAACTGTGGGTCAGTTTGTTATGCAGAACACTTTGCACTCTCAATGTGGTTAGAAGCAATACCTCTGCAATTAATGTATAGTTACAACATACTTTGGAAAGAAGGGAACACTCTATTAATTGCCAGCAGAGTTTAGAGATTTTGTAAAATGCACAGAAGCTGAATGCTGCATCATTTCCTCCTTCACATGAAATTAATGCTGATCATTTTCTGTTGGCACAGTCTGCTCCTCATTTGGGCTATATTTATTCTTAAGGGATCTTCCAATATATCCCCAGTATTCTTTTCGTATAACGTCTTTTTCCTTAGCGAGGATTTCACATAACTACGAAAAAGAAAATAATAAGTTACTTATGTTTATATTCCCTTCAGTATGCACAGTGTTTTATGGATGGATGGATGGATGGATGGATGGAAGAAAGAAAGGAAGGCAGGAAGCCTTTATTGAGATCTTACAATAAAGCAGGAGATGCTACTATAAATTATACAGTAATTAAAATTTATATACTATAGATTATACAGTAAATTAAATAAGCAGGAGTAAAAGACAAAGCCAGTGAATTGGGTAACAGTATTCACTCTGAATTCTCCAATATTAAATACTTAACTGTTTTATTCTAGGCTTCTTTCAGTTTAGTCCCTGAAACTTCTTATAATGCTTATAATAATAAATTAAACCATTTTAATTGATTTGTGAACAAAATAAAACATCTACAATGAAAAAGAAGACACAATGTTCTTTGAAATATAATTGGATCACTGTAGCATAACACCAATATTATGCTAGAAGATGGCAATTTTTAACTACATAACTAAAGTGAAAAGAGTTATTATAAATACTCGTCATCTTATTTGGTAGTGCCACTATCAAAATCTGCATGCTATTTTATAATAGCATAACCAAATCAGCGACAGCTGCAATGAATATTCCCCCTCTGCATTCTACGTTTTAGTCTATGTTTACTTCCCTTCCATTTTCTTGTTCTCCATGTATTTAGCTTACGAACACTTAAGTCAGGAATATGTTTTTTCAAAATGTTGATAGCACTGTTCAAATAAGTTTTGGGATTGAAAATATTTATCAAAGCTTTTAGAACACAATATTTTCTTCAGATAATCTGGTAAATTAGCTTGATTTTTAAATAAATTATAAGATCAGGCCTCTTTAACGTTAAATGAAATGCAGCCTTCTAACACAGCATCCAGTTGAAAGGCAATCTTTCTAATCCTACCACCTATGTGTTGACAGGTTGAAGCAAATGGCAATTAATTCTGATACCAGAAATTACTTTTAGAATGGAACTAAGTTGAAGTGAAATAATATATGGGAAAAGAAGCATTTATTCTCTGATATTTCTATGGCCAAATGATTATTTTATTATACTTGACATAAAACACCATGGTAATTGGTATGCATGAAATCAACAACAGTAAGAATATAACACACTACATGAATGAGCATGTCATTTTCTTCATCCTTTTGAAAATACAGTTCTGAATAAATTATAGTTTGCGACTTAGCTTTCATTTTTTTTAAAAAAGCATTTAAAAAGTCAACCGTATGTGCACTCAATGCACCAGTATTGATAATTTGAAGTCAGCTCTGAATATTTCTGTTTCTTTAATACCACCACTAGGCACACAGACATAATGCACTCACAAACACACACAAGGAGCCTGCTATGATTTTGAGACACACACCCCGCCGAGATGTTGACTTCAATGGTCTTATCTCTCTATCCAGAAACAGCACTGACCATGCTTGATGGAGATTATGAAAACTTCCTGTAACTTCTCATTGTATGATTCAGTGGGCAAGGAACTTTGGATACAGTAATGCTTGAACAATGAGAGAATATGTGGATGAAAGGTCTAAAATGTAAATTATAATTTAAAAGAAAATTTTTATAAGATGATTATCGGTGTTTAACACCAAACAAGTTGTCAAGACCGTATAAAGATATTTCAAATGAATGTTGGAAATGCAAATGTAAAGAAGGGACTTTTTATCATTTACGGTGGGCATGTGATAAAGGAAAGAAATATTGGAATAGGATTCATATTTTAATGCAGAAGATTCTTAAAGTGAATATAAAGATAAAACCAGAAATTCTTCTTTGGGGTTTAATGGAAAAAGGCTTGGAAAAAAAATGTGGGACTTTGATGGTTACATATGTTGACGGCAGCAAGATGGTTTTATGCACAAAAATGGAAGGACACTTTGATTCCCACAATAGATGAATGACTGCAAAAGTTGATGGAGTTAGCAGAGATGGCTAAATTGATTGCTTTGATTAAAGAAAAAGAAAAACACCATTACTTTTGTTTCTACTTGGAAACCACTTTTGGAATTTGTGCTTGAGGTGGAAAATAACAAAACTTTGATTTTGGTCTGCCAATTATATAGGTTTGTTGTTACAGAAATGGTTAGTTTATATTGTTATTATATAAAAGTAAAAAGTGGAGGTTTGATGTTATTATCTTATTCTACTGCACCAAAAAGTGTCGGAAGTCAATGGTTTTACTTGTTTTTTTTCTCTTTGCCCTACACTTTCCCCATTTTCCTCCCTTATTTCCTCGTTATTTTCTTTGGTATTTTATATTTGGATAAATTAATAAAATGTTGAATTGTAAATTTTTTTTTACTATAACTTCTGTTAAAAGACTCCAGGCTGGGGATAGCTACTATAAAGAACTTTAAGCTTTAAAGAACTAACCTCTAATGCTTTGTTGAGAGCGTCTTCCTTGTTTTCACACTGGTTTTCTAACATGTCTTCATATATGTCCACCAAGAAGGCAATTAGATAAGGGGAATTATGACTTGGCTGCAATTCCAGTAGCTGTTCTAGCAGGTCTGGATATTTTGAAAGGCCACGATCTTGCAAAATCCTGAAACGAAAAAGTTTCATGAAACTCATATTAAAATTTCAATCACCTTGCCATTTTTTAAAAATGTAATCATTCTAGAAGCATAGAGATCCTAGCTCCAGTCTCGTGTTCTGCTTGCTCATCTTAATAGCAGAAGGAAGAACACAAGGATGGAATCAAGCAAGGAGGTATTGCTTGGGTTTTAATTAATTAAATGCTTAATTAAAATTCAGCAGCTGTGCTTTCCCCTCATACTTCATTCAACTCTTAAAACATAAACCCTACCTTTCCTCATGGACAGAACCTCTGCCCACTTGCTGAAATTTCTGAGGGATGCATTAAGTGATGAAATGTGATCTTTTAATGGAAGGACCATGAAATCCAGGGCCTAAAATTAGTCAGCTATATTACTGCAGTATTTTAAGCATTAAAAGAAGTTATACTACTCTAGTTTGGCTATGGAAAGGATACAACCTACCCAGTATATAAAAGAAAAGAATTTTTTTAAAAACCATGCTCTGTGCTGTTAGCTGATTGAACATTTATTTTTATTTATCATGCAATTTACATCCCACCTTTGTTCTGTACTCAAGGTGATGTACATAATGCTTTCACCTATTTTCCCCATAACAACTTCCCTATGCATTGGGTCAAGCTCAGAGAGAATGACTGGCCAAAAGTAACTTCCCTGCCTAAAGGAGGACTAGAATTCATGGTCTCCCACTTTCTAGGCAAGCATCTTAACCAGTACATTAAACTGCTACTATTTGCTTTGTAAGTTCCTTTTATTGGAACTGTTACCAGGACATTCTCTGAATAAATATACTGTACTTATAATTTTTCCTATGGAAAACCCTTTTCATGCAGAACAGGGTATGTATGTATGGTTCCAGAAAATCCCAGGGAAGGAAACCCTATTTACAGGGAGTGCAGAATTATTAGGCAAGTTGTATTTTTGAGGATTAATTTTATTATTGAACAACAACCATGTTCTCAATGAACCCAAAAAACTCATTAATATCAAAGCTGAATATTTTTGGAAGTAGTTTTTAGTTTGTTTTTAGTTATAGCTATTTTAGGGGGATATCTGTGTGTGCAGGTGACTATTACTGTGCATAATTATTAGGCAACTTAACAAAAAACAAATATATACCCATTTCAATTATTTATTTTTACCAGTGAAACTAATAGAACATCTCAACATTCACAAATATACATTTCTGACATTCAAAAACATAACAAAAACAAATCAGTGACCAATATAGCCACCTTTCTTTGCAAGGACACTCAAAAGCCTGCCATCCATGGATTCTGTCAGTGTTTTGATCTGTTCACCATCAACATTGCGTGCAGCAGCAACCACAGCCTCCCAGACACTGTTCAGAGAGGTGTACTGTTTTCCCTCCTTGTAAATCTCACATTTGATGATGGACCACAGGTTCTCAATGGGGTTCAGATCAGGTGAACAAGGAGGCCATGTCATTAGATTTCCTTCTTTTATACCCTTTCTTGCCAGCCACGCTGTGGAGTACTTGGACGCATGTGATGGAGCATTGTCCTGCATGAAAATCATGTTTTTCTTGAAGGATGCAGACTTCTTCCTGTACCACTGCTTGAAGAAGGTGTCTTCCAGAAACTGGCAGTAGGACTGGGAGTTGAGCTTGACTCCATCCTCAACCCGAAAAGGCCCCACAAGCTCATCTTTGATGATACCAGCCCAAACCAGTACTCCACCTCCACCTTGCTGGCGTCTGAGTCGGACTGGAGCTCTCTGCCCTTTACCAATCCAGCCACGGGCCCATCCATCTGGCCCATCAAGACTCACTCTCATTTCATCAGTCGATAAAACCTTAGAAAAATCAGTCTTGAGATATTTCTTGGCCCAGTCTTGACGTTTCAGCTTGTGTGTCTTATTCAGTGGTGATCGTCTTTCAGCCTTTCTTACCTTGGCCATGTCTCTGAGTATTGCACACCTTGTGCTTTTGGGCACTCCAGTGATGTTGCAGCTCTGAAATATGGCCAAACTGGTCGCAAGTGGCATCTTGGCAGCTGCACGCTTGACTTTTCTCAGTTCATGGGCAGTTATTTTGCGCCTTGGTTTCTCCACACGCTTCTTGCGACCCTGTTGACTATTTTGAATGAAACGCTTGATTGTTCGATGATCACGCTTCAGAAGCTTTGCAATTTTAAGAGTGCTGCATCCCTCTGCAAGATATCTCACTATTTTTGACTTTTCTGAGCCTGTCAAGTCCTTCTTTTGACCCATTTTGCCAAAGGAAAGGAAGTTGCCTAATAATTATGCACACCTGATACAGGGTGTTGATGTCATTAGACCACACCCCTTCTCATTACAGAGATGCACATCACCTAATATGCTTAATTGGTAGTAGGCTTTCGAGCGTATACAGCTTGGAGTAAGACAACATGCATAAAGAGGATGATGTGGTCAAAATACTCATTTGCCTAATAATTCTGCACTCCCTGTATTTATTTATTTATTTATTTATTTATTTATTTATTTATTTATTTATTTATTTATTTATTATTTAAGTTTTACAAAAACAAAATTTTACAATATATCCCCAAATCCCTCCCACCCCAAACCCACCCACTTCCCCCCCCCCAAGGAAACCCTATTTATTATTAAAAATACTAAAATGACAATTTTGAACAGTTTGTTTCTGGATTTGCCAGTCTTCAGAGAGTGCAAGAAATTTGCATCTCCTCTCACCATCAAAATGCATTTTGTTTAGTGAAACAAAATAGTGACTTCTACTGCATCGGTTTGGCCACAAACTTTCAGGCATTTTTTTTCCCGATCAAAAAAGTAAAAACAATCACCCCACTTTAACAACAATGACAAAGCAATAATATTCTTATGTGAATCCTGAGCAGGTACCTGATTCTACCCTTCTTTATGTGCATTAAATTTGTAAGATACAGCGGCATTAAACATGTAAGTAAAACTATCTCACCCTCTCAGGTAGTTCCAGGCACTTTCATTATGAGGTACCAGCTTGATCATTTCTAGGGTGTACCTGAAAAGGAAAAACAAATCAGATTAGGAAACTATGGAATAACTGTGTATATGTCAAGGTAGCATATATTTTTTTAATTCCACTTATATCCCGCCCTTCTCCGAAGACTCAGGGCGGCTTACAAGCTTAGCAGTAGCCTTCATTCTATGTATATGCCTGCTTATTAGGGCTTTCATACACCCCCCCAAGCGGCATTATTACAAAGTCAGCTTAATTGCCCCCAACAATCTGGGTCCTCATTTTACCTACCTCTGAAGGATGGAAGGCTGAGTCAACCTTGAGCCTGGTGGGATGCGAACCTGCACTAATTGCAGGCAGCTGGTGTTACTTAAGGAGGCATCAGCCCACTGCTCCACCAAGGCTCTTAAATATCCTGAATGGCACGCGCGCACACACACACACACATCAAGCTATTATTGAGTGAAACACTGATTTTGTTTATGGATATTAGACATAAAACATTCTAAGTTTACAACAGCAATCCAGAGAATTTTGCGCATGCTTCAGGGAGTCTGTCATCTTGCAGTTACCTTAAAACAATTCTCCAATTTATGGAGATTGACAGCTTTAGCCAACAGTAGGCACAATTCCATCCCTATATTGTCATTGGTTGGACATAGTTTAATATTTTTTGAAACAATCTCCTAGGATAATTTTAATCCAGACAGTACTCAGCATGGATTACTGTATTATTAAAACACAAAAGAAAAAAGGGGGTTATTTTATATTCACCTAGTTCCTTATCATGGAAATGTTTTAAGGTTTATTCCACTAATGCAATAATCCATGGGGCTGTTCTGTTTCATACTTTGGACATTTTTTTTTTGTTTCAGAGTTACTCCTAATGATAGATACATTTATGAATCAAAGCATTTCCTATATAGTTAAAGGAGAGATAAACCATACATCAAGTAGATTTATATCACAAGGTACATAATGCCCAAAGTATTTCCAATTTTTTTAAACAAAAACAACTCTTTTTTTACAATATGAAGTTTATGTTGCAAATTCCAGGTTTGCTGTCATATCATGCTATATTCTCAGGTTTGTTTTTTTTCATTTCTTTCCAATTCCATGAGCTTATTTGGGCTCTTTTAGGAATACTTTCCAGAAGGATAGGGATTTTCTTAAAATATATTTTGTAGTTCTAGAGTTCTGGATTACCTCTCTTCTTGGGATATGGTTATAGCAAGATATAAAACTGAAGTGGCCATAATCCCAAATTAGAGTACACAGTGCTTAAGGTAGCGAAAGGATTCTAAAAGTCCACTGGGGACATGTATACAAAATTCTCCATACAATATACAACATGTATAGTTGTACACCCTTGTATTCATGGTATAAGATAAAACCAACTAAAACATTACATACTGAATTTCTCTTTCTAGAACAGCAGGATCATTGTAACCAGATGTGTTTGAAATCACAAAGTATCTTTGGTTCCAGGCGGAGTTATTTCTGACATCTTCTTTCAAAAGTTCCTCAACATACTGCAATTCATCATCCCACAGCTTAAATTCCTAAACATATAAAATTGAAGGAAACACTAAGAGACTGTATTAGGAAAATTATCTCATTTCCATTAGTTCCTGATACAATTATAGATTTAAGAGTTAGTGAACATGCATTCTCACATAGCAATTACAGAAATAACAATATGACCATCTTGATACCAGATCTGAGACGTCAAACCATATAAACCATACACTACATGTTAGGTATTTATTATACTGTATACCTTGTATACCATTTATAGGGAAAAGTATCATGGAGGTGCACTAACAACTTGATCTGTCTGAAGCATATTAATGCGATTATCAAAACACAAAAAATCAGTTCCTCAATCTTCCGTTATAAATGACATAATGGGATTCACAAAGCATCCATAGATATCACTTCACTTTCTCAGCAGATAAATGAACGACTGCCATTTGTTTCTTTTTGGGGGAAAAATAAAGCAAAACAAAAACTTCAACTTTTCCTTTCATACATTTCCTGCTCAGGATCACAATGCGCAATTGTTAATAAGAGCCACAGAAAAATACCTGAATGACCCATTGTCTATGTTGCCAAGCATGGTAATTCTTGGCATCCTGGTTAAGAATGCTTGCAATAAATTCAAGTTCTTGCGATGGGTCCTTCAACCACTCTACCAAAACTCGCCGGTGGTGCCTAAAATTCAAGAATGTTAAAGAATAGTTGTTAGTGTGTGTTTTTTAAGTGCGGTCAGGTTGCTTGGTAACCTGTTTGTACTTACAGCCATTTGCCAAGCACGCCAATCATGTGATCACCATTTGCAGTCTTCTCTGCTAGCTTCCCCAGAAAGTCAACGACAAAGCCAGCAGGGAATGTTGCAAGCTGCTACTGCCTGCCAAGAAGACACCTCTGGGAACTGGCTGAAAGAACTCCCTGCCAAGCTCCATGCAAGCAGACGCAAAGGATTTCAGTTCCATGCAAGCAGACACAAAGCTGAAATCCTTTGGCAGGGAGCTCTTTCAGCCAGCTCCTAGAGATGTAAAAGGTAAAGTTCCCCTGCACATGCGTGCTAGTCGTTTCCGACTCTAGGGGCTGGTGCTCATCTCCGTTTCAGAGCCGAAGAGCCAGCGCTTGTCTGAGGACGTCTCCGTGGTCATGTATATTAGGATTTGTATATTAGTGCAGGGATTTTTTTTCTCCCAAGACCTCTTCCCACTTTTAAAAGTTTTTGTTTGTATGAATTGTATGTTGTTCTGATTCTCATGGTTGCTTGATGGGATTTTAATACTGTCTTATTTATTTTTTTATTTAAAAAGTTTTACAATACATTTTGACTTTAATCCCCCCCTATCCCTCTCCCCCACTCCCTCCCCCCCCCCCGACTTCCCAGAGCTAAATACAGGGCATAAAATCAAAAAACAAACATAAACACCCCTATATTATCAACAATAAACTATAAATTCTATCTCTCTCTAGCTCATATAAAATGAGTACAAACAATATTAATATTACAAATAAAGTAGAGAAGAAAAAGAGGAAAACAAAAAAAGATCTTTACTCAAAATAAATTTTCTTAATCCCAGTCCTTATTCATATTAATTTCAAAAAAAAAAAAGGGAAAAGAAAAAAAAACTTTCACCTGCTATTTGCATTCTCCCACCTTTCTCTAATTTCCAAACAAATTCTCAGTTACGCACCAAAAGCGCTTATCTCTGTTAATCTTAATAATCTCCAACCAAACTAAACTATAATCTAAAATAGTTCTTGTGTGTATCACGGCAAATGTCTCACAGTTCCAAATCATCCTTAAGTTCAAATAAAAGTTCAAATAAAAAGAGTATATATATAAAAAAGATTTTTTAAGCAATCTCTAAGACAACTTGTTATTAATTAGGAGCTTACATACCCACTCTTAGTTCAACACATACTTTAAGTCTGTAACCCTAATATACTTTTCTAGCAAGCAAATAACATCAATCTTAAATTGTATAAAATATTTAAAAAAAAGAAAAAAAACTTTCTTTCTCCTCTATAATAATTTTACTCCATTGACATTCTAATCTAAAAATTTAATCAGCAATCTTAACGCCCCAAAACTTTTGGAGCACCTCTGTCATGACCCCCAAAACTTCTTTAGACCGCTCTCCTCCTACATCTTCATTGTAAGCACACTTTGAAGATTCCATAACTTTCCGCTGGTCTTGCTCTTGCTCTCGTCTCGCTCTTCTTAGGGCGGCACGCGTCATCTTCTGGCCTCCTGCAGCAACCGATGAGACTGTAGCTTGAACCCCTCCACCAGCATTGTCCTCTGTCTGTCTGTCTGCAACATCTTGAAACTTTCCCACACCGTGTCCTTTTGCAACTTCCAAAAATGATAGGGGGGTTGCTTTTAACACATTACTATAAAAATCACGTGCCTGAGCCACAGTAACCAAACGATGTCTTTTACCTTCGTACGTTGTCACCAACCCAACTGGAATCTCCCATCTGAACTTAATATCACGTTTCTTAAGTTCCTGTACTAGAAATGCGAAATCTTTCCTTCTCCTTAGGATCTTCGGAGGAATCTCTTTTAAAACCAAAACTTCTTGCTCAGCCACTACCAAATTAGTATCATAAGCAGCTTGAATGACTTCATCTCTAATTACTCTCTTTGTAAAATAGACCACCACATCTCTGGGCAACTTCCTCTGTCTTGCAATCCATGAATTTACACGAAAAACTTTGTCCATATTTCCCTCAATTTCAGATGCTGACTGGCCCAGTACCCCTTCCAGAGCCTCAGAAATCAGCTGCTTTAAATCTTCTTTACCATTCTCCTTTAAACCCCTAATTCTAATAGCATTCTGCATCTGATTATACTGAACAAGGCTCAATTCTTCATCCATTTTATCCCTTATATTTTCATTTTCTAATACCTTTGCTTCTAATATAGAGTTCTTTTGACTGAGATCCTCCACTTTTATATCCAGCTGTAGCACACATTCAGCTACGGATACAACCTTAGACAAGATATCCACCCTCATTGCTCTCAGCTTCTCTTCCATCTTCTTCTCCAATTTCTCCATTTTCTCCTCCATTTTCTCCTCCAATTTCTCCTCCAGCTTTTTCAACTTTTCATCCATCATATCAGACATCAGTTGTGCGTGCTTTCCAAGAGCGTCTTGTAAATCCTTAAGCGTCAATACCGGGAGAGATGCAGGAGGAAGCAAAGCCTGCAGTGAGGTCTCATGCACCAGGGAAGACCCCGCATTCCGAAGAGCTTTAGAAGTTTTAGCCGCCATCTTCCCCCACTTTCACTTATTACGCACTTTCACTTTAAAGCTATAAAATCCATTGAGCTAGAGAGTAAAAATAAAGAGTCCACTTCACCTTGACCTCCTGTATCTTGACCTCCTGTATCTTGACCTCCTGTATCTTGACCGCCTGCATCTTGATAATCAAAAGTATTTCCTTTTGGCAGGGGTGGTTGCTAACGCCTGGCTCTGCTCCAAGAATCCCAGAGCAGAGGCGCTGCGCAGCTCGGAGCAACCCAGGCTTCGGGGGGCTCATCCTTCAGCCGCCCAAGCTCTCAGCTCAGGTGGCCCCGGAGAGCTCAACCCCTACCTGGGGCCTCACCCCCTCCTCTTCTCCCGAGGAGGGGGCTTCAAATCCATCTAAACAGCTGATAGGCACTGTTTACGATAGAAAAACACAGCTGCGGAGCGGGCAGCCCGAAAACGGCTGTCTTTCGACGTCGCGTCGCCACCGGAACTGTCTTATTTTTTAACGGGACGCGGTGGTTCAGTGGATTAGGACGCTGAGCCTGTCGATCAGAAGGTCGGCAGTTTGGCGGGTCGAATCCCGAGTGGCGCGTAGCAGAGTGAGCGCCTGTTACTCATCCCAGCTTCTGGCAACCTAGCAGTTCGAAAGCATGCAAAAATGCAAGTAGAAAAATAGGGACCACTACAGTGGGAAGGTAACAGCATTCCGTGCGCCTTTGGCGTCTAGTCATGCTAGCCACATGACCACGGAGACGTCCTCGAACAAACACTGGCTCTTCGGCTTTGAAACGGAGATGAGCACCGGCCCCTAGAGTCGGAAACGACTAGCACGCATGTGCGGGGGAACCTTTACCTTTACCTATTTTTTAACATAAGCTGGAAAACCAATTTGATTTTGCAGTCTCTTAGGAGGATCCTGGGAGCCTAGGACCACACTTTAAGAAATGCTGTATTTGTGGGTTAGATAAACCCAGTTTATTTCAATAGTTTATGACCAAGTGTTCTGTGCCAACCCAGAAAATGATTTTATTCACTAACCAGGTTAACTGAATTGTGTGAATAAAAGGATTGTTAGCTCAGCAGAGATTGAGTTCTAATAACATTTGACAAAGTGACTTGAATGTATCCACTAAAAATATGTTTTAATTGACACTAGATGTAAGAAACTTTCCCTTCTAATGATAGCTTTACAATAGCTTGTTCACTTGCCCAAACTATCATTTAATGCCTCAGAAATGCCTGCAAATATATGCTATACCCAGTTAAATTGCCTCTTGAGTTGATAATTACATGGCTAATAAAACCTGTTGCACAAGAAGTGTGGCAATGGTGCGTAAGAGAGAACACCCAAGCATATGAAAACACAAAGACAAGTTATCCAACAAAGCACAGCAGTAGAATCACTGAGCTGTTGCTGTTGTGGATCCCCTGCTGTATTTTTCTGCTTGGCAGATGCAGCCCCTGCATCTTAGATAAGTCTGCTTTGTTTTGCTCCAGCAGTAACTGTAATTATTTGCATCACATTGTTCGAGCACAACATACAAAGCATAGCCAACATAATATCATCTTGCCATTGTTTATTTTTTCTCTTTCAAAAACCAAGACCACCACGTGGGAATCGATATCATCGTACCAATAAAATCTGCAGCTTAAAGAACTCTTTCTATAACCATGCTGAAATTCTGCTTAACAGTCTCTGTGCAACAAATCTGCACTATCTATTCAGAGGGGAAAACCACAAGCAATCAAACATTTCCATACGTAGGAAATAACTTTTGTTATCAAAGAAGCTACACTTACCAGACTTGGTAATTCTTTGGCTGATCTTCAATGATAGTGGTGATGTAACTGAGTTCCTTATTTAAGTCTTTCTCCAAAGACTGAAGAAGTACCCTACGGAAATGCCTACAAGGGGGAAAATAAAAAAAAGGGCAGGCATTCCTGACATTAAGTTCAGCTGCTTCCTCATATTACTCTCTCTTACTGTCAGTACTTCAAAATCGATTGCTTCCAAATAAATAATAGTTCTGAATGGGCATTTTTTTCATTGAAAATCAGACCCCGAAATCTGTAAGATGGGAAGATGCTACATTTGCTACATTTCAGAGATGTCCCATCAGTTCTTGCTGAACTCACCAAGTTATCAACCCAAACCCACAATGGTTAGGAGTGACAGAAGTTGCGATCTGACAGCATTAAAGACCATCTCACATTGATGAATTTTTGCTATAAAGGTGTAATACACCCTTCCTGGATAAGCTCTTTGACTTGAAAAATGAACTGTGTCCAATTGGTAAGAACATGAGCCTCAAATAAATAGAACCCATCCAAATAAAGAAAATAACTCTGTGCTAAGCAGTCTGTTCAGTTTAAGATTTTTTTAAAATTTTCACTGACTTTGCTATTGTGACGATAATTACGGTAAGCTTTTTGTGTGTTATGACTTAGCTTTTTGAACTGTCTAAAGTTCTAGATGGTTTGTAACTTTGTAATAAGTCCGTATCATTTTGTTCAGTTTCCAAACTTATCATAAAACTGTTCACTTATAAACCACCTACAAACCACTGTGTATTTACCCATGTAGTATAGCTGTAGTATTATTATCTTTATCTTCTTTACTCCCCACTCTTATTGGTATTATTATGATAATGATTATTCTGTTGCTTTGCATGTACACTGAGAACCTCTGCACAAGAGACAAATTCCTTCTGTGTCTAATCACACTTGGCCAAATAAAGCATTCATTCATTCAAACCTAGAGTCACTTGGGTAGATGGCACACAATATCCCGTGTTTCCCCAAAAATAAGACTGGGTCTCTTTCTTTCTTTTTTTGCCTCCAAAAGAGGCACCGGGTCTTATTTTCAGGGGTGGTAGTAGTGTCTTTTTTACTCACTTCCTGCACCGACAGCCCTGCCCAGCCGGTCCACTTCTTCTGCGGCCAAAAGAGCATTGTGGCCTGCATTTCGCAGTCAGACCTTTCTGGAAGGCTTCTGCAGCCGAGTACTGAGCTATGGATTCAATCCACAGCTCGGTTCTTGGCTGCAGTGGCCTTTCCCGAAATGCAGGCCTGACTGAGAAATGCAGGCCTGGCTGCAGAAGACGCCTCAGAAAATGTGGGCCAGCAGGTAAGTGGGTGCAAGGTGCATGGGGCAGATCGAACCCCTCACCCCCACCCTAGCTTGATTTTTAAGTGCAGGCCTCACCCCAAAACTAGGGCTTATTTTTAGGGTAGGCCTTACTTTCAGAGAAACAGGGTAGTTGTAACAAACAAATAAATAAAAGGTTTGCAAATGTCACTCCAAAGGGCAGCTTGCAACTAATCTGAATGGCCTCAGTATTTTAAAATTGTCTTCTTTTGGAATTTTGGAACAGAACAAGAAATTAAATTCTCAGGATTACTACATACCATACTGTGTAGTTTGCAGCATTAAGTTCAATGGCATCCCCTGTTAACTTGAAAGCTCTCTCACTCCGTTCATCATGTTGCAGAACAGCCCGGAAGTAATCATATACATCTTTAACTAGGCAGAAAAAAAATAAGTTTATCAAATCTGTTTTTGGCTTTCCTTCGCTACATTTACTCTTATTTTTTTCAGATATAATACTGTTTTTTCTTCAGGCCCCATATTTAGCCCAAATTACTGGTGCCCTTAATTTTATAGCTCTCTGTATCTTTTCCCTACATCCTTCTCTATTAATATTTACTGCTAGACTCCTGGCTCTCACCTTCATTTTCTTGTACCTTCAAAATCCACCATCTCCAGATCATCTCCTCTTGTCCTCTTATTGCTTATCACTTCTATCCCAGAAGACTGACAAATCTTCTGAATCTTTTACTTGAACTCCTTCAATGGCTACTTTCATTTTTAACTTCAGCTGAACACATGCAGCTGGATTTGCCAACATCTATCATATACTATTTTTTTTCTTTTTATCTTGTCTTCCATCCCACTATTCTTCCAAAGACATGAAACAGCCCTTGCCCCACATCTTTATTTCAAATCACCATGAGTCCATTCAGAGCAAGGTAGGGTAATAATCTAAAAAACAAGTAGAATTGAAACCAGAAGAGCAAATACAGATATCCCCTTTCTTATGTTAAGATTCTGTTCTCTGAAAACCTCATATAAAGCAAACTTACACAAAGTGAGACACTGGAAAAAATAAGTGGTGAGGTATGGTGTCAATTTTTGTACTATAAATATACTGACAAATGTGCTCATATCTCCTATTCTTAAGCATTGCCTTATTCAAACATGTTTTTATCCTTGTTTCTTATTTATGTAAAATGAAAACATTTTCTCCGTCTTTTCTACAGATGTAGTTCTAATGTGTGTGGTTATCATGGCAGACAAATAGTGGAATGCATTACAGCACCATGAACTTCATCTGCATTCTTTCTTACATTGCACACAGATTACGTTTATCCTAGGCCAGGGGTAGGCAACCTTGGCTCTGACTCGTGGATTTCAACTCCCAGAATTCCTGAGCCAGCATGAAGTCTACAAGTCATAAAAGAACCAAGGTTGCCTACCCCTGGCCTAGGCCAAGGATCCTTTACCAACTTTGGTGCAATTTACTATGTCCAGATTTGTTTCTAGTGTTAAAAATGTCAATTTCCTATTCGGTAAGAAGGTTGGATGAGATATTGAAGTCCATTTTGATTACCACAGTAATAGCAACTGCATATAGAAATAAGTGGAACACACAACTAGAACAACCACACAACACATTAGTAAATGCAAGAGTGAGGGCATCAAAGTTTTGATGGGAAAATGTTCAAGTGGTTTTGGCAGGAAAAAATCTTGGTATGTTTCCAGGTAATTGACACCAATTGCATAGTAACTTTCTTTTTTCCACATAAAGTGAATTCTAGGTCAAAAATTACCACTTATCTAATAGTAAATTTGCATAAAGCATAGGAATCCTGGAGTCTTCTGATGTTTTTGAGTATCACATAGTACATTTCATCAAATATAATTGTTTCCTGATACAATTATCTGCTTCTGTTGATTTCTCTGAACTTAACGTTTGACTGATGGAAAAACAGCTTACCTTTCTGAATTGAGTTTTAAAGTATGACATTCAAACTTCTAGGATTATTTAATAAGTAGATACAATTTTTAATTAACTTTAACCTCATGTAATAGCTTATAACAAGCATAGTTCTAATCTTAGTTTATTTCATGTCTTGATGATCTAATCATCTGTTTCATCTTTGGCTTCCAACGAAAAACACATGACACAATTCCAGATTCTTATGAACCATTATAAAATCCTACAACAATTTATTCCAAAGTCAAGCTCAGAGTGTTCAGCTGAATTTACTCACACAGAAGCCTGCAAAAATTTGTGATTTTAATTTACACTGGTCAGTAATGGGTCAGCCAGTACAACTCAGTTAGAACTACAATGAAGTAACAATGCCAGTCTCCAAAAAGCAAAGACACACACTAAGCTAAATTAGGAACAGGAGTATAAAACTGTTATTGAACTACAATCCCTCCCCTCCACACACAAGCGGCCATGCTGAATGATGATGTTGAGAGTAAGCCTCGAGTGCGAGAGATTCTGGGCTAAACAAATACAAGTTAGAGTAAAACCAGCTGAGAAGATAAACTTAGATGGTCCATTTATTCAGGGACACCCATTTTTACAGCCATTTTGCCATGACTATCCCCACCATTGAGGTCTCTCAAACTTCTTCTAAACTTACATTTTTCACTATATATGATCTGAACAACAGGATGTGGCCCATCATCTTGAGGAACTGGCTCAATATCTGCCCATTCTTTCCTGTTCCTGTAAAAAAAAATGATCAGTCAGCAGGTAACAAATAAGAACATTTAAAAGAAATATATAGTTCAAGGATATCTCCTAAATATCAAAGACTTGTTCATGTATGTTGTAGTACAGAACAGCTCCTTGCTGAGAATTGTACTTGCAACGAGGAAAGAAGAATTTGTACGTAAAACAAATTTGATATATTGTAAACATTCCTATTTACTATGCTCTCTATTAAACATGTATGATTGCATCATCACAAGGAACCCTACCTGCAGAAACACAGGAAACGCATCTTTTCCCCAACTAGGTACCTTACTGATATGTTGGATTAAACAAAGGAGAATTCTGGGACATGTTGCCTAATACATTTGGGCAATATCAAGTTGCAGGAGGCTGGATAACAATAAAAAAACCAACCATATAAACTTGACATAACAATATATCCAAGAAAATTGACAGTGTGTACAGATAGCACTGTGACTCATTTTTATTGTTTATCCCATTTGTATAGCCTCACATCTCATCTAAGCGATTCTGGGGACTCACAACAAGTAAAAACAATCCAGTAACTGTTAAAAGTTAAAAACCATTATAGATAAAGGTAAAGGTTCCCCCGCACATGTGTGCTAGTCATTTCCGACTCTAGGGGCCGGTGCTCATCTCCGTTTCAAAGCCGAAGAGTCAGCGCTTGTCCGAGGACGTCTCCGTGGTCATGTGGCCGGCATGACTAGACGCCAAAGGCGCACGGAACGCTGTTACCTTCCCACCGTAGTGGTCCCTATTTTTCTACATGCATTTTTATGTGCTTTCGAACTGCTAGGTTGGCAGAAGCTGGGACGAGTAACAGGCGCTCACTCTGTTACGCAGCCCTCAGGATTCGACCCGCCAAACTGCCGACTTTCTGATCGACAAGCTCAGTGTCCTAACCCACTGAGCCACCGTGTCCCTATAAAACTGCTTAATAAGGAGAACTTAATAGAAGTATTCCTTGAAATGTAGCATAAAGATTGTAGTTCTGTACTATGAGTACTATAGGTGCTTAGGGAGAAATAATGATATTTACAGCTTTTCTCACCTCTGTACAATATGATGGTTTGCTAAAAACTAAGAATAGACTTCTAGGCAACTGTTAAAAGTATAAGAGCCCTGTCATCCTGAACAGTGTTTCAAAAATAGAGGTGGGAGGTACAGATCCTAAATTTTCCCCTAAAATTGCTTTCATTTGGAAATAGGTCCAGACTGTTTCCTTTTACATATAGCCCATCTGCTAAAATTTATATTATTGCCATAGACTTTTTCATTCTGTCCAAGCTGCCATTTCACATTCTACTATTTGTTTTTTATTTCTACCAAATTTATCTATGTACATTAATTGTTTCTGGCAAAAAAAGAGAGCAAGTCACAAAAAGGATTCTCCACTGAGACCCAACATATTTAAAATGAAGAATTTCCAGACCAGGAAATTTATATTTGGGATGGGGATTTAAGCATTTAAACTTCACAAAACACTTTTGTTTCCTCTCTAGGAGCATCTACTGCGGTTTTTATTTCCAACATTTATTTCAATTCAAAACATTTCCCCATGCTGAACAAGCATACCTGGATATCCTAGATTTGGAATGAAATGAATGGCTGGAGAGGGGAACTTGCTTTTCCTAGGCGGACTTGACCCTTCATCTCCCCACTTTTCCGAAAGGGAGAGTATTCACTTGATTTAGATGGCTACTACTCACGCCACCCAATCCAAAGTGAAGTTCCTTGCAATGAAGTTATGCCTCAATTAAGGACACCGAGCAATGTAAGGAGCGCCCTAAAACGTCGAGCCGTCTCCAAATGACTAGCCAAGTTAAATCCTGCATTGATGATGGTCGGGTAATGAAACGAGCTCAAAGAGAGTAGCAAGGACTCCACCGTTCAACCCTGAGCGACTCTCTTCCATTGAAAGTTAAATCAGCTTAACCGAGTTCCGGGGAAGCGGCTTCTACTCAGACGGCTCTGCCGAGGACGAGGAGAGCTTTACCTGTACAGCACGTAGCCGGCGGAGTCCAAGGGTTCTCCGCACTCCAGCTGCTCTCCGTCACCCGCGGCTTCGGTCTCCGTCCCCAACCGAAGGGTGCAATCCTCCGGGCTCTCCCTCTCTTCGTCGTCCGCCATCATCGTGCACGCCTCCGCCCACCCCGGAAGAAACCAAAGCTGGAGGAGCCTATAAGAAACAAATGACCGTCCCTCCTGCACCATAGAGTTGCAGCCGGCTGTACGGCGGATGTGGGTCTCCTTTATCCCAGGCGGACGCGCTTTTGCCCCAGCCGGTTCCTGTGTTGCGAGGCAAGGCGAGAGGCTGCGCGTCCGCTCTGCGCTTGGATATAGAGTCGAAGAGGGCTTCCCGGTGCCTCCCTTGAGAACAATTCTGAGGTTTTGCTGGCGTTTCTCCCTCGGACATGCTAATTTAATCCGCCAGGCGAGATCTTAGACGCAGAACGGCAAAAATCGCAGTGGTTTGTTTCTGCTAGCCCAGGGATAGGCGACCTTGGCTCTTTTAGGACTCGTGGACTTCAACTCCCAGAATTCCTGAGCCAGCATGGCTCAGTATGGAAACCTCTCCCATTTCTCCTCAGCGTGGCTGGCTCAGGAATTCTGGGAGTTGAAGTCCACGAGTCCTAAAAGAGCCGAGGTTGCCTACCCCTGTGCTAGCCTCTCCGTAAAAGATTGGTTATATCTCGAGCCGTTGGTAAACGCAACTTGTTCGTAGATGAGCTCAGCGCCCAACTACTGCGGTGTCCTTCTGCTTATTCTGATCGACTGCGCAGTTCACCTCTTCAGTAAATGTTGGTTCAGTCCCTAAGAAAAAATGTTGGGGGGGGGGGAGCTGCACAACATTATTCATTTTCATCACTGCCCTCCCCCCCCCAAGCAGTCAAAGCTGCTACCCATAATGCCATTGTATTTTTTATGTATATGTCTGATTGTAAGAACACAACATTATAATCCTTATGTTTGGGAATAAAAACATTTTCCATTTGGAAGATGTGACATCCATTTGCCCCCTGTTTGTTCCCAAATTTTCTTCTGGGAAAGGTGGACTCCTCAAGATGCCTGAGATAAAGTGCTATCTTAGCACACAGAAAACCAAAGCCACATAAGTGCTGCCCTCATTGCTGATCCCTATTCTGCAAAACGATTGGGCTGGCAAACTGACAGATGGCCTCTCCTTGGGTTTTCATGTAGATCAGGGGTCTTCAAACTTGGCCCTTTTATGACTTGTGGACTTCAACTCCCAGAATTCTTCAGCCAGCATGCTTGGCTGAGGAATTCTGGGAGTTGAAGTCCACAAGTCATTAAAGGGCCAAGTTTGAAGACCCCTGATGTAGATTATAAAAAGTAGGGGGAAGAGGACAAATCCTAGGGTGCTCCACAAGCAGGCCTGAACACATCTAGAAAGAAAAGGATACATAGTGAAAGGGACAGAAGATCACTGACAGTTCACATGTGCCCAGGAGAGATGCAGACTCCCATTCAGGGACCAACAAGTCACCCACAACACCATTGTATGCCTATTCTATCTTGTACCTATATATATGAACTGTGGCTGCAAGGGTGACATTCCATTCATTCTTCTAGAAATATACCACGAAGCTTTGTTTTGCCAAAGAAGCAACATTAAGCATAAAACTTAGTTTTGCTGCACTGTAACTTTTGAAAAACATAAACCCTCGTTTAAGCTTTCTTTCTTTCCTTTATTTCAGTGTATATTTTGGCAGCTGAGTTGATAGAGGTCGCTAAAGTATATAGCCAGTCATGAAACACTAACATCGAGTTAATGCAAGGTAACAGCAACAAATGAAGAAAGTCAGAAAACAGAAGGTCATCTTCTGTATGGAGAAGTGGGGTAAAGGACAAAGAGAGGAACGGGCTCAGATATGAAAGATGGTGCTGAAGAAGATAATTTTGGACTCGCCTCCAATCCTTTCAGTTTCCCCTTTTCCATACCCCTCCTCTACCTGAGTGTGTCTTCCATACCCCTCCTCTACCTGAGTGTGTCTTAGACTCCTCCCTTCCCACGCTTCCCTCTTTCTCCCTTTTCTTTGGTTAGGATTAATTTTGTAATCATCAAATTTTGGGTGCTTACCGTTATAATTACATACGAAACCTTAGATACACAAATTTGTAACCTTTTAATTAGCCAATTAAAGAAACGGAACAAAGCCTAGTTTGTTCCTTAGTTTTTATATAACCTATTTAATCCAAGGACATGCTAGGGTGTATGTAGCATGGCCATGCCGGGTGGAACAATGTTTGTTTGCCTAGGCCAGGGGTAGGCAACCTTGGCTCTTTTATGACTCGTGGACTTCAACTCCCAGAATTCTTGAGCCAGCTGGCTCAGGAATTCTGGGAATTGAAGTCCACGAGTCATAAAAGAGCCAAGGTTGCCTATCCCTGGACTAGGCAGTAATCTCAGGAAAAGAGACTACCAGTCCCCTCAGTAAAATGAAATTGGTGGTCCCTAAGGACAATACAATCAATGCTGGATGGAAGAAGAGCATTGTATCATAAAAGCTTTCACTATGAATTCCTTCTAGGATTGAAGCATGCCAGAACAGTTGGAAAAGAGATTTCTTTTAGCAAATTCCTTTTAAAAACATAAAGGGTTATAATTTTTGTAATCTCAACAGTTAGAATGCCATCTTGCAGTTCTGCAGCACTTTAGAGTTTACAAAATGTTTCCCACATATTACTGTAGTAACCCAGTAATCCTTACATCAGTACTAACATATGATTGGCTCATATTTACATTATTTGTAAAAGGCACAGAGAGAAAAAGAGAATGTCACTAGAAGGGGGAAACCCCCCCCTCCCCCCCACAAAACTGCATCTCACTTATTTTGGCTGTGCCCTATGGAGGAATTCACTAGAGAAAGCAGTTATGTTGGGAAGAGTTAGCGATAAAAGCAAACCAGGCTGCCAAAGAACATGATGGCTGGACTCCATCAAAGCTGACACCAGCCAGAGTGTAGAAAAACTCAAAGAAATAGTGCAAGATTGGAAGATGTGGAGAGACCTGGCCCATAAAATTGCCAAGAGCCGAACATGACTGAATGGATAACATCGTCATTATCACGTTTGTAAGGGCTGAAATGAGGAGTTCTGTATTTCAGTCAAAGCTGAGGACATTATTCTTTTGAGCTCCACTTGTTTTCATTGTCATTGATTTATATATTTGTCTCTGAAATATAGACAGGATATGAAAATGCTCAATTCCAGTTCATTTTAATGTATAAAAAGTTTCATACATTGCTTGGACAGCTCAGAACAAAAAGAACACATTAAAGCAAAAAAGCATTAAAACCTTAATTAATAAACTTTGATTAATACACTCAAAGCAAGCATGTGTATAATTAGCCACATTAAAATAGAGCAGAACCTTAGCAGAATTCTATTTCTCCTATCCACATAAAATGAGAGAAGTGTCCCAAAGCATTTATTTATTCATCTATTTTCATTCTTAGTGTACCATGTCAAAGAGTACCACTTAGTTCACCATATCAAAGTTCTTTTGATTGTTTAAAACTAGACATCAGCCACAAAAACACATTTGATCAGCCAATATCTCCCCTATCCAAACCAACAATCACATATAGTTTCACATTTAGCATCTACAATATATACAGACTACACTTTTATTCATGTTGAATTTATAACATATTTCAAGCTAGTTTTCTCAATGACTCATGCAGTCTAATATGATTTTAGCTTAGCTTCATGGTGTAACTACGGTAATACAGGAATTGAAAGTTATGTACCAATTTCATCCTTCTTCATTTTCTCCTTTGTCATGATATCCACAGTTTTACAATATAAACATCTGCAATTTTTCATGAACAAAAGAAGTTGAAACAAACTATTTTTATTTATTTATTTTAAATGCCACTTATCTTATTCTATAATAAAAAGATTTATAACTGCTGATTGTTAACAGTATTCTGCAAGATAAAGTGCACACTTCAAAATAATTTAGAAGATATACATCAGGCCTAGGCTAATGCAAACTTAGCAACAGATTTCTGAAATTTAAAAATAAGTTGCCCTTTAAGAATCACAATAAATATGCTGTTGTTCATGGTGATTCATTAAAGCAGCATCATTTTTTCAGGTATAAAAAAGTTTTTAAAGTATATTATTAGTACCAGAGAGGTATTGTGCTTGAATGTGGCTACAGATAAAACTAAATTATTATTTCTTAGAGAAATAATAAAGTTCTGTGTATATTATCAGTCAATTCAAGGAATAACATTTGGCTTCGGCTTTAAATGAACAGAAGAAAAGTTAATGCAGAGGAAATAAATGATCTTAAAAACAAAGATCAAGGTTGAGCAGCTTGGTTTCAGGGCCATAAGTAGCCCCTGAACCACCCTTTTCCTTTCCTGGAGTCCCTTTCAATGCAATTGACTGCCATTTTGATGTGGGAAAGCAAGCAAACGTGACAAAAGAAGCCTAAGGTTGGCTTAGCAAGGTGGATACAGGCCTCCTCCATTGAAATTCCTGCCCATGAGAATTTGATATAATTGCCAAGTTGATTTTGCCTATCTAGGAAATTAACTATATAATTATTTAGCTGTGTGATCCATTGTTTAGTTAGGAAGATCAAGGTGGCACCGCCTCATTGCCCTTACTTTGTCCACAACAACCCTGTGAGGTAGACAAACAGAGTGGCTGAATGTGGGCTAGAACCTGGCTATCTCTGTTCTACGCACACAGGTTTTAATCTTTGCTCCCAAGCTTCTCCACACTGGTCTATAGTTGTAGCTAAAAGTGGAGAGCATAAAGTAAAATGTGGAAGAGAATTGATGTTATGTAACTTCCTCTGTTCAGCTCTGAAGTATTGGGTGAAATGTGATGGGAGGGGGCTCTCGTCTGCTCTGACCAGTAGATGGCAGCAACGAGCGAAAGTACAAGGTATCATGTCTTCACTGCCTTCTTGTGGTCATAAGGAGTTTTTGCAGTCGGATGCAATAGCTCTGTCTAAAGTTTTCAACAGCGGCAGGCACTTATTTGTACAAGAAAAACAATGTTAAAGTTTTGTAACGTGATTCTACGCAATTAATTCACCTTAACCCTTTTTTTTTTAAAAAAAATACAAACTCTCGGGCAGCGTGCGAATGTGTCTGACGCAGCTCTGACTGCTGCATTATGCTAAAAAGCGAGTTGGCAAGCGCGTTGCAAACGGCTGTCGAAACCGCGATCGCTATTTTATTTATTTATTTTTTTAAAAAAATGCGCTCCCCAAATGGGAAGCTCAAAACCTTCCCCTAGAAACCGCATCAATTAGCTGCCAAATTTACCCCCCACCCCCCCTCATTTTGACGGAGATCCTTTCGGTCGGGACGTTCGGAAAGAGACGGGTTGTCTCCATCGAAACGACGCCACGATGAGCGCGATCAAACCAACTTTCCTTCACACAAACCCAGGAACGTTCTTTTCCAAAGTGGGATTCGGAGAACTCTGGAAGGCGGATCCCGGGATCTGCTTCTCCTAATTGATCCTCCGTAGGGATGTTATTGGGAGAGGAGCGCTGCGATCCGCCGCAGACTTTACTGTCGACCCAAGGGAAGTAGAGGCACAAATTGAAAGTAAAAAAAAAAGCGCCTCGCCACAACCGGGAGGAAGAACGGGGACTTGGGTGAGTATCTTTATTTCGTATGGGAAGCATTTGCGATAGTTTTCCTGTTGGTTTTGTACATCAGCAAAAGGCATAAAAAGGCGCCTGTAGATCTTTAAAAGAAAGACTGTCCTTTGGGTCTCGAGTTCTGCGATGCAGTGAGGCATTTGCAGTTGGAAACGAGCCCAAACGTAACAAATAAAAGGAAAACGTAACATTAACTCTTCTGAACTAAAAGTACCAATGTAACGTTACGGCCCCGCCTCTCATGTTTTAACAAAAGAAGAAAAGAAAAACTTTGGGCCTATTTTAGCACAACCATTTCCCCCTTTCTTTTAATTTTTAAATTTTTGTTTATTTACCTATATAGCAAAAGCTTTTACAATAGCATGCAGTTTAAAGCTCCTGTTAGTTCTAAGCTTTGTTTTAACGTTTCTTCAAGTATTATTTAAAGGGAGAAGAAGAAACGACTTTTTTTTTTTTTTTGCAAAGGCAAAGTTGGTCCTGGAAGGGTTTTCTATTCAGACCAATCCTCTCTTCACTTTTCAAGGAAAAACCTTACAAACCTCGATCAAACATTAGTGCTAATATTATCCTTAAGACTTCTGGGAAAGAGATTCTATAATTGTCTTGTTACACTTCCATTAGGCCTTAGAAATTGTATATTAGATGTGTGTTCTTTGCTTTAAAAAAGAAAATTATAGATGCCTCAGATCAGTTCCTACAATTATGCAAATTTTGTGATGCAAATGAATGTGAATTTGCATATATTATGTAGCATTATTGTATCTACTCTATAGAACAAAGCATATTGCTGCTGTTCACTGCCTCAAAAGATTTGCAATAATTACTGAATACCTTATTTTCTGCAGAAAGACAAAATTAGCTAAATTCCATATGTGAAATCTTATTCTAGCCTACTTAAATTTTCATATACTAAAGAACACATTGTCCTTGTTACAGTTGAAGGGAAATACAATGTAGAACAATAGTTCCCAATTTGTGGCTTGTAATCCACTATTGCTAAATATCTTCAAATTAAATTAAATTAAAATTAGGACAGGCTTGGCCTGCTAATATTCTAGAGATTTGGCAGTCTCAAAAGCTTTGGGTCTTACATAATTTGTATTTAATGTTGGGGTCCTGTGGGTCCCACCTGGGGAGGGACACATGTGCCATAGTACCCAAGCACAGTGTTGCTAACTCTTGGTTTATGTGGGTCTCAAAAGTTTTTGGTGAGGATGTGATCATACACATATATCAGGAAGACTGGGAACTGATTCCTAGCACTTACGCCAACATAGGTTGAAGAATGTATTTCTGAACTCTATCTTTTCATTTAGCAGTGCATTAATTCCAAGGAATCCCTGACCGAGGAAGCTACAGTAATACAAGGTCGAGGATCAACTCAGGTTTGCTGCCACTTCTCCCACCAATAACCACAATCGAGAAGAACAAGGATTTCTAGGGAGAATACATTGGACCAATTATTGGACATGTTAAGGATCCCTGAGTCCCAAACTTTGTATGCCTGATCATAAGGCATGAAAAGAATTAAGAAGAAAAGATTTTGGGCATCTTGCTTCTGCTTTATGGCTTTCTTTTTTCTCCTGATCGCTTTCCAGGTACCAAAGATACTTGGGATGGAGCTGAGAATATATTCAGAAATGCCCCCAGGAGAGGAAGGAATAGCTATGTAATGTAAAACTTTAGGAGAGGGAATGGGGACATTGCCATATCAACTTTGGGGTTCAGCCTGGTGCTTTGGGTTTAATTATGTGCTTTTCCAATGCTCCAAATCTTTGTTCCTTTCTACTGGTCTCTCACTACTGCTTGGTTTTCACCAGTAAAAAGACAAAACGGGTAGTCCTTGATTTATAACCATTTGTTTCGTGCCCGTTTGAAGGCACTGGAAAAAGTGACATACTGTTTTTCACAGGACTGTTGATCACGTGACCCCATGGTCACGTGATCCAATTTCAGACGTTTGGCAACTGGTTCATATTTCTGACGGTTGCAGTGTCCCAGGATCACGTCATCACCTTTTACGAACTTCTGACAAGCAAAGTCAGATTCACTTAACAGTCGTGTTACTAACTGAACAACTGCATGGATTCACTTAACAACCGTGGCAAGAAAGCTTGTAGAATGGTGCAAAATTCACTTAACAACCGTCTCGCTTAGCAACAGAAATTTTGGGCTCAATTATGGTCATACGTCGAGGAATACCTGTGTGCGCAGAGTAGAAAATACAGGGCAAGTCATTTTCCATGAGTAAAAAAATATGCTCATTCTCATTATTCTGGTTCTGCTGTCATGAATTATTCTATCTTATAATGTCACAGCTTGGTTCCTCTTGCAAGACTCCGAGCTGATGCAGTTAAAAAGGAGAAGGCAGATTAGAGGTATCTCTGTAATGGGTCAGAATTCCTCCAAATGGGTCCTGTGGAAAGCTACATTTTTTCATATGAAGTACTATAATGAAATTAAATTTATGATCTGCTGTTTGTAGGCTTCAATCCAGATGAGATGGGGATAACAGACTTCCTAGCTTCTGTGTTAGTTTTTAGCCCTCTAGAAATATTACACCAAGGATGGGGAATCTGGAGAACAGGATAGATCATGGTATACAGACCAGGAAAATTCCTAAAAGCTAGAATATAGTAGTAGTAGTAGTAATAGTAGTAGTAGTAGTAGTAGTAGTAATATAATAATAATAGTAATACAATAATACAATAATAATATTGAAACTGCGTGATTTATGGATGAAATGTGTAACAGTGATATCCATTGTTATTGGGGTACTGGGAACGATGTCCAAAAACTTTGCAAAATACATCAAGAAATTGCAGTTTCCTGCAACAAGTCCGGCAAAGCTACAAAAAATTGCGCTACTCGGAACATCTTACATTTTAAGGAGATACCTTGTTGATACCTAGGATGCTGGCTGCAACCTGTGTCAACCATTAGTGCCAGTCAATTTGAATGTTCAGTTGACTGAGGTTCATGTTTAGTGAATAAAAATTTTATAATAATAATAAAAGTTGGAAGGGACCTTGGAGGTCATCTAGTCCAACCCCCTGCTCAGGCAGGAAACCCTATACCATTTCAGACAAATGGCTGTCCAGTCTCTTCTTAAAAACTTCCAGAAGGAAACAAGCATCCTAGAAGTTTTTGAATAAAACTGTTTTCTGTAAGTTTGGTTGCTTGGTTGTTGTTGTTTTTTATAGTTTTTATAGCCTGCCCCACTCAAAAGACTTAAAATTATAAATGGAACAAAAGAATAAACAAAAAGTACAGCTAAGAAATCAACCCTCTTCCAGTATGAATGGCAGCAAAATTTTGCTAGAATTCATTAGAAAGCCTGATTAAATAAAATGATCTTTTACAGATTTTCTGGAAACTGTGAAGAAAAGAGCTTCACAGACTAGAGAGCGATAGTCTGATATGGCCAATGCATGGACAGAGTAAGTTCACAGTTCAGAAATAATATGCTTATCATAGCCTCACTGAGTACATGGTTAGAACAGTGTGTGTGTGTGTGTGTGTGTGTGTGGGTA